>NC_092830.1:26035699-26642365 GCF_039878825.1 Excalfactoria chinensis | reverse complement strand
TACAACCTTTGCCTTGCACTTATATGGCTAATAGTTCTGCTCCACTGCTCAGGTCAGAGTCAGCTCCTGGCAATCAGCAGCAAAGCAAATTTGTGGTCATTTCATAGCCACTGTTTGCTAGCTTGTTCCCTCACAAAAATCAGCCTAAACAACCCAGAGATTATTTACTCATAAGGAACAAAGGTAGCTCTCAGCAACAAACACAGGAGACCGGATGGGAAGAAGAGGCTGTTAAAAATGTGGTAAATACCAGGAAGGCTGTGAGGGGAACTGAGCAGGTTGCAGATGCTGGAGGTGCTGTTCCCTGGCTAGAAAACTTGCTGCAAGAAAGCTTCTTGACCACAGGCTGCTAGGGACCCTGGCTGAAACTTCAGGTATTTTCTATAGTGTCAGTTTAGCATGTTATTTTGCAGAGAAAGGCTGCCATCAGCTTAATAATAATAACAATAATAATGGGTAAATTTCATGATGTTTAAAGACAAGAAGCATCTCAAAGTGACAAGCACACACTGCAGAGCAACAGGAGAAGAGATTGGAGTGTTTTCCAGCAGAGGGTCTTGATTAAAGCATGAAGGAGCAGAGGGTGGTAATTACAGTGCCACAGGATCGTATCATCCCACACACTGTGATGCTGACTATTTGCTTCAAAAACACAGGAGTGGTTGGAGAGAGACAGGAGGTAGCAAAAGGGAAAGCAAGGAGATGAGTATCCTCCGCAGAACAGAAGGCACAGCAGGTAATTATGGCCTGCAGGACCACAAGGATTTGGCTTGACACAAAGTATATGGAAAACTACAACCAAACCGACAGCAACATGCAGCCACCTCTCCCTCCCATTAGCTGTTAATGCTTGAGCTCTGAAACAGACTCCAAAATCAGAGTATGATAGAGTGATGTTAAAGTTGGACAGTGAAAGAAAAGTTCTACTTATGAGTCCAAGTATCCTGATCTTTCTAGGATGACTTGGTTTCTCATTTATCATGACCAAGCATAGATGAAATCTGCCACAAGGATCATTTGCAACTCAATGGTTATCATGGAGGAAATCAGCTGTTGGTGAAAGGAAGAGATCTTCCGAGAAGTTAAGGCAGGCTGTTGTTTTCCATGGAAGAATGCAGAATTGCCACAGTCAGATTAACAGCACTTGCATTCTGCATGTTCTGAATACATGAAGCAAGCTATAAATCACATAAATACGCACAGAGAAGACTATAAATGATGTGAGAAGGCATTTCTTATATACGAGGATGGGCAAGAGCTGGGTGACAAGACAACCTCATGAAACAGGACTCTAATTTTGCCTGCAGATGAATTGTAGCTACTGTGAAGCAGCAGTTTCACATGCTCTGTGGATGTTCTAAAGCCCCAGCTCTACTGCACCACACCCCACAGGAGTGACATTGGGCTGCTTCTTCATAACTCTTTGCCTGCCTCAAAAAGTCAGCTTTTCTGAAGGCCACAATTAAAGATACTTCCCTGTGGTGTGGGAGGGAGAGAAGGGGAAGTGAAATTTCCTGATAATTTGTTTTTAGAAATTCCTTTCCTTCTCAAAATATAAATTACAGACATATAGTACCATCCCTTACAAATGATCTGTCACATTAACCAGGTAGTCTCTAGTGAACTCATACATCATCATTTGCACATCCCAGAGGCACTGAAGTCAAGCCCAACTACAACAAGAACAGGCGAATTCACATTATAGCAGCATATCTCTGTGGCCACAGGAGAGCTTCAGAAAATCTGTGCTATGGTTCGCACTTTGTAA
Source organism: Excalfactoria chinensis (assembly GCF_039878825.1). Taxonomy (NCBI): domain Eukaryota; kingdom Metazoa; phylum Chordata; class Aves; order Galliformes; family Phasianidae; genus Excalfactoria; species Excalfactoria chinensis. Next base: position 26,640,597 of record NC_092830.1, on the reverse strand, counting down.
ATTCAAGAGGCTGATCCGGTAACTCAGATGGTTACTGCTTGAGTTGCTGGTGACAGACAACAGAAAGTACTTCTTCCATAACATGTTGTCTTGACTGAGACAGAATCATAAAGGCTGGAAAAGACCTCTAAGACCCAACCATCCACCCACCACCAAGTCACATCCCTAAGTAACATGTCCACCTTCCTTGAAAACCCCCATGCACAGCAACTCTACCACCTTCCTAAGCAGCCTGTGCTAGTGCCCAACCACTCTTTTGAATAAGCTGTTTTCCTAATATTCAACCCAAACCTTACCCAGAACAACCTGTCTATAAGTACTGAAACATGACCAGGTTAAATTAAGTAAGATTGGAGCATCCAGGAGAAGGATGACAGCAAACCAGCCCAAACACTAGATACGAGTAGCCAAAGTTCTTGCATCAAGAGCTCTCACACTAAGAATTGCTCTAGAAGATGGCAAAAACTACAGTAGCAGATTGATCTTTTAGCCTTGACTTACCTAACAGTCATTGGTAAATTAACAACTGCACAGATATAACTGGTGGTGTAGGAGACATGAATCCAGTAGTGAAGGCCTAGCATGAAGCAGTGACACCAGAGTAGGACTGTGCCAGCACCAAGGGCTGCCCAGCCCAGGGTAACCACACTGAACTGGGCTTCCTCACCTAAGCCACACTCCCCTCTGAACACCTCAGCAGTTTCTGTGACACCTCTGCACATTGAAGACAAACTGCTGCATCAAGAAAAGTTTGTTATCAGTGGTTTTCAGCCTGCAAACTGCAGACTCCCCAGGGCCAGAGCCTAATTTTAAGAGTCTGAGAAAAATAACAAGCCAAGCTAGTCAAATGTCAGCATCCTTAAATCTGCTATCAAGGTCTGCACCTGCCTTAAAAGATGTGCAAGCATTAGCAGATCAGAACAGTCTGAAAATCACTGAGCCAGGATATTAAGCGATCAACTTGATTCCCTAATTCTCCACTCTATTCCCTATTTCACTCTCAAGATGAGAACAGACTCCATCTGAACTGATTTTGCTGTAGCATCAACTCGAAGCCAAGCAGATAAATGGCCTTGAAAAAAAAGCTTTCTTAGTCAGAAATGATGCAAATCAGGTCAAGACTAGGATAATGCAGAGATCAGGAAAGAAGGCTTTCACATAAGCCGAGAAGTTAAGCTTTAAAGGCCAGGACAACAATATATAACAAGTTCTTTAGAAGAAAACAAAACTAAGTCATCTATTTTCTCACTGACAGTTAGCTGTTTGTTGATGCTTTAATGAAGTTACAAGGCAGAACACAGGAGCAACCAATCTCCAGAGAACAGTATTAGTGGAAACAAACTACATCTCACAATGCTGCCATTACTTTTGCTGGCATCTCATTAATCATTTAGTGCCTGTTACTCATTATCTGCTTCACCTGTGGAAGTGCTCAGCTCTGCAAAAACACTCAGATGATCCCCACCCCATGGAGTAGAAGCACAGAAAGAAGCAGGGCGACAACTTGGGCTCATTTGTCAAAACTATAAACTACTGCAAACAGCTCCTAATGAGGTAAACCAGGAGATGGTGGCCATGATCTGAATCCAACAGACCACTAGTTGAGTGAAATATCTGCTCCTGAGCACCAACACTGGCCTGGAACAGTGCCTGCAAAGCAGCCACCAAGCTGACCACCCCATCCCACTAAGTCTGTCCTACTTTAAATCAGCAATACAATTTTAATCAGTAAAATCATCCTTTTCCCCAAAGCAAAAAGGTTACACCACACCAAAAAGGACTCTCAACTACAGGGCAAGGACTTCTTAGGCCCATACCACCACTCTCACCATCATCTTAAGTAAAGAAGCCATAAAACCATAAAAGCTATTTTACGCCCACAAAGGAATAAGGAAGGGTGTCCCCATCCCTTTCCCAGAACTCTGATGCTGTGGTGTTGGGCAGCAATGCTACAGTGTGATGGAAGGTACAGCAATTGCAACAGGGTGACAAAATCTTAGGCCACAGCAAATGAGAACAAGCCCAAACACAGCAGCTACAAACATCGAAACAAAGGAAGAAAATTCACCTACCTTTGGAAGACCTCAAGTAGACAGGAATCTCCAGCAAAATCCTCTCCTTTCCACTGCCAGCCCTTAAATGAGGTCTGGGGAGGGTCGATCCTGGCTCCACCCTTTGCAGTCACTTGGAGGGGGGTATTGCTTGCACCTGTTGCTTGCACCTGTTACTTGCACCTGTTGCTTGCACCTGCGCTCCCCTGGGTTGGCCCTGCCCTCCCACCAAGTGCTCAATTAGTGCCTCATGGCTTAACATTTTTGCTAGGTGGGCCATAACCAAAGGTCTGTCCCACATGGGTCTGCAAAAGCATGCTGAGCAGTTCTGGATGTTGTCTGTTAAGGAGCAGCTGTCTAACTCAGAAGACGGAGCCCATGTCAAACAAGAGAAAGCTAAATAATCACATTTTTGGTTTTGAGAAGCATTTTGAATGTTTGCCCATGTTTAGCAATTAACTTCTTTCCAGGGTTCTTTCCCATTCCAGAAAACTCCTTCTGCAACAAACAAAGGAAGATTGCCTTTCTCCTGCAATTCAGTGGCCCCTCATCTCAGCTTGGAGTTACTGGCAAGACCCCAGATCACAGCAATGCACAATAACTGCCACAAGATGTTCTTTATTGTCTTCTAACACCTGAGTCAGGAGACTGTTCTGAAGAAGTAAGGTTCCCTTGCATCTTCCAGCACCCAGAAGATACCTGCGTGCACAAAACCTTCACTACTCCAGTCAGCGCATAAATGCAGAGCCATTAAACGAGAACCTCAACAAACATTAAAGCCATTTGGAAACAATGTCACTGGCACAAGCAGAGGCTTTAGAAACAAGCACACAACCGTTTTCTCACTACAACACCCTCTCTTACACCAGACGAGATCCTTTGTCATTCATCTGCTTCAACACCACCATCATTTATGGGAAACGTGAGCTGTCCCAGTGTGGTCTCAGATGTTGATGTGCCAAGAATGTCTCTGCAGTACAAAGCCTTTGCCACAAGGTGCCGTTCCAGACTGGGAAAGCCATCAGTTCTCGCAGCCTCCGGACTGCAGGGTTGGTCCTTTCAGACAATTTTCATTTAGGGAAATCTGTTAGAGTGGTCATGGGGTGGGCTCAAAGTCAAACGTGCTCTTCCTGCCTCTTCCCTGTCCTCCCAAGGCTGGGGGACTGCTGCACCAAAAACAGTGGCAGCAGTGGTGAAGAGAAGCAAATTGGTCTCTCTTCCTTTCCCCTGATCAGATACAGAAACTACTATCTGCCATACTAGAAGATAGCAAGGGGTGAAAGAAGGAGCTCTGAAAGCTGTGCATCCTCTTCCATTCTCTTCCTCCCCAAGGGAGCAGAAAGGGGGACGAAGGGAAACAGCTTCCTTGAAGGAGAATTGGCTAAAAGAGCACAATGGAGCGCTTCCGGATGATCTTCCAGTACTTCCAGTCCAACTCAGAGTCTGTAATGAATGGGATCTGTGGGCTGTTAGCCCTGGCTACTGTAAAGATTTATACCTGCCTTGACTTCAGCTGCCCCTGCCTGCCCCACTACAACATGGCATATGGCTTGGGGATCATGTTTGTGCCCCCCATCGCCCTCTTCTTCTGCGGCTTCATCCTCAACAGACAATCTCTGGTGATGCTGGAGGAGTGGAGGCGGCCACAGGGACACAGGAGAAAGGACCTGGCTGTCATCAGGTGGGGTTAGCACCAGGAGCAGAGCCCTCCCTTCCACCTCTCCTCTATCCTGTTTTCTCTCTGTATCTTTCATCCTGGTAAGTTAACTACTTCTAAACTCCTTTCCCAACACTTCGCCCCATGAGTCTGGGGCACAGTCAGTACATGTGTTCTGTCGCACATGAGGGTTTGTCACGAGGGCTTAAATGTGTAAGAAGATGAGATGCTTGTATGTGCAAAAAGAGTGCCATTGCTATCATGGTCATTCTTTATCAACAGCATTGTGATTTCCTTCCCTTCAGCTCAGTTATTGCAGACAGACCAATAGAATGGTGAGGAGAACCAGCTTCACCCCGTTACAGACAAACCATTACCCAGACCACAGGTTGCACAGAGGGCAGTGAGAATGGCCTTGAAGAAAGGGGATTTCCCAGACAGAAGCTGAGCTCCTGTCTCTCTTTTGCCTCAGGTATATGTGCTGCTCCATCATGCAGCGAGCCATGGTTGCCCCAGTTGTCTGGATTGTGGTCACCCTCCTGGATGGCAAATGCCTGATCTGCGCCTTCAGCGGCTCTGTGGATCCCAAGAAGTTTGTAGGCTTTGCCAATGCCAGCCTGGCACAGGCACAGGAGATGCTCACCAGGGTGCCCTGCAAGGAGGATGAGCTGATGAGGAACAGCACATCCCGCAAGGCAGTGTCCAGATACCTGCGCTGCTGGTCCCAGGTGGGTAGCTGGGAGGTGCTCAGGGCACCCACTCTTCATTCAGCACAGCATTGCTGTGGTCTGGCTGGGATCAGGGCTGCTCTTTGCTGCCTTGTGCCCCAAAATGCCATTGTCCTCAGTGACAATCTCCAAAGTCACCTGGGAAGAGAAAAATATGGAAAGAAATAATTTTTTTTAATTAATGTAATTTTGCTTCTAAAAGAACCAGCACATTCTAAACCCGTATAATAAAAAGCAGGTTGTGAGGAATATCGGAGCCTGCTAAGACTCTGCCTGTTTAGGGCCAAAGAAGCTTTCTAACTTGTCAGGTAGGAGCCACTGCTTTAAGGACAGTGAAGGCTGAGACCGGTGAAAGCAGTTTGCTTGGGATGATTTGAGAATGGGACACTTGGCCTCAGGGCCTGTGTAGGTAGCAGGTGGCTCTCAGTGGAAATAAGTGTGTGCCAGCAGAAGAGGATCAAGTCCCCTTCATCTAAGGCACTCCCATGCTTAAAGTAAATGCTCCAGACTCCTTGCAAAGAGTTATTCTACTGAACTACTGGTGCACAGATAAACATCACATATTCCCTGGGAAGAGGTGACAGCCTCCCCAGCACTCCCAGCCTAAGTGCAGTTTCAGGAGCTGAATTTAAGGGACAGATTAAGACAGGCATCCCAACACACAACCACACAAAGCCCTTTCTCAGCAGTACAAGCAAACAGCTTGTGCCTGTCTTTTTGCTTATGTTGATGCTGTTCCTCTGCTTATTTCTTATCACCCAGGCCCTTGGCTGGAGCATTTTGTTGATCCTCATCATAGCCGTTTTCCTTGCCCGCTGGCTCACACCTTGCTCCAGCCAGGCTGCCCTCCTCCAGACACGTCACTGGAGTAACTACATTGACATTGAGCAGAAGATTTTTGAGGAAGCCTGCTGTGAGCACAGCCGGCTCTTTGCTCACCAATGCATCCTTCACTTCTTTGAAAGCATGCGGAAAGAAATCAGAGAGCACGGTTTCATCTTGCCTACAGAGAAAGAGGGAGAGGAAGATCTTCTCCGGGGCATCACAGACCATGATCAGGTGAACAAACTTCTGGAAATGTGGTACTATGAGAAACCTCCCTTGGATGTGAGCCAGGTGACCCACAGACATCCCCTGGGGCAAGAGAGATCTCCTCCACCATGGGCAGGTAGCTGCAATGCCAGGTCTAAATTCACCCAGCACACTCACATGTGAAGGGGAAATTGTCCTGAAGTCAACACAGCTGTGACCAGCGGATAGATGACCACAGTGCTCACCTCTTCCTTCAGAATCCAGGTCCAAAGGCACCCAGCACCCTCTGGGGCACCCAGCAGAACTTCCTGCAGAACTAGCAAGATTCAGCTCTCAAGATCCCAGAGTTCCAGAATCAGTCCCCATTCATGACAATACTCATCCAAGGGCTCTGAATTGTGCTTTTGTCATCTTGAAGAGTTTGTAGCTCAAGTTGTAGACAAAACCCTTCTGGCTGGGCTGGTTGGTGCTCAGAAGGCTCTGCAAGCACCAGCACCATGCCATGGACATGGCTCTTAGGCACTCCCCTGATAGATTTTAATACAAACTAATCTACCCAAAGGATCATCCTTACATCGGCTCTCTGGACATATCCATCCTTAGTTTCAGCACCATTTGAATGTAAACTCTGAGCCTCTAATGCCAATTACTTTCTCATCCACCTCTTTCCAGTCCCTGTTGTAGATGTTTAGTCTCAGCCATGGTATGGTTTTAAATGCTATTTCTGTCCAGTATTGCTGCTTGGGTGCATTAAACTTCTTACTGCAAACTCCGTGCTGCATTGCTCTCCCATCCCTCATCTCTGTTCTCCATCTTTCCACACCATCATGAGCTTTTCTTACTTTGATTAAAAAAAAAAAAAATCAACTCTGTCAGATATTAAAATGCCACAGAAACACCCCAGGAACACCTTGAGCTGTGTGTGCAGTGCCTGTTGGGACTGGCACAGAGCTCTTTCCATTCTCTTTAGCTCTGGGGAGTGATTCTGTGCTTTCCTTCAAAATGAACATCACACTTTGAATTTCAGCTCTGGTTTATCATCACCAGGTGTGACACCACAAATCTCAGCCTGAGCTTTGCTGCAAACTCACCACGCCACACAAGTCAAATCAGCGATTTTCCTAGCCCTGCTCTGACCAGAGGTCCGCAGCTCTCCTTTGCATGCTGCTTTCCATGCCCTCAGGCCTTAAGTCATCTCGGAGTGGCCACAAAACATAAAAGGCAAAGAAGGAGATGTGCGATAGCTTTGTTAGCTGTGTCGGGAGGAATCAGGAGGATTTAAGGACAGCGCCACAGATTTTTTGCAGGTGCACAAAGGCTTATATGGGAGGGTCAGTTTGGCCACAGGGCAGCTTTGGTTGACTGGGGGGTGCTCAGGCACTCAGTCTATTTGTGGCCTCTTGGCTCTAACCCTTCAGCCCCTGAACTCTGACCCATATATTTTTTGAGCCTTTGTTTGAGACTCGAGACAAGATCCACCCTTCAATCCATACCTTTTACATCATGCTCGGATGCCAGTTTTCACATCTCCTAATTACCGTCATCTATTTTGCTTCTACATGTTATGTTGCATACATAACATTCCCATAGTCAATGGACTGTCCACATACAATGCTGCTGATGTTCATTTAGTTCATACCTTTGGATTCAATCTGTCATAACAGTCCTTCAGTGCAGGTAGAATGACCTTTGAACTATTGATCTTTGGCCTAGTGACCATTTAACCTAATACATATTGACTTTTGGCCTGGTTACCTTTGACCCATTGGCCTTTAATCTATCGACATAATAGCTATTGATGTATTGACCTATTGATCAGTCACCAGCTGACCCAACAATCACAAAGTGACCCAGCCCAGCTACATTCAAAGGGAGGCTGCCCCAAAACTAAACACAGCAGGAGGATCACCTTTTTTGACCAGCTGGTTGTGCTGTTGGCACCTGACTGTTAAGTGTTGGATATGAATTTTTTAACTGAAACCAGTCTGAGGGAGGCATGTTCTCACTTAAGAGGGGCTTATTTTGAATCAGTTTAAACTCACTGGGAACCAGTTCAAGCTGAAGTTTAGTAGATCAGTCACCAACTGGAATAAATATGCTGCTCAGTTTTCAGTGATGGAACTGCAGCAGAGCCACATAAACTTACTGCAGCAGGGCACAATTTCCTTGCTATTTCCCTACATCTGATTTTCATACCTGGACACCTGTAAGTGCAAATTAGGCATTTATGCTCATGCAAACTACCCACTTCTGGAGTTAGTACCCACCGGTAGCACAGGATTGTTTTACTGCATAAGTACTATGACTGTTAGGCAGATGTGGAAATCGTGGAGAATAAGTAGGCTCTGTTCCAGATATGCTCTTGAAAAGTTTGGCTCAGTTGAAACCTGACTTGCTGTCTCTCTCCTACATCTCTACTCCTATTTCACAAAGCAGCACTGAAGCATCAGTTTGCTCCTTCGAGCTGGCCAAAAGATGGGGAAATATGTGGATTCTAACTGGTATTACAGTAGTGATGCCCAGGGGTCCCTTCCCACCAGCTCTGTTAGGAAACTGTGCTCTCATATGACAGCAGGTGACCCAAGAGCTTCAGCAGCTCTTTGTCTCTCAGGACTGTCCTAACGCTCAGAGTGCAAATGTCCATGAAACAGTGATGCTGACTGCAAGGATAGCTTTCCTTCCATCAATACTACTATCAATATTCCCAGTGACACAGGAATTGTGACCACCTTCCTGTCACTCCTCTCTATCTCCTGTATTGACTGGGGCACACAGAGCCCTACACAACTCCTTGTCATGGTGCCTGACCAGGCATCCAGGTGCAGGCTGGGATGGAGTTGGGCATGCAACACCCCTGCCATCCTAGTTTCCAAAGCACAAGCAGATGGGGTCATGATGTTTCTGTACAGAAAATTGTTGGAGTGAGTTTCCTGCTGGAAGTTCACCAAAAAAAGGTTCCTGTAAAAATGTGGGAAGAGAGACCAAGATCGATATATATGAGCTCTGTTTTGAACCCCACTAACTTGCTATTGGCTTGCATGAGAACTGTTGGTTCTATACACCAAACAGACTCAGGCTCCTCATTTATCTTTAACAAAAGATTTCCTATAGATCAAAAGAAGTTCTGTGCATTTACAAGGCTGATTCATGGCAGCTTTGATGTAAACTGCCCTTCAGAAAGCCACGCACCAGGTGAACAGAGAAGCCAGCTGGCTCTCCTAGCTAGAGATACAATAATCCTCATCTATATTCATGCAGGCAAATCTCTTTCCGTTTGATGAGATCATGCAATTAACCTCCTTGCAGCAGGCAGAGCTAGGACTCACTGGGTGTTACCAGTGAGCTTCGTGATCACCTCTATGGTGGTACCACTTTGACATTCATGTCAGTAGCACAGCTGGTGACAGGCTGGAGGGAACGAATGCCTTGTTGGTGGTCAGCACTGAAGCAATATGTTTAAGGCCACTTATAGTCCAAATATACTTACATCTTTTGGGCACTTTGCAGGAGCAATGTGGTGCTCCAAAGCTGCTTTATGAGATGGGAGTCAAGATGTAGGAGAGCAACAACAAAATCCACTTCTTTCTGGTTTATTCTTTAGAAGCTGAGCTCTGGGTGATGACAATTTTGAGGGGAAAGAGCTGGAGCCCCATTTTCCATCTGCGTTAGCAGAGCAGAGGTGGGGCATCCTGTCCAGCGTGGGAGGCACACAGCTGCCCTGCTGCATTTGCAAGCAGGTTCACGGCAAGTCCCCTTCCTGCCGGGGGACAGACTGCTGTGGGCAGAGCACAACCAAGGCAGCACCTGTACCCAGCAGCCAAGAGGACTGGTGACAGGGAGAGTGCAGAAATGAGGATGTAGAGAAGAATGGAGCCAGATTTAGCAAACGAGAAACAAGCCAGGTCCCAGAGACATGAGGAAGAGCGAGAGGAAGTTCTGCAAGCAGCAAAATGAACAGAAAGAAGAAAAAAAAAAAAAAGGTTACGTTTCCTGCATTAAATACTGGGGCTGTCGGAGCATGTAAGTGAGTTGTTGAACTGCACAGAGACTTTCTGATGTGCACCTCTGCAGAGAGGGTCTGAAAGAATGAAGTAAACCAAAGGCTCAGCTTGGACCACAGTAGGGGAAGGAGTAGTTTCAGGAGGAAAATGGACAAGTTTCGAATGGTCTTCCAGTTCCTCCAGTCCAACCAGGAGTCCTTCATGAGCGGCATCTGTGGGATTATGGCCTTGGCCAGCGCCCAGCTGTACTCAGCCTTTGATTTCAACTGTCCCTGCCTGCCACGCTACAACCTGGCCTACGGGCTGGGCGTCCTCCTGGTGCCTCCCCTCATCCTGTTCCTGCTGGGCTTTGTGCTGAACAACAACGTGTCCATGCTGGCGGAGGAGTGGAGGAGGCCCCAGGGCCAGCGGGGAAAGGATGCGGCTGTCCTGCGCTACATGTTCTGCTCCATGGCACAACGGGCCATGATCGCCCCGGCTGTCTGGGTGTCAGTGACTCTGCTGGATGGGAAATGCATCACATGTGCTTTCTGCACTGCACTACCTGTGGAGGTCCTGGGCAATGCCAGCTACCATGGCCTCCCCGAGGGAGAGGTGAAGCGGGTCCTTGCCCGCATCCCCTGCAAGGAGATCTATGATGGGCAGGAGCTCATTGCCAACGAAGTGGCCATCAGGTACCTGCGGTGCATCTCACAGGTAAGAGGCATCACAGCTTGCCCTCTCTGAGGGCTTAGGGTTAATTGCTGATAGCCTTAGCTCTTCCTTAAAGGGGGGCTTTTCATTGAATTAAAGCTGCAAGAGGAGGCAAGATGGACAGTTTTGCAGGGGGACAAGTTGTACCCTTCACAGCAGCCTCTTGGACTCCTCTCCACCAAGCCTGGTTTAGGTGCTGGTTTCCTGACCATGGGCACCTGTGTCCTGACCACTGATCCCATGTGGGCCAGGTTGAGCAGCCCGAGATGGTGATGCACAGCAGAGCTGTATACCAAAAGTCATTTAGGGCAAGTTCAGAGGGAGTAGATGTAGGTGTTACTTCATGGCTGCCACCACCTTATGTAACCCACTATTAACCTGTGGCTGCTCTGGGTGCTAGCTATAACTCATGCAATGGGCTGACAACCACCTAGGCCAGTCGCCTCTGTTGCTTAAAAGGCAACAGCCAGCATGTGTTTATTAGCCACACCAGGTAACTACAGATGAAAAAGTGCCAATAACTCCTCATCCTGTGCTTAATTCTTCTCTAGTTCTCTGTTTCAGACCACAGCTAGAATCAGGATGGTCCAGTAGCCTCCCATCACTTGTATTCTCCTGTTTTAAAGCTGCTCTCCCTGTGTTACCTAGGACAGACAGGAACCATCCCCATTTTCAGAAGACAAATGAAGCTTGGTAAGAAGGGTTATTATAGTCTGCCCAAGACAGACCTGGTATCCCCCACTTATCCCCACAGGCTCTGGGCTGGTGCTTCGTGCTGCTGATGACCACGCTGGCATTCTTGGTCAGATCCCTCCGGCCCTGCTTCACCCAAGCTGTCTTCCTGAAGAGCAGGTATTGGTCCCACTACATTGACATCGAACGCAAGCTGTTTGATGAGACCTGTGCAGAGCACGCCAAAAGCTTTGCCAAAGTCTGCATCCAGCAGTTCTTCCAGGGCATGAGCAAGGACCTGGCAGCCACTCACTGCCACCCACCCAGAAAAGTACCCACAGATACTGGGGAAGCTTCAGAGAAACTTTTGGGTATCACCGACTGGAGCACCATGAACACGGCCCTGAAGAGCTGGCACACATGCAAGCCCCCACTACACCTGCACCCAACTGTGTCCCACAGCAGTAGTGGCTGGGCTGGGGAATGGCAGCCCCAAACAAAACCCCACACACAGCCCTCTGCTCCCCGTCGGGAGGCTGTGGCCTACTACAGCGGGGTGTGAGCAGAAGAACAGCCACGCTTTTGGGATAAGGACTGTGGGGTGATGAGCACCTAAAAGGCAGCACTGGCCCCCAGGTGATTCCATCTGCTCCCCATATGCAGCCTACAGCCTGCATAATGCAAGGAATGATCTCTGGGTTGAGCAAGGCAGCTGGCCAAGACCTTGATGTGATAGATGAGCTCTGGGGATGCTGGGGCATGTTGTGCATCCTGTGGCACCATGCCACAGGTTTGTGTGAAAGCAGTTGCTGACATAAATGAGCAAAACTTCCTTTCTTTCATCACATGCACTTTGTGGCCTGTGACAGAGCTGGAGAGGGGAGAGCTCCCTGCAACACCAAGGAGTGCTGTGCATTTGGGCAGTATTGAAATATCCCCAGTAAAGAATCAAACTGGGCTGTCTGTCTCCCCATCACACGCAGCAACCCCTATTCACACATGCAGTTTCCAGGCCACGAGAAGATTTAAAATAAAGGTGATGCAAAACAAATAAAGCAGTGTAGGGGTATTGCATGTTGTAGTGGGAGTGGTGTGATTGGTGTCACAGACACAGCTCAAGGGAAAGAGTCATAAAGGCTGTTTATAAAACCACCGGGGTTTCTTTATTTCACAGCAGGGATGAGGAGCTGGGGCAGCATGTGGGACGGGCGCTGGGCCAGCTGCAGCCCACGGAGGAACAGTTGGGTCAGCCACATGGCTGCAGGGTGCAGCACCAACCTTGTGCAACAGCAGGCGGGTACTGATTTCTGTACAGCCCAGAGATGAGGGAACCCAGGGCCTGGAGGCAGCAATGGAAACATCTCCACTCACTCCTGGCTTTCATTGCATTAGCAACGCACAGGAGATAAAAAGCTTTTCGAAACACAAATTTTACCCCTGCTGCATCCCTTTCTAAATGCTCATCCCCTTGAAATTTCTCCTACCGCATTCTTGTTTAAACCAACCCATTATGGCTCACTGGTAACTGAGGTGACTGTTGTGAATATAAACCTTAATTACCGGTGTCTAACTCCACAGAGGCTGTGGGGAGAGAAGAACAAAGGACAAAATGACAATGGAATTCTTCGGGCTGCTCTGCAGCATGAACCAGCCCATAGTCAAAGGCTGAACGTAGCTGACTCCCAGGAGAAAGGAGCATGACACAGATTTATCTTAATCTTCACACCCCAAACTGTAATTAAGGCACCTGCCCAGAAATTAATAGGCACAAAACCTGATTTACAAGCAAAGGAGATTTAAAAGATAAAGGCGGTTTCCACTCCCATTACTTGCAGCTCATGGCTCACCCAGAAAGCTGTACCCCAAGTCCCACCACAGCTGTGATCATCACGTGGGGCCCACTGGCTCCCTCCACATACCAAAGAACCTACGTGCATTTGCAAAGAAAAGCTTTTGGAGTTTCAGTTCAGATTTTAGGATCAAAGTTCTGTTCCATGCAGCACAATTTGGGAAAGTCCCTGCAGAGCAGGCAGGGTGATCTCCCTGTGCCTGCAATTTGTCCCAACTGCTTTTGTGGATTTGGGGGATATATCTCATCACTGCAGACCCCTCACTGGGGGAGATGCAGTGTGGCTCCCACAGGCTGTGGTCCTGGCACAAAGCATGTTTGGTAGTGGGGCTCTTAGTGGAGATGTGGAACTTCCATGGAGCACAGTGCAATCCAGCATTGCACTGCTGTAAAAACCAGGGCCAGCACACAAGGATGGGGTAAGGCTGGACCCAAACCCAGGTAGAGGATGAGGAGTACTCAGGACTAAGATCTCAGCTGGACCACAGACACTGGCTTAGGGCAGGTTAACTCTGGGCACAGGAGAACTTGGGTGTTACTTGAAGGTTTGCCTGTGCTGAAGAGATCATCACAAGAGCACTGAGCTTAACCCTGGGGACACAGTGACAAAGAGGCTGGAGAAAAGGGATGGAGCCTCTGGCCTCTGCAACAGGCTGGAACTGGAGTCAAGGCACAGGCTGCAGAGGGGAGAAAGCAAGGCATCACAGGAAGCAGAAAGCAAAAAGACAGAGACAGACCGGAACATGCTGCGATCTCTAGCTCACAGGCTGCACCCAGCTCAAAAACACAGCTTGATCTACATAAGCCACAGCACTGCATCGCAGCCATTACACCCCTCTGCTCAATCCATGAGAGTGGGTCCATCCCAGAGGCAAGAAGCAAAACCTGACAGAGCTCGTGGTGCTGGGTTCCTGCTTCTCCCGAAAACCCAGCCAGACTGGCATCTTCCCCACTGGCTCAGCCAGCTCTCAGTCACGAAAGCAGCAGTTCCTGCCCCTTCACCAGGGATCAGGGAAGGGCTTCTCCCACACTGCCCCGACCTGCTCAGCTCGAGTCCCCATCCTCATTCCCATGGGTTCCAGCCTCATTCCCTCGGTTCCAACCTCGGTCCCACCAGCATCCCCTGGGGAGCATGGGGGTCACATCCAGACCAGACTGGGGGCTGCAGAATTTCCCCATCACATTCCATCGAGGCATCCATTGTCCCCATCACGCAGGCAAACCCCATCCTCTTCACGGTCAGGCTCTGCACAGCTGCATCGCAGATCTGCAACATACCAACGTGCTTTTTCCACTGACTCATTCTCGGCTTTTCCTTCCTTTCTTTTTATTTTTTTTCTTTTAAAGGCACAACCTCAGCCTTGCACTCAGCAGAAGCCACGCGCCTGCTCATCGCCCCACCCAGGCACAGGCCCCAAGAACAGCCTCCTCCCTCCCTCCTCCCAAAAGCTGACAGCCCAGGGCACCCTGCAAAGGAAGCTGCCGAACTTGAACGCTGCTTTACCCACTTTTGCTTCACCCACCCGCCTGGCCTCAGCCGAACCCTCCCTGCTGCTCATCCCCCTTGCTGCTGGAAGAGCCCCATTCCTGGAGCCCGAGCAAAACCAACAAGAGAGAACTCCAGAAGGACTTCAACAGCTTTCCAAGTAAGTGACGGCATTTTTTCACTTGCTTTCAGAGATGTCTTAGGGAAGAGATGTCTTAGGGAAAGACTAACACTGCCTGCTAAAAAAATCCTTTGCTGAAAGCATCTTTACCCCTCCCATTCCACCCACTCATCTCTCCCATCATAACCCAGCAGCAGAGTGAGGGTAACCCCTCTGCCAACACAGCATGCTCCTTGCCAGCTCCTCTTCTTTTTGCTTTGCCTGGTACCAGGATCTAGAAGAGAGGTTACAAAGTCTTGCTTATCAGCTTGCTCTAATAACAGGGATTTGAGCACCCCACATCAGGGCAAGTTTGGAGGCTTAGTGCTCTTGCTTGCATCACACAGTGCAGCAGCCAGAGCTGCAGGCCAGAGCTGCTGTCACGTGGCTGTGGGTTTTGGTTTTAAGGAGGGAGTTTTGTATATGGAAACCTGGGAAGATGCAGGAAGGTATTAAAGGCACCGGGTGCTTCTGTTAGAGCAGGGTGAATTACATCGCCTTTCTCTTACCTGCACAAATGCTCTCATAGCCTTTTCCTTGTAACTGGGGCTGGCACAGGGATATCTTACCCTGGATTTTGGGACAGTTGTGCTGGGGGGTCAGGTCTTTCTCAGAACTCCTGTACAATGATACGCATAGATGCTGCCAGTGCTGCACAAACCACAAGGGACTGTTAGCCAGCTGCCCAGGTCCTTCCTGCCTCCAGCAAACTCTGAGGCCTGCACACTTTGTCACATTTGTAGCTTCCTGAAATTAAACCACACAGGGGTGCAGAGCAGATACAAAGGAAACAAAGAAATTAGCTAAGCAATGCTCACAGAGGGAACAGCAAGGCAATTGTGGAAGAGAATCATCCTACCACATCCCATCCTATGTAATTTCAGGCCCACCTCTATTGGTATTTGGTGTTTGTACATTGGATCACATTAAGCTTTGTTTTCCCAGAAAGTAACATCGCTTGCTGGCACCAGCAGCCCCTTACCCAGTTGCAAAGACTCCCAGTGGGGGAACAGGACTGCATTAGCATGGGGCCAACTACCACTATGTGCAGTTAAAGGCAAGGCACATGCAGAGCAGTTGGACACCCCTTCAGTCAGGTCCTCGGCTCCTAGCATCCAACTAGCCCCTAGCTTTCCCATTCATGCACCTGGTCCTCCCATGAAGCATATACCTGCACCCAAACCTGCCAGGAAAACTTGTAGCATCCATGGGACTCATTTCCTGCTGTCTCCCTGGCATACTTCAGGCTTTTACTAAATATTAACTCATCAGGTGTAAGGAGGGAGGGCTAGAGCGTGAGTCAGTGTAAGGGCTGGGGATGCATCCATGCTCCAGTGCTCTGGTCCAGTTTCCCCAGTAACACAGCGTCCTCCTTCATTACAGGCCTGGAAGATCAATAAGTGGTCCAGCAGCAACACCAGTGGTAATCACTTCCGTGGGATGTGACTAAAGCCTAAAGAAAGACTATGAACATGCTAATGACAAGAGTAGAAGTGATCGTCCCCTCAGTAATCTTTGCTACAGAAATGCTCTTGGACATTTTAGTGGAAAACTGAGAAGTCTGAGGCTTCCCTCATTGCTTAGGCTGGATCCCTCCTCAATCCATTCTAAGTATCCCTGGTAGCAGCAGCCAGCCCCAGAGGCTGGGACACCAGCTCTAAGCGACTGCAGTGAAGGTGTTTGTGCTCCCTTTCATTTCAGTCATCCCAAGGCCATTTCACTCCCTATCTTTGTGTCACTCAGTGCTGGGACGTGGGCCAGCACGGCCCCCCACTGCAGTAGGCACCTCCTCTCATTCCCCATCTCCAGAAGAAGATGGCTGCTCTTATTGCTGAAAACTTCCGCTTCCTCTCCTTGTTCTTCAAGAGCAAAGATGTCATGATCTTTAATGGCCTGGTGGCCCTGGGCACAGTGGGCAGTGAGGAGCTCTTCTCAGTTGTTGCCTTCCATTGCCCATGCTCCCCAGCCCGTAACTACATCTACGGGCTGGCTGCCATCGGTGTCCCAGCCCTGGCACTATTCCTCATCGGTGTCATATTGAACAACCACACCTGGAACGTAGTGGCTGAGTGCCACAAGCGTGGCACCAAGAACTTCTCCACTGCCGCTACCTTCCTCCTCTTCGGTTCCATCATGGGCCGGGCAGCCGTGGCACCCGTCACCTGGTCGGTCATCTCCTTGCTGCGTGGGGAGGCTTACATCTGTGCACTCAGCGAGTTTGTCAGGCCATCCACCCTGGACAAGTTCCCATCTGAGTTTGGGGCTGAGGTGCTGGCGAGGTTCCCCTGCAAAGATGTGCCAGCAAACCTCACCAGGTTCAGGGATGAGGTGACACGGAGGCTGAGATATGAGTCCCAGGTAGGCATGTTGGGGAGAGAGCTGCATGGAGCAGGTAAGATCATCTTGACGTGTCCTAACGCAAAATCTCTCTCTCAGCTCTTTGGCTGGCTGCTCATTGGAATTGTCGCTGTCCTGGTTTTCCTCACCAAGTGCCTGAAGCACTGCTGCTCACCACTGAGCTACCGGCAGGAGGCCTACTGGGCCCAGTACCGCTCCAACGAGGACAAGCTCTTCCGCCGCACAGCTGAAGTCCACTCCAGGATCCTGGCAGCAAATAATGTGAAGCAATTCTTTGGATTTGTGGCGCTTGACAAGGAAGAGAAGGAGCTGGTACAGGAGTTCCCAGTGGAGGGTGTCCAACCAAGCCCCCAGTGGAACGCCATCACGGGTGTCTACATCTACCGGGAGAACAAAGGTTTCCCCCTCTACAGCCGGCTCCACAAATGGGCAAAAGGGGTGGAAGGGAACGGGCCAACCCCAGAGGGCCACGAAATGCTCTTCTTGGCTTCCTAAGACAGATGGGTGCTGGGAGCAGTTCCCCAGTCTGCCTGGCAGGCCTATCAGTATTGGTGTGCATTTCATGGATTCGCTGGGAATATTCCTGCCAGCAGGATTACTACTCTCAGCAGGTAAAAAGGAATCAACAGCCTCAAGGTAGAGGCTGATAAGCAATGCACTGAGCTGGGGAACCCCTCCCATGGAGACAACCATCTTGCTGGTGCTCCCAGAGGGATAAGGGGAGCAGAGCAGATGCACACCTTACCTCCAGGCTGCTGGTGAGCCCTGCTGTCTTAAGCACCATCTGAAACCTCAGGGAGAAAGAGCTGGGAACATTTCTAGCTCTGACTTTTGCAGTCCCACCTGTCTCCCCTGTGGAAAGGTTAGTCCCAGCCATCCTACATACCCACCTTTTTATCGACACCAGTATCTTCTTATGCAGTTCTGCAGTGCCTGTTACACTGGCAGGTCCTGGAACACATTATGGTCTTCAGAAGGAAACAGTGAGTACATTCCTATAGCAACAAGGATACAATAGCATCTGTGAAGGAGTGGGTCAGTACTACATCAGCACGGCAAATAACTGAGAGACTAAGGCAAGAGGAATCGCCGATATTGTAGGCATTCAGAAAGACACTCTGTAATTACCAAGTTGAAATTTGGGTAGGACACTAAACTCCCTTTGTTCTTATTGAAGCGTCTGGAAACCTCTAATGAGCCCAAATGGTCGCAGACGTGAGAATATAACCCTGGAAGGTGACACCATCAGCAGAATAGCTTTCAGGCAAGGTGGCATAGTGGAGGCTCAAAGGGAGAACAGCACTCACAGTGAACCACAGCGCTGTGTGCAGCTTATTGCATTGCTCATCCACCACTGGATGAGAGTCCTGCTTGTTTGTGTTGACAAGCTGGAACAAAACCCCAGCCAGAATTACATACATATAATTATGTTTTTAATATATATATGTATGTGTGTACACACACATGCATCATATATATATACATGTATATATATCATATAAAATTATACTTTACTGTACTAACGGAGCATATTTCTTCCAGGGAAAGGGGGCAAGAAACTTGCCAGCTAAAAGACCATGTTACATGCACTCATCTGCTCTATTGCTACTGCTGCACAAGAGACTGTGGGAATGGGATGAGGGGAGCAGCCCTCTCTCTACTCCTGAACTAAATTCTTACCGCTGCTTTAAACAGTCCCTGCAGCAAACCATCTGTTTTAGGGACTCAGCTGTAATGAGAGAGCAAGGCTAGAGTTGTTATACTACTGCAATTGCTGACACTGTGCTGACTGTGGCTTCAAGGCTGTTCTGGCACCATGCCCCTTTCTGCCTGAGAGTCAGACCTATATACTTAACACTTCAGAGGAGGCAGGACAATGGAGTTTGGTTTTCCTACTTGTACAGTTCCTCTACAGACACAACTTCCACTTACACTGTGCCATTATACTGAAAAGCCTTGAACTGTTAAGAAACAAACAAAAAAAGCTCACTGAACTTAGAGAGGCTTAAACACAAGAAGATTTGAAATAAACTATTAAATGAGTTCTTTTTTGTTGCCTTTTGACGTTTCTTAAGGGGGTCACAGGAGGCATGTTTTAATATTTCCTTTGAAGCCAAGACCTGGGAACTTATGTTTTCTTTCTATTGAATATTTACATCCTCTTCTATTTAGGTAACACCAAAATACTATGTTTTAAAGTATCATCACATATTATAAACTAGCAGAGGACATATCCCAGGACTCATGATCAGCTCTGCCATAATTTGCCTTTCATTTATGGGAAGGCCCAGCTAGCAGCTGACCTAACCTTCAGGAATGATCATATGCAAGTTAAATAAAAACAAAAAAATCTGCATTCACTTGAGATAAAAAAAAAAAAAAGTTAATTTGCATTTCTCCTCATAGGCCCTCAGGGGTGAACACGCACACATCCCTGCCACCCCCGCATGCAAGTCAGCAGATACAAGGTAACTTGCTGAAACAGTAACATGAGCATATTCCTCTTACTTGCCTTCCTGACAGCCCTCATTCCTTTGAACCACCTCCACTTCCTTCTCCTCTCCCCTCCTTTTGAAGGAGAGGGGCAAGACACAATGCTTGCTAGAGGATTTGTTTATCCTAATAATACAGCATGTGTACAGCCCAGCCTTTGCTTGTTTAGCTTCTCTCTTCTCCATCAACTCCAGCTGCTTTCTATGTATTGGGATGGGCCAAAGACTTGTGCAGCTTGCCCATTTTCCCACCATCTTCCCAGAGAGGCAGATTTGGGCCAGCAGCTGACAGCAAGAAACAGAGCAAGCCACTGATGTTGGAAATATTGCAATGTAGTATTTCTCTAATATGTAGCAAATCTCAAACAATGCGGTTATAAGGATTTTTTTTCCTGTTTACCCTCCCTTCTTCCATGGCCCTGAGCATGGTCCCTGATAAAGCAGCACTGGGCTTCTGGCCCTTGTAGCCCATCAGCGCCCTTATGAATCGTAGAATCATTAGAGTTGGAAGTTGGCCTTTAACGATCATCTCTTTCAACTCCCCTGCAATGAATAGGGTTATCTATAACCCTGCCAAGGTCACTCATCCTTCCCCACTGAGGGTGTGGTCAGTACAAGGAAGAAAGTACCAAGGAAGGAAAGGAGTCAGGGTGAGAGCTGCCAATGTGTGGGAAATGCTGGGAGCAAAGAGACAAGGAAAAGCATGGGGGAAGAAACAGACTTGATTAACTTCTGCAAAAATACTCAAAGTAGGACATTAAGCTGCATAGCTTTTTAACTCAGTGTAAGCAAGCAAAATACCAAAAGGGAAGCCAAGGCGCCTGTCTTCCAGGCATGCTGGATCAGGAAGGCTGAGCTCACACGCTCTATGCTCCTCCTACAGAGGCTGAAGCAATGCCATCACAGAGCAGCCTGCAGGCTGTCAGTTAGGGCACACTTTCCAACAACAAGCCAGGCTTAAACCAGGCTCCAGTACACAGAATTACACACAGCTCTTACATTTTCCCTGCTGACTACTGTATAGATTATAATAGTCCCTGTAAACATAAAGAAATAATACCTCAAAGGGACCTTGTTTTCAACTCAGATACTTATTTACATTATCTATTATGCTGTTTAAAAAAAAAAAAAAAAGGAATCGCAGCAGCTGCTATTGGATGTTGCAAGAAAGTTTCCTCCTTCTCTAGAAGGGCATTAAGCATGAGTCCAGCACCCTGCTGTCCCTGGGGATAAGCAGGAAAATAACTTGTTTTTAGATCCCATTGGATCTGGGAATTAACTGAATGCTTCATTACTCAGCCTTGCCCATGCTGGGCATTCAGAGAGGCAGAAGTGTTGAGTCCTGCAGAACTCTGGTTTCAAGTTCAGAGCACCTACAATGAGTGAGGTTATTCAAGTTTGCTGTTTTGAACTTGGGCATCCACTTGCTAGTGTCTACACTGGATAATCACCTCTTTGCATCCCATGCTTTTCCCTCATGTTCAGTTCTTTGTCTATAAAAAAACATCACATCATCCATATCTTACTGGAGAAATACAAGACCAAGGATAAGACACCAATACAGGTGACAGCGTATCAAAGACAGTTGGCTTTTTCTATGCAGAAGGTTAGCTGGGATGATTTATTTTTTTTCCAGCACAGAAAAAAAAGTCACTCTCTTCAACTCAATGATTTCTCTTAAAAGATGTTCACTGCTGAGAATCACTGACTTTTTCCACCATCAGACACTGGTAATTTGTTACAAGATGGCTGTTAACACGAGATCCCTTGTAACCGGACATTGTATGCTTTAAAAGTACACGCCTTTTCAGCTAAGAAGGTCACAAACATCCTGGGGTATATTAGGAAGGACCTTGTCTGAAGGCCAAAGGAGGTAATTCTTTCCCTCTGCCTCTGCTCTGTAATTGTGAGTCATCTGGGCTGATGTGTCCAGTGCTGGGTTCCCCAGTACAGAGAGCTTACCACTGCTTGTCACTGAGCTTACCAGAGTGGAAGATGACAACAGGACTGGAGCATCCATCGTACAAACAGAGACTGAGAGAAATCAGTAATACATCACTGTACCTAAAGACGGTGAATCGCAACAGCACTATTTCCATAGGAAAGCAGACCAGGTAGGGGGGTGATGTTTTCACTGATTATAAAACGATCTGTACTTAAAACTGTCTTAGTCATCAACAGACAAAGATCATCTGTAACATTCAGACAAAGCTGCAAATACTTATAAGACCTTTTCTTTAGACTCTTTGATCTTTCTACTTCAGTTTGGTCATAGACCAACACTCTTCATAAATACACTGTTCATGGAAACTCCATGCCTCTCAGTTCCCACTTTGCATGGAGAGTGGAATCTCTGCTTTTACATGTGCTGTGTTTAGGTGTCAGCAAGGGAACTCTTGGCCTCTACATACTCCAGTGCTGCTGTCTTAACAGCCATGACAGTTTCTGCTGTACCATATTTCTTCTCATAATCCAGGTAGCGCTTAAAGAAGAATTTCATCTTCTTTGGTGCTAAGTTCAGGTGTATGACCCTTTCAAAGATGTCCCTGCAAAAAAACAAAGTGATTCAGATTGCTACGTTGGTGACAGCAGTCAACACAAGCCCTGTACATTGTCACTGAGCAAAGAGCAGAAACTCGTGGGAGACGCACCATCTAATGCCTCAAGGAACAGATTCATGAGAACTGATGAAAGCCTCAAAGCAGAAGCCTTCTTCATAACTCTAAAGTTGCAGGACAATTTACACTAAGATCCAGCCATTGTATTTGACCCAATGGTCATGAAATGTCTGCAGCTGGATCTACAGTGTGAGAAGCTGAACTTCCTTTTGTCATCTCAGCAAAAAAGAGACCATTCTCCTTAGTTTCATGTTACAAGAGATAAAAGGGCTGAACCTTACTGAAAGCACTCTAGTTCTGCAAGTCACTCCTTACTATTAATTACTAACTCTGCCATGCAGATCTCCCTGGAGTCTTCCCAGACCTGGGGAGGACAAGCTTTTGTTGTTTTCTTCTCTATGAGATACAAATTCCCCTTTGCTCTGGAAGGCCCTCAACAGTATCATGTTGCAGGGCACTTGTGCTCTTTCCAGGCATTACTCCAAGCACTATACTGTCCCTTTCCCAGCTGCTTATAGCACAACTCACCGTACTTCCTTCTGGCTGCCCTGTTTGATCATGATGTCCATGTAGATGGACCAGATATCTGTTCGCTTTGGGTAGCTGCTGAGAGTGCTTTCAAAGAGGGCCTTGGCATGCTCTGCGTCACCAAAACGGAACTCCAGCTGTGCAAACCTTGAAATGACATCCACATCTGGAACAAGAAATTACATGTTAGGGGGTCACAGCAGCCCTCATTCCTATGAAGAGAACAGAGATAGCATCATCTCTGTTAGAGACTAATGTGTAAAGTGATTCTGGTCCAAGGTGGAGAGTCAGAGTGAAGGAGCTGCAGATTTTTTTGTTAGTTTTACAAGAGGCTTTAGTATTGATATCCAGACTGAAATTTCCCCTCCTCTTACATTCAAGGAAAGCAGATTCTACACTATCTGGCTGCAGTTTTCACTTAGTATAATCACTGTCACATGCAGAGATATCAGAAAGCAGCCCATCTACCGGATACCCACAAATACATAGACCAAGTTACAATTAGCAACAAGTGCTTACGTTCTTTGGTGGGCAGAGCCTTGAGAGCACGCTCCAAAAGCCTGTGTGTAGCCTCAGTCTGGCCTTGCTTCAGGAGGAAAGAGGCATATTTCAGCCACACTGATTTCTCCTGACGGAAACGCTTCAGCATTGTGTGGTACAATTCTTCTGCTTGCTGGAATGGCAAAGTTGGGTTAGATCACAACAGACTCGTAACAAAGCCCTGTAGCTTATTAGTCTCTCACTCATAAACTCTTGTTCCTGGACCAAGCATCTCTGAACATCTGTGAGAAGTATCAATAATTCTTCATCTGTTGCCAACCACAACTATTAACCCCATTTAGGAACAGTACAGGGCTAACATCTGAGAGCCAGAAGCTTATGCAGCCAGGACTGGTGGTTTACTGACATGACAGAACAGGATACTTGCCTGGGAAGTGCTTGCACAATCTCACCTTGTACTTCTCAGAACTGGCGTAGATATCACACAGATGCTGGAAGACTTTCAGAGGTTCATTGTATTGAACAGCTCTCTCAAAGACCTTCATCAGTGTCTCCTCAGTGCCATACATGTTCTCCAAGTTTAGAAGAGCAACCCAGACATTCAGTTTCTCTTGTTCTTCCCTTAAAGCAGATGTGAACAAGAACATACAGCCTTTTATCAACCTACATCAGCTTTTTGCAAGCCACCTGAAGACTTGCTGACTTGTAGCCTGTTATCAAGACAAGTGAAAAACCACAGCACAGCAGTTGTTTCATCCTACAATTTTGATCACTGTCATTTGAAATTAAAAACCACAAGGATAATTGAAGAAAACACGATGCACTTTACCATGCTGTGGAGATGCTTTAGTACCCAAGGGTGTAGCCCTGTGGAATGGGCAATATGAGTTTCACAGTTTATTTCATTACTTCATTTATGGACATCACTAACAGCATTACACTCGTCCAGACCCTTCCAACTGCTCAGAGGTATGTCTGTGTACTCAGTGATACCCTGGGGAGTTACTGTGTCCACAAGCTGCAGCAATCCAGCTGCAGGCCAAGTGCAGTGACTCACCTCATACCTTCAAAGGGCCAGCCGACAATTGCTACCATTTGACAATTGCTACCATTTAATTCTTCTGAGCATGCTGAAACAGAACTTCCTACCTCACATGCACTCACACACTGATGGCACTACCAGTGTTCTTCTCCCATCACCATTAACTCACTATTATTTATTCTATGAGGCAAAGAAAGGCAAAGCCCCATTATTACCTGAAACA
This sequence comes from Excalfactoria chinensis, assembly GCF_039878825.1. Lineage (NCBI taxonomy): Eukaryota > Metazoa > Chordata > Aves > Galliformes > Phasianidae > Excalfactoria > Excalfactoria chinensis. The sequence goes on along the minus strand of NC_092830.1, from coordinate 26,616,506 downwards.
GATTGTTTTAAGTGCTCTCTCTGCCACAGCTCTAGCCTTCTCAATCTCAGTAGCCTGGAGGTGGAAAGCCATATACTGCAGCCAGAGGATGGAGCTGTCGGGACTACTCAGCACCAGACGGTCAAAATCATCTGCTGACTGGGGCTGACGACTGGGGTCCATCAGGGCTGCCTCTAATTTGCATAGCTCTTTCTCCTTCTTCTGCTTCTCCAGCTCCTTCTCCTTCTTTGTCTGTTTCTTCTGATGAAGGATTGGGGAAGAACAGGTACTTTATGTCAGAATAGGCAAGCCCAGCTAAAGCACAGTCAGACCCCAACTTATCCAATGCTAGGGAGGTTTCTCAAGAGAAAGAGGATGATACCCTTACCCTCCACACACACACACAGTTCACACCTCCAAAAAGAGAAGTACTACATGAAATCCAATTTCTTCTAATGAAATACATCAAGGGCCATAAGTGCTTCATTAGTCTTGCATCCCAACTGCAGGATTCACACTTTCACATCCACCCTTGCTTTTCTTCTTTAACCTCAACCCCCGCAGGCTGGCATTTGCCACCATCTTCCACTCTAAAAATCCAGGACAGATGGGGAGAAATTGTGCAAGACTGGGGTATGTTGCTGGATCACCAGGGTGACTCAGGTCTAAACTAGAAATAAACGACAGCAGCATAGCTCTCAGCACAAGGCAACTACACCTTAGGCAAAGTATTTGCCATGTGTAGCCTCTAAAGAGGGAAGGTTTGAGGGACAGAAAAACCTGAAGAGTAAATATGAAAGCATTTCATGAGCTTGTTCCCAGTTTTGCTGGATTGCTCATACTGAAACACCCTCCTAAAAAAATAATCACAGTATAAAGAAGCACTTTTTTGTATTCTAAGAGGGCTGTAATTTGAAAGCATTTTCCATCTCCATCTCTTTAAATTTAGAATAACAATTAAAAAAAAATGAAAACCAGATGAAATCAAGAACAAGTATTTTAACTTCATTCAAGTGTTTGATCATATTTTTTTATCTTTTTATTTTTACATGCCTATGTGAGAATCCCTATTTTTCTTCTCTGCTTCAGAGATTACCTGCTGCTAAACCCAGCACTCAGCATAGCTAAGGAGTTTTGTATTAGTTGCCAGAGACTGTTCCTTGGGTTACGAGGCTTTGCTCCGAGGCAATCAGACATGCAAGCATCAAGACAACACATGATGGCCACCATGTGGTGTCTCCCATGCAGGTGATACTAGCACACCCTACCTTAGACTGCAGATTCTCTTCCTCCTCCTCACTCTCTGAGCTCTCTTCCTTCTGATTCAGTACAGGCACTTCCACTGCATTCACGTCCTCATCCCATGTGAAGCCTGTGGAAACTTGCAGCCTGGGAACTTCACCACATTTCCTTATCTGCTTGGAGGAAAACAGAGCATGTTCTAGGTTTTAATCTCAAGATTTTACACTGTAACCAGACACAGATGCTGTTTGTTTGGGATACAGCCTACTGTGACAGCCTACCATTGACTTCTCCCGCTTGCAAACAGCTTACCAGAAAAACATTTAACTCTGGTCACCTCTGCTGTAAATAAAACCCAGATCATCTTGCACCATTTGCACCTGACAAACTGTGCTCTTGGACCTCTGGCAATGACAGTTACTGTCACTCCAGTTAGAACTGATACATCTCCACAGAGCAGCAAAGTTCTTTCCAAATTATGTACTCCTTCCAACTTCTCACCTTAGACTTCTTTTCAGCTGCCTCTTCTTCCTGGTCACCATCCTCTTCTTCCCGGTAATACACCTCAATTCCACTGTCATTTTCATCTGCTGGGGAGAACTTCCTTTTTTTTGGCTTTGCTTTCTGCGACAGGAGGAAATGAGCACTTGGTGAATGAAGACATCTGGACTAAGCCTTACAGACAATTCTGAATGTACAGTAACGAGTTTGGCAGCAGAGAAAGGGCAGTGCCCTGACACAGCATTCCCCACTGTGCTCTTATGTGATGGAGACAACAGAACAAACTCATGCTCGCCTACATCTGTTGGCAAAAAATCAATAGAACAGCTCGTATAAGCAACATAAATGGGCTGCTTATTCAGTAAACTCCAACCCAAAAGGATCTGTTTCTCATCTCTACAGATCTCCAATGAAATTCAATACTTTTTTTCCCTACCTGAATTCCCCAGCCTAATCCCAGAGGATCTTCCCAGTCAGCAGTTATTATTTGGGCCAAGCAAGCCCCTTATTAAGTCCTGAGCAATCACACCCATACCTGTTCACTCTCAGAGTTCACTCTTCTCTGTTTTCTCTTCATCTTAACCTCTCCTTTCTTCTCCTTGTTATCTTCTTCTCTTTTCTCTTCCTCTGTGCCATAGCGTGGTAAGCCCAGGGATTCAGGCAAGACGCTTGGCATCTCAGTGTCCTCAGGCAGGAGAGAGAGCTCAACGTGATTTTCTTTTTTATTGACACTTCAGAGCGTTGCCAGGAGCAGTGAGAGAGAAGAAAATAATCATAAAAACATTTAAGATGACTGCAATGACCTGAACTAGTCCCAGAAATCTTCCAACATTTTACTCTCCCTCTTTCCATTTCCACTTCCTACCTCCTCCTCTCCCTTCAGCTAATTGAGAGCCCTTTTTCAAGAACCTTGGACTTACTCAAGGACCTTGGCAGTGAGCAGCTTTCCCTCTGGCAGGTATTTCTCATATAAGGTGTATTTCTGTATAAAGTAAGGGGAAACATTCTGGAACAGGATTCGGCCCAGAAGAGAAGCAGACAAGCTGAGAAGGAGAAAACATGTAAATAAATGGTCCATAACAGAAGAGGAAAAACACAATGACTGTATGTATGCAAAACTACATCAGAGACTCCCTTAAAGACTCCAGAATCATACATACAAAGTTTGCCAAGAACCCCCATTTCCTAGTACGGTTTTCTTTTGCTGCTCACCCAAAGAATACACCGGATGGAGTAACTGATCTGACATAGCCTCTTACTAGCTGGCCTTTTTTAACATCTTTAGCACATGTTATTTCAACATCCTCCACTTTGCTGCTGTTCCTTGGGTTTAACCTAAAAGAGAAGAGAGGTAAGAAAGTAAAGCACTCATTCATCTGAAAACACCACATTCTGCTCTAAACAAAGAAACTGGTATTTAGAACAGCTAGTATGTTCTGGAAAACATACCAGCTCAGAGACACCTTTCACTTAATTCAAATGCACTTATGGACTATCTGCATCTTTGCTAAGTTACACATAGCATTAGAGAACAGATGGGGTGCTGTAAACAGAGCCAAACAAAACAGATTTGGAGAACCACAATTTAAATAGGATATAAAACAGTACCAGAATGTCCAAGCGTGAGTGATAAAGATGAAGAAGGGTCTACAGGGCAGGATGCATGAGAAGCAGCTAGGACAGTTGGTTTGTTCAATTCCCTTATGGGGGGAGCAGAGGGGCAGGCACTGATCACTGCTCTCCGGTGACAGGAACAGAACTCAAAGGAATGGTATAAAGCTGGGCCAGGGGAGGCTGGGAACAAGGGAAAAGGCTCCTCAATGAGAGGTGGTCAGGCACTGGAACAGGCTCCCTTGGGCAGCAGTCACAGCACCAAGCTGACAGCAGCACTGTTTGGACAACACTCGCAGACACAGGGTTTGCATTTTGGGAGTGTGTGGAGCCAGAAGCTGGATGCAATAATCCTTGCAGGCACCTTCCATCTGAGGACATTCTATAATTCTATGGATAGATCAGCATGGCTTCCTCTGACACTAAGAAAATATAAAATGCTGTCTGAAGTTTTGTACAAGACTGGCTGTGTTTTGTTTTTTCCTCTCCTCCTTTGTTTTCAAGATAGTTCATTCCAACACAGTTTGTGTATTTTTGTTGTACAGAGAAGGCAAGAGGCTCAGTTTTAAAAGAAGACATTTAATACACTCTGTTCTTTACTCAAAATGGTTAAAATGCAGCTAAACGCTGGAAGTCACACATCTGAATTGCAGATTCTAGGAAGGAACTTTTTCTTTCTCCCTAAACAAAAAGGAGTTGTCAAATCAAATCTATAAACAGTGAGAAGTAAAAACGCCGCCTGAACATTCTTTATCAGATCTACATTAAATGTCAGACTTTGCAGACTTGTTGATACATGGGAAACAACTCTCAACCTTTACAGAAACTAACTAACTAAATAAATCTAACTCTTGTCTTCTGGACACTTGACAATGAACTGTACAAAGCAACATCAACTTGATTTCACAATCTTTTTTTCTCACTGGTAGGAGATAGTTTGAAGGGAAAACACCAACCTGGACTGCCGAAGAGATAATTCGATTTTGCCATTCTCGTTGGAGAGGATGTAACATCTGCATAGCAAAATAAAGGGAGGAAACAAAGGGATTATTTTCTACCTTTATAGAATCATAGAATCACAAGGTTGGAAAGGACCTACAAGATAATCTAGTCCAACCTCAAATAAAGGCACATATGGAAACAGATATTTTCACCAGCACAATGAAGCTCCGAATGGAAAAAAAAAAAACACTCTGTCCCTTGGAGTACTCATTGCCTAACAAAGCAGCATGACAGAAAAGTTCATGGCACCACCTGAAGGGCATTTTGAAACAAATCTATTTGCTGTAGCTAGTCTCTATTAGAAACATAAAAGAACTGAAGATTGTTACAGCTGAATTACTTGACTTGTTTCACCCTCCAGCATTCCCAACAAGTTTGTGCAGTAGAGAAAGGCAATTACTCAAACATTATAAATGTAAAGGCAACTGGTTTGCCAAATAGCACACACAGCTATAGCAGAGCTGGGATAACTGACCTCCCTCAACCCCAACATCAGTTTAACTATGAGATTATCTTCTCTCAAATGACAATCCAAGAAAGCAGTCAAAAGGGGCTTTTTCATTCCTAAAAACAATGTTTCAGCCAAACACACATGAGGTTACAGCCTTCTCTTCTAAACAGGCAACCCAGAAAGTAAACATTACTTCTTAGTAACAAGCTGAACCTTCCAGATCTTATGGCAGTGAAAAAACTGTTACCAGATAGGAATATATTTCTAAGCCTTGTTGCTTGAAAGAACAAAGAACAACAGGAGTTACTGACCTGACAACCTTGCCAATTTTGAAGTCACTCACAGGGCTCTCCGTGTACTTATCGCTTATGTGAAAGATACTGACTTTGCCAGTCTTCCCACCTGGCAAAGTGATGGTCAAACCAATGTGAGGAATCATTTTTGCTACCATGCCTACAGTGATGGTACCTGGCTCCAGTGACTGAATTCCTGGAAAAGGCAAAGGAGGGAGAAGTCTTTATAATACTCAGGGCTACTGAGCCAGTGAGGCTGATTTTAGTCGCAGTCACATACCAAACCCACAAGCTTCTGACAGGGTGCAGTCTGTGCTCTCTCAGTTTACAGCAACATGCTTGTTGTGAGAGCACAGATGAGATCCTTAACTGCAGTTACAACATTCAGAATAACATACAGATATTGGCAGATGTACCTCCTCACATTTGAGGTCAGATCGGAATACATTCATACATGCTTCAGATAGGATTTTGTTTGAGACAGTAGATAAGTAGCTCCTTAAAGATTTGACCCCTCTTGCCTTGCACACTGCTACATCTGGGTCAGGGTCCAAGGGGTTAGTTCTCTTTTACAAGGAGCTACAGCTTGGCTCTCAAGTGCAATAGCTTCCTTCACTGTGGAGGTCAGTGAAAATCCCGTTCTGAGCAACCCATTATATTTACTTGTATCCTGCTGTTAAGGGTCCACTATACCTGTGAGTGACAGGAAGAGGTTTGTTTTGGTGGCATCTGTTCCAGTCACTGTAGCAGACAATGCTTGGCCAATTTTGAAGTTCTTTTCTGGATGTTTTAAGACCTGAAAAGGAAGACAAATTTCCACCTATTCCCAGAAAAGGAGCTTTGCACAACATTGACTTGTGTACACTCCTACGAAGCTTTCAAGTTTTTAAATGCATCTCTGATGTGTACCCATGACAGACAGCTCAGCTTTCCTCCAAAGGCTCAGTTAACCCAAACTGAACAAGCTACAGGCATCGGTGCCCATCACTGAGGAGCAGTTATGCCTAAAGGGCACGTCACTGGACTGAGTTCACACGCATCTCAGAAGTAGCTTTTCAATTGTGTAGCTTTACCTGTAATAGCTTCTTACCTTGGTGTTCACAGACAGCAGCAGACGAGGAACTCTTCCTCGAATATCAGGGGTGACTTCTACCTCCAGCCAATTTTTCAGGATGTTATACTGAAAAGACAATAAACAGAAAAAAACTGCATGACAGCCCTTCTTCAGTGGACTCACTAATTTTTAAGGCTAGAAAGGACTACTTCAGTCTTGGTGCCCGCATCAAGCAAAAATTGTGATTTCAGATCTACTCTTAAGCACATAATGCTGCTGTAATTCACAGGCAAGCACACATAAAAGATCAGCAGTGAGCATACTCAGTGCTGGCAGTGTAAATAATTTATCAAAGGCTGTTTTGCTAGAGTGCAAAGTGGGAAGCATCTGCTGGCAACAAACTGACATGTTTAAGACCACCAGTCAACTCAACTCTCTCAAATATAGAAAGCGTACCTTCCCTCTAGACTTCTTGTAAGACACTATGCTTTGTGTGGGCCACTCTCATAGTTATTTTAAGGGCCTGGTATTGTCAGTTTGTTCACAGGTTTAAGCTACGGCCTCTGGAGTTACCTCCACCTTCTGTCTCCTCCTAGCACACTTCTTAGGAAGACTCTGACCTCACCTTCCTCACAAAACAGATGACTGTCTGTCCAACATTGTAGGGTCCAAGTTTCTCACAGGCGTCATCTCTCAGTGTTTCTACTTTCCCTTCTATTTCACTGGTTACAAATAGAGAAAGAGGACATAGATTAGAAGGTTTGATCCCAGCAACACAGATAGGAATTAGAAAACCAATGTTACTGTGACAATGCCTTTCAGCTTAAGAGAGAAAATCCCTTCAACATGATAGGACACACCATGATTCAGACTGGCAGTACATTAAGCCAAAAGAACATCCAAAGCAAATGGTGTGCATTTCACAGCACGCACAAATAGCAGAGAAAATGAGCAAGATGTTATGCTAACACGTGAAACTCCTTACTTCTGAATGGGTTAGCTCATTCCCAAAAGGAATGCAACAATACAGGGATGCTGCATGGATATAAGGTCTGTATAGTGTGTATAGACAATACTGAGACCAACAGTTACCTTGGTCGAATGCTGAGCTCTGGAACAGACCGTGTGAAGTGTGGATGGGTGATGGGCAAGTACCTAAAGAACACAAATAGGATCAAAGTTTCTCATTACTTCACCACACCCCAGTCACCCCTATTCCCTCTGTGCTGCTGAAAAACAACTGTAAACTCCTTAAAACTAGAAAAGCCTTTCTGTTTTAGCCCCTCCTAGTACTATTTCAGCCACAACAGCATCTGGTAACAGAGAGAACAGCCTAGAGCATTTGAATTAAAGTAATTCTTTGACCTTTCACATTCCCCTAACGTCAGTGATATTAGGTGTCTATTTTCCCACCTGTGAGTGTTCACATCTCTGCATCCAATGACCCGGGCAGTCACCTTCTGTCCAGCTTTCAGAGTGTATGTTGGAAAAGAGTGTATGGGCACTTCATCCAGAATCCGGGATGCATGAATTGAACCCGTACATTTGTCATCAATAACAACTGTGACATGGGTTGGTTTGACAGATTTAACAGTACCAGTAACAATATCACCCAGAGAGAGAGAGTGTTTCACAGCAGCAGCAAGTGTCTCTTCTAATCCTGTCTCAGACTCTTTCCAGTTCCTTACAAAAACATTCTTCTTCGTTGGGTCTTGTACTGCTAACAGGACTCCAAGGTCATTTGCCTTCATCGTTTTCAAGGTTACACAGATTCTCTGTCCCACCTTCAGTTTTTCTGAGTCAAAGCGGAAGGTATCATTGAAGTGAGAGGCTATGGGGATAGCTGCCAGCCGGCCTGAGTCCAATAGAGACACGATGGCAAACTCTTCTGCTATGTGCTGCACGATGGCAGAGTGCTGGGAGTTCTTTGTGAGCTGCTAAACAGAAATGGAGTTAATGACATCCCTTGCTGAGATTCTGATTCCCTTTACTCCTCCTGCAGCTCTAACAGAGGAAAAAGGCCTCCCCAACCACTCAAAATTCATTTTTCCCCTAGGATGTGACACAGGAACAGAAACACTAAAACCGAACACCTACTTGCTTGGCTTTTTTTTTTAAGAGCTCTTCTCGAAGAGAAACGTGCACCTTGGATGTGGCAGCATCCACATGAAGAACCAGTCCCTTTGCTTTCTCACCAGGAACGACATTTTTGCCTACAAACAAGAACAAAGAGGTTATCTCCTGATGACAGAACTTTGAGTAACTCAGCTTGTGGCACAGGACAGGCAGGAAGGGTCACCTCTGGATCAGGTTTAATTCATAAAAACTGCAGTGATTAAAAAGACTGCTTAGCTGCTAATTGTAAATGAGTTACCCAAGCAAGATAGCAGAAAAGTAAACTATACTTTGAGTTGTCCCTGTTCTGGTTAGATCCCTCCCAGGTTGGTTGATCACTAGAATAACTAATTTCAAGATGGAGACTTCATACTACACGAGTGAAACCTAAAGCAAGTAAAGAAAGGATCCCCACCTCCCAAGTGGTAGTGAGTAGCTGTTACAGTCAAGTCTCTGACACAGCTGCTACTGAAGAGTGCTGAGCCATCCTCTGTCACATCCTGCACAACCAGCTGCAGCTCCTTCCCAGGCACCAGCTCACAAAGGCATTGGGCCAAGACAGACTCCTCTGGAAAAAGACAAGAAAGATGAGCATGTTAATTTTACTTATGACGTTTCTCACTAAAGCAGTTTCACATTTGCTTAGAGCAGCATGAACAAGCATTTATATCCACCTCCACAGCAGAAAACGCAGTTTAGGCTCCTGGATCTGTGAAGTAAGTACAGATAAATACAGATACATAAACACTACAATCTAAAGAAAGCAGACACAATTTATGACATTAAGGATCTGATAACTCTAGGGAAAACAAACAAACAAACAAACAACAAGTTTAGGCACTGTTTTCCTTCACTGGTACATTGCAGCATTGCCAGAGTGAATACTCAGGCACACAGAAAAACTCCTTCAGGGCCTTCAAGAGTTAGTTTGTCCAAGAACCATTTTTCCATTAAAAAAAAATGAAAAGAAAAAGAAAAAAGGAAAAACCACACACTTACAACTCCGTTAAAACATTAGAAGGGTTTCAGAGCTTGGCATAATATTCATATACCCATAAGCTCTTTGGAGTTTAACATCTGCTTACTGAGCTCAGAAATTGGGTCAGTAGGTTAAGGATCTTATAGCAAAAGAGCACGCAGTGCAAAAAATTAAACATTGCCAGATTCAAAGAAAACAGACAACTATTTGTGTGACACAACTGTGGAATTACTGCCACTAAGTGTCCCAGTTGCTTAACTTTCAGACTGATTCATAAATCAATTACAGATTTTCACACTAAAAAAAACATCTCCAATACTGGAAAAAGGCTTTGGTTCACAGAGAATCCAATCTCACCCTGGCCTGTCACATTTTCACCTTCATATACACTTTTGAGACACCCATCTACCAGTTCCACTTCATCTTCACTAATCTCCTGGTATAGTGACCTTAAGGTTCATCTATTTATACCCTCACTTTTCATTTTGAAGTTTCAACCTCAAACCAATGTAAGAAACCTAGCAGACTCAAGTGAAAAGAGATTCTTGGTCCTGTTACAGCTCTAATTCCAAAAAGCCTTCTTGTCAATGGAAGATGCTGCACATACATCCTTTGCCTAACAAGCTCCTCCTGAAAGCTAAATCTCTGTTTGAACTTCCTTCATTATAAAAAGAAAAGTTTTCCTTTTTCGTTCATCCGAAGACTGTTTTTTAAGATAAGATCCTCTTTGGCAGAACACATGCAATCTTTTACCTCTTCTTCTCAACAAGTTCCTGATTTCCTCCATCTCCTTGAAACACTGATTCAGCAGCGAAAAGCTCTCTGCAGCTGAATCACCAGAGCTGCACTCTGACACCTTCAGGTTGAGGAGCACACGCTGCCTCTCCTCATCGATGCTCATCACCTTTGCAATTACAGTCTGCCCCACCACGAAGTGGTCCTTGGTGTCTGTCACAAACTTGTCACACATGCTCTGTGCAGAGGAAACAAAGTGGCAAGGATTACTGGACACAGCTGCTAACTGTCAGACATTGGCAGTGCTTTTCTGCAGAAGGGTTTGAGTTAAGACTTAATGAAAACACCGAGGGAAATTAGCCAAATCAACAAAAAGCTGTCAATTAAAATGAATTACTGAAGTCATGTGAAATCTCTGACTGAAAAATGAGCTTTACTTCACTTGGGAAGTGAATTAAAATGCAAGCATAAAAGCAGCATCTACCACATGGTAAGGAAGCTGTCCAAAATAGGATCCCCAGTCCTACTGCTCCCTCCAGCCTTGCTTAAAAATTGTTTCAGCCTTTCCTGACAATTACAGACACACTGTTTCCCGGAGTCAAGTGAATGTGTGACTTACCATTTTAGGTGCCAGTCCCGTCACACCAAAAGGGAACTCCACGAACACTCCAAAGGGCATAACGTTCCTCACATAACCAACCAGCAGCACCCCAGGCTGGATTTCAGAGAAACTTCTCACAACCTGCTCCTCCTGCACGGCAGAAATCACTGCAGACTTCCTGCACAAGATCTGAACGGACAGTCAGGAAAAATGGGAAGATGAATAAAAGGAGCCTGATGTCAATCTCTTGATGCTGCTTAGCCAGTGAGCTACAGCACTTTTCACACACTAAGCAGCAGAAAAGACCAAATTCCTGCAATTTCAGTTGTCACACTGATCTCCTTACACTAAAATTTAGCAAATTCTATCTCCTAAATTACTCAGCATTAATGATGCATGCTTCATCCAGATGAATTGAGAACTTCCTAATATTTCAATTCCTCCTTTTGGTATAAAAGCTGCAACATCTTTGGTAAGGTTACAATAAGATTAACACTGATGTCCTGTTCAGGAAGCTCAGCATTTGCACAACCAAGTCCTCATCTCAATGGGATTCTAACAGCAGCAGAGCCTCACTCAACAAGGAAATTATAGTAGTTCTCTGAAGCATCAATAGCTTGACAGGCACTTCTGCTTCAACACATTAACTAGCAAATATTTTGTTTGTTACAGATATTCCAGATTCCAAACAGATTTATTTTTCCTCTTGTCCTCCATCTCCCTCATTCGATTTGTTGAGGTAACAAAGGATACAATACGGTCCCCCTTGTCACTCAGGCACATAACTCTGGGCAAGACATCTCCCTCTTGAAGGCAATGCCACAGGAGCTTAGAGTTAGCAACAAAGTCAGAGAGGTGCGCTATAGGAAGCCAGGCAATCACATCACCCCCATCTTCTAAGATAGAAACCTCGAGCCCATTCTCATTCTTCTTCAAGACTTTCACATCAACCATCTGAAAAGAGAAGAAATAGAGTGATATAGAAACAGAAGTGCCTTTAAAGTATGCACAGGGTACCAAATGTTGGCTCGTGATATGGCCATGCAAGAGAGAACGTCACATCAACAGGACTGAAGCACACCAGCTCTGGTAGTAAAACAACAGCAATTCTCAGTCCTGCAACAGTAACATCTGCAGGGTGCTGGAAACTGTTCCACAATACAACAGGCAAGCACTTAAGAAACATTTCTCTGAAGTCATTTTTCTCTGAAGTGCAAAATCAGCTGTTTTGGCAGTGAGCATCAACAGCATCCAGAAGAAAAAGGACTTCATCAAGGAGCAAAAGTACCATCTGGTACCTCCTAGAAGACTGTCCTGGGTTTCTTTTATCTTGACCTCCGACAACACAGACCTTGTTTTTGATCTGACCACAAGACAAGCAATGCAGATTTAACACTTGTTCCTGACCTCCAGCAGCATTTTTTTGAAGCAGAGTTGCTCAAAGTGATTACAGGTTTTTTTAGAGAACACTTAGAGGCAAAAAGAGGAACAGTCACTGAATTCAATACCTCTCCTATCTGATATTTCACTTGCTGTTTCTTCTTTGGAGTACACTCGCTTCTGCCTTCAGGAACTGCACTGCTTGATAACCTGAAGGACAGCAAGAGCCTTCCCTGCTCGGGCTCACATTTTAAGACCATGACTTTAACAACCTGCAGCAAAAACAAAACAAAAACAAGTTAAAAAAAAAACACACCTTACAGGAAAAAAAAGAAAGAAAAAAAAAAAAGAACTATGAGATAGTCAGAGAAGAGCTGCCTCTTTCACATGCTCTGTTTAAATAGATGAGGCTAACTACTAAACAAAGTGAAAGGTGAGCACCTCTTGGTGTGCTTGTTTTCTCCATGAAAAACTAAAATCAAAGCCAACTCACAGTTGCAGATTTCTCTTTTACATTCATTCAAACAAAGCTAGACATAGGTATATTAATTACCTGGCCGTCATGGAAGACTTTATCTGGAGAAGATATGGGCTCTGAGCTCAGCTCATTCACAGGTACCAGACCCTTGACATCATTGTAGAACTTCACAATGCAGCCAAATTCCCTTGCACACACCACAAAGCCATGTGTGATCAGACCTGGCTGTGCATCTTCATAACTGGAGAGAACTGGAAGCTTCGATTGCACAAGGGTTTTCTTCAAAGTGAGGAACAGCTTCTTTTCTTCAGGATTGCACTCTAACACCTACAAAAGCAAAGTAAAACAAGGTTCAAAAAGCACATCTGCCATTCTCCAACCAACACAGCAGCTAAGTAGTCAGGATGAAATACAGCCGTTTAAGGCAGCTGAAGATCCTTTCAAGCAGCTCTCACCCGACACTTGACTTCATCTCCTATGTTGTATTTCTTCTCAGGCTGCTTCAGGATCACATCAGCAAGATGCAAGGATGGCACAAGCCCTTTAATTCCATCAGTAACTTTCACATGCATCCCAATGGGTTTCAGAGACAACACTTTGCACTAGAGACCAAAAGAAAGAAAATGATCGGTAGATTCAGCACGAAAAGTAGGCTATGCTTAGGTAAGAAGCAATTGGGACACCACACCACATACTATTACTAAATATGACAAGCTCCATAGAATAAAATCTTAGTCTAATCCACACCAAATTAATAAACATTTTACACATTGCATAACGCTGTTTTATAACCTAAGCACAGTCTCTTTCTGTAGAATTCCTATCAGCTCTGGCAAACTGGAATTGTTTCCAGAGATACAACCAACAGAACTATGACTCAAACATAAGAATGACCCGCTGTGATTGCCTTGTCACCATTAACAAAAAGCTGAACAAAACAGAAAGATGAGTATCACTCTTTGTTATTGAAGTTCTTAGAAGGAGAAGTTTTTCTTACTTACCTACCACAAGTTTGGATCAGAAGTTGAAAAAAATACACACATTAAGCAGAAAAATTATGTACGCTACCTAGATAATTTCTCTAAGCACAACTGCTGCATGGCATCAGTGCTACAGGAGCTCACCTGCACGACATCCCCGGTGTGAATATCCTGGTATCGCAGGAAACGAGCTTCAATAATTTGGCTAGGAAAGAGGCAGAACAAGAGATGACCTGCCAGGCAACTTATTAAGACAAAAAAAAAAAGCCGGGATAAAAGGAAACCACCTCCTTTTCACCTTGTCTGAAGCATCCCTTGTACCACATGTACCCAACACTCTGCATCACCAGAGTTTTGTGCTTTACCCCAACTGACCCACCTTCCAAGACAGCACTTTGGATAAAGGTCAAGGAGGTTCACCATTTTCCATTCCTGATAATAACCACCAGGCTCCATGGAAAGAGAACCCATAACCTGCACTGCCTAAAGCCACAGATGGAAATACTAAGAGGGAGGAGCAAAACGGGCCAGAACTTGGAAGACCAAAGTGCAGCTTCCTGTACAGTTACAGTCTTCTGACACAACCACAGCAGAACTCATTTAGTCTCACTAGGCCTCAGCCCACCACACACACACACACACATATATATATAATCAAATGGCAAGTTCCAGTTCCACAAAGCATTGCAGCATCCTCTGCATTCACAAAACCTTTCTGATCCTTCAACCAAATTTATTAGAAGAGTCTGTAAAACTTACTATTTCAGAGATACTATGCACATCTCATCCATCAGGCTGTAGTCAATGATCCGACACTTATGCTTACATCCAGCCTTGAACGCTGCAGGTTTAAAAGATTTTCTGTCTTTTGATAGATGTTTCAACTAGAAAAACCAAATGGGAATTCAGTGTTTGGAAAATAGAAACACTTATATAGCCTTTAAGTTCAAGTAGTAGCAGCTGACGAAAATCATTCTTCTAACATACCTTTAATGCAGTAAGTTATACTAGTTCTTGTGCAACAATTCACCTACATCCCAAACCCAAACAGGGGAAGGCTGCATTTAGTTAACACCTTCCACATTATCTTGACTTTATTTGTCTCACAAAGAACATTATGGCAGGAAATAAAAGTTCAGTCTTAATTTCCCTCCCCAACAGGCTAAGAGATCTATGAAGGAGTTCCCTTCACTGCTCTGGTACTTACCCGTGCAAATGCAAGCATGCCATCGTCAAGCTCAAAGACAGCACCAAACTGCCTGTAGAAAGACTTCACTGTAGACTCTTCCACTACTGCCCCTATGCGATCATTGGAGATCTGGTTTGGAGATCCTCCAGGGTGGAGGAAGGCCTGCCGCAGAGTAAGCCGTACCACCTTGGAGGTGGGGTGGGTAGAAAGGATGCAAGCCTTCACCTAGAAGATAATGTTTGTTATCAGTATAACATCACTGCAGATACAAAATTGAAGGACACTACATTTGATGCCTGAACTCTGCTCATATATGAGCACATCTTCTCAGCTTCAACAGTTCCATAGATCAGGGGTTTTTTTGCATTCATTTGTTGTTTATGGGCTAGTCTGGTATCAATGCAATGAGGGGAAGACAACCGCAGAACTCATTTGCCACCATTCACAAGTCTCTCATGCTTTCCTAACAAGTCTTCCATTACCCCAGGAATGGTTATGCTCTTTACAGCCCTAAAGCAGCTTTGATAATAATTCAAATGAAAGATAAGAAGGATAGAAAAGATTTCACTGAATCCTCAAAACACTTCTGGAGCAGATAACAGACGTCGTAAGCAATGTAACTCCAAAGAGGCTTTATCTTCTTCTTACCACTTGATTTGGGGAATAATTTGTGGATTTCTCTGGGTCCACATGCATGAAATCCACAATGCCAGTGAAGGAAGACAGAAAGGTCAGACTGATACCCAGTGGAGTCACCTAGAAAAGGGAAAGAAATTATACATGAAGATGCTATATATAAGTAAATAAAAATTAAGAAGTCAATGAGTTTTCAGAAACAGAGAGCAAATCACATGTTTCACAAAGTCACCTTGCACTAAACAAGCACATCAAAGTAGACAACTGCTAACAAACCTGTTTTCTACATTGTTTTGTAAAAACAATCCTTCAGATTTTCTCCTAATGTTGTCCTTACTCTGAGGAGAGCCGCAACAGTGCAGAATAATTATGGCATAGACCATAGAAAAAAAACATCCTGTTGTTCTCCAGGGTTTATTGCCATCTCCTGGTCAAAGCCTTTACACTCATAGTATCAGAAGCATGGCAAAGATCAGATCTTAGGTGAAACCACCGTCAGCACCTAGCTGAAAACAGTATCTGCTCTTTTCATGTAACTGAACCCAAACGGAGTTTTCCAGCTTACCAATACCATGTCCATTTTACCTGTATTTCTTCAGGATGGCTCAAAAATGAACAATGAAAACAATCCACAAACAAAAACGTAGCTTACCTTCTGCACTCGAGCTTTTACCACCAGCCCTGGCAATAGATTACAGAGTGTCCAGTTCTGTTGCTCTGTTGCAATGGATGCAGAAACCTCTGATCGATCAGCAGACAAACGGACAACTCTTCCCTCATTCTTTACTTCATCAATGACACAGTTCAGGTTCTGCCCTATTTTCAAATCAGACCCTGCAAAAGCAAACCACAGTATAAATGCCCTTCCAGAAACACTAAGGGGTTCCCTTTTGTCTGTAGTTTTCTCCAAAGCTTTTTCAGAGTTTTATTTCAAGAAGCTAAAAGGCCTCATCAAAGTAAGTTCTACTGACAGCCATGATCAAAGGACTTGGAACAACAACATGGTACGGTAGGAAACAGGAAACCTAGTGGCTTATGGCTTATCAGCCAATGCTGTTTTCAACAATTTACAAAGACTCCATCGTGACCCAACTCTCACTGAGGTGCACTAACACCTCAATGCAATGAGCTTCAATCCCCTTCACTCTCCACATCTATTTTAACCTCAGCAGCTCTTCTTGTAACACTACTTACCTCTCTTGATTGCTTTGATGTAATTTTGGGCTTTCTGACTAGGAAGGAAAGCATGAGTTCCACTGACGCCAATATCAATGAGGTAGCCATGGTCTTCTACACTAGACACAAATCCAGAGAGCAGCTGTTGGGAGGGAAGCATTGCAATTCAGTAATGCGAAGAAACAGCTGAGTCTGCAGAGAACGCACCTCTGATGAGAGATTTACCACACAACTACTCACTTTTTTCATGAGGCCAGAGAACGGTTTTTGCAGAGCAAAGAATGAATGCAACATTCTTTCTTACTAGACAGCAATCCTGACAGTGTGGGTCTGAACTCAACCCTTGTCCAGCTAAAGGAGTTAATGGACAAGTAGGATAAAATAAAAAGGGAATGCTCAAATATAGCAGTGCTCTAATTGCAGACACAAGCCTGCAATCATAAAGCTGGAAACACAAAAATTAAACTACCAAGCACCTCTATGAGATAGGCTGTTAAATATAACTCTGCGTAAACAACAAAACTTATTCAGAGAGAAGTAATTGCATAATTTGCCCAAATTAAAAAAATAAAATAAAATAAATCAGATGGATGGAATTCATGGGTAACAGCCTGTAGGAACACAAACAAGATCCAATATAGATCGCTCCTCCCATGTCTATTCCCCAGTGGCAGCAGCTCCCTGTTCTGTTCTGACAGCATACAAGGACAAACTGAGGTGTTCCACTCATGCACTCCAAGAAGCACCTCACAGAGCCAGAAAGGCTGTGAACACATACCATGCCTGATGCCAGTGCTGATGCATTCAGACCTTTGTTGACGATTTTAGGGTTGATGGACAATTTGATACTCCGACGTCCATCGGCACTTTTCTCAACACTGGTCACAGCGCATCTGACCAGCATCCCTGGAGAATACAGGTCTGAGAGAGAATTTGAGTCCTGCCCAGAAACATGAGCAAAAGTAAGCAAGCATACAAATATGGCAATATTAAATTATGCAGGAAGGCCAGAAAGAGTTACTGAAGGAGTTTTTGAAATAAAAATCCCTTAGGAAAGTCCTTGATCTCTGACAACACTACATTAAAAGGCAGGAAATACCACAAACACCACAAACTCAATATAAAGGCAGAGACAACACTACATAATGCAAAGTCTGCTAAGCTTTACTTAAACAGAAATTCCAAGCAGAACAGAGACAAGATGTTGCAACTGAGGATCAAAGTGCATCTTCAGAGTAAGACACCAACCTCACCAAACCTCTTTAACGAAGAAAAACATCACCACTAACTGGCTAGCATCCAGCACTGTCTATTCCACAACAACTTAGGGAGAGCTGACACCAGATAGATGGAGTAGCAGATTACTCCATCCTCTTTCTGCATTATCAGGAATCTGAAAATATTGTTTGAAATAGCTGGGCTCAGAGAAAACATACATTAGCACTAGGCAGAGAACACTGTATGCAGACACACAACAAGACTATAAGGACCATACTGTTCCCCCCAAGCTCTCTGAGAGACACTGGCATCCTCACATCATCTTCCAACCATTTCATCAACTTCCTCACTTAACTGCTTATAGCCAAGGATCAGTATTTAGCTACTGCAGCAAAAAGAAAGCACAAATCTATCCAAGTTTAACAAGCTGTCCATGAAGTTCATACAATATTTAACCAAGGCTAAACTGTTGCAGCCAACCAAACTTAAGCTATCTGTGAGACACCAGAAAGCACGCTCCTAAGCAAGTCTTCAGTCTTGATTCTGAGTTAATTTTCCCTGGCTCCCAGACAGAAATCACAGCCGCACACACCCACAGCCTCACCTCCAACGGCTCCCTTTGGGTCACTTGCTTGTTCAACAATTCACTATAGGCGTCGCTGATCTGCGTGACCGGTACAAATCCTGTAAGTCCATTGGGCAAGCTGATGACAAGCTCAAAGACAGTGACCTCTTTTATACAACCAAGGAACAGCATCCCCTCACAGAGCTCCTGGGAAAGCAGAAAGAACAGCACGCAGCGGTTATCTGGACAAGACAATGATAATAGTGTGGTAGACAAATTTCTGTCCTGAATTGCTGCTGTATGCTATGGGTTTTAATGAGGGAAAACACAGCATTTTTACAAAGCTCATTAAGAGAGAGACACAAAATAAAACACTTATCCACAAACCTGAATTGCGAGTGGTTCAAAACTAACAGCAATTTCTTTAGCAGGAGCCTTTGTGTCTGCCTTGAACTTCTTCTGCTTCCCATGATCGACTTCACTCCTTTTTCTTTTCTGCGTTTGTTCTTCGTGGTGAACCTAAATTAGATGATAAGCAGAGAGGAAAAGAATAAAAGCAGTTAATAAGATGAGCATCTTGTTATGGCAGAACTCAACCGTCAGGAATAAAGTCAGATGAAAACACAAGAGAAAAAGGGAAGTAAGCATGTTCATTTCTATACGCCCTCACGGGAGTCTTCTAAAATATCACCTTTTAAGCTGGGGTCAATCTTTTATAAAGCTGTGAATCGTGGGAGCAGAGAGAAGCAGTAAAAGCAAACTGCACCATAACCCACAGAACAGAGAGAGACCAAACTTAGTTTGCCTGCATGCAACAACTGTGGTGGAGCAATGCAAGTATCTCAGCACCAGATGCTTGTGCAACACCTGCTGCTAATTCTCACTGAACTGCCCTGACATCCAATTCAACACATATAAAACATCCGGGATCTTGAAGAGACCAGCAGCACGGAGGATGCCAGCAGGTACCTCTTTATGGAAGTCTTTTCCACATGTTGCTATAGCAATAAGGGACAGGAAGGACTTTAGGTCGTATTCCGACCATGGACAGAACTCTAAAGCTTAACCAAGAGCACATAAAGGACGTACATCAAACAGGTTATCCTGCTCAAACTTCGGTTTTGCTTTTTTCCCTGTTGTTTCGGTGTGTTTCTTCTGGATTCCCCCTCGAGGAAAGTTCTCCTCTGTGGACGCCATAGCTGCGCTCCTACGGAACAAACGGCACAACAACTCAACACGCAGCTGTTAGACTCGTCCTTCACAAGCACTTTAAAGGTATAACACTATCAAACACCTAACCCCGCTTTTACTCACAGAAGCGTACAACGAAAGCCCAGTGAGGAGCGGTGAGCAACAAACGCCTTCCGCAGCCACCGGCACAAGCCAAGCCAAGCCAGGCCGGACCGCCCCACTCAGCCCACAGCAGCCCGGACTGCCCAGGCCGCCCAGGCCCGGCCCGGCTTTAACGCCACTCTCACCCCGCTCCGAACCTCACGTGCGCCGCTCTCCTCGCGCCCCCGGAAGCAGTACTCCAAGAAGAGAGCAAAGGTTAAAGGGCGGGCGGAAGCGGCGGGCCATCCTCTAGGACAGGCGGGGGGCGGGGCGGGGCGGGGGGAGTCGTGCTTCCGTGGGCAGCCAATCAGCGCGCGGCGCTGTGGATGAGCGCGCAGCTGGGCGGCCGCCATCTTGTGGGAGGGCGCTGCAGAAGGGCAGAGCGAGGCGGTGAGGAAGGAGGCGGCTGAGGTACTGAGCGGACGTAGCGGGGGGGAGCCTGTCTGGCCTTCGAATGGGTCTCTGCTTCCTGCTCTTTCTGGGGGGCTTTGCTGCTGGGGCGGAGGACGGCTGTACGTAGCGTTGGGCTGTGGCTGTTCTCAAGGGCGCCCGCGACCTTCAGCCACTGTGCCTTCTCCCAGCTCCGGCCTGTGGTGTGATGGTATCTGTGCGGGGCAGGCCGAGGGTACAGGGCTCTTCCGAAAAGGAAAGCTTGTAACGCGCTGTCGGGGCTTTGAGCCGCCTTCAGGAGGTTGCAGGTGGCTCCTTTGCAGGGTTTTGCTTTGGTCTGCTGTAACGAAAAGGTGAGGTTGGGTTTCCAGATCGCCTACAGCACATGTATGGGAAGGTTTCTTTGAGGGTTTTTGCTGTTTCACCATCAGCCGGGTGCACGCTGGCATCCCTGGCTACATAGTAGCGTTGTTACAGGGTCGGGTTTGTGCAAGAGTTGTGTTTGTGAATGAAGAACCAGCTACATCCATTCTCTGTATCTATTTTCCAGGGTGCCAGTGGCTACAGCATCTCTGCCAAGCTTGGTAGGTAACGTGTGGCACGTGTGCTTCCTTAGAGCTGACATAACATCATCGAGTATGTGTCCTAAGTGTGAAACTTCCTTAAGCGTAAGGGAAGGATACTCTTAGAAAAGGTGTCTCTAAACATTAAAACTTCTTGTGCTGTAAGGAAGGTCAGACACTGAACCTGACCCTCTAGGGTATTTGTGGAGCCTCCATCTCTCAGAACCAAGTGACAGGTTCATGAGTGACCCTGCTTTGATCAGGTTGGGGTGGGACTTTGTCATCTCCAGAGGTGCCAATATCAACTACTGAGTGATTCTGCAAGTATGTTCCTGTCTGTTTGGTAGGGTGTTGTGCTAACTGGTGTCTTGCAGTAGACCTGATGTTGTAGTCTAGATGCAGACAAAATGTGAAGGTGTAACCTCGTGTGCTTGGTGATTTCATTGTACCTGTGAAAACACTTCTAAGGTCCTGTAATTGCCTCAGCTTGGTGGTATAGCTGAAAACTGAGTAGAAAGATGAAGCACTTGTATTCTCATATAGCATGGAAATTGCAATGTAGCGTTTTGAGGTGCAAAAACAGAGTGATGGTCTTTTCTGAATCAGGTCACTGTTGAGCTTTTGGACGTGCAATTGAAGCTATTCCCTAGCCGAGCTCAGAAAGACTTATGTTAAGTAGTCTAGTCTGTATGTCCTGAAAACATTTTAATAGCTCTCAGTGGAAGAACTGAGCACAGCATAGAGATCTATTGTTCAGCTGACAGTGGAGCTCAATAACTGTCTTGTATTGCTTGTTAGAATCAGCAGCCATGGCTGGCCACGACTCGGGATCTCAACACCAGTTCACTGGATTTCAGAAGTACTTCAATTCCTACACCCTCACAGGCAGGAGGAATGTACGTATCATGACCGTGTTTTTTTAGCCTACTAATAATGATGTTTTCTGAGTCTTAGACTGACAGTAAACTTTTTTTTACAGTATGTAATAGCAACGTATGCAAGTGTTGCAATGCTCATCCTGTATTTCAAGTTTAGGCCTAAGAAGACAACTCCTGCTGTGGCAGATAAGTAATGGTAAGCAACCAGTGTTCTTCTAGTAAATGATTCCATCCCAGCCCACAGAGAAACCGCTAGGAACAAAACATAATTAGGAGGAGAAACCCAGGCATGTGTGTGCACAGTTTTAAACCTCGATTAGAGTATAGTGTAATTTGGGGGCAGGGGGGAGATTCTGAACAAATTAAGTTGTTACTGGGGTAACAACTATGTGTGTGCAATGATAGTAATATGTTTGCTCTCATCTCTTGGCAGGGTTTCTGGCATGTCTGAAGCATCAATTTGTGTCAGTGTAAAGGAAGCTGATGTCCTGCGATGGTTAATAAAATATAAACAATTATTTGCTTTATTGATAATATGACGTGGTGCGAAGAAGCATAAGTGGGGTGCTTTTTCCTATTTCAAAGATAATTTGTACTGGAGATGGAGTAGCTGATTCTTTCCTGAGTATTTTGTTTCCTCTGTAACACATCCTAAAATGACCTGAGCACTCAATAGTTCAGGAATGATCTCAGCAGCATGATCCCGACAAGCACCGAGCTTACAGCTGCTCAAAGCATCGCTGTGTTGCCAAGTGTCATAGTCGGCATCAGTAAACTTGCATGGCTTACAATTACTTGGTTGTGCTGCTTACTCCCTTTTTTAACGCTTCCAGCTATTAGCTTACATGGAAACCATTAATTACTGTTAATGCAATGCAGAATAGCAGTCAGCTGCAGTGTCTGTTTGCCTGTATTTTGCATAGAATCCTTTTGGTTTTGAGGGAAAACATCCCACCAAGGAGTGATCAAATCCTAGCTCATGTTCCTTACTTTCTCAAAATGTTGATCTGTATATACTGCCAGCTCTGCCCACCACTAAAGCTGGTATGTCATGTTCTCTACCTGCTGTCTTTCTACAACAAAGTTCAGCAAAACTCGCTTCCTTAGATGAAGGTGATAGAGCACAGTGCTTCTTGGAAGGTCACCAGCAACAAGTGTTGCTCCTGGGACCTGTGATGCAAAAGCATGAGGCTGAAAAGAGCCCCAAACTTAATAGCAGGAGGTCAGCGCGGTTGCTGGCAGAAAGAGTGTAGGTCAGGAGAAATTACATGAGGTTCTTGTGCTCTCCCTCCATCCTTAATTTATCATTAAAGCCATCCTTCTGAATAAATGTAGTCTTTCTGTCCTGTTTACATCAACAGCCTCTGCCCTTTAGGTCTTTCCAGAGAACAATAGTTGTTGTAACTGTAATGCATCCACTTGGCAAAAACGTATCACATACAATTAGATTTAGTTCTAAGTTAAACAACCCATAATCAGCTGCTGAACTAACTCCCTTGTTTGTCCGTGCAGACAAGGACAAACAGACAGTACTCGCTTTTAAAAGCACTGCTCTCACATCCACTCCAGCTGTCAAGGAAAGAAAGCATCTTCTTCCACCATACAGTCTACAGACACAAGCTACGTGGTTTTAGTATTTATTATACTATCAAAAGTATAAAACTGTACAAAATAAAAAGGCAGAATGCAGCAGTGTTTTCTTCAAGCTCTCAAAGCTATACATGCTTTTAGGTAACTTGTTTTAAGTCCAGCTGATGGTATTGAGTACTAGGAAGTTCTGATGTACCTTTACAGATAAATCCATAATAGTTTAATTTTAACCATTTCTCTTTAAAGAACGTTTCCAGATTAGATTCCTTATGAATTATCCACCTTTACTTTGACATTTAATGCCCCGATGCCTCTTTACTCCAAGGCTTAGTCAGAAAAAGGATGAGACAGGAGGTAGTTGTTTGTTTACCTTAGAAATGTCAAGTCTTGTTTTTCTGCATCTTCAGTGGAGAGCCAGCAGATTGTTTGCCTGAGCCCTGACTGCAAGTAACAGGGAATACACAGATCTCCTGTCAGTAGTTTGTAAAGGCCTTTCCTTTGGTGGTGATGTTCCCATTCGCAGACCCCAACACAAGGCCTATCCTCCCAGTGTTTTGTATGTTTTCCTTAGAAGCTCTGAGCCTTACTGGTTGTCCAGCAAGACTTACTGGAGTACAGCAGGGGTTTCTTTGGGTGCCAGCTGTCACACCAGCAGACGAGCCAGCCTTTCAAAAGCAATCTGATGGTGAACTGACGACAGATTAAGCTTTTTGTTCTGCAATTACATTTCAATTCCTTGATCCTTCACTAGCTTTACAGTGCGATCTGTTAAACTGTATTCTCAGAGGATGCAGGTTTTTGAAGCTCTTCAAATCTAATAGAACGTATGGGGGCTTAAGTATATTGTTTTTAAGATTGGGTGATGCATGTCTCCAAAGAATTCACATTGCAATCTGCATTCCTTATCACACAGCAGCAGCTACTTGTCAGAACAGAACAACAAGATCTTCATTTCTAATACCTCAAAAGAGTACAGAAGTGTGAAATCTTTTCAGGACTTGGTACTTAGATGCATAAAAACTACACGTAACTTCTCTGCAGTTCCCCACAGGCCTCTGCCTGTTGGGCTTATTCTTTCAATGCCCTATTTGTTGCTAATAATATTCCCACCATACCTGTTGCCCAGCCCAGGCTATAGTGAGTTAAACTACATTCTCCTTTTCTGAGTCTGAAGTTTTTACCTGTGTTTGAGACTGATCAAACATTAGCAAACCATACATTAAGTGCTTTAAAAAATATCATTTGAGAACACAGACCAGGGCTGTTAACTTTCCAGAAGTTTCAGCAGAGCTCAATACCATCTCTGAGAGGAGACAGCCGTTGTCATATACATACATATATGTATATATATGTATGGACACATTTATCAAAAGCACCATGAAACAATTCCTTCCTTTAAACTCACACTGTCTTGTCAATCTCCAGCATTTTCAAACTGTGAGAGCAGAATGTGTGAATTATGAGAGCAGAACAGAGAAGATGTCGCTTGAGTTAGTTAACAGTTTTGTTTTTCCTGCAATGGACGAGCGAAGTCCACCCATACAAGACATTTCTCTTCATCTCACATTCTGAGGTCACTGCTGCAACAACTTGGCACAGTCAGTCTTACGGCTTCCTGACCTACTGTGAACTGTAGGCTCCTGCAGCCAGTAGCAAGTTCCTGCGTGTGAAATGAAGGTGAACAACTGGAGTTGATTTGGTCATGTATGTACCCAGTAACAAGTCCTGTGAGTTTTCAGGCAAGTTTATGTGTCCAGTAGCTGTAGTAAAGTCATCCGTTTCTAAGTCTTCAAATGCTTTCACTGCATCCCACAGCCGAACTGTGTTATCCATTGAACCTACAAGGGAAAAAAGGAAAGTAACATTTAAAAGTCTTTTCCTTGCTAGACAGCAAGTTAACACAATAGGAATTAAAACTCACAAAGCGGAACAGCTCGTAACTGAATACTAAGCCCTCATCCTGCAATGAAGCATTTTTAAACAAGCCTTTAACACAGTGACAGCACGCATAAAAAGCTATCACCTGTAATCTAACAGGAATGCACTGCGGATAAAGTGCCAAGAAGCACCTCTCAGAACATCTGGGTTTCCATTCTATCAGCCAGCACTTGACAAGGCAAAACAACCTTAGGCCTACATGCCAACTCCATCAGATGTTTATGGTTCTAAGTCACATAATGACTTTTTTCTTGACACTTGGATACCTCCTTGATAGAGGGAAGTGCCCGGTATTTTGCAGGCCCAGTGGTCTCTGCTTTCATTGGAGCAGCTGAAGGAACCATTCACTCTTGTGGTAGCGGCTCACTCAGGATTCTTAAAGCACTGCAGTTAGGAACAGGGAACTAAATAAATTCCTAACCTGGTTTCATAAGGAAATTATTTGGATGCAGCTTATAGTATCTATACATCATTCCTTCTACCACCAGACTACCCATGTGGACAGGCAGGAAAAGTAACACAAGTTCCACTGCTCATAAACCTGATGGTTGATGTATAATTTTATATTAAAAATCTAGCAGAAAAGAAACAAGTAAGGCTATAGGTTACTTATTTTCTTTCCTATCTCTTGCCCTCTCTTCAAGTCCTGCTATATGCCTCCACACCTCTCCTCCTATCTCAGTATCCCAAGCATCTTTAAGTCCAGCCACCACTTGTCTACACTAGAGGTATTTTTGACTACAGTTCACACCCGCAACACTATAAACAGACCCCAACATTCATTATCAATTAACTGTGTAACACCCTTCCTTCAGTTTCTGGAATACCTTGTACCACTCGTTTTAATTTGCTGCTTCTACTTAGGAAGGTGACTCTAATTAGTCTTATTCAGCTTAAGGAATCCATTACATAATCCCACTTCAAATAGATGGAACACAATGGAAATTTGTTTGCCTCCAGTGATTTTTACCTGATGCTAAGATCTCCCCATCTCTACTGAATCGGAGCGCATAGATAGTGTCAGTGTGCCCTTTCAGTTCTCCAACCATCAAACCATGTCCAATATCCCACAGCAGAACTCTGCCATCTGTTGCTCCAGTAGCCAGGAATCGTCCATTAGGAGAAAATGCCAACGAATGAATCGGACCCTACAAAAGACATTTGCAGAGAGAAAAGCCAAACGAACTAATTAGTCAATCAATCTGTATTTGTTCTGAACGCTACTCTTCAGAATCCCACCACAGAAATTAAGTCACATTGGTGATGTGCCTTTACCTTATGTCCAGTGAATATTCTTACACAATTCCCATTTAAAACATCCCAGAGCCGTACAGTCCTGTCTGCTGAGCCAGTGGCAATATAGTTGGAGTTAGGGTGAAATCGAGTACACGTCACGTCAGCAAGGTGGCCAGCAAATATCCGTAAAGGCTGGTAATGATCTGTTGCCCATAGTCTGAAAAGAAAAGCTTTGTTAATATAGGGAGCGGTAATGAAGTTCAGAATCTGTTGCACGGTAATAAAAATAAAAGGAAATAATTAATGAGCGGCTTCTTACTGCTCTGTTCGTTGAATTAGCAGGATCTATTCTGGAAAACTGCTTTTGGGAAGGGAGAAATAAAGGACATTCTGTCATGGTTATTACACAACAGGAGAAAATACTTCTAAAATGAAATGACCACATAGGAGGATGATGTCTCTGATGTGTGTTGGAAAGGAAAACAAACATACATGAAAATAGTTGCTTAGTATTTTAATTCATGTTTAATAAAATTTATTTCCAGTAATAGGTTAGCCCATAGCATATCAGCCAGTAATCACTTTCAGAGTTAATTCACCACAAAACTGGTATGTACAAAACTTATCTAATTTCTTACCTAGCCACTCTGTCATGTCCCCCTGACACAAAGTAATAGCCATAAGGAGAGAACTGTGTATCCCATACTGGATAGTTGTGTCCTTTATATCCCACCAGACAAGTGAACGTTTGGAGGCTCCACAGTCTGACAGTACCATCCTCAGAACAGGACAACAGGTAATTCCTGTCACAGGAGAAAGTAGAGTACATTACATACCAAATGAACAGACTGTGTAGTCATCGCATAAGCTCTGTAACAATTCTATGATACACAAAACTCTCCATCAGGCAGCTACTATCTAGTATCTCCCATAAAAGTCAGCATTTTACTGAAGTAAGCAACAATAAACTGTTCAGGAAGAACTGAACCCTTGGTTGTCATGCATAAGAGACGTCTGAATGTTGATGATTAATTCTGATGACACAGCAATACAGAGGGGCTGCAAAAAAGAGCTTAGCCTTCACATAAGAATTACATTCACATGAGGGGGGAAAAAACGAACAGTAGATTGCTACACTATATTACTTCAGAATAATCTTAATGTAACTCTAAACTATACAGTAAGATTCCCTGAATGTGAACTCGGTATGAATTCTTTTTCTTAATTCTTAACAAATTATGAATAGACTCCCTGTACAGACTATAGTCTCTATATAGGCTGTATATAGACTCTGTACTCATGTTCCACACAAAGCTTACTTCTCAGCTGTACTTCTGTAATGGTTGTCTCTTTTGTAGCTTACAAAATGTTTTTAAATCTCTTATTTTAAAGAAGATACAAGAGTTACTTTGATCTTCTGGAAAAAGCTGCATTAAAAACACGTTCGCATTCATAGCATACAATTAAGATTCAAAACAAGCAAACTAATTAGCTTGTAAACTTTATTTTACCTATCAGGACTGAAGCTGGTGCCATAGACAGGTCCACTGTGACCGTATAAAATCTTCAACTCACTTGCAGTTTTCTCATCCATGATCCTCTCCAAGACATCATCTGATTCTTTGTCAATTAGACTGAGGTCTGCAATATTTCAAAGTTCACACATCATAACAACTGTCAGAGGTTCAACAAATGCCATGAAAACAAATAACATTTTCCCCAAAAGCGATAAAAAAACTCATAAACAAAAACACCTTGAAATTGGTGAAATATAAACAATGGCACTTACAATACTTCTACCATTGTAAAAGGTGGCAATAATGCTTTACATAAATAACCACTCTTTAACAAGCCTTCATAACAGATAAAACAGATAAAACCTCATAAAAGATAAAATCCTGAGGGGTTTATTTTTTACCCTCAGGACACACTTCTTGAGATGACAAATTTTCACGTCTTTTCCCGGGAAGTTAATATGGCACAAACACACTTTGCAGATGTTTTGACAGCTTCCCACTACACACAACTTAAAACAACTTTCAATCTGTAGGCTACTATTTGCTGAACGCCACAAGCACTTTTCAGTTCAGCACAACTAAGAACCGTTCACTTGTGTGTAGCTGCCTAGCAGTAGGTGTACACAACCAGATGTTTCATTCCCTTCAAGATATGTATTTCTAGTTATAGTTACAAGATGCAATTATACAGCTGTGCACGTTTCTTCAAAGTAACAAGATGCAACTGCTCAAAACAACTCTCCCAACAGACATATTGTTCTGTTCACACAAAACACATGTGACACAAACAATATACACTCACATTACGTTTTTTTGACTTAATTACCTGCTGCTGCCTTCACACTACGTAGCTTTTTTGGAGTCACGGACCACACTCTGACGGTAGAGTCAGCAAAGCCTCCTACAATCATGCTAGAGTCATCTGTAATATCTACTGCAGTTAGACCCTATAGACAAAAGAGCCATTGATGTGTGTATTTTTCACAGTGTATTTCAAACATTACCATTTCAAACATTACTCCTAAACACTAAAAACCAAATTAACTATGCTCATTTAACAAAAATAGAATAGTTTGGACAAACACTTCTTTGAAATAAACACACACATTCTTGCACCACTAAAAAGAAAGATATATAAATGAGGCATAGTTAATGATGACAAAGCAGAACTGCTTCCCAGTATTTTGGTGCAAACTATCTACTGTATTCTGTAGAATAGGGTCACACAGGAAAAGTGAAAGAAAGAATTAAGGCAAAATCAGAGCAAACCCAAGGAACTTGGAAATTAGTTTAAGGAAGTCTATAAATAAAATTTTGAATGTTCCAAATACTCTGACAACCTACATTAACTTTTCAGTCTTCTTTCGTTATTAAGAGTGAACTTTATCATTTTGATTCTCTCCTTCATGTTGCCCAAAGTCTTCTTTTACCAACCTGATAAGCGTTAAGGAACGTGTAGAAACAGATGGAAGGCAGGCACTCTGGCCCAAGACGCACACGTCTGGCAGCTTCCTTCATGTTCATCACTTTATCCAGTTTATCTGAGTCTTTCAGTTCGGGAAGAGGAATTCTAGAAGCACACATTTTTACGAACTTTCCATATTGTCAATTTAAACAGAGAAAGCAGAACCTTCCCATGCAACCCTGTACTTCAATATTCAAATACCAAAATAAATTCACAAGAATGAAATACTATGTAAAAGATTGATGAGAAAAAGAAGCAATAGCTTTATGAAATCCAGACAGGCAGTGAAACAAGGTAACTAATTAAGTATGGCTTGAAAAGATGAGACAGTAAGCAACTAAAATCAAGGGAAATCTAGATTGATGTGAAGGGCAAAGTCAGAAGGTTATATGCTAAGCTTTGCATTACCCCCCTTGAAATTTTAAGACTAAAGCTGTCTACAGCTGAAATGAGCTAAAAACCTCACGTGACCAGCATTTCACATTTGGCATGGTAATACTGGATTTAACAGAAGCTCCCTACACATCCTCCCTTGGTACCTGTTTTGAGGAGGAGCATTAGGGTCTTGTTTTTTACTTTTTGATCCTACACTGTCTCTTTTAGGTTTCTTCTTCTTTGGTTTTCCTTCCTCATTTTCTCCTTCTTCATCTTCATCATCCAAAGGCACATCAAACTCTGGTTCTTTCAATAAGCCAAAGAAAACCTGCAAGCAAATAAAAGATGTATCACATAATGGTAATTGTTGCTCTTACTGAAAACTAACTTTTTATCAGACTCCAAACAGTAGCTGGAAAGAGACAGTTCTACTAAGTTTAACATTACTGCATTCATTACTGTTTAGCCTGTCACAAGTGTAAGACATGTTCTACTGTTTTAGCCAACAATTGATCTGGTCAACTGTGAGTTCTCCCACCACCTTTTAATTCTTCCCTGAAGCAAAATCCCTACAACTTCCATAATTTATTTGTGTAGCATTATGTTACTACACTACAGCCTTTGCAGTAATAACTGGAAGTGAGAACTATTGCTGCTGTACTAGAGAGGAAGCCAAATGGGTCAATGTTAAAACTAGACAGCAAAATCATGAGTTTAAATCTAGTTCAGCAAACAGAATATAGCGTTGTCTCTCACAATTCCTTCAACCAGTCAGTGACACATTTTCATTTCTCTACTCCTGATAACATCTGTTTGTACAGAACTCTTCCTTTATTTAGTTCATGTTGTCTTTCAAGATATCAAGTAGCAACAGTCAGTACTTCCTGAAAAACTACTCTGGAAACATTCGATAATAAAGAGCAACATCCCTTTCCTCCTACCTTTGCTTTATTTGCCTCTCGTTTTGCCTCCCCAGCCAAGCTTCCAACCATAGCATCTATCTGTTGTTTACTACGGGGCATTCCATCAAATATATCAATGTAGAGATGTTCCTGAACAATGTTCCAGATCTGGTTGTTCTGCTTTTCCTGAAGATGCCTCTTCAAGAGCTGGTAAGAGTCACGGGAAATACGCAGAACAAACTTGCTTGTTCGGAAATCCAGCATGGTCTCATTACCTTTCATGTGTTCTTTTTTGGTTAAGCTAGATAATACACGGAGGTCATCTTGGTAATAACATTCCTGATCCCCATGAAATCTATTGAAACAATTTAACATGTGGTAAGAGATTCATTAGGAAAATATTATCTCCTAAGTGCACCCTTAACTACATAACTTTAATGTGAAACACAGTAGCTTCCAAAGGGTCCCCATAGAACTATATATGGAATGATCTTTCTGCTGAAATAAAATTCCTTCCCAAGGAATCAACAACTTACAGTACGTGTTAAAAGTAATCAAGAGTTCAAAAAAACAAGATGAAGAGAGTACACAGAAATGCATATGCACAAAGGGTTATTGCCTGCATATTATTACACTAATATACCTATTTACATAAATGAAACTTCAATTTGTGGTACAATAAAGTACAAGGCATTTCTTATTATGCAAGACTACCTGGGTGTATTTATAATTGATTCATCATGTGGATATGCACATTTAACAATGGATACATTCCTCACTTTCCACCCACGTTATCTAATACCTGACACACATCTAGAGATATTTTCCCTAAAGTTCCCACTTTTAATTCAAATCATTTATAACATACTTGTAGCAGGGAACACTTTAACTATTTAAAGAACTCCTTTTTCTGACCATATCTGAGGGATAAACATGGGTCAAAATGCTTCATAATTGGTCTGATCCCAGAATACAAATCAAACTTATCCTCAAGTGATAAAGATGTGAAACACAGTAAGAGCACAGAAAAATGTACATTAATGATTAACCATTTCCTTTAATCTTAGATGAATTTAAATACACGTTCTATGATATTAGTAAACACTTATAGACTGCACTGCTTTGGATCTCAGTGCAACTTTCAAGTGCTAGAAAATGAGCCCATGACTTTTCCCTAATGCAGCATCATCTCTTCATTGCAACGAGGAACCCGCCACCTCAGTATAAACAGCATGAAAATCTGCATGTGTACAGTTCAAAAGCATGGAGTTTGCACATCTTTCTAATACTGGAGGTTGGAAAAGGATAACAATTACAGCAATCCACAGATTGTAAATCACTTCAGCATTACAAAAGAACACGTTTGTATATGTAGATATGCACATACACACACACACCCCTATGCCAGCCGCTACAGCTTACAGTCTTAATAAAAGTAGCAAACACCACACAATGGAATTACACAAATTAAAATCACTTACCTTTCAAAAAAAGACTTAGCTTCACTCTCATGTTGATTGTAGACCAACTCCAAGTACATGTGCACAAAGAGAGGATAAAACAGCTGAGACAGTTCTGCTCGATGACAGTCCAGGGAACACTCAATGAAGTTTTTTAAACCACTGTAGTACTCCTCGTACAGCGTTGGGTCCCCCTGCTGATTGTAGGCAGACAGCACTGCACTCACATCTGGCTGATCCTCCACAACAACACCTCCTCCAACTGCAAAAGCATTAGCATATAAGAACAGATTGTACAGCTGCCTCAAAGAGCAATACACCAATAATAAATACAGCGGCTAACAACTCCTATGCTAAGGTGAGACACTGAGAATAAAACAGAACATTGTCTTGTGTTTGTACCTTTAAGTGGTACAATAGAGAGGACGGGGGCCCAGCATCTGATTCTTCAAGTACCATTTGTCATTTTTTGTGCCCTCCCCGCCAAAAGTTGCCTACCAGGTATGTGGAAAGAAGCTAGTGTCAGCATCACAATCCTACACTGCAAGGGCTAAAAACTGTCAAATGAGGAGCTGAATATTTTTAAGCCCGTAAGATGTAATCACTATAATTATTTTGCTTTTAACAAGCAAGCAAATTAAGTTAATCAAGTGAACAATTTACCAAGACCACTACACATCCATTACAGGGCAGTGACTTTCTGTCACTTCCTAGCACTCTCACAGCAGTCATTAAAATCATTAATCTACGAAGTGATGCCAGGAACAAGCTGACCTCATGTTGTACTCCTACTGCCATTCAGACATATAAGTTCCTGAAATGCTTCCACTATTACATAAAGCTACCCCACAGAATATCTTCATTAAAATTTACTACCCTCACGTTGTCCGAGGAACATCTAAAGCTGCTGTCAGCTTGCACTGCATGAAGCCTTCTCCACAAGTACCATATTGCTCTTTCTTCAAAATGCAGCAGCTTGTACATCGGGGCTCCGGCATCATCCCTGCAGCCATCCCCTCTAACTACAAAGAGAATCTTCAGCCTCTCGTGATGCTCTTGAGATGGTACCCAAAGACAACAGGAAGCTCCTTTCACTCCGACACTGGTCCCAGCAAGTAAAAGACACCCAATCCTCGGCCCCTCCTCTGAGAAGGTGCACCCCAAAATCGCAATCTCTTCCAGAGCTGCGTGGGGGACTGCCACAACCCGTTATTTCCGCGAGGACTGGGGTGCAGCCTCATCTGTCCCCAGAGGAGCCTCAGCCCCGAGGCAGCGGCAGGCACACCGAGTCCCTCCAAGCGGGTCCCCTCCCGCAACTATCGAGCGGCTCTCACCTTTCCCCGGAGGCACTGCGGCGGCCGCCGCCACCCCCGGGCTGGAAGAGGCGACGGGGGCGACGCTGCCTCCTATCGCGATGGCGGCGGCAGCGGTGACCCGGCTGAGCAGCGCCTCGCTGCTGCTGGCGTCCCCCTCGCCCCCCGGGGCTCCCGGGAGCCCGGCACCGGCGGGGCTGAGGGCGGCGGCTCCGAGGTCCTCGCCGAGCAGACGGGCTTCGCGCCGCAGGATCTCCTCGGACTCGCGGAGGTTGCTGCGCCGCAGGAACTGCAGCACGGCCACCAGCGTCTGCCGGTCCAGCGCCGCCGGGGAGGCGGCCGGGCCCGGTGCCGAGGGCTTAGCGGACGACGCATCCCCAGCGCTCCCCACCGCCTCCCCCTCCGCCGCCGCGGCCGACGGAGCGGGGGGAGCGGCGGTGGCGGGGGGAGCGGCGGGGGGCTGCGGCGGCGTCCCTGCCTCCGGGTCCGGCTTCACCGCGGCAACCTCCGCCGGCTCCTCAGGTACCGCCGCCATCTTGCATCGCCCCCCATTCGCCGGTTACGGGCGGCTGCCGCCAAGCGCAGATGCTTTTTTGCGACAGTCAGGGCTCAGGAAAGGCGCTGCCTCCTGTCACCGGCAGAGCGTTCGTAGCTTCATTTTGCGACGCTGCCGGGAGGGCTTTACGGCAGCAAGGCGGTCTGCGGTCGCGATGCGCTGGGTGCGGAGCTGCTGCCCCGCGGGCGCCCGACCGACAACACGGAGCAGTGACCGTGTGGGCCCGAGCCGGGAGGCGCACCGCCGGTTACCGTGCGTGTATACAAGAGTTCGTATTCAATGTGACAGCGATCTTGTATTAACGAGCCACAACTGGCGTCCTCCCTGGAGAAGACCGTTATGAGGCTGGTTCCGAATTCCATTCTTAGCCGGAGGAGCGAAGAGCGCAGCAAGGCCCTCCGGACCGCACTATGATTACAGGGCGGACTCCCAGCCCTGTCTGCTACAACTACATCTCCCGGCACGCCTGCTGCGCATGCGCGCTGCCTGCCGGCCCGCATCCACCAGCACTACCCGCGCGTGCGCGGCCACCCCAGCGCCGGCTTATCCCGCTGCCCGCCCTCGGCCCGAGCGATGGACGCTGAGGCAGACGCGGGCTCCGTGGTTTCGGGGCTGTCGGGCGGGGATGGTGCCGGCGCGGGCCCCGCCGATGAGGAGCAGGAGATGGAGGGAGCCCCCAGCTGCTCGGGGTCGCGCTCTCTGCCCTTCGAGTTCGAGCGCAGCCGCTCGGAATCCAGCGGCGATGAGGACGATGAAGACGACGACGAGGAGGAGGAGGAGATGGAGGAAGAAGAACTCGAGGGGGACGCCGGGGTTCGCTTTGGTACAGACGACGGCGAGCTCGATTCGGACGACGACCGGGAGGTAAAGGAGAGGAGGGGTGTAAAGGCGGGGAGCGCTGAGGTACGGCCGTCCGACGGCCGTTGGCGGGGCAGGCGGGCCCAGCTCCCGGCGTGCCCCGCGCGGCGCGTGCGGCTTGAGGCGGCGGCGCGCTTAGGGGAGGAGGGGGCGCGGAGGGCTGGGGGCAGCCGGTGCTGGGGGGCTGGGGAGGATTCGGGGTGGGAAGACGAAGGATGTGGTAGTTTGGAAGCTGGAACCGGGTGACTTCGTGGCTTTGCGTCGGTGTTTAAATTCTTGTCAACTGTTTTTGTTTGTAGCGTATGATAAACCTCGCGGAGTTGACCCCTTACATCCTGTGTTCCATCTGCAAAGGTTACTTTATTGATGCTACGACTATCACGGAGTGTCTGCACACCTGTAAGTACCGGTGCTTCTATTCTAAGAACTCAGCTGCCAGTGTGACCGAAAACCAGATGTTGAGGTGTTCTGACTAAGCAAAGATAATCTGCTATTTAAAGCTGGATCGTTCTTAAGGAAAACGTGCTGTCAAGCACCAGAAAATCTTTAACTCAGTCAAGGATTAAGTCAATTTAGTTGCCTAGGTTAGGAGGGAGGTAGGGAAGGATGAAGCCCAGGTAAAATGAAAGTAGAACTGTTACATACGTTAAGCATGCATAAAGTACAATGAAAATTGCAGAGTTATTTCTTACCTCGGTTCTTCTTCTGACATTGCTTGTAGGATGCTTTTCAGCAAACCTTTGATCTGTAGCAGTCTGTCTGTTGACTTAACTCTGCTTTTATCCTGGGTATTGCACTTAGAATATTTAACACCTACCTTTGTATCAGTAGGATTATAAACCTATGTGTTGTAACCTGTATGGTACAGGCTGTTAGTGCTGCTGGATTACTTTATTTTGTTTCTAATGAGCTATTCGACAAGTCTGAATGTAATTGCTTCTCTTGCTTAAGCAGATGTTATTGTGGAATGGACACATGACTTACAAGATTTTATTTATTTTTTACAGTTTGTAAAAGCTGCATAGTGAGACACTTCTACTATAGCAACAGATGTCCAAAATGCAATATAGTTGTACATCAGACACAGCCCCTTTATAATATCAGGTAATAAGTCTGTCCCACTTCTGTAGGCATAACATCACGTTTTGCTGTTTGCTTTTGGAAGTATGATTTTACAGCCTGTAGTGCTTTCCAGTTCCAAATGAAGGAGCAGTTACAAGGAAGTCATAGTGTTCTTTGTTTTTGTAAGCTTCATCTCAATAGTGACAATAAAATTATTCAGTTTCTTTTTTTCCTCTTTCCAGGGTTTGCTTACCCTTCCATCCTGGGTAATTTTGTGCTCTTGTGCAGTGTTGTAGATTATGTGAGAAAGATCTCAAGCTATTTGCTTCTATTGACTTTTAGACCAATCTTTGTTGGCCTGGTGTATTTACTAGGTCTGAAAATGGAGTTTCAATTTATTGAATTGCTCTTGTAGGGTGCTGCATTTTGGTTTTTTTTAATATGGCTTCTTCTATTGGAGCTCTTGGTAGGACATGAATTTAGGCAGGTGGAGTTGCTGCTCTCTTACATCATTTCAACAGTGTATTTAGCAGTTTTCATAGAATTTGGTGAAATAAAGAATTCTTTACATTAAAGACTTTTTTTTTTTTCTCTTTGATAGACTGGACAGGCAACTACAAGACATAGTCTATAAATTAGTTGTCAATTTGGAGGAAAGTAAGTCCATTTCTTTATTTTATTGCCATCTAGAGATTGGGAAGAGTGAGCAGAAAGGACAGTAATTCAAAGTCCCATTTTAACTCTGAGCTCCTTAAAAATAGTTTCACAACGTTTGGCTATCGATCCTAATGAATTATCTGTGCCAAGTGGTGTTTTTCTGGCTGCTAAGTTTTGCTATGCATGGCTGTGTGTACCCTGGACAGGTCTATACGTGTAAAATGTAACATGATATACAACAGAGATCTGGAAGTTCTATTTTTAATTGCTATAATGAAGCAGTTGTGGTGCTTAAGTGAGCCTTGTTAATGGTTCCAGATTCCTATTTCAGGCCTGATTGTATGCAAGCTAATGTGCGTTTTGTTTTTAAAATAGCAAGTTTATTTTTTTGTGAGGGGGTTTTTTGTTTTTTTTTTTTCCCTAAAAACACCACAGCAGGAAAAAGCCTCAATTCTGATGATGGACACTACAGCTGTGCTGAAGATGTATTGGTTTGTTTTCTATCGTGCAAAGCAGGTGTTACTGTGTCTGGGTACATATACAGATCATTTTCCGTAGCCATGCTTCATGCTTTGTATAAGTAAAGAAAACGTCATTTCATCTAATTGTGAGTTCATTTGTCTCAAGAGGGGGAGGAAAATGAAAAACAAAGCAGTTGCTGGGACTGACAGATTCTCTGAAATCTTGGTTTTATTGTTTTTATTTTTCAATCTGCAATGCTGTTATGTTTTTCTTTCTGACTATGTACATTCACTGCCTCGTGTCCATTACTGTGTACCTGGGGAGCCATTGAATCTATGCAGTCTGCTTGGGTGGACTGCATGTATGGACTCTGAATGGTGTAAATGTCAGAGTAGTAACAAATCAGAAGGATCCTGTTTTGTGCAGATAATTCAGTATGATTTTTGTCCAACTTAAAGCTTTTTGCTATGTCTGGGTATTTTAAGCAGTTGAACGTCGTATGGAATATTAATGATAGTGGAAATTTGTTGGCATTTGGAAAGTTTTTCAGCTCTAACCATTGGAAACTGTCTGTATGTTCTCAGTATCTGAAATAACATTTCAGTCTGTTCTGTGTGGGTTGTTTTTCAGGAGAAAAAAAACAAATGCATGACTTCTATAAAGAAAGAGGATTAGAAGTGCCCAAACCAGGTGAGCTATAATCATTTAGAGGATGTTGTTAAGGAGATACTTACCATCCCATTTATTTTTAGTAGATTTCCTTGAGATATTATTTCACAACTAAAGTAAATATGTGGTGTTGGAAATGTGAGATTCTTGGTTACCATAGTTCTCAAGTTACTAAAGCAGGACGTGGAAACTAGCAACACTGAAACTTAGGTTGTGTTTGGGTATTTTTACAGTTTATATTTTACTTTTGCCCAGGAAAATATGTGAATTATTTGCTAATTGTATTTTCTAGCCCCTAATAAATATTGTAAGTTAGGGAGGTCTAATGGGTAAGAACTTTGAATGTCCATTGACAGATAAGGGATTATCTTAGTTGTTTGTTTGATAGTAAGACAAAAAACATCTTTTGAGAATTGCTGTGCTGAAAGCTGACAAAATGCTGGTTCAAATACACAGCAAGAAATGTATACAGAGCTGATTTAAAAACAAAATGAGTATCATGGGTGCTTCTTCCCTTTGAGCTCATCTGTTTTGGTTGGCACGTTTTAGCATCTTACTCCGTTTTTTATTTCAACCTGTGTTTGCATTTTGGCTATTTGAATATTTTAGCTGTCCCACAGCCAGTTCCAGCGAGCAGAGGAAGACCTCGAAAGGTTCTGGGCTCCGTGTTCCGGATTCCACCAGAACTTGACATCTCAATACTGCTCGAATTCATTGGGTAAGTTGTGGACAAATGTCTGAGCAAACTGCTGCTGTGAGGGTTCTGCTCTTGGGCTGTTTTTAACTCTTTTGTCTTTATTGAGTGTTTACTTCTTTCATCTCAAGCAGCAGATGGGAGGCTGTTTTCAGCTATTTTGCATGTCTAGGTGATGCAGATAAAATATTTAAGGTATCTTTTTAAGGAAATAGATTTTTTTAAAAGCTTAGAACTTTACAGTTTACATTCATTTTGTTTTTTTTAAAAGTAGTGCAGTTTCTGTATATAGAACAACATTCCTGTCTCTAATGGTTCCTTTCACCCTGTAGGTGGCAGTACTGTTAGTGTTGACTGTACTAGATCTTGGTCATGTAACTGGGCAGCTGCAGTTGTATGTGACATTCTGTTATTAGCAACAAAAAAACTGTTTTCTAAGGATGGCTCACCAGGAAGGGTTGTAGCCCTTCTGAACTGGGGAAAGGGAAGCAAAGGAACATCTCTGAAATCACTGTGGTTGCAGTGATTTTGTTTGGGGCAGTACAATTTCCTTCAGGGTTATAGCACATGCAGATGAGTGACCAGAACACTCTAGTCTGGGTTACAAATTGTATTGCAACTCTGACATGTGCCTGGGGGAGTCTGTTACTGCTTTGCTGAGTAATATAGAGCTCACTGTAGCCAGGCTTTACCAGTTAAGTATTTGCAAACAGTATGCCTGAAGCCATGGTGCTACTTTGGTAAAAGAAATGTGTTCTTGATGCGATGTCTACCAACATTTAAGGGTTAAGAGCAACTCTGACAGTGCGCTGGGAACTTGAGACCTACAATGAATTTGTTAAATGCGGTTAATGGCAGTTAGACAATTCACAGGAAGCAAGTTTTATTCTAAATGTATCTGACCAAAACAAGGTAGGAAACCTGAGCAGCAAGAGTAGCATTCCCCTAAATGGTTTAGATGGGACAAATAGTGTAGTCTGCTGTCAAGTCTGCCAGACAGTTTCTCAGACTTGAATGACTTATTGCTGAAGCTTTCTTTCTTTATTTTTAATCAGACATCACCTTTAGTCATAGCTCATGGAGGGGAAATTCCAGTCCAAGCATTGGAGCGGTTTAAAGGAGTGTGGGAAGCAGAAATTGTACTGCTTTGCCTATCTGCAAATTTACAGGGCAGTGACTGAGAAATGATTATGTGTGGAATAAAAGCTGTAACTACCGAGTGCACTGCACGGTGCAGAACTGATTGAATTGATGGGAGGATGCAACTTGATTCTTGTGCACTGCATATTCTTCCATGCAGATTGCCTCTGCCTTTGGCCTGGCTGTCTGCACAGTGTTCTGAGAGCTCACACACATAATGTTGCAAAACTGTTACATGAATGAGGTGAGGTGTTCAGAACTTGGGAAACTCTAGTAGCAAAGTGTACCAACCTTGTCTGACCTTACTTTTTACAGAGGTTGTCCTAGCCTTTTTATTTCTTAGCTCCAATCTTTCTACTGTGCTTTCTTTAATTCAGTGTACAAAACTTTGATCATGTAGGTGGTGTGACTTGTTTATTTTTTGTTGCCCATTATGTGGATTTTTGTTGTGTACTTTTCATTTCTTTAGATAGTTGAGACAGGAGATTGTGGGATTAGAGGGTGTTTTTCTTGAGCTAAATATCTACAGGAGAATCCCTGCCATGCTATAGAATATGCTTATGTCTCCACTTAATTGAATTCCATGTTAGTTTTCCATGCTTGACTGTTAGGATTATTTTGTGCTCGCATGTACATACATTGTAAAGCAGTCAGGGTCATGACTAAGACTGTACTATGAAGTGTTCTGCAGACAAATTCAGTTTTAGATGATGTCTCAGGTTGAACACATGGCTGTCCTTTGGTTTTTTTTCTGTCTTAGATTCTTTTTAAACAATGTATTACATTGCTGTTCTTCTGAGTAGGATGATGTTGGAACACATCTCTGAGTTGGAAGAAGTGAGATAAGGAGGAAATTAATGTTTTTTTGTTATGAGCAGGATCATTACAAGTAAAGCCAAGAGTCATATGTTGTACAAGGAAAGTGAAGCAAAGTTCAGTGTGTATTGTACAGAAAACAGTGTGAGGGATGCTCATTTTGGGACCTGTCAGGTAGCAGCCCGTGCTGTGCTGGCCCACCAGGTGGCAGAAGGAACTTGCTCACCCCAACAGTGCCTTCTCTTTGAGTGTCATATTGCCAGTTACGATGTGAAATGACTTCAAATAAGTGAAACTGGATTCCAGTTACGTCCCTTTCAGGTTGGAACACTGTTTCTTGATCCCTGTGTAGAAAGCTTTGTTGTGTTATCTTGTCTGCAGGATCTTATACAGTTTGAATTAGTGGTGAAAGTACAGTGATTTAGAGCTCTACTGTCATGGTTCCTGGTTACTCCCACTGTGACCCTGGGTGATTTTCAGCAGGTACATTTTTCTCTTTTGCAGAGTAAGAAATGGAAGGGCAATTTATACCTCACAATGAATTAAGCATGTACATGCTTGTATGTGGATCAAGATGGCTTTTGAATCTATGTTGCATTTGTTTTTCTGGTAGCTTTATTTCAAGTTTCTATTGTAGTTTAGCACCAGAGCAAGTGCAATTGTGCAAATACAATCTACAGTATGCAGACGTGTTCTCTGCTTTCATTATTTAGGTGAGTGAAGACAAGAAAGATTCAAATTAAAGAAGGAAATTGACTTAATATCTGTTTTGCAGTTTATGTTAGGGTCTTTTTTAATGTTTGATCTTATTTCTGTGTTTAAGGTTTAATCTGTTTTCTTCCAAGGTCAAAATCAAAGAGCTTATCTTGGCAGTGGAATATTAAGAAAGCCCTTTGGAGTAGGTGGAACAATCCAGCGATAATTGTTACTTTATAAGCTTTAAATTCTGCCTTGTATTTAGATGTATTGAACAATGTTCTGAAACAGTGGAACTGTATCAAAGAGAGTAACAAGAGTGGAAACGCTTGTCTGTTTGCTTCCTAGTAACTTTACATTTCAATTCAGTGGCAAAAATCAGTGATAATGCTACTTAAATCTGTTTGATAGCTAATTACACTAATCTGCAAGTGCCATGCTAGTGTGTGGTCTGAACAAGCATTGCTGTATTAAATAGTCAGTAGAAATATTGGCAATCTGTATTGATATTTCTCCTTGGCTCTCTTCAGAACAGTGAAATACTGTATTTTTACCTCTGTCATACATATGCACTTGCCACAGTAATGCAAGAGTAGTGAAATGTCATGTATTGGGCTTAATTCAGTGAGAACTTTGTACACTATGCTATAGGATGGGAATGCTGTGCGTAGATAAGTGGGAGCTCACATGCTCAGGCTATCCAAACCAATGAACCTCCATTGAGACCAGCTGGGAATTTGGTCATTTGCCACCTCTGTGTTTGACCTTCCAGAGAAGTTCTTGCTGCTTTCCTGAGTTCCTAGATAGCATTACCATTAATCCTGTAATTATAGTCTGGAAAGCACTGAAAGCCTCTTTAATGATTGGGCATGTTTTGTCAGCAGCTTCTAGGAACTGTGTATTAAGGTTCCAACTGTAGAGGATGATGAAGTATGGATATTTAAACAACATTCATAGGAATAGATTGTAATATCAAAACTTACCTGATACTGTATGTGAAATATGGCTTTAGTGTGTGTTGCTTTTTTCATTTCATATAGATAAAGTTTGTCAAAGTCCTGAGTAACTGAATTCAAAAGAAAGAAATGGGGGTACCAAATAAAGGCTAGGAGAAGATGAATAACTTTCAACTAATGTTGTTTCGTATACTTGATTTTAGTGAAAGGAATTTATTTTAAAAATGAGCTTGATATGCCAGTAATTAATAAGTGATTAAATAGTAATTACTTAGTAATTAAATAGTTCTTATAATAAAGAGCTTGAGGGTGTTACTAATTGTTAACCTTAGCAATACTGATTGTGTTTTCTCTTGTTTTTCAGAGCTAACGAAGGCACAGGGAATTTTAAGGTGCAGATGTGATTTGAACTTTTCTCTTATACGTATTTCTGAAGTAAATCATATAAACTGAACGTATTTAATTTAGCTTGTCTTTGTTTTTCTTACATTGAGGGCAGCCTGAACTTTTAGCAGCATAATGGAAAGCAACAAATGCTCAAACCTGTTGTCGTGTAGCATCACAGAGTAGGAAGTGAATACTTCCAAGGTGAGGGAATTAGGTATGGTAGGAGAATGGAACTTATGTTGATGAAACTTCATCTAGGTTATTATTCTTATATCTCCCACCAAAAGATGCATTAGTATGGCTTTTCTTGGAATGCTAAGCAGAAGTGTAGTCATTCTCTAAACAGGTTTTTGAAGAAGGATGTCTAGTTGTGACAAGCTTGGCTATGTAAAGCTGCAAATGTTCTGGACAGCACTCCCATAGCCTGCAGCAAACTGCTTTTCTGCATCCCTTCTATGATAAAGCTAGTTGTTTCAACAGTGGTTCTTCTGATGAGTAAGAAATAGCATTCCCTGTCCTCCTAAAGAATATCTCTTCTGCTGTGCATTGTTACACTAAACTGAATTAGTTGAGATCTGTGGAAGCACTGCTCATTCTTTACTGCCTGTGTCATTTCATAGGCTGTAATTAGAGATCTGCAGACTATGC
This sequence comes from Excalfactoria chinensis, assembly GCF_039878825.1. Lineage (NCBI taxonomy): Eukaryota > Metazoa > Chordata > Aves > Galliformes > Phasianidae > Excalfactoria > Excalfactoria chinensis. The sequence goes on along the minus strand of NC_092830.1, from coordinate 26,573,761 downwards.
TATTCCGCTGTTTTGGCTAAACATCTAGAAAATAAATCTCTGTTCAGGGCAAGGAGGGGATATAATTCCAAAGAACACAGTGAATGTTGCATTTCATTGTTTTGGGGATTGTAGGAATCAAAAGATGAAATGGCCCAGAATAGCAATGAGATGTTTTACTGTTAATGCTAGCAGCAAAACTCTGATTTTGCTGCATAGCTGTATGTATTACTAGTTGCCTTTGTTCTCAGCTGAGTTGATTTCTAATCAATATATTTTCAAGCACAAAACTGAAGTGTAGGATACGAATACTAACAACATTCAGTATGAGAGAGCTTGGGAGGCAATCTGAAACTGTTAGATAAGTAAGATTTCATGTGCGCAAAGTGTGAAAATTTAAGTTCAGTTTCACAAGTAGAACTTTTTTTCTGTAGAACAGAAGCAGTGATTCTAAAAATGTACCTGTTAATTTTATTCACCTGTTTCTCCCAAGCACCACCCAGCATTCTGTATGTTCTTTATGCTCCTTATCTATCACACTATTTTTCTTTTTCCCCAGTGTTCTTGTTTTTATATCACCTCCAATCCTTCATGTCTCCTATTTGCCCTTTTTTTGGTTGGTTGGTTTTGTTTGGTTTTTGTCTTTTTCATTTTGAGCCCACCACAAATGGCTCTCGGGCAATTCAAACGTTCTATTAACCTGTGTTTTCTAATTTTAAATCTGTGTCAGGCATTTATTCCATCTGATATTACACAGAATCACACCGAATGATCCGGGTTGGAAGAGACCTCAAGGATCATGAAGCTCCAACCCCCCTGCTTGGCAGGGCCACCAGACTTCCACGTTTACTAGATCAGGTTGCCCAGGGCCCCATCCAACCTGGCCTTGAACACCTCCAGAGACGCAGCATCCACAACCTCCCTGGGCAGCCTGTTCCAGGCTATTCTTCATGCCGTTCCAGAAGGAATGGTTTGGCCTTTTAAAACATGTTTAGCTCTTAACATAATTTAAAAAAAAAAAAAAAAAAAAAAAAAAAAAAAAAAAGATACTCAGAAAAGGGATTTTGTGTGTATTTTTCCCTTTTAACTAATAAATAGTGCATTTCCAATCACTTTAGTGTTCTGGTTTTCTGAGGATGTTGAAGGCCAAAGGCTGCCCACTGTAACTCTCAGGGAATCATTCTGTACTGCTTATAATGCAGTACATTAGGCTCCATAGACTGAAGTGCCATTGATTTTTATAGAAATACCACATCTTTTAACAGGTATTCTTCTACAGCATCTCCAATATTTTTTGCTGTGTATTACCTCCCTACTTCAATACATTTTCTGTATCTTCATGCTTTTTATTTCTATTTCATGATTAAGAGGTTTACTCATCTACCTTCCAAGTCCATCTCTTCTCTATTTCTCATACATACTGTTCTGCATAGTAGAGGATTTTAATGGATTCCGGTATTTTATGGACTATTAAGTTGATTCCAACCCAATCTGTAATACTTCTAACATGTTAAGCAAGTTAAGTTCCTTGCATTACAAAGTGATAGCATTTAACTGAATTCATGTCTGATGTGCAAGCCCAGATTGGTGAAAGGCAAATCTTAGGGAATCTCTCATGCTTCTGAGTAAATGCTTTTTAGAAGTAGAGAGGGGTTGAAGGGAAGAGTTCTAGAAATGCTCTGTAATACCAATTTATGTGTTGAATTAATAGGAAATCCCATTCTCTTTTATTTCATTAGTGAAATAAGACTGAAGTCAATAGTTACTTTTAAATTGTTACTTTTAAATACTTGTTTCAAACAGCAGAAAGTTTGAATGCAGAGTCTGTTAATACATAGTTAGTCCTTTGCAAATGAGGTAATCTGGAAACAGATCCAGAATTCCAAACCTTAAGCTGTCTTCTGCAGTTAGTGGGCCTTCAGTCGGGTTCAGGGATTGATAGGGATGATGGCTGAAAATGTTCAGTGTCTGAAGGTCATACGTTTATTCTTTGCAGCCTTTGGAAAAGAAGTTTGTGCGTGTTTCAGGGGAGGCAACAATTGGACACGTGGAGAAATTCCTCAGAAGGAAGATGGATCTGGACCCTGCTTGTCAGGTATGTCAGCTAGTTCACTGTGATCTAATGCCTGTGCCTCTGTTGTTCATAGCTGCAGAAGTAGGAGCAACTCTCCCAACTGATTTGCAATGTGTTTAAATTCTTATTATTGTGTGTGTGAAGCTTCTGTAGTGCCATGTAAGATTTCAACAGGTGAAATTCAAAACAAAGAATAACCTTCTGTTTCGAAGATAAAATTGAGTGGGTAGGTAGGGAAGTATATGAGCATGAGAGAATATGAAGGCAGAAACTGAGAGAGGAGCTAAATGTAAGTAAAACGAAACTGTATGTTGAAGGGAAGCAAAGAAGGTTTTGAAAGTTGTGAATGGATGTGTTGGAATGAAAAATATGAATGCAAATGTAGGCAGATCTTTCAGATTTTTCAATCTTGAGCTCATCTAATACACTAAACTTGAGATGACTTTTTTTTTTTTCCTGTTCATTACTTTGAGTTGGGAGAAAATGAGAAGATTTGTTTTAATGTGTGTTTTCCTTTGAACTCATCCTGCAGTAACGTTGTACTTCTTGGCATTCACTCTGTAAGGACAGGAGAGACTCCAGAGAGACTTGCAGCTTAGCTGATCTGAACATTTTTATGTAGAAATAGGAATGTTCTGCACTCAGATTTGTGTTCCTGCAGGTGTGTGTGTGAACTGCAGCCTGTGGGGTAAGAGTGGAAGAAAGTCTGTTCTCATACACTGTCATTGCTGATACAGCCTCTTTGTGCCAGTCTTAGCCCATGGAACAGATGTTTCTGGTACCTTAGAAAAGCAAATCAGTTTTTGAATAACTATCCCAAATATTCATGCTGACCTCCAAAACTGTTTTCTTTGTCCTTCCCTGGATTGGGTTGGCATAGAAACCATTGATTGAGATTTAGTGCTTTCTAGGCCAGATTTTCTCTTGGGGTTGTCCCTTATATGACCATTTTCCTTTTAAGTTTGTCTTACTTGCTGAGTATAATTTGTAATTGCCTGTTAACATGTTCTTTTGGGGGAGGTAGCTCTTGAGTGCAGTACGCATGTCACCTAACAAAAATAAATGCTATAATGGAAAGGCTACTTTGTTTTAATGAGATTTTTTCAGGTTGTGTTTGAGTTAAGTAGCTGCACATTCATTTTTCCTTCAAGCAAAAGGTCAAGCTGTATTCAGTGCTGTCTCACTTGTCAGTACTGTTAGCTGCAATTTTACCAGCTAGTCAGGACTAAAGTAGATTCACATCACTTGTGTTGCTGGTTCTGTTCATAACAGAATATAGTAATTTCTCTAAGCACAGGGATTCCTTAGAGACATGGGTTTTGCAACTGATTTCCATGCTGACCTAGGATTTTTTATTTATTTATTTTTCTTTTGTCATTACAGAATGAATCCTAGTAGAACAATTAGCAGGCAGAAATTCCGCCTTTGGTGCTAGAGAGAGAGGATTAGGAAATAACGTGAAGAGCATATGAGGAGGTGAATGTGGGGGGGAAAAAAACAATCTGTTAGAAGGCACTGAATCTTTAGTGACTGCTATTTGAAACTGGGGCAGCAAGAGGGTCAACTATGGGATATCTTGAATCAAGAATTCTCATTCTCTTTTGAAAGGATGTCAGCAGTTGCCACTTTGTTTACATCCTATATTGAGCAAATAGATACTTATTTTCCACTTTCTGCAGAAAATGTAAAGTGTGTGTATACATGTTTATATCAGTGAGAACAAGATAGAATTTTTCTTTCCTTTTGGTATGAAAATTGTGAACATAGCTTTTAAAGGAGAAGTCATTAAATTCATACATCACTGGAATACAAAGCAGGCAAGTCTGTCTTCCTACAGTAAGAACTGTAGAGGCTAGAATGCCAGGGAAAGAGGAGAAACAACTGCAAACCACTTCAAAAAACAAACAGGAAAAAGAACAGAAAAAAACAATCAAGATTTGAGGTGTTTAACAAACGTACCCAAGTGTGTATGTATTTTTTTTTATATATGATATCGATGTTTGATGTTACGTCCGGATTAATGTTTTCTTTCTGGCTTCTTTTTGCAAGCTAAAAGCAGCAATAATACTAAGCAGTTTATATCATATGTGCTTTCTGGAACCAGTATTTAAGATTTGTTCTGATAGAAATGGAGCATTCCACCTCAATTTCATAGTATATACATGAACTTATCTCTAAGGATTAGAATTCTTTTGTTCCCAATGCTCAGAACAATACAGTCTGCAAGCATCAGACACAAATGTTTCTAATTTTTTTTCATGAAGAGTAGGAGAAATGTCAGTGTGCAAAGGAACATACATAGAGACAAACCGAATGGCTGAAACACAGGGTGTAGTGGGAAGTGACTGTATAACCATGTAAGAGGATAGGCAACAACACTGCAGTATATGCTCCCTGACCAGTGTAGTGGCAAAGTCCCTCCCTGAAAACTGCATAACAACATGTTAGCAATGCTTTTAATTTTGAGGTTTGATCATTGTAATATACAAATGAGAGCCCTCTTTAGGAGTTGCTGAGAATGAGAATATAATAAAGCTGCAGTTGTGAGAGAAACAGTGCTGGGTTGGTTGCTCTAATAAAGAAGCCTATTTTTTTTGTAGTACTCAAGGCAAAAGGAGTTTGGATACCTCACTATGAATCTGTGTTTTTTCCCCAAAGTAACACTTCGGGTGCGCAGCTACTTAACAAAAGTGCATTGTCTGGAATTGCAGATGTTGGTGTAGTTTAGCTGCAGTCGAGGATGTTATTTGGAATTGCTGAGTATGCCTGTTACTTCCATCACTGAAATGTTGATTACATTTTGAAGGACTGTGCGAGAACTACTTGTTGACAGTGATATACAGTGAGCTTAATCTGTTTTATTCAGATCTTTCTTCCAAGCAGTCAAGCAAATTTACTCATGTTTTCTTTCTCAGAATAGGAGTGAGGGTGGTACTGGCCCATTACTTGCTGAATGCATTTTGACAGCAAAGTTAAAGATTTCTGTAGTGTTAATTGTGCTGTGATGGAATTCTAAGCAGCTTTAGTTTTACTTTGTGAACTATCAAATTTAATTGGCTTAGATATTGTCTTGCTAGTTCAAAGCCAAGTTAAACTTGACAATGTTTGTGTTCTCCCACAGGTAGACATAATATGTGGTGATCACCTGCTAGAACACTACCAGACACTGAGAGAGATCCGACAAGTCATAGGAGAAAGTGCTGTACAGGTATGTGTGGCAGCTGGGGCTTTGAGCTGTTTTAAAATAGGCTAAGAAATATTCTATCAGGTAACACCAACTTACCTGAACAAGTTACTTACAAAAACTTTCAGCTTATGCAAATTGTTCTTTAGATTGTGAACATAGTTGAAAAATGTATGTAGTTTTTTACTTCATCGTTGCACAAAGTATGAAAGATGCTCTTGGGAAATGACTGTAATGAAAACTGCTTTGTTTGAGTTTCTTGGCAGAAGTGGATCTGACTGAAGTTCTGTGGCTTTCATTTCATGTCAAAATAGGGTCTTCCTGATTAATGTTTAGTGCTAAGTACCAGTCAGCAGCTTCACGAAGAGAACAGTTGTTTAAGGTTCTGTTCTCCAAGGTATATCAAGTCTCACTATTACAAAATCAGTATGGTAGTGATGACTTCTAGCAAGCCTGTTCTCTTGAGAAAAGAAGAAACATCTTTGCTTTTTGCAAAGTCTTGTGTTTTCACTCGACCTAAAATTCAATGGTTTTCTTGGTCCAGTGAGACTATGGCAACACAGGAATGTTTCACAGGTATGTTTTACATTAAGCTCCAAGGGCATTTTGTGTCATCGTAACCTTCCTGCCTCAGCAAACAGGTATTGCTGGAACTGTTCCTAGCAGCTCTCACCAGGATGTAGAAATGCTTTTCAAAACTGCTGTTGTCATTGACCACATTCTCATGTTCACTGTAGATTATTCACACTGAGAAAATAGCTTCCATAGCTACTTTCTTCCCCTTTGCTGCACGAATGCAATGTGATCCCAGCTGCAGGTTATTTTCACCTATCCGAAACTGCCCTTCTCAAGCTCTGCGTCACTGAGGGATATAATGGACTCACACATGGGAAAAGCTAAAAAGAGTAGCTTCCTTTATGTCCCCAGCCCTTGACACAGAGGTCTTGCAAATGATACTTTTCCCTTTGCAGCTCTCACCTTGTTGTAACCCAATCCCATTGTGTTTTTCCAGTGTTTCCTGAACTGGACAGTAAGAACTCTGATCTAAGTTAATTAGCATGACCCTCTAGCACACATCTGCCATGGAAGTTTTTGGTTTTTTTTTTTACTCTTTTCTGTGGAAATGCTGGATTTGGAAAGTGGGGCACTTCTTGTTTCTGCTGCTTTTATAACATCAGAAGGTGCATGTGCCATGATGCTTCTGTCAGTCAGCTCACTCTAACACTTACGTTTGGATTTAACAGGTTTGGATCCTTTCCGATTTAGGTCAGGTTCACAAATGTCAGGCAAAAAAAAATCCCTGAGGACAGAGCTGCTATGAGAAGAACTGATTATACAGTTTCTCTCTTCTCTCTAGGATGGTTTACTTGTGCTGCACTACGGCCTGGTGGTATCTCCGCTCACCATACCTTAGAGTGCTACAGTATCAGGAGGTGAAAGAATCCGAAGTCATGAAGCTCCTTCACTGCTGTTTCTCACCAAAGAAAGCCGTCATATTTTCTGTGACAGGAAGCGAGTAAAAGAAACTACCACTGACTGCTGTATGCTTGTAACTTAACATCTGACTTTACCACTGTTTTTTGGTTTTTTTACAGTGTCCTATATATACAGCTATCGAATTTCACTCAGCTCAGGGACTTTAAACGCTCAGAGTTGCTGCATTTCTTATAATACTTCCTAAATCCACAAGATCTCACAGGGTGAACAGCCTTTCTCCCTAAGCTATGGGATTTTGTTTACTTTTAAGTGTCTAGCTAGAACAGTATTCTCAGGGATGATCCTCAGTGGGCAGTACAGTGTATTCTGGGGTGGAAACAGTCATTTGGTGTAAGAAAGCTAATAGTGATCATCTGTCTTCAGATGTGATTTGGGAGAGGAAGGCAGTTCTTCAAATGGAGACCAAAATAGGTTGGATGATGTTTCACAAACTTTATTCCGTTGTTTTTCTTGAAGAAAAACAATTTTGTTTGCACTTGAAAAATATTTGCTGGTAGTTTGACTTGCACCAAATTGTGGGTCATGCATCTCTAGTCTGAATGGAGATGAGCTGGCTGTAAGCTGGTTAAACTATGCATGGAGGCGGGGGGGGGGGGGGGGGGAGGGAAACAAGTAGCACCTCTTTCTACCTGCTTGCTGTGTTTTAAATAGCCTAGTTCTGCTGTCATGTAAAATCTGTCAAACGACTCGACTAGCAGGAGCACGGGTTCCTTCATTTTAGCACACATCTTTCTTGCAGCAGTGAAAGATGGTGGCTTTTCCCACTCTTGCCATTATGTGTTAATGAATTGTAGTGGAGAGCAGGTTTGAGGGGTTAAATAGCATAGCGTGTGCCTGTTCCTACCACCTTGATGCAGGATAGACAGTAGGTAATGTTTCTGTTTGTTTGTTTTAACATATTCAATTACCAGGTTTTGTGACAGCTGTCGTATTTCAGTTCTGTTCTGTTGAAGCTTTTCATTGTCTGTTGTGCAGCATGAAGGGACAGAGCTTTCTGTGCAACCCTCTTGCTGCACGTTGTGTCTGATGTGTGGGGATTCATGAAAGCTACTGTTGAGAACCAGGTTCCCTCTATAGTCGGTGTAGTAAAGGGAAGAAGATTCTTTAGTGAGGCATTTCAGAGCACTTACGTTAGCTCAAATGTTTGCTTACCGTCCTATTTGCTGCGGTGCTGTCAGCACAGGAGTACTGGCAGCTTTTGTCTAAAGAAAGCTTTCATGAATCGTTCTTCAGGCCTTTACAGTAAGTGTTAAGTTTTGCCTGTAAAGGCAACACCACAAGAAAAGGTCTTGATTTGAAGTAATTCTTGTAATGCTTCTAAAAAAAAAAACCCCAAACAAAGACATGCCTAACTACAGTTGCCTGTTTTCCCTTCAAGGTTTGTACAAAAGTAGTGTTTAAAATGCATTAGAAAGCGGAATTATTTTGTAAAGACTTTGTGGGTTGTGTTGATAAGAGATTCTATATTGTGATGGTAAAATAAAGTTTATTTTAGCCAATTTTACATTGAACTCTCATTTCCATTTCGTCTTCCCTTTGTCAGCCTCGAGGTTGTAGCAGTTCAACACGAAAACTGCTGGACGTGCTGTGGTGTTGCCAGAATCACACATTTCAATGAGAAGGTTTAACGATGGAAGATGGTTTGATAATAAGGCTGTCCCCTGGAGCTGACTGTAGTGTCATTACCTGGAATGAAATGAAATCTCAGCTGAATTTTCAGCACAGATACAGGACAACGAATCCTGTAAGGGAGACCTCATCATACCCCCTGTGAGCCAGGCCTTTCTCTGCCGCTCTGATCATCCCTGCTATGTATGAGGTGTCCTCCTTGACCACACTGACACTTGTTTCATCGCTACTTACAGTTTTGTTTTCGATCTGTAGCTCTATTATAGTTGCATCTTATGTTGCAAATCCTTCCCCAGTCCAGGCTCGAGCTTCGTGCCTACCAGAGGATTTTGCAGAGCTGAACAGCCATACAGAAGCTGGTAGTTGATTCAGATTTTTATCTTTCTAGGCTAATGCTGCCTTTTGCATGGCCGCAGCACTGCCTGTAGGTTTGATGTGAATGTCAGGCTTCGTAAATAAAAGCTAATGGCAGAGAGTCCAGCTAAACTGCCTGCTACATTGTTCCACTCTGAAGCAGTAACAGTATCAAGGGGGTTCTGCAACATTGTTACAGAGTTTATCCATAGAGTAAACCACAAAGCACTTAAAATGGGAAAGTCAAGACTTCATTCTTCCAGTTACTCAATGATGAAGGAGCTACAGCTGGAGTGCATAAAACTGCATTCAAAGCCAGAAATGTTGCCTGGAAAATTTTGCACGAACCCTTGGTGGCTTTTTATTTCCCATTTGCCCATTTCTTTCTTTTTCTTCCTCAGCTGCCTCCATGCAGCGTATTCTTAGCAGAGTTTTCTTGGCTGAACATTCTGCTTGCTTCTACCTTACAGCGTACCCTCAAGGCGCTGCTGCTTTATCTGTTCTCCAGCTCCCGCTGTACCCCCTGGGGCTCCGCTTGGCACACCAGCAAGCAGTGGGGGTGACCCTTGGCAACTGTCAAGGCTGAAACGTGGGCTGTGCAGTTTCCTGCATAATCTGCCCACTTGCTTCAAAATGTGCCAACCTTCTTTCAGCTCTGCTGCTGCTGTTTTGTTTCTGTTGGTCTCTTTTTAACCTTGGCTTTCCTCCAGCTGCTTGTGGTTCCGATGATAGAATTGCTTCTGTAACAACAGGCCGCCTAAGGGATGGAGTCTCTGCCCTCATGGGAGATGAGCCAGCCTCATGCTCAGGAAGTGAGAGAATGGGGGCTTGGGCTTGTTCATTGGTTTACAGACACTGTATCGTTTCATTGCATGATAAAGTAATTCTGGTCTTATTTTATGGTTACCAATTTAGCAATGACGCAGCAGAACTGTAAGCTCAAAATTAGCCAACTCCTAGCAGAAGACCATGAGCCGTGGTGTCAGGAGCTCTCATAAATGCAGTCGAGCTATGGTCGGGTCATGAGCACTGACCCATGTAGGTTAGGTTCTGTTTTCCTTGCATTTAATCTGGATTTAGTGTAATCAGGAGGTAAGTTTCGAGAGACTAATCAAATATACAGCTGAGCTATCTTTAGAATGGAGAGGCTCTGTGATAGGGATGTATAAGTATTATTGATTAATATTGCTCTTACACCTGGACCTGAATTGGTACAGAAGCAAGGAAGCACCTTAACACTTCTTCCCAAAGACTATGGAGCAGCCAATGAGTTTCACTGGAAAGTGCTTCAAGCTGAATGTTACTGTGTATTATCTTTTGTTTTGAAGGAAAGAGGGTCATGTTATCCACACGAGTCTCAACAGAGAGAGGTTACCGGGTGCCCAACTGAATGTTTATGTTTAAGATGCTGTTGTTCTGCTGTGCTGGATACTTGCTGGGAGATGGAGAATGTTGCAGACAGTACTTCCTCACCACCAGCTTTTTTTTCCCTCTCTCTTTTTTCTGTGACCAGTTCAGCACAAAGAGAAGAAGGGGGGCTGTAAGTTGAATTTTGCTCGTCACCTTTGGAATCTCTGCTGAATGAGCCAGCAGATCTTACGTTTGCTTCAGTTTCAGAAAGGGGCTGTGGATGCAGGTCGGCTGGTTGAATTCTCTTGTGTTGGGGGTTGTTTTTTGAGAGATGAATAGTAATCCCTGGTGTGAGATGTGGTGCTGATATACCGCCCTGCGCCTGCGGAATTCTTGCTGAGGCATCTTCATTGTGTTTTGATTTAGTGTGATGTGTCAAAGCAGCAGTGATCTGCAAAAGGCACGTCTCCCCAAGTGGAAGGGAGATGTTGTGTTTCCTACTTGCTTGATAAAATAATCCATTTGGAAATGAAAATCTTAAACTGTCTGTCTTCTACCAAGGGAAACATTAGTTTTAGAAAAGGGGGTGGTGAGGATTTGGCAGAGATTATGAAGAAAATAACGTGTACGTAAGGGAGCTGCTTTGCAACCCTTCCTGCGCGTTGCTGAGAAGGCGCCAGGCAGTTCCTCGATAGCACGACGTGCTCAGAGCCTGCTGCTGGCAGTATGATTTGCTGTAGGTGGTCCTTTCTTGTGTACGGTGGGGACTGAGAGGTAAGATTTCTCTGGGTGGGGATCTTAACACCTTCTGTGCTCTGCTGGGTGCATGGGGGCAGGCTGTTGGGCAGATGCTGCTTCGTTCTTGTAGAATAACAGGGTTTTTTTCCCCAGCCTCAAAATGGAGGTGTTTCCCTTTGGCAGGAATGCAAATGTTTGTTGGGTTTTCCTTGGCTTGTTTTCCTTTGGTTTCATCCTTAATGGATTCCAAACAAGTCTACCTGACAAAGCTGCTCCTTGTGCACAGTGGTTCTCCCAGCCTTTGAGGCGCTGTACATCTCAGCACTGTACATATCAGCACAGTTACTGCAGAACCTCCAAGTGGTGCTGAAGGGGATCCTGCATCCACCGTCCTGTTGGAAACAATCTCTTTCATCACTGGAGCAGCAGGAATATGACCCAGACCTACCCCAGGTGGCATGAGCTGTCCCATCTCATCCTCATGGAAATGAGCACAGACAGGAAGACGCAGAGCACAGCTGCGGGGCCAGTGTTTTCTTCCAGGAAAATGCAGCCACCCAGGTATGTGGCTGGAGCTTGCACCCCTGCGTGGGGGCTGATGTTCTCCCCAGCACAAAGATGAAGGCAAAGCAGCATGATGGAGGAGCAACCATTCACTGCTGCTTCCCAGGCTGGTGGTGCAGTCAATGCCTGCAGCTGCATTATTACTGAGAGGCCATGGCTTTGCAGAGGTATAAATCTTTTAAGCAGCCTGAGTGTTTAACCTGGTAAGAAAGACTGAGCTACAGGCGAGGCCTTATTGCAGCACCACAGCCTCCTTGGAAATCTGGAAATGCAGGAAATCTCCACTGCAGCCCCTTTACAAAGAGCTGCAGCTGGTTCCAAAGCAATGCCTTGTCCTCCCCCAGGCTCCTTTGTTCTCCTCCATGAATGCAGGCCCTCCACATCATTACTACCAAAGTAAATCCCAGCTTTGTTGGGAGCATGTGGCCAGCTGAGCAGGCAGGGAGCTGGACCGAGGCTTGGAATAAAGGATAGGTCAGGCCCTTCACACTCAAGGGACTGACACAAAGCCACACAGAAGGGCATATAAGCTTCAGATTCTTATTATATCAGCTGCCCAGTCCCATCTGCCTTCTCTTCCCCACCACGCCTGCTGGCCCATGGGCATGCTGGTGACCATCAGACCGTGTCTCTGTGGTGCTGGGGCAGGCTGTGGGGAGGTGGCAGGGAGGGGAAGACCCAGGACACCCCACTGTGGCAGGGCCATCTGTGGGACACTGCCTCCAGTGCTGCTACCTGCAGGGCTCTGTGGCAGCCCTGTCCCTGCTCTCACAGGGTTTGTTTGGGAGATGGGTACACCCCTCTGCTCTTCTGGGGTTTCCCCTGCCATAAAGTTCCTTCTTGTCTGCTGGCCTTTGTGAGAGCTGGGCCATAGGGTCTGTCACTGAAACCAGGATGTCCTTGATCATGGCTGTCTCCTGGGTAACTAGTGACAGAACAACAGGGAATGGCCTCAAACTGCGCCAGGGAGGTTCAGGTTGGTTGATAGGAAAGATTTCTTCTCAGAAGGAGTGGTGAGACATTGGCACAGGCTGCCAGGGAGCTGGTGGGGTCACCATCCATGGGGGTGTTCATGTGAAGATGTGGCACTGAGAGATGTGGTCAGTGGGCACGGTGGGGATGGGCTGGGGTTGGACTGGATGGGCTGGGGTTGGACTGAATGGTGGTCTTTTGCAACCTTAATGTTTCTATGACTAAGGGTGACACTGTGTGAAGCAGGAGGAAGGAAAGAAGACAAGAACTTTTGGTTCACGTAAATATTTCTTTCTTTTTAATTATTAACCTGTGCCTTACAGTACAATAGGAAGGAGTGTGAGTGAACAGTTTGCTGGTTCCAGGAACTACTCTGGCAACACTGAGAGGGCAATAAGGTCTTGTGATGGCAACCTCGGCTGGGCACCGACGTGTAGCACACACACACACACACACAAAGTCTCCGGCTCTTGCAGAAGCTGGCAATTTTAAGGCATTGAAAGAAACCTACAGTTGTAAATCCTACATCAGATTTGGCACGTGTTGGAAGGCTGGAGCGGAGGTGTGGATGTGGCATTTGGCAGCACCCAGCCTTCCTGGCTGTATATGGTGACAGGTACTGGGTGCTGGTTCCCAACCAACAAACCCCATGCACATGGCCAGGCTAATGCTACCAAGAAACAGAAGAAGTTGTTGGAATGAAAAAGAAGACATTCCTTATAGTTTAAAATATAAGTGGCTCACAGACCAGAAACAAGGTGTGTTTATGGCTATTTCTGTGCTTCTGGGTTGAAAGTGGATGGCTACACCTTGAAGAGGATGAAACACTCTAGCTACACATGGATTTGGACAGTAGGTGAAGGGCTGTAGCCTTAACCCTAGTTGCAGTTGAGTTCCAATGCCCTTGCCACCCCCTCCCCAAATTGCAGCGAGTCCCCTGCTCACTGCCACAAACCCCCGTGCACCCACAACACCCACCAGCATGCACCCAGCGACCCGTGTGGCCGCCACCTGACTTGAGAGGGAGCAGTGTGCTGAGCTCGGCCCTTGCTTTGCCAGAGGCTTCTGAGCCTTGACCCTGTGGGGGTCCTTGTAATCAGAGCTGCTGAGCACAACCTGGTGCCCAAGAGGCAATTAAAGGGCTGACTGAAGACTGCTCCCCCTCAAATGCAAAAGGGATGGGATCCTCGCCATTACACTTTAGCATTTGCAATGATTCCTCCACGCACGTTGAACCTCTCCGCTTTCTTGGCAGTTGTTATGGTCCCATCAAGCATCCCAGCCTGACCAGGTGGTATCTTGGAGCTTGCTCTAACCGCCTCTCTTTGCTCCTCTTTCTTGAAGGATGTAGTGGAGGAGCGTGGCTGGAAAGAGTAGGTGGGGTTGGGGAGGGGGTTCATGGCTGGAAGGCCAGCACTCCCCATGCTGAACAGGTTTTCCTCTCCCTCCAGCAGCTTCCTGCAAGCACAGCACAAGTGAAAAGGTTTAGGTGGGAGTCACTTCACAAGGCACCTTCACAGCACCGGGATGCAGCTGATTTGGATAAAAACAGACCCAGGTCTGATTCTGGTGCCAGGCTTGGCGGCATGGAGCGGGGTGTTGAATTGGGCTCAGAAAGGGCCAAAGCACCCTACCTGTAGGCAGTGATCTCGATATCCAGGGCCATCTTCACATTCAGCAGGTCCTGATACTCCCTCAGGTGCCGGGCCATTTCAGTTTTAGTGTTGCGCAGGTCAGCCTCCAGCTGCCCAATGGTGTCCTGCAGGGAGGCAATGACAAGGGTTCTCAGGATCGTGTTTTGGTTGTTTTTTTTCCCCACAGCTGTTCAGCTCTGCACATCCCAACCAGGAGCTTCAGTGCTAACAGAGATGAAGAAGCAGGCAGAGTGCTGGGCATAGCTTGTAACAGCATGCAGTGGGAAGGGGCTTTAAACATTGATGGTTTCATATATTCTTCAGTAAGTTTAAACACCATCAGAGCAAATATGGAGTTCAATGGGACCAGACAGAGCACCCAGCAGATGGCTGGGACACAGCTCCAGGGCAATGGAAGGGAAAAGCTTGCAGCAGGAGGGGAAGACCCAATCCTCCCTGGCAAATCCCCTGAGCTGATGGCCTGAAAGCAGCAAAACCCACTCCCACGGGGGAATCTTACCAGGCCAAATGCTTTCCCATGTTGGATGCCCCACTGTGTCACCAAGGCTGCACGATGGGCACGGACAATGAGTAAGCAGTTTGCAGCAAGTGCCTGCAGAACCTGCGGTGGCTGCTGCAAACACCAGCTCCCATCTCCTACAACCAGCCCTTTCCACTGCCTCTGCCATAGCACTGAGCATCATTTAGCTCCTAATCAGGCACATTGTGCAACAATCTCCCTGTCACACTCACAGCAGAGCCTGTGGGTCACGAAGCAAGAAACCACTGTTCTGCAGCTAAATCAGTTTGAAGTACAGTGCTGTTTAACCCAGCTGCACTGTTGAAGATTTTTAATTCCAATTTTATTCCAAATATAGGTTTCTCCCAGAATTCTTCTTTTCACTCAGCATTAAGGCTATTTAGGAACATTATTACATGTAATCCTTTCATCCACTGCAGGAAACATTGCATATTGTCCATTTCCACAATATTTACTGAAGGCCCCAACTACCCTGCGAGACTGCAAGCAGCGCAGAGCTGCAGCCCAGCTTCCTAGAGAGCCTGGCAGGATGTGGGCTCCATGACACAGCAGTACTTGGCAGAGGAACAACAGCAGCCCTTGGGTATGAAGTAAAGCTGTCGTTTCATTATCAATATGGAAATGGCTTGATTTGGAAATCAGAGATCACTTAGTAGACGTGTAATACAACAGTCTCAGGATTTATTACGTTCTAAACCATGGACATTTTCCCTGTAATAAGAAAAAGGGGTCATATTGTATTAATGGAATAAAAGATAGGGAGTGCTCAGTGTCCACCCCATAAATCTGTCCAAGGACACAGGATACTGGGATCTGGCTCCTTTTGCATCTGCAGAGCTCCAAGTTCTGCAGTGCCGGTGCCAAAAGCCAGAGCCCAGGGCAAGTGTCCAGCTGTGGGCAGGTGGCTTCGAGGAATTACCCACAGTGGTGGGGAGTGACCGCAGACTTGGGGGACAGGGATGGAGCGATGTCCCCAAGCAGCACCGGTGTGCGCACAGAGGTCTTTGTCCCTTGCGACAATAGGCTTTGCAGAGGGGCGTCCATGCTGATCCCTCCCGAAAGGCCTTTCCTTCTCCCCAGGGTGCTAAGTACGAAGGAAGGGTGAAAGCAGCGGGCGATGCTCAGGCAGGGCAGATGGAAGCCCTATACCGGGGAGATGGCTGCAAGGATGAGGGCACTGCGCAGAGCGGGGACACCGCAGCCGCGTGGGGCGGGCGCAAGGCAGCGGTGCAGGGGCAGGGCGGCGCCGTGCGAGGAGCCGGCGATGGGGCAGACGGTTCGGGAGGGCGGGGCGGGACGGAGGGGACCCGCTCACCTGCAGCCCCGCGGCCTCGGCGCTGTGCCTTTCCTCCAGCTCCTGCAGCTGCCGCTCGAGGGACTCATGTGCTCCGCGCAGGCTCTCCATCTCCACCACCCGGGCCTGCAGCTGCCGGCGGCACTCTCCAGCCTCGCGGCGGCTGGCCCTGACGGCCTCCTGGCTGCGGGCCGCCCGCTCGTGGAGGCTGGCGCAGCGAGCGCGGTACCAGTCCTCGGCCGCCTGCAGGTTGCGGGCCGGCAGCGCCTCGTACTGGGCGCGCAGCTCCCGCAGCGCAGCCGCCAGGTCGGGCCGCGCCGTCGGGGGTCCGGAGGCCGGGGGAGCGGCGGCGCGGAGCGCAGCTCCCAGCTGTGCCAGCTGCTCGGCGTGGGCGCGCCTCAGCTCCGCCAGCTCCTCCCGCAGCGCCTCCGCCCGACGCTCCAGGTCGTCTCGGGCTCTGGCCGCCCCGTCGGCCGCCTGCTGCCGGGCCCGCAAAGCCTGCTCCGCCTCGGCGCGGCCCCGCGCCTCCTCCTCGCAGCGCGCCCGCAGCCGCTGCGTCTCCTCGGCCAGCCGCGCCCGCTCCAGCGCTGCCTGCGCCCGCTCGCCGTGTGCCTCCTCCAAACGGGCGCGCAGAGCCCGCAGCTCCCCGCCCAGCAGCTGCCCCAGCCGGCGCGGCTCGGGCGGCAGCCGCCTTAGCTCCGCCAGCTCGCCGGCCAGCGCCCGGTTGCGCTCTTCCAGCGCCCGCACACGCTCGATGTAACCGGCGAAGCGCTCGTTGAGGCCCCGCAGCTGCTCCTTCTCGTTGGCACGGCGCGGCTCGACGCCCTCGCTGCGCCCCGGGGCGAGCAGGCGGCGGGAGGAGGCGGCCAGGGCCGACGGATCCGCGCTGTAGCTCATCGCGGCGGAGAGGAGAGAAGCGAGGCGGGCGGCGGCGGAGAGCTTATGTACGGAGGCTCGGCGCGGGGCGGGGCGCGGGCAGCTCCGGCGGGGGGTGCGGAGCGGAGCGATGGGATGCGGGGAGGGGCGGTAGGATGAGGAACGGAGCGATGGGATGCGGGGAGGGGCGGCGGGATGCAGAGCGGAGCGGTGCGGTGCGGAGCGGAGCGCGGAGCTGCGGCGGGGCCGCCGCGGAAGGAGGAGGCGGGAGCTGTCCACCAGGCGCGGTGCTGAAAGGCTGCGGCGGGCGGGTGTGGGGATTGATCGTTAGGTTGATGGATGGATGGGTGGGTGGGTGGATTAATAGATAAATGGATAGGTGGGGGGTGTAGGAGTGGACGGACACATGGGCAGAGAGATGGATACTGTCAAACGCACACAAAGAGCCAGGTGGATGCACAAGCACTCAGAAAGGCATGGACACATTCACACGCACACATACACATGCTGAGTGGCAGACAAAGGGAAGAGCAGACGTGCAGAGAATTGCGCACACACGCACAGGCAAGGAGAGGCAGAGATGCTTAAAGAAGCAGGCAGAAACGGGCAGGTGGAGAAGCATAGGCAGACATACAAACAGGCAGACACACCATCGGGTGGGCACACACCATGTACATGCACAGAGCACTCGTCCCCACCAGTTCTAAAGGGAAATTACACTGTGTGTTTGTGCCGGGGTAACAGTGTCCTGCGTGCTAGTCCCTGCCCCACCCAGGACGAAACATGCAGCTGGGCTTCCTGCTACAAATCCCTTTTGCATTGAGCAGTGAGCTGGAGCCTGGTTTTCCCACTCTTCCTGTCCCCATTTATCCTCTCCGGTGGCAAGAGGATTGTGTCAGTGAGGTCCAGATGGTGAGTCAAGAGGGTGAGCAAGCCGGGACTGGAAAGACTCATTGCTTCCATAACAGCTGCTGCTGTTTCAAAGAGACCAACCAAAGCAGGAGCAATGGTGCTGGGATTCAAATCCCCACAAGATCGGAACCTAATCACTATCATGGCTCTGGAGGAAGCCCTGCAATCGTGGCAACAGCTATGGCTTGTATAGGAGCCCACATCCCAGCTAGCACACTTGGAAGGTGATCACAAGGCAGAAACATCCCTTTTCTTTGTGAGTGAGGTGGGTGCAGCACTACACACACCACTGTTCACTGCTGCAGCAGGCTGGTCCCAGATGTGCTGTCAGGGGTTGGTAATGGGATGCACACGCATACATATAAATCCTGCCTTAGTCTTGTGCATCTGCCTTGTAGCGTATGGGGGGAATAAGAAGTGTCAGCCAGCAGAGACAAAATGAAAAAGACAGGAAGTATAAATACAAGAGACTTGGCTTGTGCACTGCTTTCCAGGACTCAGATCTGCTTGCTTTCCTAGAAACATTTGGTCTTTCTGAAGCCCATTTTAGAACAGCCATTGTGAGGCCGCAACACTTGTATCTTCCCTGCCCTGCCTCATCTGTAGAGGTGTTCAAGGCAGGGTTGGAAAGAGGCTTTGGGCAACCTGCTGTGGTGCAAGGTGTCCCTGGACATAACAGAGAGCTGGAACCGGATGGTCTTTAAGCTCCCTTCCAACCCAAACCATTCTGTGATCCTGTGACCCAAGTGCATATGTTCTGGTGCCCTGCTAGGCAGGGGGGTTGGAACTACATGATCCTTGAGGTCCCTTCCAACCCGGGTCATTCTGTGATTCTGTGGTGGCAGAGCAAACCCTGCAGTCTCATCCTATGGCCCCGCAGTGCCCACCTGGCCTAGACAGAAATCTTCACTTTGATCTAGGCTGGCTGTTTCTTTCACATCCTCACACACAAACGTGTTTCACTACTTCCTTGACCTCTGTCATTTTGCATTACCGCATCGCAAAGTGAGTTTTCTTTCCCGGCCTTCCCACTTGTGCTGATTTAGCCTCGATTTGGCAAAAGGGGTGAGTGCGTGTTTTGTGTTCCTGTTGGAGCAGGAAGCTGCTGCAGAGCTGAGGCCTGGGCTGCGCTCATTCCGTGCGGCTGTCGGTGGGGCGCGCTCTTTGCCGACGCTCCCTCTCCGCCCGCGCCCATCCGCCGGCCTCGCACACTCTCCCCGCTCCCTGGCGCCCGGAGGGGGCGGTGCCGATGCCGCGCATGCGCGATGCAGCCGCCTGTGCTCTGCGGCAGCGGTGCGGGGTAGTTCTTCCGAGCGCGGCGGGAGGTGAGGAGCGGCCCGGGCGCGCGGGGGCAGTGCGCGCGTGCGGGTGCGCGTGCGCGCGCCGGGCGCGTGGCGGGGACCGTTGGAAGCGACCGTTCGGAACCGGGGTGGGGGGGAGGTGGGGGAACGGGCGGGGGGAGCCGCTCCCCTCGGGAGCGCAGCCGGGGAGGGGGGCTCCGTGCGGAGGGGGAGCGCCGAGAGCGGAGCTCCGGCCGTGCGCCTCAGCCACTTCCCTTTCGGCCGCCGAGGGGAGGCACCCGGCCGCCCCGTCGCCACCTTCCCGTCCCGAGCCGCTCTGAGCTACCTCGCTCCGTGGGTGCGGGACCCCCTCGGGCGGGATGAGCCCCGCGCCGCCCCCTCCAACCGCGGAGCCCGAACAGCACGCGGCTGCTCGACCCGACCCGCGCTCGTGTCTCGTTTTGTGCCGAGAACGATGCCGTAAGACGCGCGGTGCGAGCTTCCCCTGTGTGCCCGGGGACCGAAAGAGGCAGCTCGGTTTCTTGGCCGTGCAGGATGTTTGAGGCGTTCCCGAAGTGTGCGATGGTGAAACGCTCGCGTTCGTTCCGGTGCTGCCTTTCAGAGGGCTGCCCTGCTAAATGGCCGGGAGCCGTTCGGAAACGGCCTTGAGAACGTTACCCCAAGGCGTGAGGACTGCTGAAAAGTTATTTATGTATATATTGTGTTAGTTCTGGAAGGTCTAAACCACAAAGATCGCAGCGCGCTTTCTGAGTGACATATATAAACGTAGCGTTTCCTGTCTGCCTCAGTGTAGGATCACACCTTATCACCGGCTCGAACACGCTGAGTTTGGTGGTTGAACCAGATGATCTGAAGGGTCTTTTTCTGACCCTAACGACTCTGTGATCCCATTGATCCATCCAGCTGTTTGCTTTGGGGACTGGGCGGTACGTGGCGACTAGTGAACAAAAGGGAGATGGGAAGACTTTGCAAGCCTTCTCAGGTGCTGCATGGCTTTGCTGAAAACCAGAAGCAGAACTCAAAGCTACGTGTTGATCTTCAGGTTGCACATCGTGTTTGTCATGCTGGCACAGAGGGAGAACTGTCGTGTTGTAACTGCAAGCTGATCAGCCTGTATCAACCTAAACATACTTTAGAGCAGGGCTGCTATTTAAAATAATCTATTGCCTCTAGTCCTGACTCCAAAAGATCATTCAGGAACTTGCTGGTTTGATTAACAGCAGTTGGAGTTTGTTCAAGCATGGACGTTGTTTCATTATATAGTACAATACAACCTTTACTCTGTATAGCGTCATTCAAGCAAACTGTATTGCAAAATGCGCCGCTGAATTACGTTTGAAATGCTCCATTGAATGAAGTACAATTGCAGAGATAAATGGGGAGAAAAATTGTAAGAATGGGACAAACGTTTTCAGCTGAGGTTTGAGATTTGGAGCCTGTCAGTACATTTGCTTTGGTTGCATTAGTGTTATATACCCTAACTAAAACCACTAGAAGTATTTGTCCTGTGCTTTTTTAACATCACCAGGAGTGTTTGTTTGTGGAAAGAAAAACCACCCAAAAAGCTCAGTTTGATGTTTCCTGGTAAACACAGCAGTATTGTAACCTTTAGAAATACACTGAAAGGAATGTTGTATTTCCCTTAAAACATACGCGTATCTTATTTGTGCATCTGAAGTAAAAAGGAAACAGACTTTAAATATGATGTTTTAAATGATACTCACTGAAAAAGCAGATAGGTTTATTTGCTCGCCTCCTACCTGTGATTTGTGGTGCAGCTTAATGAAGCGATGCTTCTGTTAAAAAATGAAATGCGGCTTGTTAGTTTGCAGAGCTGTTATCAGGAGATGGCCTGGGGCTGATGCAGGGTCGGCTGCTGCTTCCCTGGGGCAGAGTGAGCTGACCCACAGCCTTTGAGTCCTGCCTGGGTTGTGGATTCTGACTCACAAGGAGGTGCAGGAAGAAGGGCTGGCTGCAGCTCTGCCCAGAAAATGGTGGGTGAGAGACAAAAGTGGGTGTGCTCAGCAACCTCTTCTTTTGTATGGTTTCCAAGTGAGGGAATGCTGTGGGATCAGCTCCACACAATGCAACCTGCCATTGCTTGGACGCTGCTGGAAGTCGTGCTGAGGTCTGTAATGACCCACGGAAGTGTTACTGTGTAGGAGCTACTTGGCCTGAGGAAGGTGGATTAATGGTCTCCAGCCAAGCTGCAGTGGAAAGTTGTCATAGGAACTGGCTTGCTGTTTGGCAGGGCCATGCCTTGTCTTTAGCCTGTTAAAAGCACACCTCTGTAACTAATCACCTCGGGATAAGAAGGGCTGGTGTGCCACCCAGCACAGAGCCATGGAGGGGACAGGCACGTGGGCTCAACCCCAAGGGAAACTGAGGACAGCCCAAGTGGTGCACCTTGGGACGAGCTCACAGGGCCTGCTCTGCACCGTGTCCTTGCCTCGGGGTGACTTGCCAACGTGGGTGTCCTGATAGAAAACAGCTGTGGTTTTTTTAGCAGTGAGAATAATGGGATGGAAAACTGAACAGAATGTGCCCGGAGTGGAAGTCTTGTCTCACTCCTCAGGATGAGATGTTACTAAGTCAGCGCGTGGGAATTCTTTGCTTATTGTCTGCACTCCGTCTAGTGTTTTAATTTTATTTCTTATGTCAGCAACACAAACATTTGAAATGGCTGCAGTCATTTCTCTTAAAGCTGGCAGTTCTGTATTTGAGCACATCTTTTCATATTTGCAAACTGCATTCATATAAATACTTCTTACTCTAAAACGTGTTTCCCACTTCTAAAGAAATTACTATTATATGTCATGTTATGATGCTTGTAGCAATGATCAGTATTTTGCTTTTTAATCACTATGTGTCGTTTACTGGAATGGTTCCTAAAACCTTGGACTGTGTACTCTGCCTAGAGAGTGCGTATAACATGACTCTGCTTAACACAACCACAGAGACAATCCAGTGTGCACAATAAATAGAACTTAATGTACAGTAAATAGACCTTAAGCAACATCTGGAAAATATTGCGTAGGTATTTCAGGTAGCCACTGTAAGCGATTGCTAATCCAAACCTGGCTACGTGAGGGTAGTTAATAAGTCTTATGAATGCCTTTGCAGGACTAAAAAGGTGCTTGGGAGACCTGGGTGCGCAAACTTGGTTGCTTGCAGTGACCCCCGCTTATCATTCTCAGGGCATGGCTACCTGCTGCGGGCTTTACCAGCACAGCCAGCCCTTTTTTGGTCGTTTCATCAGCAAGAGGGTTCTGTCTGAGACAGGGAAGTTGGAAACCCCACTGAGCTTGTTTGTATGCTGCTTTCTGTTAAGGTGCAAGTAAAGAAGGCGGGCAGGTTGTTATCCTGTGCCTCTTAACAGCGGAAACTGCTTTAAATTCTGCGAAGGTGTGAGGTGCATTCGATGTGGAGAGCAGGAATTGCAGTAATGAAGTACCTGTAGTGGTGATGCTGGGTCGTGAATGGTCTGTTCGTTTCTCTTTTGGAAACAGAGGTTGCACCACTTCTGTAGAGCAATTGAATAAGAAAGGGAGGCCTAGTCAGATGTGAATCTTTAGAGATTGGCAGGTGGCATCAAAGTGAAGTAAACTGGAAGCAAATGTGTGGGGACAGTGTACCCGAATGCTGCTTACGTTGTACTTAAACTATACTTGAGCAGTTTCAGTGTCCAAAACTACCACTCCCCCTCATCTTAGCACTTGCAATTTGTTTCAAAACAAAGGTTCCTTCAACAGAAGTTGAGGTCATTATGCAGTCTAAACTTAGCCTAATTTAGTTACAGACTATTCACAGCTCCCAGCTGCGGTCCAGATATTTTCAAACAAAGGCCTACTATTTCACACATGTGCTTACTACTAGATTATCATTTAACTTACTTGGCACATTTGGTTCAGCGGAAGGGGGAAGAGAGGCTTCCTGTGTGCGTTTCTATGAGAGGCTCTGAAGTAGAGTGGTTTTCCACTGTTTACTTAAGAACAGCCCTTTGGATTAGCTGGTTTTGACCTGGGCCTTGTACTTCTCTGTGTTAACACTGGCATAATACATAAAACACTTGAGACACATTATTGCTGGATTTTTCAGGAAGAAAATTCTTGCTGAACCCTCTGTGAAGGTGCATTTCCAAAAAGTCTTTTTTCAGCCAGGACGGTTGGGCTTTGGCATCCGTGCAAGGCAACTCTGGACTGTGGGGCCTACTGAGTGAGTTGTCCCTTCCTTGGGTGAGCTGCTGCCTTTCCCCAGGCAGCAGCAGATGTCTGCTCTGCTGGAGTAGCAACAGCTGCATCCCTGCTTTGTGCATCTGGTTCACGGGGAGGTGGGTTGCTGGTGAGGTAGGGTTTGCAGCTTAAATTGGTATTCTTCATCTGCTTTGCCAAACAGTAGTAATGGGTGGTAATCAACTCACATGTTACTGCTTGGACTGAGCTCTTCTTGGCCTTTCCATCAAATGTAGCACATCTGGCCACAGCATGTAACAAGATAAGCTTTCTATTCAACGTCTAAAGTAACCTAGAATAGAAGGTAAACTCCAAAGAGAGAAGACTGATGGCTTAGTATAAAGCATGACAAAATCCCATTGCCAGCTGAATTCAGCTGGTGTTTGGGTTGGTTCAGCTGGTGATGAGTTGCATATCGATGTGAACAGCAATAATTAGGAACGTGGGGTCAGAGAAGAGCATGTGAATGTTCTGCCCTCAGAAACCCAAAGAAGTGCTGAGTGAGATGTATGCCACTGCTTTGTAAACAGCGATCGCCAGTGGCAGCATTAAAGGGTAAGTGCTAGTGAACTGCAGGTAATTTTGGAAGTAACTAAGTGGAACCAGTTGTAGTTAAAAGCAAATAATCTTTCTGGATGCTGTTCTTCGTTTTCTCCATCTGAGACAGATTCTGTCTTTTTTTTTTCCTCCTAAGGAGGAGCTACATATGTTTGATGTTTGCAGCTCACTCATTTAGATATTACAAAGCAATTCAGTCTCAAGACTGTGTGAAGATGTGTTTTTTTGAAGTCAGAGTAAAAGACTGCAAGGATTAATCCTGAGTGTTACGGCTAAATCGTGTGCCTTCTGATGTGCTGCAGTGTTCACTGAGTGTCTACAGATACCAGTAGTAGTTGCATAGTTGTTTATTTTTCAGTGCTTGTTCATTTCAACTCATTTCATGTTATAGTGTGTATGTGCTACTAGGTTGGGATGAGTTCATTCCCTGAAGAGAACCAATTAGTTGAACATAAATTTCAGGTGCCCCGAGCACCTGTTAGCTTGAAGCTGACCCTGGAAACTGCCCTTCCAGTTCAGTTCCTGTAGCTTTGCCATCATTGTAATCCAAGTGGCTGAGTGGTGTTGGAAAGAGGAATTGAAGATAGAGGCAAGCCAGGCTGGTAAATCATCTGTTCGTTCTGCTGTCTGGAAACTGAGGCAGGAGTCAGATTTCAGTTTCCACTTCACTGTTGCAAGCATCTGTCAGTTGGTGCACTAGTGGTGTTAATGGGCACCAGGAAAGTACCTGTTCTGTGTCTATGAGTGTTAAGGGCTGGATACTGCATTTGCACATTTCCACAAAGAAAAAGAAAAGAAAAGAAGAAATTGTTGCTGAAAGCCAAACACAAATACATTTGTGATCTAACCTTTCCTGTTTTCCTTTGCTTTGGCAATAGATTAGGCAGGTTCTTAACCTCTTCTGTTATGTGTATTATAACTTTTCTTGCAATATTGCACTGACAGTTTGATGAACTGAGGCCAAGAAATCTGCTAGCTGTGCTTGAGCAATCATGAGGGAAGGGATGATAAAACTCAACCAAGTTGTACTCATCTGCCACTCATTTTTCTTCACAACCTTGTAGCAGGTAGATATTAACAAAATAATAAAAAACACCTGCAGTGTTTGTAAATGTATGTATTCTGGTGTTGAGAACAAATAATTGGTGAGGATAGGGCATGCAGGGAGCTGTCTTCCCAAAGCCCAGTGCTGTGGGTCTTTGAGTCTCCACTAATGAGTTACTTTGTGTTCCCCAACGAGAAGTCATGGCCCAAGGGGGGGTTCAGTGTTGGTAA
The DNA here is from genome assembly GCF_039878825.1 of Excalfactoria chinensis. NCBI lineage: Eukaryota > Metazoa > Chordata > Aves > Galliformes > Phasianidae > Excalfactoria > Excalfactoria chinensis. The sequence goes on along the minus strand of NC_092830.1, from coordinate 26,548,797 downwards.
CTGTCAGCTGTGATTCTGGGGTAACGAGGACCTGCTGACAATGCTGCTTTAGTTCTTTTTAATGTTCTCTCACCCTTCAGGCTGGAGTGTTTCTTCCAGGTCACAGATGCAGGAGTGGATTTGTTGCTTCATCCGAGTCCTCTCTGAGCGCGGTCTGTGTTGGGACAAGTACAGGGAGAACATTGTGTGTGCCCTCCTCAGCTCCTGCCAGGGAACAATCTCCTGCGTCAGCAGGATTGATTTGATGTATTAAAAACTAGTGAACTGAAGGGTCCATGGAGGTCTGGTTTTGTTTTCCCCAAATGAACATGGTGTTCTGTGTTGTGCTTGGGCAGGGTTGCAAAAAGTTTGTGAAGAAAAGAAGGAAGTTGATACTGTTAGAGAACCGCTTAATGTAGGCCTTTGGTATCAGTCGATAAAGCTGAGACAGTTAGGTTATCAAAGGGAAGCCAGAGACTGAGCAAAAGCTCAGTCATCAGAGGTGTTGGGTTACTTGGCTGATGAATTGAGTTACATAGGTTGCGTAAGAAGCGCTGTATGAATTAGCAGACTTTTGGAAGAGCATGAGAAAACTGCACAGAAAGGTGTTCATAAAATTGATTTACTCACAGAGTTTCTTGAAGTGATGCCTCAGTAGTACATATCTGTCAAGATTAAATGAGATCTGGGGGCTGATAACATGTAGGTGGGGACACTATTGTGCCCTAAGGATAGGTTTGTAATTTCATTTGCAATCAGACAGACTATAATTACTACATTTGCCTCTGATTAAAAAAACAGGTCAAAAAAGGAACGAGTTGTGCTCTGTATGCAGAGGGAAACTGCACACTGCTAAGAGCACTTTGAAACACCTCCAGACTTCACACTACCTGCCTTGCAACCGCTCTGCTTGTTATTGATAGGTAAGATCTCAAAAGGAGAGACTGAATTTATATATAAGCGGGATGCAGGGGATGGTGCTGGAAAACAGAAGTGGTAGCAGTGGGGGAAAAAAGACTTCTAACTGATTTTGACAGGGCAGCTCTTGAGATTACCGCGTCATCTGAGCTGTTGATCTCAGCATTTATTTTCAGTAACTTTATGAAAGAAAGTTGAAGCATGCCAGCTTCTTTGCTGAGCAGCACGTCCCTGGGCTGGTGCTGCGATGCCCATAGGACTAGTGCGGTGCAGCCAGCTGGCTCACGGCACCTGGGCTGGGCAGGGACAGCTTCCAGCCCACGTAGATGGGAACAGTCTCCAGCCTGCAGAGATGGTTCAGCTGCTGATTCTGCTGTTGCATCTGCTTTTGCAGCTCGTAAACATGTACAGAGGGCCCATTCAGCGTGGAAGATAGTTCAAGTGTCTTTTAAAAATCATCCTTATTTTCCCTTCTACTTTAAAAGATGAGAAGTCAGAATAAGCTTTCAGGATCTTTGCTTTTTTTGTGAAATATTAGTGAAGTAGGGACCATGCTCTTCAAAGACACCTCTCGTCTTGTTTTTCTCATACTGGTAAGCACTGTCAGCAAGGGAAGCCAATAAAAATGTTGTCTCCCCCACCTTCCGTGTTTAGAAGATAAAGAAGGCTTTTGGCTGTTTGCGTTATCCAAGCTGACCCAGTTGCATGCTTTCAGAATGACTGTGTGCCTGATCTGAACCGTGCAACTCAAATACTTCGTCAGTTACCACCACACTGCTGGAAGGGCTTGTTAAGGCTGTACTTGCTTCCTGAGACACAGCAGTATCGAATGAAAAGCATCATTGTCTTGAAATACCATGATCTGCAGCCAAAAGAGTTACTGTTGTATAATCCCTATTAGCAGGTTGGAGTGGCAGTTGTTCCTTGGTCTGAAATTGGTATGTGGACTAACGGCTTCCAGTTTTCTCACTGAGGACGGCACGTCTCATCATGCTCACTCTCTTTGCGAGTCACAAACTTGTAGGGTTGAGCCATCATGATCTGGTAGCAGCTTCTTACACAAGTAATGTTCCAGTTTGTTCTGAAGCAAAGCAGTAGAGACAGAATAGAAAAGTTTACTTTGGCTTTCCTTTTTGATTTGTGGAACTCAGCATGTTCATTTCTGTGCTGACATTTCTGCCTTTTGTGCTATTTGTGTTAACCTGCAGCTCAGCTAGCACACTGTTATGCTTCATCTTTGTAGTAATAAAATTAGGATCTGCAGATATCACTGAATCCCCACTATAGTGGGCATCTGCATCAAAGCTTACCCTCTCAGTTTTAAGCTAAAACTTACACATGGGAATCCCTATATGTTTCCTTTAGGGTAGACTTTATCACAGCAGAGAGATCAAACTCAACTCTGCATTTCAACCTTTTAAGACCTTGTGCAAGTAGAGCAATTGCTTACAGGAAGAACAGCACGAGCAAAGTATTTGAACTATCTTCTGGGTTTCTTGCAGGAATGTAACAGCTGGAAACAAGCAGCAGTGAGTACATGATGTTATTAGCCAGGTCCATGCTTGCTGTTGGCAGGTGGTCAATTGGACAACAGCTTGGGAACCTCTGCAGCAGAGGCTGCTGCAGGCTGCTGGGCTCTTTTCCTGCAGAAGGCCTCTTAAGGAAGTGAGTGGCCCAAGAAAAGCCTTTGTCCGTTCTCCTTCTCTCCAGGTGAAACCTTGGAGATTTCTCCTCAAGATTGCTGGTTGTCTCTTATTCCACTCCAGTTTTTCTCTCGTAGCTTTATTCTTTCCTCAGTGTAATCACAGTCATTGCTCTTAAATGGGGACAGGTGACCCAAAATAGCCTTCCAGCAGTGTTTGTCGCAGTGACAGATAGGTACATAGAGTCCTGCTTAGTGGCCTTTCGTCTGCAAGGATCAGATTTGATCTGCAGTCCCAGCATTTCTTTGAGTGTTTGTGTTAGTTTTTGATTCTCCATGGCATGGCTCCTGCTCTTCTGGATCAAGTCTCACATTCCTTAAGCGTACTCTGCCTTCTTTTTTTCTGGTGGTGAGGCAGTGCTGGCCACACTGGGCTTAGAGAGAGGGAGAGCTGGCACTACCTCTGGCAAATTGCTGGTGTAATGAGCAGCATGTTGGAAGTAACTTGACTGAAATGGCAACTCTGCAGGAGATACTGAGAAGCATGAGCTGTGTGGAAGCTGGAGAATGTTCTCATTAGCTTACTGGAGAATTTGTGGTATCCATTTGAAGGTAGTAAACTCAATTACAGGTGATTCAGGCGAATAGATGGTCTCTTGATAGTCAGAAAGGGTCAGGTTTGAGGTTTGCTCCTCCCAGAGCACTGTGGATTTCAGAGTATTTTTCCAGACTCCTTTCTAATCAACCCCGAAATTGGTGGTAATTAAGTCCTATTTAAAATAATGAAAATATTTTAAATGACTCTTGCTCTTTGAAGTTCCTGAATGAGCAGAACTCCTTGGATAGAGATGGGGGGAAAAAAGCCTAAAAAACCTCATTTATCTGTCCTACGTATTTTACTGCTTCTAATACATTTTTGCTTACTGGATCATTGCTGGGGCTCTAAGCATGGCTGAGGCACTCTGTGGATATGGCTGTCACTAGAAAAAGTCTGATAAAAAATACTCATGTAAAATAAAACAGAGGTTTGTTGAATATATTGTATTTTATTGTTCAATAGCTGTTAGTTTAAGATGTAGATTCACAGTAAAATTCAGCCTGGAATTAAATGAAATCCTCTAACAAGCTGCACAAGCAGCATTCTGCCTTCTTATCCCTTCCCCATCCAGAAATAACCCATAAAATACTGTCATCTATCAGTCAGAATGTACTCAGATAAGTGTACAACTGGAAATGCTTTTCCAGTTTCTCTAAAAGCTTTCTCTTGGAAATGCAGCATCACTGAAGTCCATTCTGTGGTAGAGCACAGGGGAAGTAGGTATCCTTCAGAGGGAAAACTTGGAGCTGGTATTTGAAAGGGAAAGCTGGGGATGGGAGGATCAGTGCAATCCATAGAGTAAAGGCTGTATTATGAATCTAGTGGGATATAATAGGTTTTTGAATAAACTGTGAGTGCATCTGTATTTATTATTAAAAGGTATTTAACGACAGATCTCTACCTCTTTAGTACCGTGTCATGCCCATACAGTTACCATTCTGAAAGCCTACCTCAAGTACAGTTGAACTTGAGTAAACTTTGAAGTTTCTTTTGGAAGTAATTTAGAATTAGAATAGGAAGAGACTATTGTCCTTTCCTGCCATGTGAGCCTGAAGCTGCGATGTCAAAGATGCAGATATGAGATGTTCCATTCTTCAAATGAATAACTTAACTTTAGACACAAAGAGAAAAATTACAAGTGTATTTATTGTTTATATCGCTTACAAACATCACTACTTGGAGACAGGAACATTACAATACATACTAGGGAGTCCTCCCATCTCTCCACCCATTTCTCTGTATTGTTCTTCCTAAGCAGAGTGTGAGTAGATTTCAGCGTTGAGCTCACATGAATAGTTCCCTTGGGTTTCAGAAATGCCACCCACTGGATTTTTTTCTCCTTAGTTGGCACTTTTGTTTCTAGAAATTCTTCGTTACTTTGCCTCCTGGCAGCCCTGAGGTGTGTCAGAAGTTTGCTACACACAGAATGACAGAATGATTGGATTGGAAGGGACCTCAATTATCATCTAGTTCCAGCCCCTTGTCACAAGCAGGGTTGCCAGCTACTGCATCAGGCGCCAGATCAGGGCCCAGGGCCACATCTAGTCTGGCCTTGAACACCTCCAGGGCTTCAGTGTGTTTGTGACACGCTGAGCTGGAGCTTGTGGAAAGTTTGAGGGAAGTTTGAGGATTGTTCCCTATGCTGTTCTATGCCCTGTTATCTGTTGCTGACAACATGGGGACAGCACCTTTGGCTGTCTGTAAATGTGTTTGCAGTGGAAGAGAGTTTGCAGAGAACTCTGGGATGGCAGGCATGAGGTCCTGCCCTCATGGTGAAGCAGGAGATGCCACTTAGGAGGATTACAGAGTCCAAGCCACTTCTGTACGCTTTCCATCCCAAGGTGTCAGATGCTTCAGAGGACCGGGGGGATGGTGCTAACCTGAGTGGGCTTCACCTCCTCTGATGCTAGTTGCCCAAAGTGTCTGGCCTAAGCTTGACACAGATGCAAGTTTCTTCTGTGCACAGCTGAGGGAGAAGGATGCTCCTGGCAAGCAAGCTACTCATTCTGAACCACAGTGACACAGACAGACCTCGCAGCAGGCAAATGTTTTTCCCTTCTCATTCCCAATTTGTGAGGCCATGCTATGACCTGGGCCTGGAGTTTGAACTGTGCTTCGACCGAACCAACCCTAATTCTTCTCCCTTTCCTTTTCCCCTTTCTTAGGACCATTAACTCCCTCCTTGCTGAGATCCCTGGGCCACCTGGGATGAAGCAACCTTGCAGCCAGGGGTCAGGAGCATCTGGTGGCTTGGCAAGGCACCAGGAGCTCTGTGTATCACTGCCTCGGGCCAGACACAGAGCCTTTATGTACCAAACCTTAGCTGTGATCATTGATGTCCCTGTTCACTTTGCCCACGTGCACATAACGCGTGTGGGTCGTGCTGACAAGATACCAAGGATTCCTAAAGCAGCATGTGTGCGAAAAGGACAGATGTAGTGCGTGGCAAATTGGTGCCTTGGGATTGGTTTGTTGAGAGTTTGTTTTCTGCTCCATAAGCTCTTGGACAGGATCCTGGAAAGAGTGGACTCGTCACTGCTGTTTTGTTTATCCCTACATTTTGGTGTGTATGCCTCTGATTTGGCATTGCATCATCCAAGTGTTGAAAACAAACTCAGAAAAAAATACAAGCGGTGCATTTAACCCAAACACATCAGGTATTATCAGGTGCAGAAGTTTCTAACTATTGGCCAAAATAGATGAAGAAATTAACTCGTAAAACTCCTTGAAGGGGAGTGCCTCTATGCATGTTGTTTAACCTGTAGGAGTGTCTGAAAGAAATATACTATCTGTGCTTCTTAAAATCAGCTGAGGCTTAACAAAAGAAGCACATTACTTTCTTACAAAATATGTGTTAAAGATCTCATGTTCTTCTGGACAAAAGCACGTGTAATGGATAGTAGCTCTGGGCCAAAGCTTTGACGTGGAGTTTTAAAATACTTTTTCAAAATGAACCCTGTGCCCTAAACGCTATCAGATGTTTAATTAAGACTGCACCAGCAAGGAGCATGTTTGCAATAAATTATAGGGAGGTGTTCTAACATGCTTCATCTATGTAAAGATTTCTATTTTTATGTGAAGCTATTTACAGATTATTGATTTCAAAAATAGAGATCTGTAACTAAAGAAAGATGCATCGTATTTCAGTTACTTGGAGTTGGGGATCTTGCCTGGCTGGCTGCCTGCTCTCTTAGATGTTTATTCCTGTGGCTTACGAGTGCATGGAGTGATTCACCCCTTCTTATTTTTCTCCCTATATTTGGCACCGCTGTGAAGGGGAATATTTGTATTCAGGGATCAGGTCCCATGTCTCTTCCTTGCTCAGGTTGGTTGGTTTTGGTACCTTGGAGCACTGGAATTCAAGTCAGGAAGACTTCTTGTGTGAGTGGAATTTCTAGGTGGGGAAGAGGTATCACAATATCATTTGTAAGTGATTAGTGTTTTATTTGAGAGTAGTAAGCTATCATCAGAGCTCCAGCACAGCCTGCTAAGCTGTAAGAGTGCCTTTGAGGTTATGTAATACAAAACTGCAGTAATATATATTTTTTATTTTACGCTATGTGAACATTAAAAACAACTATTTTAATAAATAAATCAGCAATGCCTGAAGGCAGAAGTAATGTCTTTTATTAGAGCAACTGATAGACTTTGAAAATTTAGACAAGCTTGTATGCCCAAGAGCTTGTCTATTTTTTCCAGCCATACCAGTTGGTCTAATAAAAGATATTGCCTCTGTCTACAGACCTTGTCCTCCCTTTGAACTCTATTCATCACAGCTACAGAAAAATAACTGCTGGAACATTAAAATAATTCATGTCTTTCTTGCTTAACTGTGGAAACTCAGATCTTTGTGGCTTCCTTAAGGCTTGGATTTTTGAATCCTAACACTCAGTATGATTCTGTCTGATCTCTCCTGAATAGAAGAGGGCTTCGCATGGGAGCTCAGACTGCTTCACCGACTCCTCATTTTAGATGGGACGCTGACAGAAGTAACCTGCTAACAGTCTTCTACCATCTGGGCTTTAGGATTCTTTGTGGGATGCTGTTGGGGAACTATCAGATGTCTGGCATGGATGACCATTGGGTACAGACCTGTCCTGGTGCCTGTGTCAGCACCTCTCTTTAATGTGGCGTGATAATGATGGGAAGCAGGTGAAGTGGGAAGCAGCTAGCATAATGGAAAGGCTCTGATTTTGGCCATGGTTGTAAGTCTTCAGATCTTGGTGGGCAGTTTGCATTCAGCTGGCAGATCAAGATCTCACAATCAACCATGCAACAGTTTTGTAGAGCTATTTGATTTTCCTTTCAGAGGTCTTGAACACGTATATCTTTTAGATCTGAATCCATAGCTCAAGGCTAGTAGCTTTACAATGGCTCCGGATAAGATGACAGTGGTGGTGATAATAAACCACCTCAAAATGCTTATGGGATAACCCATTTTCCACCTTTTGAAGACAGGCTTTCTGTAGCTTTCAGTCTTGTGGTACCACAAGATCCTGAGGCCTGTCATGTGTGGGCCTTGAGCTCCCTAAGCCCTCTCCTCCAGCAGGGCTGTTGCAGAAAGCCCCTGGCAGGCGGTGCTGTGGGCATAATGCCCCACTTTGAAGAGAAACAGGTTGATGCTCACAGGCTGTTCATTCCCTTACTGCCTTTGGGCATTGCTTAAATTGCTGGTAATTGCTCATAAGCCCTTAGCGGCTTGGGCTGGGGCTATTTTGGTAGCTGTGTCTCCCTGCATGCCCTGTTGTTGAAGCTGTGGTTGGCTGACGTGCCCGCATCCCTCTGGCTGTGCTGACCTCCTCCCTGGGGGTGCTGTGGGGAATTGGTGGCAGGCAGCTCTCAGCACAGGAATGCATCCCTGTGGCTGCCTGCCAGGGCCTAAATTTGGTGACCTTTAGGATATGGCATCAGATGCATTTGTAAACGTTGCTTATAGTAACTGAAAGACAGGCCGTGAATGCTGGGGGAGGGAGGAACGTATTCTTTACAGCCAAGCTATTTGCCTCCTGTTTGATTTTTATGACCAAGAAATAGTAGGTGAATGTACTAGCAGATGCTGTGATGATCACAGCTGTTGGTCTTTAATCAAAATTAAAACTAAGGAATGATACAGATTGCCTCTAGGAGAGCGAGCACTCCCATGACCGCCAAAAGCACAGTGACTTCCAGTTGTAACTTGGATGCATGCTGTGATCTCTGCTTTGTTGAAATCGTGTTTTCTTTCTGTAGAACAAGGGCAGGCTTCTTTTAAAGGTGTCTAGAGATGGTTATGGTGTCATTACCCATCTAGCTTGTGGGTGGTTGTGTTTCTTTTAAGGAAGAGCAAACAAGGCAAGCCCTGCGGTCTGGCAGCTGCATGATTGCACAGAGCTGCAGTTCTGTGTTGTGCCTCACTTGATGTCCCTGTGGGACATGTCTCCCACCGGTGTGTGAATAACACAGGGGGGAATGTACCCCTCTTGCTTCAATGCACGGCCTTCCTGAAGCTTTCTGCAGGTTTAGTTTTGACAGCCACTTCTTGTGAAGGGTTGTGGATGTTTGTGTGTATCAGCATGGGTAGCAGTGCAGTTTGAGTGGGTTCTCACCTTGCCCTAGTCGGGCTGACCTTCAGAGGACAAAAGATAATCTTTATACTTCCCTTCAATTTCTTCTGCTAAGTTGGCATCAGTCTGAAGTACTGTCTTTGCCCAGAGGCCAAATGAGAAACAAAGCCAGAGAAAAGGCTCCGTATTTTTACTGTGGCAGATGTGACAAGGTTGGTCCTGCTGGAGTTTGTAGGGTTTACTTTGCCTGATCTATCTCACGTGCAGGGGTTAACTTTTCCAACAGTGATAGTGTAAGCATATTTGTAGCTCTTAAGATTTAAAAAGGAAAAAAAAAAAAAAAAAGTGACTTTTCAGCAATGAAGGCGAGGTCTTTGTTCCTAAATGCATTTTCACCACAGAGGGTAGGTATATCTTAGAAGTTTCAGCCATATGGAAGAGCCTTCCCTACTCTTGTCTTGGCTCCCCGTCTCATCTGACATCTCAGGAAGGCAAAGTACTTTGCAACACTTCCTGAGTAATATTGCATCTCTTAGCATCAGGAAACAGACAATTTGTTGGTGAAACAGATCTCCAATTTAAGAAAGACTTTCTCTTCTGGCTCTTTCAGAAATAAAGAAGCATTTAAAGATGACAACCTCGTGGAGTGACCGACTCCAGAATGCTGCAGATCTCCCTGCAAACATGGATGGGCATGCTCTGAAAAAGTACCGCCGGGAAGCTTATCACCGGTAAGTCCTTGCTGGAGCTCCACAGCTGAAGTGCTGAGAGAGAGGGAAATAAACTAAACACAATCCTTACCTTTCTTGTTTCCTACAAGCTGTTACAAACTGAAAGGTCATTCCCACCTCCTATCCAGAAGTGTTGGTAGAAGATGTTTTAGGATGTAATGCTGTATTTGCCTGCAGGAATGTACAAACAGTAGAGGTGAGATACATGTGCTAGAGCAAGTGAAGGTGTGCTTTCTGAATGCAGTTGAAAGATTAATTCCAGGTCAGATTTTGGGATAGAAGCTTTGGAGTCAAGAAATACTAAGTGACAGAAATGTTGTAGTAATTACTGTGCTGCAGAGTGAAAGAGCATAAGCTTAGACACTGGAATGCACAAATAAAAATAACGAAGAATCAAGTAGGGCAGCAATTGAGTGTTCAAGAATTGTGTATCTACATATTGACCTCCTGGCTTCCCTGTCTATGGTAGGTGCTTAAAACTGTCTTTGCTGTAAAAAAAAAAAAAAAAAAAACAAAAACAAAACACAACAAAAATCAAACAGAAAAACAACAAAGAAAACAATCTCAATAAACAAGATTATGGAATAAAATAAATGTTGTTGCTCTCATTTTATCTCTTAGGAATCAAAGTACAGAGACTAGATTGTTTTCATAAGATTACATTGGATGTTTGGTTGAGCCAAGAATTCAGCCCACAGCTCCCAGGGTCCAAGACCTCGAGCATAAGGTGCTTGCAGTCTGTATCCTCGTCAGATGTCTGGACTGTTACAGCATTAAAATCAGCAGTATCTAGTAATTGTCAGTATTCTGACTGTGGGAGGTGTACCTTCAAATTTTAGCTTGTTTAATTTGAGAAGTCCTGCAGTATGATAATCAGAGTATGTTCAGCAGGAGTTGGGGAGATGGAAATCTGATACAGAAATAGAAAAAGATGTCAAGTTTCCCAACCTCATGCTTAAATGCCATGTTGCGTTTGTGATTCATACATGGTGGTATTTCTGAGGAAATGCTTAAGAAGTGTTAGATATCTTTGAATCTCCAAATGGAATCTAATTAGAGAAAAATGCCTTAACATGATATGATAGGCCAGATTGTGCAAGTTGCAATGTAAAAGGCTGAGTAATGGATCTTGTGATGCCTTTCTGAAGCTTTCCAATTTCCATTGAAGGATGTTTGGGTATGTGTCTTAAATGCTGACGTTATTTGATTCTCTATTGTGTCAGCTGGCTTGTCAAGATATGAAGAGTTCTGATGTAACTGTATAGTATGTAAAGAGATATGGATTTTATACTGTTCCCTCACAAAAATCTTAACCTTGAAGTCACTGACAAGTTTGTCTTTGAGTCATGATTTTATCTAGTTGTGTTACTTCTGATTTAGACTGATGTAAATGAAATCAGAGTAAGGCCTCTGCTTATTTATTTCCTAAATGTTAGCTCAACGTTTACTATAGTTAGGTGCTGACAGGTTGCTAAATGTAGTACAAGATCTGAGGGACGCAGTACTTGTCCTCAAGAGCTCACACATTTAAGTACTCTTCATATTAACCCTTATGTGTGCAAAAAATCTGTATTTGCAGAATCAGCTTCCCCATGGTAAATGAGAATGCACTCATATAAGGGAGGGTTTCGCAAAGCAGTTGGGATCAGGTAGTCTGAAATCGGTGTCTTTCATGGTTTAAATATCCTGTTATAAAACCTAGAAATATCTTATTCAAAACTTGTTGAGCAGAAATGTGGCTAACTCTTCAGGTTTTCATGGAAAGCACGGCATTTGAAATACATTAAGGGGAGGCATATTTTCTTTTTGAAATTACTATTCTTGTTAGAGAGGGAGGAAACGTGAGAGAGAATGAGAGAACCCAGTGCCAAGGCTGTAGTATAAATCTGTGCTATTAATGGCTTCGGTGTACCAATTTCATGGGAGTTATTTTAATAATCCAGTATTGTAAGAATCTGAAACAACTTCATTCCAGAGGCAGTGTTGTCAGACTTCTATTTCGGTAGTTTTTGTGATTTTGATGCTAACAGATGTGTTGTTGCTTAAAAGATAAATGCAGGCTCTATGTGACAGAGTGGGAACAAAGTTATTTCTCCTTGTTGGTTTTTTATTTGTTTTGTTTTTAGTATTTCATTAATTGTTCAGGTGTAGGATATGTATGCTTGTCACAGCCATCTCCTTTAGGATGTGAAGGATCCCTGTTTGCTTTGACTGTTGGTTATTGCTGTAGCACTCTCAGTTTTATGAAAAAGAGAGGTGGAAAATGGAAAGTATTGAGATTCACATTCCTTTCTTTCATGTACCGCTAGTTAATTCTTTGAGCATCAAGAAGGACTAATGGCTTAGAATCATGAGTGTTTGAGTCCATCCTTTCTCTTCTTTCTGTTTCAGTCTCTCTGTTTTTCTGTCTCTTCTTCTTCTTATCCTAGCAGCTAAAAAAAAAAATAAAAAATCCTTGGGGATGCAAATCCAAAGAGATTTAGGAATGCAATAAAAATAACAAATTTAAGACTATTATAAATATATATATTTACCTTTAAGCTTGTCCCAGTGATTTTATGGGCCCCATCTGGAAGGCTGGAAGGACTTGGCAGCAGTGCCAAACTCAGACATAAGCATGGCTGGGTCTATGCTTACCTCCATGCTGGAGTCCCATTTGTGCTCAAAGTCACTCACTGGGATTTTCTGATTGCTGCTACTAGTGCTTTTCTGAAGTGTGAAATGTCAAAAAAGATGCATCGCTGTTCATTTATTTCATGCTTAATTTGTTATCAGTGGAGATACTTAAACCAATTGATTTCACTTTCTGCTTCTCATGAAGTAGAGCAGATGCGATATGCTCGAATTGTAAATGTTGAAACAACAAAAAGTGAGGGGAAAAGTTTCCAAGCCAAGCAGTATAATGTACCATTAAGATGCTCTCATGGGCTTTGAACTTCTAGAAAACTTTCTCTAAAATGAGCTCTGAAGTTACCATTCTAATACTCATATTTTACTGTGATTTTTCTTTCCGGGAATCTGTTTTTTCAGGTGCTTCACTTCTTAGTGTATCTTATTGATGGATGGATCCTCAACATGTAGTGCTGTTGGCAGAAATCCCGTTTGAGACTGGTTTAACTGGTGTAGTGCTTACTGACTCAGAGTGTAATGACTATATCGTAATATGTCTGCATGCCATAGGCAAGAATGCTCAAAATCAATATTTATAGCTGCTTTCCTCCCTGGGTTTTTGCTTGGTGTTTGAATTAATTTGTATAGCATCTTGAGAAATTAGAGTTTTGAGGTTACTGAGGAAGCAAGCAGAGCTTGAGAATGTGAAAGTGCGTGCTATGCTGTAGTGCTCAAGGGCCATATAGGCAACATCAACAATGAAAAAATCTGTAGGGGAGGAAAAGGGGTGGTTTAATATCGTCAGAGTATTTCTGATCGCTTTAACTAAGACTGCACGTTGGGTAGTGTTGCAGTAAGCCACAAACCTAGTTATACAACATTGTTGGCGCCTGTTGGAGGTGAGGTCTAAAGATGAATTAATATACAAGCTAGATGTTATTCATTCTCTAGCAGAGGTCACTGGTAAGAGGATACTGCATCACTGCACTATTAGCAACATGCATTTTAATTCAGAAATAAAATGGACGTGTAGCTGCTAGGTGGTTTTTCCTTTGTGTGTGTGGTTGTGAGGCCACCTCCCTCATGCTGCACTTGTTGACTTTTCCGGGTAGAGGATAATCACCAGGTCATTTGTTCTGGAGGAGTACTGTCATTTAACGTGATTGTAATTAACCAAGAACTAGGCTGACTCCGAGCCACCAAATTGCCTTAGTGTCTATTTTTTAACTTGGAGTGAGCACTTCTAGGCACCCTCTGGATTACCTCGCATAGCTCTGTAGGGTTTAAATAGAAACCGCATCTAGTTAAAGCAAATAATGGAAAAAGTTGGTGTTCCATCCACTCTTGTTACTGACAGTTCCCAAGATCCAGGAAACAGGTATTTGCATTTACTTTTATTCTGTGGTTTTGGCTTCGCAGCAAGATTGGGGAGCCGTTTATGTTAAACATGTGGGCTTTTGGATGCTTTTGCTATTTTGCACCAAAGTCATTTGAGGCTCCTCGTCCTGAACGTGAGGTTTCTGCTCTGTAGTTTTGTTTTGTCATGGAGCTGTTTACTGGCTAGCTCAGGGGATGTGGCATCACAGTTTCTAATCATAATTCTGCTGCTGACTGATCACAGACCTTCAACTAAGTTGCTTCATAGCTGCATGCTCCAGTTTGCTTTTAAAGCATCTTATGGTGTTAGTATGAGTTATGCAATTTGAACTGTTAATATACTTTGAAATCCTGTGTCAAAACCAATGGAATATGCTTCAGGAAGAACAAAGCAAAAGGATTACCAATCAGTTGTTACCATTTCTAGACGTAAAGATGTATTTAAGATATGTTTCAGCATGTTCAAATTTGTGGATCCTGTGTTATTCACTGATATTTTAGTTTCTTCGTTTTGTTGATTTGGTGGTTGCAAATAGCTGAAAATGTTATATAGACTAAGTTAAGAGATTGAAACTGTCTACTTGGTTAGCTGTATATAAGGTCCCTTTAGTAATGATCATTTGGATCAGGTGGCAAACGAGAAAAAAACACTATTATTAGTCTGAAAATGCTGTGTACCTCTTCTCTTCAGACACGTTCCTGTAGGCGATAGGTGGAATTTCCCATGTAACTTCAAGTGGCGCAGTTCTGTAGGCACTGCTGGCTCCAGTCTGTCCTCATATGTCTTGGTGCAGCCTCCGTGGGCTCATGCAGTGGCATGTGTAGAGCTGCAGGCAGCGTGCGCCTCTGTTATTTATTTTGCTTTAGTGCTTTCGACATTGGAGAGAGGGGGAAGAGGGGGTGTTAAGGCGGCAGAATGGATGAGCTTATGAGAAAGCAGAACACTTGCCAAATTAATAATAAAGAAACGACTTTGAAAACGTCCCGTGATCTGTAATAGTTTCACGGAGCAGACGGGTGTTATTTTGGGATGGAATCCATACATGAGCTTCTTGGCACTTTGCTGTTGCCTGGGGAAAAAATGCAAACAATGGAAATAGAAATGGTGAAGGCTATCTGCTTCCCTCTGAATGCTGCTGGATTTTGGAGGGAAGCGCTCATGGTCGTGTTGCTGGATACAGCCTCATCAGACTTCTAAGTTCCAGCTGTAATCTGATTTCTCAGTTTTATGGCAGTGAGATTATGTAGGGAGGGTTGGTTAGTCTTGGGAAATTGCTGGGTGCTGTGTTAGGAATCTTACTACAAGTTGCCATAGAACTTCAATAACTTTATTCTCTGTCTCCTATCTGAAACTGTTTCACCTGCCTAAATAAATCTCAGACCCAAACACTCACTGTTAATACAATTACAAATATAGCTGTGTGTCTGTACCTCCTGGAGGTATCTCACACAATGTGTGCGGGTTGGGTGAAGCCACTGAAGGTTCATCTGAGCTCTCAGTGCTACTAGCAGAGCCACCTGCAGCCAGAGCTGTCTGTCATGTGTTGGGACCTCTCCTCTAAGCACACATCTGGGGTCTAACTGGTAACAGAGAGCACCTGGTCATCCTATCAGTGGTGATATATTTTTTCATTATTATCATTTTAAAAAGGCTTTGGGGAACTTGAACAAGGGAGGTTCAAACCAGTCTGCATAGTTCCCTCATGTTTCTTTATAACTCTTCCTGCTTATTAAAACACAGAAGTTGTCCGTAAAGCGAAGAGTGCCTCAACCATGAGGAAGCAGGAATCTGAGCCCCTATGTCATGGCTGGCTCATACCCAACCATCCAGCACAATCCTTTCTAAAACCATACATGCTAATCACACATAGCCAGCTCCCATTGCATTTGATGTTCCATTCAGCAGGGCTGCAAGTTTTGTTGCATTTCTAGTGAAACACACCCCTCTTAAATTAACTTTATTTGCTGCAAAATATTTCTGGACACGTTTTGAAAATCATTATAAAGTGCTCTGTCCCAGAAATCTCTCCTATGAGGAGTTAGGAGCCATCTGCCAACGTTCCTCCGTAGATGTGTAATTCTGGCGCATTCTGTTTGTTTTGTTGGTCACATTACCACAATATTATACATGCAAATTGCACTCGGAGTTCAGCGTGCTTCTGAGACTTTGCACAAACAAAATGAAAACGTTTCTCCCTCTCTGCCTGTGTTCCTCTCCTGTGTTACTCGAGAAGAGATAGGATCTAGATTCCTACCTCAGAACTGATTGACAAGAACAGTAACAAAACCCTGATCGGTTCACTTGTGAAAATATGAAGGACTGTGAATTGTAGCGTTGAGGATATCAGGGCTCTGTGACTCCTGTTATGTGTGCTCAGCAGTTCCTTCTTCCTTGCCATTCAACGCATTTTTCTCTTGTTCAGCACAATTCTTAGAGCTTAAAAAGAAAATAAACACTGTCATCACTGAGCGCCTTCTGCTGCGGCCAAGCTGCAGGCTTTAATCTTTGTGGAAGAGCTCATTAGTAGGGAAATTAGCACAGAAGCAGCACCTGAAGTCTGTTTTTTCTAAGGCTGCGTATCTGTTGTGGGCTTAGCCACCTGCTCCCAGCCTGGCCAGGGTTGCTGCACCAGGGATGCAGATCTCTGACACAGTCACAAGGATATTCCTCCAACCAGAGGTGTAATGCTTGCTTTTTCACCAGGGAAGGATAGGTGAAGGCAAGAGAAAAGCGGTGTCCTGGTGAGGGAGATGCCTGGCTGCTGATAGATGTGGAGCTGGGAACAGCACCAGCGTGGGGATGCAGGAGGTGATCTCATGCGGTGCCTGCATTTGGCTGGTCATATTGTCCAGTGCTGGTGAATTTCAAATCAGCTTAATTTTTAACTCCAGTGCTCCAAGTTAAAACAATTATATTCTGAATGGCAAAGACCAAAATCTGGGGAAGTGAAAGCATGATTACTTGTAATTCTGGCAATTGGAAAAATGACTTGAGGTTAAAATGTCTTTTCCTAAGAAGGTTGTGTGATATTAGTTTTCATCTTACGCTGACTCCTTCTGCAGACCTTTTATTAACATGCAGGGCTTACAAGCTCTTGTCACTTCTTCCTTCACCTAAGCTGCTGTGGTGACATTACATTTTTTGCACACCTGAGCAATATTACTGAGATCAGCTGAGCCTACGCTCAGTCAGCTCTAAGCATGGGGCTGAGCTGCAGCTTCTACCAAGCACCTGGCTCTTCCCAGAAACTGTCCTGATGATTTGATTTCAACTTTCACGTTCAGTTTCTAGGATACTGCAGATATTTACTGCTTTGAGTAAACCCTCCAGAATTAAGTTAAGCTGGCCAGCCTCTGGGAGTAAATTTTTGTAAGTATAGTAGAACTGTAGAATTGTTTAAGTTGGAAGGGACCTTTGAATGCCACCCGGTCCCATTCCCCTGCAGTGAACAGGGACCCCTACAGCTCCATCAGGAACTCGGAGCCAGTCCAGCCTGACCTTGGGTGTCTCCCGGGATGGGACAGCCACCCCATCTCTAGGCAACCTGTGCCAGTGCCTCACCATTCTTACCACAAAGCACATTTTCCTAATATGCAGCCTAAATCTCCCCTTCATCTACTCAGCCCTATGTGCATAGATATCCATTCATAGATGTCTTCCTTTACTGGGATTTGGAACTGTGCTTCTGAGCACCTACAAAGGAATGGAACATCTGCCTGGGCCTGCACGAGATAGGTGAGATTGCTTCCAATTGCTTTGCCACTGTTTAGTCTGCTCTTTAATCTGCCTTCATGGATCCAAATTTAAATCGATTCACGTGTTCTTATTTCCTGTTCTGAACATGTTGCACAATAGCCTTATTTATTTTTTTTAAGACTTATTTGCTCAGTTTCACTCCAGCACTGGTGAGTGAAGCAATCATCCTGCCAAATGTGTTGGTGGATGCCTTGAAGTCTGCCAGGTCCCACAGACTGTCAGGATACGATCAGCCCTTGCCACATACAGTTTCTAGGTCACGGGAGATATTTACAGGTTGATGGAGAAAGATCAGCCTTCACCAGCTGTTACCAAGTCAGGACTGGTATAGTGAATTTCTTGTTTTAGACCGAAGACCTGTTTTGGAACAAAAAATATGCTTATAGATGTTCCTTTCATTGCCTTTAGTAAACTTTCCCAGATCATCGGTATCACCACGTGCTGTATGTTTTATTTAGTCCCAGGGTTCAGTTTGTAAATATTCGGAAAGAAAGTGATGAAAAAATGTTGGAGGCTTAGAGATCTTTCCATGGTTTTGGTCAGTTTGGTGTCGTCATCATCTAAACATAGGCATGCTGGACTGGAAGCGATCTCCTGGGTCACAGCTCCCTTGTTTTCGCCTTTCCCAGGCACTGTTGTATTGCCCTTTTTATAAGTGCATTCAGCTCTGTCTCAGCAGCGCTTGTTTTCTGTCCTCGTTTGGGAAACCGTTCCCAAATGTTACAATTCTGAGTCGGCCTTCAGACTCCCGAGCTTCTTTAAATTTCCCTTCCTATTCCTGCTGTGTCCAGAGGGGACGGGCAGTCTGGGCGTTTTGCTTGGACAGAGAGCTATGCTCCAAGGGCTGAGTCTAAAGGAGAGAACAAAATGGGACTCCGCAGGTTGGACAAAAAATGTTGCTAGCGTTTCCCAGAGGTACGTCATTCCTTCTTAAATATCTCTTGTAGAAACAAACTGCACGAGGATTAGGACAGAAATCATGTGCTGGATTTAAATAATATCAATAGAACGCAGTTGTCTTCATTATACGAAGTATGAGATTCTTCAGTACTGAATAACATTTTGCATTGCCTCTGCTAAATCAGAGCTATCGAGATGTTAAGGCAAACAAGCACTGATTCAGGCTGTGGATTTGGGTAATGTGCTCCACCTACTTGAAAGCAAAAGTGCATTTTTGCATCGTAAGAGTGAATTTGAGTGATTTATGATCCCATTTTGTATTTCCAAAAGGCTTTTCTTTACCAGTTTACAAGGTGGTGTTTTCCCCTTCCCCCCCCCCCCGTAATTTTGTCTCGTTTAGGTAATCCATAAATCTATCATTAAAGATAGTCATCGCTAACCTCTGTGGCCCCTCGGTGACAAGCCCCATTGTCAAAGGCAGGCGATGTGCCAGGAAACTGTGACTCCCAGAGAGAGTGTGCAAGGTTAGGGGCAAAGCATGCAATTGCCAGAGAAACTATTCCGAGTGGATTTGTGTGGAACAACAACGATATCCAGTGACTAGTTAAATTAGCCACAGATGTGTTTTCTATAGCACTGTCCAAGAAGATACACAGTACTTTAAGGCTCGGTTGAGGCATAATGATCTTCTGAAGTCAAATCAGATCCAAGCAAAACTGCATCTGTACTAGGAAAGCTTTTAAGGACTTGTGTAACATGATTCAGGCGAGTAGATGAATCAGACTGCTGCACGCTGAACAAGGAGCACATCGGTGAGAGATGAGGTAAGGCGACTTGCATAGAAGCGTGACAGTTAGGTGTTAGTTTGTGGTGAAATCGCTGGCTTTGGGGGTCGGCACGGCGGTGGGCTGGCACTGCGTGCCTCCTGCCTGCAGCCGGGCTTTCCGTGAGCTTTCCAGAATATCTGAGCGCTTGGCTTTATACTTACCATCTCCATTGCTCGGGTTCCTCTGTGCCACTCCTCCTTCTCCTGCCGAGTTTGGTTTCTGATTACTCTGCTGAGGGCATTAGAGATGTTAAATATTTGGAAAATTCTCACGTTCTGAAAGCGAAGTACAGGTGGAGGACTCGTGGCTGTTCTCATACAGACCTTTCCCTCGGCATCACAGGGAATGATGAGCAGAATGAGGGATTTCTGTCTGAGCTCATTGCTGAGGAGCTCAGCTTCCATCCCGCACCAAACTCCTGCCTGTGCTGCTCAGTCTCATCCGCAGCGTTCCGATAACAGGCAGTGGGGAGAAGCCCTGCTGAATTACAGATCTGTTGTGTGCTGTAAAGTTCTGGGGAAACATGAGCTTAGTTACTGCAGCAGTTGGAGCAGGAAGCAAGAGAAGCTTTTGTTGCATTCCCTGACCTATTTCTTTACTGTGGTATTTACTTGAATTTAAATTGAATATAGTGTATTAAAATGTCATGATCAAAAAGAGCCTGGAAGTACACAGCTTGGATTCTCATTGCAATAAGCATTAACAGCAAAAATGGAATTAAAAACTGGTATTTTTTGAGGAGGAGAGGCAGATTTTATGATAGATATAAAGAACATTTTTTCCCCAATAGAAATAATATGGGTGAAAATTTCTTTCTCTTTTTTTCAGAGATCTGTTAAATGTTTATTAACTATATTGATATAAATGTGGCAGTGAGTATTTGCTTTGAGTTTCCAGATAGAATTCCAAAAAAGGTTTGGATGCTGTCAGTTTATTCACGGAAATGTTGTTTTCTTTTCCTTCCCTTCTTACCTCTTTGTAATCTTTGATTGTAATCAAGCAAACTGTAGTGCTTGCTATCTTCTGTTTGCATTTGAATTCTGAATTCTGCTTCAGGAGCTTCTGCACTTCTATTCTTAGGAATTTTTGCAGGTCACATGCAAAACCATGTGTGTGTGTGCATGCATGCGTGTATGTCTCTTGATGGCGTACCAGTAATTAGGATAACCCTGCAAAGTCATGGCTTTGCTTCTGGAGAACTCATGGCCAAAAGTGAATCTTGCCTCTGTTTTCAGGTATATTCTAGTTTTGACCTATGACACCAGGCAGATATATTTGTTCTAAAATATGGCTGTGTTGAAAATACTCTAACCAATGGCTTTGTTTTTTCTCTTTTTACAGGGTCTTTGTAAACAGAAGTTTAGCTATGGAAAAGATCAAGTGCTTTGGTTTTGATATGGATTATACGCTTGCTGGTGAGTATCTTCTTGCTCTTTGTCACTGACTTAGTTTGGAATATTATTTCTTGTTGAGAGAAGACCAGTAATTGATTGGGCTGCTCCAGTTAGCAGGTGCTTCCTGTGTTAGCAAATATGTCATTCACTGTTCGTTCCACTTTCATTTCAGGTGTTTAATTTGTTATCTGGAAGCTGTATTTGGTCACAAGCCACATAGCTTTAGTACAGTTTCAAGGAAATTGAAACTTGAAAAGTGTATTTACTTGCTTATATTCCACTGTCGTTTGATACTGTCCCTTATGAAAGCCTGGTTTTGACTAACAGTGTGATTTTATTGTCCTTGGTGCCTATGATGGGCTACACCTTTAGTCAACAGATGTTCTTGCATCTTGGGAGGGTCATTTTGAAGTAAGTTTTCCTTTTTCCCACTCCTCTCCTGGCCACATCAGTGATGTGTTTGTGAGAAGCAGCAAGGCAGGGGACTAGTGTTGGTTGATGGAGTTAATTTAGAAAGCATTGCCCATTCTTTGTGGCAGAAAGTCTTTGGGAGGTTGCATAAGATTTTCATACAGTTTTATGCAGGACTTCTCTATCTTTCAAATACTTGATAGGAAACTTCTCTGAGACTTCTGCTGGAGGAGAGGGTAAAGTTGCAGTTTTCTGTGTAATCAAACTTACATGATGTTACATGTTTTCAGGAAGGAAAAGATAAAAATCCCACTTCCACTTTCCTAGGCTGTAGTGTCAGGTAGGCTGTGACTAAGGTTGTCACATAGAATTCTACCTTCTTTCTCGCTACCGCTCCAATGTTGTGGATAGAAAATTTCTATCACTCAATATTTCAACTTAAAATACTGAGGATACACTGAGATATATTAAGTAGAGTAAGAGGGTCACCTAATAATAGGTTAATGCAGCGTGTCAAGTTGGGTCACCTAGTTACTGTGTCTACTGAGTAGATATGAGAGATGCTATGGGCAGTGCAAGGGATCAGTGGGTAAGTGAAGGTTAGGGGAGGCTCCGTGTGCTCACATGGTTAGACACAGTGCTCAAAAAGCAGTTTTGGAGGCTATGGCAAGTAATTGATGTTCAGATTTCAGTCATTTGCTTTGGTGCAATTTGTTTTCAAGCAGTTGTCAATGAGGTGCTAGTAACATGTAAAAGGTTTGGTTATTTAACACCTTATTTATAAATCTGCTTAAAATTCCTGCCACTTTTTAAGTCATAAAGTGTATCGCTGTTAATCTGTGCTGGATTTTCCAGATACAGTTCCAAAGAGGGCTCAGATACGACTGCAGGCACGCGCTTTCCGTGTTTGCATTTCCCAGCTGTGACAGCCTTATGGCCAGGCTTTTAGAGAGAGCAAAACAGTTCAAGAACAAATGCTTTAAAACAAAAAAAAAAAAAAGAAAGAAGTTGTGGGTTTCACTTCCGTACAGAAAGAACAACTTACTTCGACAAACTGGCAGCATTTCCAAGGACGCGGGTGATCCCAGTGGAACAAGAAGCGTGTTGCTAACTGACAGAAGGAGAGTTTCAGCGTTCTCCTCACTCCTCCGACTGTTCATTTTACTCAAGTGTTGCATGTTCCTGTAAACACAGAGCAAATGTGTTGCTATCCACAAAATGATGCTCAGTTTGATGAGAGGAAAGATGTGAATGCTTCGGGCATCCTTAATCGGTTCTTTGGGATGTGGTAATGTGAGGCTTCCAAGGCTGGAAGGTCACAGCCACACAATTCAGCAGGCAGTTGGTGCATCTGAGGGAGCTGAGTGGTAGGATATGGTGCAAAAAAAGAAACAAGATGGAATCTGAGCAGAAAACAGGAAATCTGGACCGCTCTTGGGTAAGCTGCTGGCCTGTGCCTTCTCCTGGGGTACAACAAAGATAAGAGCTGTAGGTCATTTTACAGGGAGTTGTAAGAATATAGTTAGGCTGGAAAGCCTTTCTCGGATGAAAAGCCTTATGCCTGCTAAGCACTAGTTCCCCTTTCTGCTTTAATCAACTGAAAGTATCAACTACCTGTTCATCTTGTTATTGTGTCTCACCATCATCCCTTCTTCTCCTTATGGGCTTTTGTTATTTGACCATTATTTGCTGTGCAAAACTGTGGCACACAAAAATTATTTATTAATAGCAGGGGCTTTAAAGAACACAGTGTAATTTCAGGTAATTAATTGGAATTATAATGAAGAAGTGGTGAAGTATAACATTAATGCATTGTAGTGCATTCATAAGACACCGTCATGTTTTCTGTATGGGCAAATTATCCCCCACAGACTCTTTCACATGGATATGTTTACTGTCTAGACTTGTATATGTATATTTATTTATACACACACTTATATAAAGCTAGTTTATCCACAGTTTAACACTTGGAAATAGCGTCTGCATACCAGGTGATGTATGGTGAGCAGATGCATTTTGGAGGCCTGTTCATGGCTTGTGTGAATAGATGAAGAATGGAAGCTCCTCCAGTGTCCTCATCTATTTTCTACATTTGTGCTTTCAGATGTTGCAAAGTCACTTTTGTAAAGCTGTTTAGATGTATCCCAAGTGCAGTCTTTTTATTCAGTGATTGACAGCAGTCAGATCCATTAGACCTGTCTAAAACTGTGTTTTTGCTCTGCTCTGTTTCATGACCTTTCACATTATCTGTAATCTGATGGCATTCATGCTGTAGCTGCCAGTCATAGATTTTGACAGCTCAGGAGCAGATTGGTTGTTTTTGAATGCCCTGAATTACCCATCTTGTGAAGAGGATGTGTCAGTGAAAGAGAACACAGTAACTCTCTTAACTCTCTTTCCTCCCAAATCAATGGCCACTTGTGGCACCAAAAGCCTCTTTAGGAAGTGATTCAGTACCAGAGAAGTCAGAATCTTTCTGCACTTTAGAAGCTTGAGATGGTTTTGTATTTGTATGAGTTTAAGCAGACAAACCTACTCATAATAGCACTGATTTCTGTCTGAAATGAGCTGATTTTGGTAGGAATGTGATATTTCCATTTGCAAGTATGTATGGATGTAGTAACACCTACTACACACATGCTGCAGTGATCATGCATTTTGCTACTTGCATGACTGAGAGTGTCAGCTTGCCAGCTGACAGCAGTGTTAGTATCATCATGTTACATTGCAAATAAAATATGATTCCAGACATTTGTTTCATAGGGTAATATTTCTTAACCTTATTAAATTAAAAGACCACTTGACTTGAAAACAAAATGATTTGAGGCTGCTCAATGCAGCACTGTCACAGTGATTTTGTTTGCTAGTCAAAATTGTGTAATACTTTAAATTTTGTTAATAACTTTTATGTTTTCTCATTGCGTTTGTCTCTTTCCCTGCATAGGGTTGGGAAATACTGTTAATGGAGGTGGGTTGGGCAAGTAAAGTCTTATTGAAGAAAAGAGCCTGAAGGTTTTAGCCTTCTCTTCTGAGAAATTATGAACATTAAATTGCTGAATTTAACTGTGGTTACAGCTGGAAATAATTTGGCCGCTAGGAGCTCAAAATAAAATGGAAGCAAATTGAAATGACTCTTTCAGGTTTTAGATTCCACCTTTTCCCCTCAAGGATTAATCCTCATGGGGTGAACGAGGTCTGCTACATGCATGGAAGCGCAGTGCTCCCTGGGTTGTTGTGCAAGGTATGTTAATACCAAAGGCTCCAAAATCTTTGTAGGACATCAGTCTACCTGTCCCCCTGTCTTGTGACCCTTTGGAAATGCAGCTGAGAGAAATGGCCTTTAGGGGAAATTTTGCTTGGCTGCTTCTTTCTCAGGGTGAGCTACACTTTTAATTATTAGGACTGAATCTGAGTAATGCAGGAGGCCTTGGCGTTCCGGAGTATTACATGGGATGGGTTGCACAATGAGGCAGTGGATAGCTGTCCCTTGCCAGGCACAGGGCTACAGCAGCAAGGTTTTTGGACTGGCTGTAATTTCACACCAGGCCATTGGCAGGTGGAGAGGGAGTTAGTAAGTATGACAAACTGGGTTGTGCTTGAAACAATTCCTCAGTGACCACCACCCTTCTCCAGACGTTAGAGCCATGCTGAAAATTTTATCTTCCAGCTCCAAGGTAGATAGGACATAAGATCAGCAAGATCAGCATTTGGGAGGCCTTCCATGTACTTAAATCACTGTTACTTTGCTTCCATGTTCTCCATTAAACTATAATAAAATCATCACTAGTGGCTGCAAACTGTTTCAATAAAAAAGAAGGGGAAATGAAGCTTGAAAAATACTGTTTTTATTGTGTGCAAATATGATTAATTCAACATAATCTGGAATGTAGCTCGTGTCCTGGAAACGTTACCAATGTAATGCCAAGATTTGGTGCACTGCAAATGTTTTATTGCAAAATTGCTTATGCTTTCAGCTACAGCATTTCCCTTCTTATCATATGGGAAAGACATGGGAAAGGCAGCTTTAGTCATTGTTTGTGGCTGCCTTTCCCAGCTCGCTCCAAAATGCAACATGCATAAACAGGTTTGGCCCCTTCCTCACATTCATGCCTAAGCCATCTATGCAGTCTGGGGGTGAGCGAAGCGTTACACACCTACATCTTATTTGGAAACGTTTGACTTTACATAATGGCTCTGGAAAAGATCCACCCAAACAGTCAGTAGGATTGGCTGCAGATCTGCAGGAAAAGGTGGCCTCTGAGAACTGGTTCTTGAGTCCATCCAGTGTTTGTACCTCCGTCAAGTTTGTATGTTTCAGTTTCCATAACTGAGAAATGGGACTGACGAATTTGTTCCTCGTGTAAGACTTTCTGGATTACGCAGATGAAAAGCAAAGTATAAACGTGGGAGTTTTACACATGAAAGGTTGAGCTGAACACTTAACAAAGCTCATAATGTAAGCAGCTACAAAGAAATATTTGTTCTGCTCAGATGCCACTGCTGCATGTTTACTGTTAAATATGAATGTTCTAACAGAGCTCTCCTGCTTAGGTTAAAGGTTTGTCATCACTTTCATCATGGTGTAAGGATTCTGGGCCTGGAAGCTCAGCAGCTCTACTTTTATCCTGGGTCTCTGAGTAATTCAGCTCTGTGTGTCACTTAGGCGTGTGGTGACTAGGGAGGGGGAGTGGTAGATGTGACAGCAGTGGCCTTCAAGCTGTCCTAGCAGACACTGAAAGATGCTTTGACTCTTGCACATCTGCTGTCTGCGTTTTCATGTTTGCACGTTTCAGTTTTAACAGGTGCAGATTTTGCAGATTTCAGAAGCTGTTATGCCCATTGGTGTTTTAAAGCTGAAGGCAGATGGAGAAGTCGAGTTGTTCCTAGTATGCTTTGAGCTGGATATTTTTCACATACCAGTGCAGTGCTAAGGGTGACTGTTGTCCCTGCTCTCCTTGGGTGGCTGCTTGCAGGAGTTTGTCCGTGTAAAGCTATGTACAGCAGCAAACCCAAGATCTGGAGCTGTGGCTTTTCAGAATGCTGGCATTGGAAATGAGGAGTGGAAGAAGCACGTGTTGCTTGCTCTGTGCCAGTAAATCACTGCCTGACTGTTCATCAGCCATCAGTGGATTCTTGAAGAATTGGAGCATTAAACAGAAGCTGGGGGAGGAACAAGCCCTCACAGTGTAAGGAAGGTTTCAAAGGCTGTGGTACTCTGCTGTCTTGCTGTCAAGAACATGAGAATAACCCTGGCTGGGTCAGCAGTTCCTGCTTTTGCCAGACAGATAGAAATATGGAGGTATTTTTCAATCTAATAGATGCCCTTATCTAGTAGTCTCAATACCACAATAGAAGTACTATTAAGTTGCAAATACCCCAGTGATGAAGCAGATAGCTTTCTCTGTAGGAGGAACCAAAGCTGAGAGCATGGAAGGATTTAACTCTGAGATCACATGTGTGCTAGTGCTTTGTGAATGCTTTATTTTAGCACATGGCAGAAAAGCTTGTGTATGCGGCTCATTGATGGCATGGGTATTTGTGCTACATATATGCCCAGGTGCATACTGTTAAACATATTAAATGTGTAGCTTTAAAGGACCACTCTCTTAAGTGAATGTGGCCAGGCAGTGAATCTGATGGAGCTGGGGGAGATGGATGTGGAGAATGCCTGACTTTGAGACTCCTACACCAACCATGAGTTTTGTTTTCTTCTATTTTAAAAATCATATCAGAAGGGAAAGTGAGCAAGTCCATCAACAGGCAAGTAGAAACGATGTGGAGAGAAGTAACAAGTCTCATTTACTTGGATGCTGATATGCCTGAAAAACGCCTTAGATATAGACTATAAATGGCTGCTGTGCCTTTAAGTCATTTTATTTCTAGATGCAACTGAATTATTTTTCAACGTGAAGCCCATGCAACTATTTCTTCCCTGTTCAGGAAGTCTTTATTGAACGCTAAACCCATATTTTGGCACAGTAGTTTGTTTCCATGGAAATGGAGGGATACTTCCATTATGGGATTATGACTCCCAGTGGGCTGTATCTTGAGAGAGGTGAATTATGAAGGCCACTCGGTAAGCACAGAAAGATTCTCTTGTGCCAGGGGAACTGTAAAAAAAACTATTTCCCCTAAAGAACAGGTGACTGTGCAGTCATCTATAAAATGCTATTCCGGAGCAAAGGGATGTTATGCCAATGATTAAAATTGACAAATTGAAGTTTCTTGAAATGCAGAGTCTGTCTGAATTGCTTCTCTCAACATGCAGAATGTCACCTCAGTGCCGTTGTTACCTCAAGCCATGCATTTTTATTCAGTAGAAGCAGTGTTTCCAAGATGAAGCTCTGTTTTGCTGGCCTCTGAGGCATATCCAAGCAGCCCCAATCTTTGTTACATCAAAGGCAAACAAAATGCAGCAGCAGAAAGCTAAAAATATCTAGCATTTACCAATGAGAGCACTAACAAGCCTGCTTTGGGAAGAGTTAAAGCTGATGATACTTGACAACATTTTTTCTTAGTGTTAAACAAGTAGAAACACAGCACTAAAGCAACCCGAAGTGTACAAATCCAGCAATTCAGAGCCAAGCTGATCATACAATGGTGGGTCAGTCTTCGGAGCAACAACAAATGCGGTCTTTACAGATCCTTTTAGCATGCAGAGTGGGAGCACAGGAGCTGATACAGTTCCAGGTTAGAGGTTTTATAGCTGAAAGCTGTGCTGTGCACTTGGGAATGTGTGCGGGAGCATTAGAGGTGAGGAATTTTCCATCACTCTAGGCTGCAGAGTGGGTGCCGAGCTGCTTTATGGGCACTGCTGCAGTTGCGGACTGCAGTGCCTTTGTTCTCCTCTGTAGGTGTGCTCTGATTACCACCCAAAACCAGCACTGGACTGTCTGAAGGGGCACTGGGCTGCCACTGAAGCTCAGATGTACAGGATCTAAAAGGTTTGGCCCTCCAGCGTGTGGTGACTCTTTGCCTCGCTTCCTGTTATCAGATTCACCATCAGAAACATCTGTGGCAGCACAGGGCTCAGTGCAAGATTGGCTCTTCATGCACAGAGAGCAGCTCCTGTGTGAGGCATACAGAAATACAGCCGGAGGTTTTGTTGAGGTCTTGATCGCTGATCACCTCAAAAACATAATTTCTAGTGAAATAGAAAAGATGCATTAAGTATTGAAGCATATTTAAAGCTCAGCTTTGTCTTGCTGGACAGAACAGTGCTGTGTTTGATTGTGTTTATTTGGATAAATGAAAGTTATGATCGATATGACAGTGATTTTTTCCCATTTCAGGTTGAAAACTTGGCTGCTCATTGCCATTTTGTTTGTTCAGTACTAGGAAATCTCAATTCAAATAGAAGCTGAAATACTGCAATTTTGTTTTGCATAATACAGTGTGGTTTTATGTATGGTCTAGTAGTTAAAATCAAACAGTGAGATTGAAGAGAGCTGGGTTCTATTCTTGGCTGTTTTTCAACTTGTTTTGACCTCGGACGAATCCCTTTTGGTCACAGTTCAGCCAAGTCCATAAACAAACGACAGTTGGGTGATTCACCACGTTCCTAGCTTAAAAGGTACGAGCTGTCCCTTGGGATTTCTTGAGGTTACGACCAGGCACGTTTACCAGTTTGTTTGCAGGCACTGAGCACCCAGGTCAGCACAGCACAGCACAGATGTGGGCCCTCAGCACTGAGAGGCAGAGCAGGCCCTTCTCCTTGTGCTGTGCTGTGCTGGGTGACTTGAGATCTGTGCTCTGCACAACCAGGCCTTCCTGCAGTGGTGTCTGTGTTCTCCCCTGCACTGGGGGAGGTTGCTAGGTGGTGAAATGCCTGCATTTACCATGGCAGAAGTAACAGTGCTCAGACTTCAGTTTCAGGGCCAGCACCTGACTGCAGCTACCCTGGTTAGAAAAGGCCACACAACACAAGCTGATGTCATGTTTATCCTAGAGCATTAATCCTATTCTTTAATAATTGTGTGTGCAAACGGATGGTAATAGACTTCCTAGAAGGGGTTTGGTGTGTAAATTACCATCATTATATGGTTATGTCTGGGGAGTTCTCATACCTCTGGGCTTACAGCTGAGACAGGCTTTCTTCAAACCATGGCTCTGTGGAATGCTCGCCCAGTGCTTATTAACCTGTTTAATTGGAATTCTTGCCTCAGTGGGGTTTACTTTCTAATTAAGTCCAGTGTGACAAGCACCTCTGGGTTTGGTTGCTCAGTTTCCTTCTGGATTCTGAATCGGAAGTGCCAGAACACGTGGTGGTTGTGTGGAACATCAGAGATCTGGTGGTACATCACAGTGGTACGTGAGTGTGTGCCCGGTGTCAGGGCTGTGTGCAGAGAAAGTGCTGACAGAGTGGAGAACAGTGGGGAGAGATCTGTCCTGGTCTGGGATGCTCAGCTGAGATCCCATTTCATAGACCATGCTGGGGCTGGTTCCATAGGGATTTTTACTGCCATGACAGACAGGTTGTGAAAGGACATCTCCTTTCTCAAGGCTTTAACTAAGCGCTTTTCATCAGCACAACACTGATAACAATGTATTCTTGATATGTATTTGCATTATGTATTTGTGATGCGATTTAGAATGTGGATCGATACTTCAGCAGAACTTTGATCCTGCTCTTTATATGCAGTGTGCGTGATTTCAGATATGTGTTTGCACAAGCTCAATTATGCATGCTGTGCCTGTATAGAAGAGCAGAAACCTGGCTATTGTTCCCACCTGCCCATATAGGTCCTAACTGCCGGATTTGCATGCCCCGGCCACTGGGGAATAGGCAGCAGCTGAAATAACCTGTTTCTAGTTATTTCACTTTCAGTTCTTCAAGATTTAACACAAAGTACTTGGGCTGCATTTCCTGTGCTTCAGAGGCAAGGCTGACCCCTCACATTATCTGTCTGCTTTTTGACTTACCTGTCTTTGTGTCATCTCCAGAGAACTCAAATAGCAGGACAGAATTTCTGAAGACTGAGTGTTCCTAAAGCTTCTTGCAAGCCATCAGAGAAGGTCATCACCTGTAGTTTGAGAAATGCTGATCTTATCTGAACGCCTGAAATTAGGAAGTCTCGTAGTTTCCATCTGCCAGCCAGAGCCGTGAGGGTAGTAGGCTAAGGTGTTTCAAATCCCAAATCTCAGCTACCAGGGCCAAGGACAGGGAAGCCCACAGGGTTGGTGCTCTCAGCACCTGCATTTGAGCCAGAATGTGTCCAGGTGTTGGGGCAGGCAGGTCCGGGCATATGCCAGGGGCAGCTGGGGCTGCTTGGGGCTCCCAGCCTGGAGCAACTGGCTGAGGGGATGAAGGGGTGGCACTTAAAGGAACCATGAAGAGCTGCCCTGCCTGTGAATTTGAAAACGTGTGTGTGGGGAGGAGGAACGAGGAAAGAAATGGGCAGCCCTTAAAGGGCTTTCTTCTCTCCACAGCTTAAACTGAGCCATCAGAAACACTGCTACCTCACCCAGCTACAGGCATTAAGCACTTATCTTCAGAGCAGCCTTCCAGGAGGTCTACATACTTCTGTGGGTCCTTTTTGCAACCACAGTCCAACTTGCCTAGCTTTGCATTTGGTGCCAATTTGATCTCGAAAGCTATTTCTGATTATTCTGTGCATACCTTGTTGCAGAGAGGTCTTGCCTTCTTCCTGTGTCTGCTTGCAAACCAGAGCACTGCAGTAGGCTGCAGCAATGGACAGGATTGATACTGCTTTACGCTTAGAAGCTTAAATGTAAACATAAGTGATAAAGAACGTGATTGAATTTGGATGCGCTGCATCAGACTGACTCCATGTTTGAGGCTCTTGCTGGGAGGGCAAAATTCTCTTCTCAGGTTCCTGGAGTAGCTCCTGACTGTCTCCCAGGTCTCCTGCGCTGACATGTGCAGGTGTTTTGTGCTGTGAACGAAATGGAGTGCCCTGACAGCAGCAGTCTGTGACCAACTGAGGGATGGGCAATAATGGCAAAGCCCAAAAAAGAGCACGAGACCCTTTCTTGAGTCACTTGCTCCATGTCCAAGAGAAACCTGAAGGGTTTATGTCACTTGGGCAATGCACATGTAGCCTCATCCTTCTAATTACCACTGAGCTGATGATCTAAGGCTGCTTTGTGGATATGAGGACAGAATTTTGCCTGCAGGATGCACGATTACCAACTGTGCCTCCTCTATAAATCAGCTGTAAGTGCATTTGGAATAGCTGCCAGGTCGGCTGCCGAGCTTACCCGAGGACACAGCTCCAGCGACACCGTCCCACGTGGCACAGAGCTGTTGCAGTTTTAAAATCAGTCTGATTTTTTTCTTTAACAGGGGAGCCCAGTGTAACTCCGTCAAGACTGGAGTGACACTCTGAATCTGCATCTGCCTCATGTGAGTTAAAATCCTGGCAGCGGCATTTTGCATAAGCTGGAGCCTCTGTAGAGATCTTTTTTTTTTCTTTTTTTTTTTTTTTTCCCTTTCTTTCTTTTCTTTTTTTTTTTTTTTTTTTTTTTTTTCCTTTTCAGGAAGGCTATAAAATTGTTACTGTATGTGTCTTGGCAGCAAAGGTAAAAACAACCACAAAAATGCATGAGAATGGCATACCTTACTGCACAACCCCGCTCCTTGCAGCTCGGCTCCCTCCTAACACTCCTCACAGACCAGAGGCTTGCAGCGTTCACTCCCGGGGTCCTGCTTTTAACTTTCACTAGTGTTGTTTTAAGGCAAGTGACGATGTGAAGGGGAAGCTGAAATGCTGTCAGCTGGCTGCGGTTTGTTAAAGGTTTGGTTGTTTTCTCTCAAGCGCAATTACATAACGCACAAGCGTGGGGTGTCCATCACCCTGAGCCATCGGAGCATCTGTCTGTGTTCAAGCACAAATGATTTTAATAACTTTTCTGTTGGAGGAGAGGACTTGGCACGGTGGCAGAGACACGGCCATCGAGCAGTGAAAAGGCAGAAAGGAGGTCGGGGTGAGTTGCAACACGTGCTTCAATTGTACTCTCGCCCTGCGTGCTTTGGGCCGAGAGATGGCAAGGACACTGTGGGCTGTGGTGTGGTGGTTCTGCTTCACCTTCATTGGGATGGGGCTGCTCAGAGAGGTGAGAGCAGAGCACAGGATATACTGCATGGCAAACTGCCCAATTCCTGCAGCACCACAGCCTGTGAGTTACCTCCTGTTGTGTTTCAGCACAGGACTGGGGGGATTCAAGCTCCCAGAAAGGTTTAAGCTATTGTTTTCATTGTCCAACTGCAGAGGAAAGTACTGCTGCGCCCTCTCTTTATCTCCTTGGATGCCTGAAGATAAGATGAGAAAGCAGGGCCAGCCCTGAGTACAATACTAGAATACATTTTCTATCTAGGCTAAGCGGTCTCTTAATGCATGTGGCGGGGGCATCATCCCCAGATGTGCTGCTGTCATTGCTGTACTGTTATCCTGTTCATGTTTGGTCTCAAGGAGATGGATTGCTTGTTTGTCTGAAAGCTCACGTTGCTTAAACAGGTGTTCACAAAGCTTACAAGAAGCGTGGGCTGTGGTTGGTACCGGCTGATGCAGCGCGGGCTGCGGTGTGGTGCTGCAGTGCAGTCTAGGAGGGCTCAGTCATCTCTCAGTCTGTTCCCAGCTGTGTGTAATTAAAGGAAAGTTTGTCTTAGACAGTATCATGGTAACTGGGGAGTGCTTGTTGTCCCTTTCCCATCCCCGGGAGCTCAGTGTCCCCATGTAGTTTGTGTATCAACGAGAAGGCTCTTGTTTTCCAGGTGTGGTGGAATGGTAGAAAAATAAGGAAGAGACGTGAGGTATGAATGAGCTGGTAGCTTACTTTTATGCAAGGAGGAATCAGGGAGGTGCTTTTCGTAGCTTGAGAGGGAAGGGGAATCATTACAGCCCACAGAAATTAGAGTTCAGATTAACCATGTTGTGGTACTGTCTGAGCAGAGACTTGGGATGATGAAACCTGTTCTTCAGTCTTTTTCCTGCTGGCGTGTCAGCTTGTTTCAGTAGGCTCAGAGAGTTCAGGGGAGGTTTGCAGTGATAAATGTGATGGAAAGAGAAATACAGAAGGGAAGAAGCTGAGTGATCAGCCGCACGTGAGCTGTTTGCTGAGCAGATGCACAGGCTGTGTGACTGAAAGCCCTACGGTTTGCCTAGAAGGGTTCTGCTGGAGAAGCTCACAAACCACGTTTGTCCAGAGGAGGTGCCAGCATGCTCCTTGGTGTTTGTTATGTCTGGGCCGTGCCATGGTGGTTGGTGAGTTCGGAAGGGCAGGGATTTCTGGGAGATGTTTTATTGGGAAGTGATGGTTTATGGACGAATTGGTAATGTGGTCTCAGGGAGCTGCGTGGACACAGTGGGGAGTAGAGGCTACTTCACGTGATGGGGCCAACTTTGCTATGCTCTCGCCCTCTGAGAGTATGTGCAGGTGTATTTATCACTGTTTTCCCTGGGAAGTATCTCTGTTGTCCTGCATCAAAGGAGTTCCTTTTTCCAGATGATGCTCTGGTGTCACTCTCACAATGTTCATCACCTAACTGCCTTTTGCTCCCTCCAACTCTAGCTCACTCCCCAGGATTGCCTTGTCAGTCACTGCTTCCTTCATTAGCTGTAGTTTTTGATTGCTTATTCCTATCTGTAGCTCAATCAACCCTACCTTTCCTAAAGGACAGAAAAGGCTACGTGCACTGAGTGTAATATCGTGTTATTGATACATGATGTTTGTCACTGGTTTAATGATGCTTGAAGATCTTGGTAATTATTTGGCTTTGGTTATCTGTTCAAGAACATGACCGGTTTGCTTTTTGCATTTGAATGCTGTTGAGTTTAATGAGAAGAATGAACTTACAGAATACTTCCGGATTGTTAATAGATACGGGACCCCTCTCACATGGTTACTCTGAGTCTTATTTCTTTGATAGTTCCTACCTTTTTAGTATTTTCTAGTATTTTATTCATTTGTTTTCTCCTTTCAGATTGAGCTTCTGTATTCCACAGTATACATATGGTGGTGATTACCTGGGCAGTATAGACAATGGCATTAATAGGCATTGTGATGCCCACAGATGTGTGAGCTACCTCTCAGGAAAAGCAGTTTGTCTTCTAAAAAGCTTGCTTACTTCTCAAACTTAGCTGAGTAAAATACAACATATGCAAGAATCAGAGACACAGCTGGACCCATTGGACCCCCAGTAGGCCTCACTGATGTAAAGGGTTTTGTTTGACCTCATTATATCTTAGAACCAATTTAAGACAATGTCATGCAACAAATATTAACACACTGTCACAGAAATACAATGATTTCCATCTGTCACAGACACACAGCAATTTCCTTCTAAATATTCAGTTAATGATCTAATTAAATAGTAACATTCCCAGTGCATGGGAAGGTCATCTGCAGGAAGAAGACAGTCCTGAAGGTAGGAATGACTTGGTTGAACGAGTCATTCGTTTTGTGTTGAGCTAAGGTGTGTGTCACAGATGAGCAGCTTGTGGGAAATGTGGGAGCAGCAAGCTCGCCTCAAAGAGTAGCATTTAGGTACAAGAATAATAGCTAACAGATTTGTACAGTACCATATGGTGTTATTAACAAACAAACCGTATGTTAAGTTGACAGCTCTACCTTCAAGCTAACTTAGTCTGCAGCAAACATAAATTCCCCTGAGATGAAATCTGAAGACAAAGCTAAGCTTTGGGACTGTATCCAGTAGCACAGCAGCAATGAATTTCAGGCTTTCTAACCATGAATACACGTGCTCCCAAAATGTATTGGTTTCTTCACTGGCTTTGTGAAATCACAGCAAACCAAACCTGATCTGAGCAGGTGGAAGAGGGAGAGTTTGTGCATCTGTGTAACGTGGAGGAGGGAGGAGGGTGAATGGGAACATGACTTGTAACTGCCTTCTTGTTTAACCCCCGAGCTGTGTGCAAATTTTCTAACTGAAATCTCATCTTGGTACAGTGTATAAATCCCCTGAATACGAATCTCTTGGATTTGACCTGACCGTAGAAAGATTAGTTTCCATTGGATACCCTCATGAGCTGCTCAATTTTGTGTATGATCCTGCATTCCCTACCAGGTAAATGACTAACAGATACCAACCCAGCCTGCTCGAGGCCTTGAATACTTGTTCTGTTACGTTCAGAGGTGATGCACTGAGGCCAGGTGTTCAGAGATGTGCCTTTGAAGCCTGTGGTTGCCCACAGATCATGGGGAAGGGAGAGGACTGCTCTGGTACATGGAAGGCCTTTGCACGCTGAAGTCCATGCTAGCAAGGAGAAGGAGAGCAGGAGAAGCTGCTGAAGTCACGGTCCAAAAATAACTTTAAAAGCAAAAACAACAGAGACACAGTGGGACCTGGAACAAAATCAAAATCAAGGCTTGGAAAGAAGGAGCTGCTAATGTCCATGAGGCCAGAAAGTCTTAGAACATTTTCTGTAATTATTTTAATGAATTAATGTGTTTTCCTTTGATTTTGTCAAGCCAGATGCAACAGCATCCTGGTGCATAAGATATCTTGAAAAACTAAGCTGATAGTAACCAGCAATAAGAGCGGGACTTAGCAGTGCAAAGTTACCGAACACTTACATTTAGTCTGTTGGTAGCAGAAGTTAGAAGGATATTGCTTGTTCCAAAGGCTTTTAACCTAACTCGGTGCCTTTAAGCCATTTCCACTTGTGTCTTTGCTGCATTTTGTTTTTGGCTCCTCTGGGGCCTTTTGCTTTTTACAAAAGACTGAAGCAGAAGCTTGGTGCTCCAGTTTTAGTCTGGCAGCCTCCTTCCTTCCTGCCTGCATGATTTACACTGAGACTGGTGCTGTGTGCTCCCATACCCGTAACAAAATGTTATGAGCATGTCACGAAGACTCCTTAAATCCCTCCCGTTCATCTCAGGGAAAGGCCAGGAAGGGTGTCTCTGTGGGAATGCTGCTTTCTCATGTGCAAGATACCAAATAAGCGAGACAGAGTTTTGCTGGACTTGGAAAAATTGTCCCAAGCATTCTGTGCCATACGTACACACCTCATCTGGCTCTGTCTATGACAGACAGATGGAAAGGAGAAATTCCCTTATTCCAGCTCCCAGCAGGGCTGTCAGTGACCAAAAGCGCAGGTTTCAGATTCGTGACCCTGTAGAAGAGGTCCTGGTAAATGCACAGCTAAGCCTGTGCCAGGTTAAATGGCTCCACTTTCAAGTCCATGCAGAGCAGATCAGCTGTATCTTTTACCCTGGCAATGCAGGGCTTTGTTGTTGAATACCTGCACCCAGGTAAAAAGCGAGCACCCATCTGCACAAAAAAAGCAGCTTTGGTCATGTGCCCTCTGCCAAGCAAGTCAGCTGCTCTAGAGCTGGGTTGAAAAGAACTGGTGTTGAAATGGTCACCTCTTTCACTGTTCTCTGCTTCATATAATTAATCGCTTTCTTAACAGAGGCCTGGTGTTTGATACCCACTATGGAAACTTGCTGAAAGTTGATGCCTATGGAAACCTCCTGGTGTGTGCACATGGCTTTAATTTCCTCAGAGGGTGAGTGCTTACTTTTGACCGCTCTTTCTGACTTAATGTGATCTGTAGGGCATCTATTGCATAAGGACTTGTGAAGACTTCCGATGCTGCGTCTAAGAAAATTCAAGGGCCCAAGGTCAGAGGCAGCCAGAAGTCTTTATGCAAGGCCTGCCTGGATGCTTTCCTGCTCAACCTGCTGTAAGGAAACTCTGCTGATCTCCAGAGGTCACTTCTAACCCCTATGATTCTAGGTTCTGTGATGGATCGTGTGCCATTTCCTGCACCCTTTTCCATCTGCTTGCTTTCCTTGTGCCCCAGAGAAGGTGCTTAGGGAAGCAGAGGGGGCTGCAGTGCTGCAAGCCTGATGTATCCCAGCAAATCCCCTCCTACCTGCAAGGCAGAGGAATGGAAGGCAAGCACGGGCCAGCTCCAGGGCCTCAAGGTGATGAGCCTGTCACTGTAGGCATGTAAGTCCCTGCAGCAGGAGGTGAACATTTTATAAAAGACCTTATGAGTGCAGTCAAGTTCCTCCTCGAGTCAAAGGTGATCTTCTGAAGCTCCAGAAATGAAGGAAACAAGAACAATTGAGTGACTTTTGTCATCACCACCCTGCTGGTTAATTGCAGCAGGACCCAAGGCTCCTGCAGCACAGCCCTGTTCTGCCCTGCGGGAAGCTGCTCAGAGGGATGTTCATCAGCACATGGAAAGTGGGGGAAAGTTTAAGATAAGCAAACAATGAAAGTGCAGATGATGTAAGGCATACCCATAGCCAGCAGCATGGGGCTTAAGGTCGAGTTGTGGACTCCTGACCATGGTTTCCCTCTGGGGGCTTGGCTCTCTTGCTGACTCAGGATGAGGGCTCTGTGCCCGGTGCTGCTGCAGCCAGCACAGTGACAGTGACATGCGGTGGGTGCTGTGCACGTAGGAAAGCTGGGTGTTGGTTAAAGCACAGAGATACTACTTGCTAATGGACCCTACTAAACCCATGTTCTGCCGGTCAGCGTACTGTATCCACAGTATGTTTTGTGGCTTCATTCTTCTCCACCTTATCTGTTCTCAGGCCTGAAACACGGGATCAATATCCGAACAAATTTATCCAGAGGGATGACACAGATAGGTTTTACATTCTGAACACATTGTTCAATCTACCAGGTGAGTCCCATATGACTGTCCCTGTATCTTTTGAAGCCTGTAAAGCTTTGCTAATGTCTTACTCAGCTGTTTGATTTATTTGTTTTTGCATGAACTTTCTTCTTTCAGGCACAGGGCCCAGATTTAGCTGGCTGTGTGGTGTTATCCTTGTTTTAAGTCTTGCTTTGCTTCTTTGCAGAGACCTACCTGTTGGCTTGCCTCGTGGATTTCTTTACTAACTGTGACCGGTACACTAGGTACGTGTCTCCTCTGGTTAGACACACTGATAGTACTGTAAGATTGTTGTTATAAAATGCAATATATATAATACAGATGCACCTGCTGTTAGTATCTCTGAAGACCTCTCAAGTGGTTTCAGTGGGGAAACATTCAGACCTCTTTTGATATTAAGAGAATTTAGTGCTGATGAGAGGGATGAACCAGCTGAGACTGGTTATGTGGGTCTCCTTCACAGGGCATGCCAGTGTCACTGTAGTGACTGACACAGGTATTTGGGACAGTTTCTAAGACCACATACATATTAAAGAGTGATTACAGCCACTGCGCAGCTCGTTTTCAACCCATGTCCTTTGGATCCATGTTTGAGCAGGTAACTGAGAGGCAAAGTTTCCTCAGCCAGTTACCACAAGTTATAATTGAGGACTTTGTGTAATCAGAAGTGAAATATTCAGATATTCAGTGTAGTTTAAAAGGCTATTTCAGCAATGTATGTATTTTCCTAGCTTTCAAATAGATAAAAACATAAAAACAAGCTGCAAGTCTGAGTGCTACTGTGCAGCTGACTTATTGATGGGTCATTTTTGCATGTTTTGTGACTGGAAAGGAAAAGTTTGATCATGTAGTGTATCCATTGCTGCAGTAAAGGAGTCAATGAGTGTGGTAAGATAATGCTCCATAGGTTTTGAACTCTGCAATTGACCGCTGCAACCTCTCCTCTGTCTCTCCACAGCTGTGAAACAGGGTTTAAAGATGGAGACCTCTTCATGTCATTCAGGAGTATGTTCCAAGATGTCAGAGATGCTGTTGACTGGGTTCATTACAAGGTGACTGCAAGAACTCCTCGAGACATCTGTAGTCATAAATGAGTTAGAAGGACTGGTTTGTAACTCTTAGTTAAGATATTCTACTTTTGGGCAAGGGCCTTGCTTTGCCACCTAGTGAGCAAATCATAAACTGCAGTTTATGCGAGGGAGTCAAAATAATTGGCACTGCAGTATATCTCTGCTGGCTTCCTATTTCTTTTTGTTGTGCCTAGACTCTGCTTCCTTGCTATAATTGGTGGGTTTTAGAATGTGTTGCCACGAGGATATTTGCACTTACAGTTCACAACTTGCACGTTGTCACTATTTAAAAACAAAAAGCAATTTTATTGTAAATATGTCACAGTGGTGCTATCTTATGTTGTCTAAAAGCTGCCTGCATTAAACAGAATTCATCAGAGAGGAAGCCATTTTTCAGCACACTTGTGTGCAAAGTTAGAATGTAGATCTTGTGAGCATTAATACCTCGTCCAGGACCTGATCTTCTTGTTCTTCCGCATTCAAGAGGTCTGTGGGGTGGGATGGGGAACTGTCACAGGACACCTCTGCTCACAGTTGTACTTGTGGTTGTTTGAGTCATGCAGAAGCTGGGAATCTGTTTTTCTGTCTTTATGCAGTGTTATATGGTACATGGTGCAGTCGGCCACTATGATGGTCAGTGTTGGAGACAGGTCGTTGACTGTCTTGTTTGCTATGGCAAATCTATTTTTTGTTTGTTTCTATTGTATTCCCTTCTGAAAGGGTTAAAATGCTGTTGAAGTGGATTATTTACCATGGTGAGGGAATCGATGGATCACAGAGTTTGTGATGGTCCCTGCTACTCAAAGCCTCTCATCTCTAGAGTCACTGGTTCAGATTCGCCCTGGTTTGTACTTTCACAGCATTTTGAAGTGTGAAAGTTGGCATTACTTTGATGTCTCTTACATCGTAAGTTTCCATCACCTCACTGGATTCTGTTGTTTCTATTTCAGGGATCGCTCAAGGAGAAGACCCTTGAGAATCTGGAAAAGTACGTGGTGAAAGATGTAAGTGTGAAGTTGCTTCACTTGTGCTACGTGACATTCTGTACTGAGTAAGCAGGCAAGAAGTAAATACGCTGATTTGCTTTACTACATCACAAAACAGATAACGCTGTGATTTCCATTGTAATAACCAAAGACAAAGTGGAAAGTTCGGACGCAGCCTTTATTCTGAGCCAGTGATCCACGTGATTTCGTATTCACACGCGCGTTTTTTACGTAAAATATAAAAGCCAGAGGAATCGTTATCATGGGACACAGGTGGACATGCCGGCCAGGCTTACGTTGTTTCTTTTGGTGCTGAAAGCAGCTGGAGTCCCTTGCCCACATTTTCTCTGCCCAAACAATCCTCTGCTGCAGAACTCTTTCTAAAAGTAACAGGCGAGCATCATTGAAACAGAAGTATTCCTCCACCATCCAGCAAAGGCTTTACACATCTCTTACAATGAGGGGAAAAAATTGAGGGGAAAATCCTGAGAGACTCACCAAAGCCCAGTACTTTGATAAGCCCCAAAATATGTGTTCAGCACATCTAACTGAGCAAGCTCCGGTGGCTCCCTTATGTTCACCCTCTGCAGTGCACAGGGCCCTGCGGACCCATCATTTTATAATTATTATGCAGTTTAAATGCTCTCTGTGGGCTTCTCCTTTGGAGGTGGAATACTGTTTTGAAGCAGTTAACCTCGTTTCTAGTTACATGCCTGCAAAATTCTTAGGAAACTGTCCTGCGAGGTGATCAGCTCTTATGGCAACAGCCCTAAGATTTACGATTCCATAAAAATAGCTCCGGGAATAAATTCTCTCTAATTTGAGGTTGGAATCGTAACACACTTCAACTTGTGGCTCACGCGAGCTCAGATTTCACCTCCTGTGGGACCATTTTGGGAGGAGATCAGGGGCTGGAGGGTGGTGGTAGCAGTGCTTCCCTTGTTTTGTCTGATGGGATCACAGCTGAGCTGTGTTTTGCCCATAGTGTAGCTCTCTGTGTGTCTGACTGTTCTGTTCTCTGACTTGCAGGGGAAGCTGCCACTGCTGCTGAGCCGCATGAACGAAGTTGGGAAGGTGTTTCTTGTGACAAACAGCGACTACAAATACACAGATGTAAGTGCTGTGTGAACTGGTGCATCAGTATGTAATGGAATGAACAAAAGCCAACCACCTAGTATATGGGGTTTGGCAGGATAGTAGGGAATTGGTGGGGGAATTGGTGGGGAAGTGGGTGCTTTCTGAGCCGAGATGGTTTAGTGGTGAATGCCAATTAGGTGGTGAGACTTCTCTTTTATAGTCCTGGCTCTGCTACTGACCTGGGGTAGGCCTGGCTTAAGTCGCTTTGTGCCTCTGTTCCGCAGCAATTAAGAAGGTGAAAGAAAAAGTGGTAATCTGCTCTTCCAAGTGAGACAGTTCTTAGTAGGGAAAGGTCACCAAACCCATGATCTTGGAGAGGGCTGGGAGCCAGAGCAGGCTGTGTGCTGTGCTGCTGGCTGAATGTCAGCTTGTTGCCACACTGCTAAAGTATAGAATCACATGCCATTATAAAGCATTGCAAGATACAGCTGAAGCAGTGTGCAGATTCCTGAGGCAGATGTGTTCTTCGATTATATTTCCTTTTACTTTAAGGTCAATCCATTCATTCTGTCTCCAAACCTTAGGCTGACTTTCCTGTAAATGCTGAAAATAAAGTTTTGTAGCCTGAAAAGACAAGAGCAGAGAAGTATGTTTCTATTACCTAAACTGCATTAAAAAATGCATCTTTGAATACTTTCTGTCTTTCAGAAAATTATGACTTACTTGTTTGACTTTCCACACGGACCAAAGGTATGTGGTTTCTAGATTGCAGTTCCAAAAGGAGTTGATGTGCCTAATTATCTGTGTAGCTGGAAAGCATTTTAATCCTGCTTCATCAGCTGCATGGGATTAGTTGCTTTAATCTGGTTAAAACACGCTTGCTGTTTAGCACCCTATTTGAATAGGATCAAAGCAAATACAATATAACAAAGAGAAAAGAGGCATCATCTAGTCTCAAACAATAATCTGTGTTAGTGATAACATTATTTTAGCATTAACACATTTTAGCTGTGGCATTTTACAGCCAGATTTCTTCCTAATCTTATACAGCGGTTTGTTAAATAATGTCTTGATGGAAGGGAAGGAGTTGTGTAAAACAGCAGATGGCCTTGTTGTGCCTCTGCTATGGTAGTTCCAAACGTTTGCCATGCTCTCCCTTCTATCCCAAGGATGAAGCTCAGCCCCGAAACTTCTGGAGAGAGGCTTAGGAGCTGAATTCATGCTGCTTTCCCCATCTCTCATTAGGAGACCATCTCATATTCAAAAGATGTGTTTCCACACTGTGCACTGAAAGTAGAAGAACAAGGGAGAATTCTCTTCTTCTCTTCTTCATAGGAAATCACACCTGGTGTCCGTCAGGCAGGGCTGTGGTTTTGAGCTGCGCTCTGTAGAATGGAGTCTGGGCATTTTCCAGCTCTAGGCGAGTGTATCAGTGTGTGTCTGAAAGGCTGAAGCCACAGTCACATCTGTAACGTTTGGAAATGGTGGCAGCAGTGTCAATTAGTGCATCCCTTGCACGACAGCTATGCTGTGACATGGCTGTTAGTGCCGTTCTCCTTCCTTCCTCAGTCCTCGCTGCTGGGCTGGGTTGGGATGGCTTTGCCAGAAACAAGTGCTTTAGGAGATGGCAACCAAGGATCGTGCCACAGAGGCATGAACTAAGAGAACTGGTGCATTTGATGGACCAGCTGTGTAAAAGATGATGGCTGTGGGCAGTGACGCTCCAGTTAAATTCCATGTGATTGTTTATGTGGTGCCCAGTTCTAGGGTTTGTTTTTGCTTTTGCAGCCTGGGAGTGCCCATCGGCCTTGGCAGTCCTACTTTGACCTGATCCTGGTGGATGCACGGAAACCCCTCTTCTTTGGGGAAGGCACTGTGCTGCGGCAGGTGGACACGGTGAGCACCACACAGAGGGCGCCTCAAAGGCTGGAGGGGCTCACATGCAGTCTCTTAATGGGAATGGGCAGTGCAGTATTTAGGCTGGCCTTGCCCTAGAAAGAGAGTAAAGAAAGAATAGGACGGAAAAGACTCAGAGCATCAGCTGTTCTTTACTAATGCATTATCTCCTCCTTCAGGTGACCGGGAAGCTGAAGATCGGTACCTACACTGGCCCACTGCAGCATGGCATCGTGTATTCAGGAGGTGAGGCAAGCAATTCTGGTCCTGTGAAGTGGCTTTGACATGCCCTGGTGGCCTTCATCCACTCATGAGGACACATGCAGGGTGGCTGTGCGTTATGCCAGAATCTAAGCAGGGCTGTGTTTTGTGAAACACATCATTTTGTGCCTTCTGTACCAAAAAAAACTATCACTATTGCTGCTCAGAGCTGAGAAGAAAGGGAGCTGTTCCTCAAGGCCTTTCCTTGCCAGGAAGGGCCTGGGAAATGCCACTGCAGGGCTGGGAGTGGGGAGAGATGCAGCTGGTCCCGTTGGCAGCAGTGAGGACAGCTGGGAATGCTGCATAGAGTGGCTGCAGCAGGGAAATGCAGTGGCTGCACGGGGCTGTCCATAATGCCCTTGGCTCCATCAGTTACATAGTCAGGAGGCTACAAGGTCCCTTTGCTGCTACACTTGTATGAAGGTGTGTTTATATTCCAAGGGAAGGTGAGTGTGCGGTGCCCTGTTATGTTTAGCAGCTGGATATTTCTGGGAGGAAAATGAAGCAGCTGCATCCCTAACCCTGATCCTCAGAATGAAGCTCTGCATTTCCCTTTAGCTCCTCATTCCAAGCCAGTCTGTTCTTTGTTTCAGGCTCCTCGGACACAGTCTGTGACCTGCTGGGGGCTAAAGGGAAGGACATTCTGTACATTGGAGACCACATCTTCGGAGACATCCTCAAATCCAAGAAGCGCCAGGGCTGGAGGACCTTCCTGGTGATCCCTGAGTTGGCACAGGAACTACACGTCTGGACTGACAAAAGTGGTCAGCAGGGGGCAAGGGGGCACAGGGGGGAGATCACTCCATCTTGCAGCCTTTCTCCCAAACCCACCTTAGATCCTTCTTCCCTGGGATGGGTTGTTGGTGCAGCTGGGTTGCTCACAGGGTCCCAGGTCATTTGCCTGTGATCACCCCAGCCTTCTCTTGGCCAGGGGTGAAGCTGCTGCTGATTTGGTTTGGGTTGAGCTCATCAGTCCCCAGCACTCCTCTGCCTCTTGTCTCAGTAGAGCCATGGCTTGTCTAGTAAAAAGTATCTAACAAGATAGCCTTTTTTTTCATCCCTGTATCACCCAAGCCATGACTACTCTCCAGCCTGCAGGGAATCCCTGTTTACCAGGCACTTCCTCTTCCTTCCTCCTCCTCTTCCTCCTTCTCCTCCTTCTGCTGCCAAAATGCTGTTTCCCATCCTTGAGCACTACTGCCTTTCTCCCAGGTTTGCATACTGACGTGTGAGTCAGTTTGGGGGTTATGCACATTGTCCCATGACTGGCTGAAAGGTTTCTGTGAGGGCTGTGAAGGTTCAGTCTCAAAAACTAAAGTGGCAACCAGAAACTAAGCCCAGAGTTTTCTTGATGGCATAGAGCACAATCAAACCCCCTCCCTGCACAGTGGCTGTGACATACTACATGCCCCACCACGGCCACCTGGGCAGGATGGTGCATTTGCTTTCAGCTTTTTCATTTTGAGGTTAAACTTACCTTTTCCCCCTTTCTTTTCTGGATTATCCAGCCCTTTTTGAAGAGTTGCAGAGCCTGGACATCTTCTTGGCCGAGTTATACAAGTGAGTGTTCAAACACTGACAAGTGTACTGCTGCCTCTCCCAGCCTAGCGACAGCTAATGCGTGGCTCTGGTTGAACCCTTGGGGTTGGGTTGGCAGCACTGCTGCCAGAGCTTTGCCTCAGGCCTGGGTTCCTCCCCTGAGACCAACCTTCCCCTCCAGACCAGCCTCCCTCCCTAAGCCCCCATCCCACAACATCTGGTTCTGAAAGGCTTTTCACAGCATGTATTTACCTTCTCGCCTGTAACTAGGCATCTGGACAGTAGCAGCAATGAACGCCCTGACATCAGCTCCATCCAGAGACGCATTAAGGTACCAATCATAAAAATCCCTTCTCATCCTTTTGGATCCCAAAGGGCTTGACAACCCGACCCACTGCTCAGCCCTGAAATGCTTTGCTTTGCCTTTGGGTGGGCAAGGCAGGCTTGGCAAAGCCGTTCTGTCTGTGGACGCAAACGGAGGAGC
Organism: Excalfactoria chinensis; assembly: GCF_039878825.1. Classification (NCBI taxonomy): domain Eukaryota; kingdom Metazoa; phylum Chordata; class Aves; order Galliformes; family Phasianidae; genus Excalfactoria; species Excalfactoria chinensis. Next base: position 26,504,184 of record NC_092830.1, on the reverse strand, counting down.
TTCCCAGCTCACTGGTGTCACTGGCACTCCTGAAAGGCAGCCTGGTCTGGAATAGGGTCTCCTTCCTCATGTACGTAGCACCTGCTTACAGTGCTCACTGCTACAGAGCAGGGTGCTGCTGTGTGCCTGGAGGGGCCGTAGCCTCTGGTTCAGCCAGCCCTGTGTGCGAGGTCCCAGCCTGGGGCGGGTGCTGGCCCTGGTGCCACTGCTGCCTTCCTTTCTGTTAGCTGGGGCCCGGCTGTGCTTTGATGCCTTGGGATAAGAGCGCACAAAAGCTCACTGGAGATCCTTGCAGGCTTCACGTAGCCCCCAGCCTTCAATGATGCTGAGGCAGGGTCAGCTCTGTGCTGCCGTGGGCCCAGGCCAGGATTTAACCTACCCTTTGCTTGTAGAAAGTGACCCATGACATGGACATGTGCTACGGAATGATGGGAAGCCTTTTCCGCAGCGGCTCCCGGCAGACACTGTTTGCCAGCCAGGTGATGCGCTACGCCGACCTCTATGCAGCCTCCTTCATCAACCTCCTTTACTACCCCTTCAGCTACCTCTTCAGAGCCGCCCACGTCCTGGTGAGTTGCAGATACTTGGGAGCACTCCCACGAGCTGGCAGCACTGGGAGGATGGGGTGGCATGTGCTGGGCCTTGCGCTCTGGTTGCCTCAGCATCACCTCTCTCTCTCACACTTTTAGATGCCACACGAGTCCACAGTAGAGCACACACACGTTGACATCAACGAGAAGGAGTCGCCCATGGCCACGCGCAATCGCACCTCGGTGGATTTTAAAGATTCTGACTACAAGCGGCACCAACTGACCCGCTCCATCAGTGAGATCAAACCGCCCAACCTCTTCCCTCAGGCACCTCAGGAAATCACACACTGCCACGATGAAGATGACGATGAGGAAGAGGAAGAGGAGGAGGAAGAGGAGGAGGAAGAAGAATAAGAAGGAAAAAGTAAAGCATTTCTGAAGATAAACCATGACTCTAGCAGTGATCAGGAGCAGATTCCTATGTTGGGGCCCTTGGGGTGATGGGTTGGGGGTGTGTGATTCCTGCAAAGGCACATTTTGAGAGCGGCCGGAAACTTTCAACAAATTAACACTAATCAGGAGGAAACCTTTGTTTTCAGTTCTGCAGACGGTTCAACGAGCTGATGGATCTGCCTGGGTGGTGCAGTCAGATGGCAGCGCCCGCCCGTGCTGTAATGCCGCTCCCGTTCCATTTGGGGATGCTGCATGACTTTTCCTTTCCCATGATGTGTTTCCATTCGAACGGTGTCCTGTAAACGGTTTTTGCCATTTGTTACGTTCATGTGGAGGAGGAAGGGATTTGCTGAGCCCTGCGGGAGGCGCAACAATCCAACTCCTGCTGTTTGGGTTGCCACCCTTTCCTCTCCTGCATTTAAAGCACCCCCACCACGTTAGCCAGGGCGCTGCTGTGGCTTCCAGCTCCACGTCCACGCCTGCTTGCAGGAGTCTCCCTGTGAATGGTTCAGTTCCTCCGTCCACCACAGATAGCAGCAGGATTTCGGCCCTTAGGTGCATTTTGCAGCTGTACACATTTTGGTTTGTAGGCGGCGTTGTCTCCTCCCTCTGCTTCACACTCTCTTCCATCAGCAGCATTCAGTGCCTGACTGCCAGCACGTTTCCCAAACAGCGGAGCCGCACGCTGTGATTCTCAACTCAACTCCTGTACTTCCAACAGTAAATATTAACCCCACAGCTTCAAGCTACTGCTTTAGCATTACATTAGTCAGCTTGTCTTCCTCGCTGCCTGTTGCTGACCCTTCTGTCTGCTCAGTGTCCCAAAGACAAAACCAGCCACGGTGAAGGGCCCAGTCTTCCAGGGTGCTGCGGGCCACGCAGCTCTGCCCTGCAATAGGAAACAGCGTAAGCCACAGCGGTGGGCAGGAGGCTCTCATCCGCCCGCAGCTCCATTGCCTTTGTCCCAGTGTGGAGCACAGCGAGGGCCACGTCCTGGCTGAGGGGTGACTCACGGCTGCCATGCGGGGATGGTGTGGCTGATGGTGCAGCTCTGCCATCGCTGGTCTTTCTTTGTGCTGTGGGTGCAGCTTCCCTGAGTGCAGCCTGTGCCGTTCACATGTGAAGGGATTACAGTGGGGGCCTCTTGTAATGAACTCGACTGCTGTTTCAGTACCATGAGCGCATTTAATCTTCTTTTTTTCCTTTTTTTTCCCTCCCATTTTAAAGTACCTTAGGAGAAAATAAAAATAATGCACACCACCACCCTCTGAGCAGGAAACGCTGCTACTGAAGTGGCAGTTCTTCAAGTCAATAAACCGTGATGTTTCTAAGAAGTGCCTGGTGCAATGTGGCACGGTGCTGGGCCGGGGGGTGGCCGGCACTGGGCAGCAGGTGGCAAGGGGGGGCAGCAGGTGGTGTGGGGGGGCAGCGGGTGGGAAACAGCCCCAGCTGGAGGGGAGTGCCAGAGCCGGCCCTGCATCCTCGCACTGGAGGCCATGCTGGGATTTGCTGTGTTTGACCACCATTTCTCCAAGCAGAGACACTTGGATTCTTCAGGCTTTAACCCGGCAGCTGAACGAGGCACGAGGCTGTTAGCAGGGCCGTGTGGGGGGCACTGCACATTCCTTCTGCCTCTGTAGTCCCACAAATAGCTCACTTCCAGCCCAGGGCTATTTCTGCCTGTGACAGGGAGATGTTGAAAGGCTGGAGCAATTCCCTCACATTTGGGAAAGCAGAGGCAGAGCCAGCCAGGCCCTTCTTCCTCATCCCACCTTACGGGGCTCTGAATCACAGAGTCATTGGGTTAGAGAGAATATCTTAAAGCCCACCCGGTCCCACTCTGCTGTCATGAGCTGGGTGCCACCCACCAACTCAGGCTGCTAAGGATCTCATCCAAACCAGCCTCGGGCACCTCCAGCGATGGGGCACCCACAGCTCTCTGTGCAGCAAAGCCAGGGCCTCAACTCCCTCTGAATAAAGAATTTCAGACAGCACACAACAGCCAACGCCAACACAGCTGCCATCAGGACTGTCCAACAACCAGCAGGCTGTCAGTCCCCGTGCCATGCCCAGGGGTCTCTCCACCCACAGGGCTGGGTGTGACTGCTCCACCAGCACCCACCTGTGGGACCACCACTCCTCATGAGCTGCTCACAGTGACCTGGCAGTGACCTGGCCCTCGGTGCTGGAATCCCACAGCTGCTGCTCCAAAGAACACATGTAGAGATGCTGGGTGCATCCTGGGTGCTGCCAGCACCGCCTCAGACAGTCACACTACACAGCAGGAGAAAAACCACAGTCTCACAGTCAATAAAACCCTTTTTCTGCTGACTTCTAGGCACTGCTTGGCAGCGATGCAGCCAGGCCCTTCCTACACCAGGATGGGGCAGACAAACCATTCCCATTCCCCGGCCTCTTGTGCCCACCCTGCCCCATTTCTCTCCCTTACACTCTCAGTCTGGCCACACCAAGACCCTGCACGACACACAGTGGGGATGAGGTAGGGCTAAGCAGATGGCGTTCCCACTTCCCAACAAACAAATATGATGTATGGCAAGCATGTTGTAAATAAGGGACTTTTATTAGAGGAAGAAAAAGGCCATCAGCATTGAGGCATCGCTGCCTTTGCCTCTTCCCCCTCCCCCCAAATGGATGGCCCCCAGGCCCCAATGCAAAGAACACAACCTGGCCCTACAAGATCTGGCATCTCCGTGGCTCCCAACAACTGCTGAGGAGGTAAAAGCTGCCCAGTGCCAACAGCAATTCCTGATCAGCAGAGAGCTGGGGCCGGGGTCACCACCATCAGCCCCCCACCCACGTGCCAACAGGCGGCCCTTTGAACAGGGGGGGGAGGAACGGAGGAGGGAAAAATGCATAAACCGCAATGTCCAACAGAAACAAAATCATCATTTATCTAGAAGAACAGAAATAAACAAAACGCTTTTCAACAAAATCACAACATATACAAATAAATCAGGTACAAAATAAATAGGAAAGGTTGGAAATCTACAACAAAATTAGAATAATTATAAAATCCATTTGTATGACAATCAGTATATGAAACGTATACACTTCATTCACGATTTCGGTTGTGCTTACTCGGGTTTATGTACACGCATGGAAACACTGTAGTCAGAACACTACAACTCCGGAGACCCGACATAATGTACAATATGATACAACCAGCACAGACCACGTGTGATGGGCAATGGGACGTGGGAGGGACCAGGGGAGCACTGGGCTCAGCCGGGCTGGGGCTTTGTGCCATGCTCCCGAATGCAGGAGGAAGGTTTGGTTTCAGAGCCCACTGGCTGCAGAGAAGCAGCTCGGTGTGGTTTCCCGGTGACACAGGAAGGTGCCCTCAAGTACTTGAGATTTTGGACTCAGTCTGTTTGGCATCCAGGTGCAAAGCAAGCTGCTCTGCTGAGGGCACACGGACAGAGCACCCACAGCGGGTAAAGGGATCCAGGCCTGGCTGCAGAGCAGTCACCAGGAGCCCCGCTGTCCTCCCACACTGGTCTTTGGACAAAATCCGAAGGCATTCCTTCAGTATTGGCACTTCCAACTAAAGGCCTTTGGCTGCTCATCTGACCCCTAGAGTTCTCTCACTTGAATTCAGGACTGGGTTCAACAGCCAACCCTGGAGGATCAAAACTTCCTTTTTAAAGTTCTGTGATCTCCAAACAGCAGAAAGGCGATACCAGACCTTTCCACCAAGCACTGAATGCTGGGATGAGCCCTTCCTCCCCAACCAGCCCTACCGCTCAGCCAACTCCTGTCCTGCTTTGGGGGGGAGAACAGAGACATCAAAGCCACCTCCTGAGCACCAGAGCTGCCACAGCTTTTGCTGCAGGCACTGCTCTGCCCCCAGCCTCAGCACAAGCCCAGGCCCAGCTGGGGGAAAGACTAAAAGAGAAGTGCTCAGGGACTGAGCTCTGCAGGACTCCATTATCGGCCCTACTTGAAGGAAACCAAGGCCCGAAGGAAAACCTCAGGAGAGATCACAACATTTTTCAACTGTAGCCAGAAAAGCAGTAGCTCAAGTACCTTATCTGCAAGGTGCAAAACCTCTACGGTCCGACACAAGGATAACAAAAAGGACAATGCCACTTTGGTAGAGTTTGATGCTACTGACCCATGAAACCTTTCCCTCACCACCTGCACCCAGGCCTGCTCTGGGGAACATGCCCAGGGCCCACATCCACCTCCTAACACAACGGCAGCTACACAAATCCAACCTGAGAAGCTCAGCCGTACCACTGTGGATCTGCAGCAGGCAGCCGTGTCCCCTCACCTGGGCACAGCCTCGAGCACAAGGCCATGAAATTGAAAACAGAGGACCAGGAGGACAAGCTCCAGGATGAGAGCAGAACACCAAGCAGGTCTGTGTCCCCCTGTGCTGGTGCTGTCTCGGGGGTCACAGTGCAGGGCCCTGCAGCTGATGGACCAAGGACACTGGAGAGCAGTGCAGGGCTTGTCCTCTGCTTGTTAGGTCAGGATGAAGGCCGCTCCCTCTTCAATGCTGTGCAGTGATGCCTGGTTTCCACTCCCATTTGTTAAGATTGTTGGTTCAACAACAATCAACCCTCAGTATCCAAGGACCAGGCACTTCTTTGGCACTCTCTCTCTCTCACTACAGATCTCTCCCCACCCGCCAGCCCCAGCTTCCTACTGGCAATGCAGACATTGGATAATGCAACAACTGGTACGTAGGCACTGGTTTTAAAACCACAGGCGTGTATTAGACAGCATATAAAATATGGTACGTCTTTCATGTGGGAATGATCACTACAGTCAATTTCAGCACAAGGAAGATGCACATCCCAAGCAGTCCTGGAGAAGGTGGCCGTGCTCTCCTTAGGACAGGGTACTTACACAGGATGTTCGCTGGGGGGCAGCCCCTCACAGAGCCGCCTCTGGTTTCCTTTCCTCTGAGCTGAACTGAGCCAGAGTCCCACCAGTGCCAACCTCACCTCTGGAACTGGGCCTGCAGCTGGGGAGCAGCACAGGGCGATGTGTCTGTGGGTGTCACGGGCAGCTGAGCTTCCTGCAGGTGCCTGCTCCACCCACTCAAAAAGGCACTTAAAGAAAAGAAGAATAAAAAGTGATAATAACCCTGAAGTGAGGAAGGGGGGATAAGTGTAGAAGAGAGGGGGGACAGACTGTGGAGCACAGCGCTGAAGGAGTGACCCAGCCCAAGGCCTGCAGGCCTCAGCCCCAGGCAGGGACTGTGAGCCCAGAGCAGTGCCATGTGTGCATGTCAGGGCACAAAGAGCACAAGGGGCAGCAGGAACAGAGCTGGGGCACGACTGGAGCAGGGGAGGGAAGCGTGGGGAGGACAGATGCTGCTGGTGGCACCGCCAGGGCACGGCCTGCCCTGCCGCTGGGACCAGCACCCAGCCCCCGAGCTCTCACCCCTGGGAAACCTCATCCTGAGCCCTGGGGACAACGAACAAGCTGGGGTCCGAGTGAGGGGACAAACCAGAGCGCTCCATCAGCTCCAGAGGCCGAAGTGTCTCGCTGTGCCCACCCGAGCCCCTCTGTGCTCAGCCACGTGCTTCGTATGATCTCCATGTCACCAGAGCCAGTCTTGTTTGGAGAAAGATTCTCATTGGAAAGCAAGAACATTCCTTCACTCTTTACAAAGATTTGGCAATACACAGAATTTAAAAAATAAAATAAAATAAAATCATAGTTACAACAGATTCAGGTTCATTTCTTTAAAGGAAATTCAACCAACAGGAGTGTAAAAGTTATAATTCACAGTTGTGCATTTAAGATATTAGTGTTTAAAATGTCACTTCAAAGAACTCTTTGTGCAAAATTGTATTGACAGTAGAAACCATGGCCAGATGCCCTCCCGGCCCCCAGGCTGCCACCTGCCCCATGACGGACACGGTGAGCTCGGTGGCAGCAGAGCTGACAAGGGAAGATGCAGTATCCGTTCTGCAAGCCAAAGCCTTGCCGAGGTCTGAGGTCAAGCCCAACGATTCCCAAAGCCACCACCAGTGCCCCAAGCCACGGCGCTGAGCCGCTGCTCCACCACACACACGTGGCACAGGCTGTGGCATCTGAGCCCACCTGAACAAAGAAGCCAGCAGTGAGCCCGGCTAACCTGACCCAGCGCTGGCACTGCTCAGAGCCACAGCTTTTCCACCCTGGTGGGGAGAGCCGAGCTCCAGAGCCATCTGAGATGAGCTTGTGCTGGCTCCTAGCACAGGGCTGGGAACCCCTTGCCTTTGTGGAGCAGTAAGACTGCAAACCCCCTGAGAACAGGGAGATAGGATTCCTTCCCCTCCGCTGTGCGGACCATGCCTTGCACTTCAAGCTAATTCATAGCAGCAGCTCCCAACCCCTCCAGGTCAGGTATGTATTTTCCATGTGGAACACATCTACAATCAACTATTTTTCTGGAAATCATTTCACTTTCCATTATCAGACCTGCGTATATGATGAAAAAGTCATGCAAAAAATACAAAATAAAAGGCCTGGAAATTTGTGATCAGTGCAGCATGGGCCGAAGCAGGAGGTATTTCCTTTGGGATCACAAGGCTTTGGTTGGAACATTTGGCTTTTTGGGGGTTTTTTGTTGGTTTGCTTTTTTTTTAATGGAAACAGACACTCCAACAAATCCATCACCTGCCATAAGAAGCAGAACTCACACCCAGTGGGCAGCCTCCCACTTTGAGCCTCCTGTCCTTTGGCAGGCTTTACAAAACAGATACTGCATCTCAAGTTCACCACTGTGTCGGTCACTTCCAACAAACCATTACATTCAGTAACACTTATAGGAACAGCAGCACAGCAAGGGGCTCACTGTGCCAAGGCAAACACAGTCACATCTCAACGCTTTGCTTTGGGAGAAAGGTGCAACACTGGCAGCTCTTGGTGCAGTGTGAGGCGCCTCAGAGTGGTGGCTTTTAGACGGGACCCAGCACGTGCTAATGCAAAGCTGATAAAGGAGTTAAGCCTCGGGGCCTTGCTTTGTGCCCCCAAGCCTGCCCCAGGGCTGCACACCCTGTTTCCTGCAGGGAGTTGCTGCAGCAGCATTGTGCCCTTCCAGCTGACATTCACCAAGGCAAACCAGATGGTGAGTGAGCCCTGAACTCAGGTAGGCACGGAGCTCTGGCAGTTGCATTTGGGGCTTCTCTGGGGGTCAGAGGAGACCATCTGGGTGCAAAGTAAGGAAAGGAGATGCTACATAATCAGGGGCCACGGGTCTTGGAATAGAGAAATCACAATGCCTGGTTTATTGGTCTCTGCTTGCATTAATACTGAGGGCAACGTTCACATTTTGTTTGAGACAGCACTGAACAGGAGAGGATAAGGAGGGGGGAATGTTTTTGATTTGTTGTTTGTTGTTTTTTTTTTTCAATTTGAAGACTTAAACTCCATTCACAGGACTGGGGAACATGCAATGCACAACTGCCACAGGTGCCCCTTGCTGCACCCAGGCTGCGTTCAGGTTTCGGGGTGGAGGACCTGGCTCCTGCTGCCCCACAATGGTGGCACCTGGGTAGGAGGCTCACTGCTCTGCTACCATGGTCACCCCTAAAATGGCTGTTAAAAGGGGCCAGAGAGAAGGAAATGCACCGAAACCACTCACTGGAAGGAATGTGGCTGGGAACAGCCTGGGAATGAACCTCTCTGAATCCCTGAAGTGCAATACACTCATGTCTGGAAAGTTGTCATCAGTTCTTAGAGAGGACAGGATGGTCCCAACTCCTCAGCAGAGCTGTCCTTGTGCTGGCGGAGGTTTTCTGTCACCTGGAGGATGTACTTTGGGCATAACTGTAGCAGCATCTTTTGTGTTAACACTAGAGATTTGAGGGAGGGATAAGGACTGCTGTACGCTGTTACTAACAAACACTGCAATCTGCCCCTGGCCGAGGTAAAGGTGTACAGACCACTACAGCACGTGGGTGCTTAAAAGTTAGTTGGTTTTGGGCGCACGCATCACTTCACCACGCCATCGTCAGGAGTGTCAACAGAAAACCACCCGGTGACTTTGGTATTGAATGTTACACCCGGCTTTCGTCTCACGAGACCACAGCATTGCTAACTGAGTGAGTCCTTCCCCCCAGCATCATCGTCAACGTACACAAAGTTTTCGGAGGTCACAAAGCTGTAGAGAGTAACAACGCGTCTGCCTGTTTTACAGATAAACCTTCTGGAATTTGAGAGATCATTAAATATTAAAACAACCGCTCCTTCCCTGAAACTAAACTGCAAGAATGTAATAATCCTCATCCCGTGACCCTCCAGGTGGCTGAAACCAGAGTTCCCTTGAAGCTCGCTCACTCATTCTTAGGACACAAATACATACAAGTACCAGTTACTAACTTCTTCGACGTGGCAACAAAAAGGAACAGAGAGAGGTGAAAAGAGGCCTAAGGCCATCAGAGCCAACGCACAAAACCACGACGGAGCCTATTTTGAGGTTGGAGAGGGACAGAAACAATTTAAAACTCTGCAAAATACTCTTCAAAAACATGATCTCTCTTGAAAAAATAACCGGAGCAGTTTTTAAACTTCTCCAGATGTGTCTGAGGAGGAAAAACCCAACAAGGATCAAAAATACAGATAAAAAATAAACACGATTCTACTTTGCAAGAAGTATTATCATTGTTCTCAAGGGTGGCTCACCATTCCCAAAGTACACTTGGGGCTTCAGTCTCTCTGTCTTGCTCTTTGCTCCTTTCTTCCTGTTTCTTCCTCTTCTTGCTCCCACAACGGACGCAAAAGTCTTTGGTCTCAGAACACTGGACGCAGCACAGTGTCGCAAGCACGTACTAACGGTTGTCACACTTGGGGAGGAGACAGGAAGGAGCGAGGGCTGGTCCTGCTGAGGAGATGGGATGGGTGGGATGCGGGGAGTCAGCTCCTAGATGGCTCCTTCACTGTGCATACTGTGGTTGGGCTTGTTGTGAGTCACACAGTTCTGTTCGTTCAGCAGGTTTGCTGTCTCGTCCGGCAAACCGTCATGCAGCTCCGTAAGAGTCAGTTCGATTTTAGTGTTTTCACTGTCCGAGGACTGAGGTGTTTTGTCCATCCGGGATGCCATCAGGGCATTTTGGTACTGCTGTCTTGAGATCTGCTCCGAGCACAGAAGGAAGGAACAGAAAGAGCCAGTCACGCTCGAGAATCTCTCACAGGACACCCCAGGAAAACGAAGAACCCTCCCTTTCCAGATGATCACACTTCAACTCCTGTTCACCTGGCATTGACTCCACTTATACTAACATCCCCGCTCTTTGCAAGAGCAGAGCAGCCTGGCTGCACGGCATGGCGATGCTTCCACAGGCAGGGTGGAAGCCCAGGGCTGTGTGATCACTGTGCTGCCTGCAGGCACGGATTTACTCCTGTGCAGAGATTTTAAAATCAGACTTCAACTTCCTTCTAACCACGCATCTTTTCAGGGCCTAAACCAAAGTTCAGTGAAGTCTTTTCCCCAGCTTTGGCGAGCTCTGGAGGAGCTTTAATGAGTCCTCAGAGAGCCAGAGGGCACGAGCATTAGTGCTCTTGTTTAGCGTAGCAAACATGGCAGGAGCCATTCCATAAGCTCCTGAGGTCAGGCAGCACGATGTACGTGCACCAGCAGCACCATGTGCTACAACAGCACTGGATTATCTCAGCAGATGAAAGAAGCTGAGCAAGATTTTTAGAAAGCCTCAAGTTTTTGCTTCAACACAATAGAGAGACTGGAAATGGAGAGTGTCAGATGGACGAGTCACACCTCCAACAGCAAAATCCAAACATATGCAAGTAAGTCACAGCCCTGGCTTACAAGGCATTACTTGAATAAATGCCCATGTGACACACTGAAACACACAGTCTGAGTACTCCTGTCCTACATATAAAGCAGGGTGATACAAAAAGAGGGCTACAGGTCTGACTGCAGAGAAGCCAGGCAATGTAGCGTTCTTTAGACTCAGTACGAACACGGTGAGAGCTGGAAGGTCTTCATACAAACCAGCACAAGATAAGCAGCTGCTCCATACAGCAGAGATCAGCTACTGGAATCTGTAGTGAGAGTCACTTGCTCAGGAATAACCATTTACTGACCTAAACTGTGAAGCCCTGAACCACTGATCAGTACATTTCCATTTGCCAAGTTCTGAACACAAGACAATACCCTCTTCTTAAAATCTGCCTACCTGTAGATGTGAAACAATTGATTTAGCATTCCAGTATTTCTATCCTATTTCCTGCTTTCAACAGTGAATTAACTTTGACAGAAGTTGAGGTCACAAGGAATCTAGAGGAATCTCCCTCCCCAGGCTCCCCAGCCCACCTGCCCAGCTTTCTTCCTACCTTGACAAACTGAATATCTGTGAGTGCTTTCACTGAGTAGTCTGGAACGTACACTTGCAGGAAGGACGCATTCAGCTGGTTGTTGCTGCTCCCTAACGTTGGTGTCACCGCGTCGATGCGATCACTTCGGTTTAAAGAGTCTGAGTGATTCAAGCCACAGGGTCGAGGTGGAGACTTGTTTTCAGCTGGGAAACAGGCAAGAGCAACAGGCTTCTTACATCAAGGAGAAAATACTTCAAGTCATCAGTTTCAAAGGGCCACAAGAAATTGCAGTGTGAAACAGACCACCAAGTAGTTAGTCTACTCATAACTGACATGCAGCTAAATAAAATGGTCCAGAAAAAGAGCACATTTTGAATCCAGAGCTGGTGGTGGACGTCACTGAGTACGATTCAAACAAACCTGGTTCTGTCTGTGCTACAATGGACATGCCCTGCCCACACCTGCTCACAGTGCTTCCACTGATGAGTGGTGGCCATCAGAGAAAGGCAGCTTCCCTCAGCTTCCTTACAGGAGCTCTTTGTAGTCCAACCACACTTAACAGATCTTACTTTTTTCTTAACCATGGATAGCTGTAACTCCACATCAGACTTTTCATGCACACTGCAGGATTTCACTTGAAAATCCCCCAGCTATCCCTTAGGAGTATGACTGGTCACAGGCATTTTGCATCCTCAGCTTCCACCCATACAGGGACCCAGATGACAGAGGACATGCAGAAATACATCCTAAAAGAGTTCTAAAGCCCTTCTGCAGATGGGCTTCTCCTCATGTGGATGTACAGTGCAGAGCAATAGAACTCTTTGGGACTGGTGAGTTACTGCAGCTAAATGTTACCCCTTCAGCCCAAGCACTAATTGACACCACCTGTACCACTCCCAGCGTGGTCCCCATTCTCAGCTGAAAGGTTACTTTCCAATCACCTTAAGACACAAAGCCCTTTCAGCACGTCAGCAATAGTATCACATTTGTTTTGCAGTTATAACGACTCTTACCTACAAAATGGTCTTAAAAAAAATAAATAAAAGCTGACTAAAATTCAACCCTACCTCTGCCACTGCATCACCGTAAACATCTCTCCCTGGCAAATAGATGCAGCTTGCTCTACGTCTCTGCATCCAGCCCTTCCTAAACCAAGCCCTTCAGACGCTTCTAGATGTGTGGCACAATCACCCCACGTTGTCTGCTGTAGCTGCTGTTTTTTCATTATTTTCCACTTGAAAACCCTCCGCTGTCTTCTTTCTTTCATTTTAGGAAAAGGCAATGGAAAAACACAGCTTGTGACAGCTTGGCAACTGTTCTGCAGGTCCTTATGGTAATACCAAGGAGGGGCGCAGAGGGAAGCGCTCAGAGCCCCACATGGCTCCCCCTCCACACCCACCCTCCATCTCCAAAGGCACAGCAGGCTGTGCCCAGGTGTCTCGTGGTATGTTATTGATAGAAAGGAGGAAGGACAGGCAGCTCCATGACAAAGCACATTTAGGAAAAGAAAAGGACAAAAAGACAGAACAAAGAAGTGAGACTACTGAAATCTGAGGGTAAGGACATTGCTTTTGGAATCACGTACAAGACGAGAAGGGAGAGGTTACTAGAGAAGGGGGGAGTACAGGAAGAGCGGGTGGCAGAAGGCACAGCACACAGGTCTGTGGTTGCTGAGCAGTGCCCAGCCCATACCTGCACAGATCCTTACTACCCAGGTTCTCCTCACCTTTAAGTACTGAAGATGCCAAGAGCACAAACCCCAAGGCAAACATCAATGCAAGCACGCTGTGATCTCATAACATGCGGTTCAACGAGAGGAACTTTTTTAGAAGGAGCCACCAAAAGGTGTTGGGTTCAATGGAACAGGAACCGCGCTGCTGTCACAGTGCGCAGACTCACCACACCGGCTCCTTTCTAAAGGGATTCTTCCCATTTTCCATTATCGATCTAATTTTTGATTATTGTTATTTGGAGGGAAAAAAAGCTAGGAAAATACGCTTGGCATTTTAATTGGAAACAACTGTATGTGCAAGGTGCACGTTTACTTATAGAACAGAAACAGGAAAAACAGATGGAAAAGGAAAGAAGACCTGGCAAAATTAAAGAACTAAGCTAAAGAAATAAAAGATAAAGCCACCGAGCTTAAGAGAAAGCCATCAGGTACTTTAATTAAAGAAAGATTATATTTCTCCCTGCTTCTTTCAAGCTTAGCAGCAGGAAACCTTAAAAGAGCAGGAAAAAATCCCCTGCAGGGCAATGACCAATAGTTTATTCCATAGTTTATTGGGAGTGTGCCTTAATTTAGGGACTGACGGCGAGAGACATTTTCAAAGCTGAAATAGAAGAGAAAATACAGGGAGCAGAGAGTGGAAATCTATGAAATGCCTGACATGTACTGATGGTTACGTGTTTCACTCCAATACCCCTATCACATCATTCCATTCAATATCATTAAATGTATCTATCATTTTAGGTCCAGGAAACACCATTTCATCAGCCCAAACTCGTTTAGGATTCTGCTGCTCCTACACACTTTCCTGATGGTTTCCATCTTTCTCAGCTACTCTGCATGCAGTATCTGCAAAGTTCGGTTCTTTCCCAATTCCCAAGTTTTCAGCCACATCTCAGAGCTCATTTTGACCCAACAATCTGTTCTCTCCTTGGTCTCTGCTCTCCAAAGGGATTTCTGTGTCAATCAACTTGGTCATTCATCAAGGAAAGGTCTTAAGCAAAATGGGAACCAAAAACCCCGCAGGAGCTCCCACAGCCTTCTTGCACATTCCATTGCAAATCCACCCACTCAGTACATTATCACAGCATTAATCTCAGTGAAAGAGAATTCAAAGTTTTTGAGCACTTGAAATGGTTTCAAGCCATAGAATTTACCCATAAGAGAATGTAAGAATTCTTTCACATAAGTTCTCATCTTAAGGCGGTGCAGCAGCACACATTCCCCTTTGCCAAATGCATTTTCTTCAGGAAATTTTTCACTTCTTAAACCTCATCTTGGGGGAGAAGATCTTCTTTTAAAGCCTCCCATCCTGATCTCCCACCAGGTCACATACAAGAAATCTGAACACATTAACAAATACATTTTCTTAAACATGTTTTTTAGTTCTTCCCATTTGGACGACTCCATCACGTCGCTACCAATTACCACAAACACAAGTTCAGGATACCTACCTGTGAGGCATAATTCTGTGCTGGACTTCTCCCTAACGAGCAAAGGGGTCAGATAAATACAGACTGCAGCTGACTCGTTACGGTATCAGGGCAGTCACAAGAATGGTGAAAATAGAAGCATGCGGATTTACCTGGAGAACCTGCTGCTAACAACTCTGTTCTGCTGACAACAAAGGTACGAGACAGGGACAAGGGAACTAGAAGAGGGAGAGAAAAAGGATGAGATCACGACCAGAAGGGTGGCAGCTATCCACACTCGACAGGGGAGGGAGCCAGTTCACATACTGAAGAACTAAAACCAGAAGTGCAAATCAACTGTGGAAAAGTAAAGGGTTAAAAACCAAACCGAAACAAATCAAAAAAAGACAACTGAACAATTTTAGGAACGAACCAAACAACGAGACTGTGGAATTACAGTGAAACAATGTTCACTTGCTAATTTGAACGGTCATCCAGCATAGAATGATCCATCAGGGTATGCTCACTTTTCAAATGGTTCAAAAGGAGCAGTGGTGCCCACTCCAGCCTGGAAGGCAAAGAGTCAGAAGAAGCCAGAAAGCTTTCATGGGTGCAGTTCCTTATGAGAATAAAATAAAATAGAAATAAAGCCAAAAGACACTTTGCAGTTCAAGTTTTCAGTAAAATGTCAAGCAAGGCTGTGATTCTCCAAGCTCATCCCTACCAGAATGGGTACGGTACTGATAACTACGTCTCCAGCTACCATTAGGGAACGTTACACTTTTTTGTTGGTGGGTTTTTGAAAACAACCTTTAAATTCCTGTTATTGGCTTCATATTCCAGATGGAGAGAGCAGCTATGTGACATCCCACCAGGAGACAGGGAAGAACAGGAGCTTTCCCTTGTTTGTAAGGCCTTTCACATATACTCAAAGCAACAAGAATTACTTTTGTTTTTACGAGCTCAACCTAACAGAAATCTCACGGTGCAGCAACTTCTCTAAGACCTGGGGAAAAAAGCCAGCAAAAAGGAGGGTCTGCTACTGGCACAACCAGCTGAAGGTAAACAAATCCAAGGCTGGTCAAGTTTAATCTAAAGTAGTGTATGTGCTTGAGTTTGACATAACAAATCCGAGAGGGATTCCAGGGCAGAGGCAGGAGAGGGGAGATCATTTGATCTCACAGGACTTGGGCTAACTGGTGTGGTTGTGGAGTTAGCAACACGGGAAAAACAGAAACATGAGAACATTCAAACTGAACAATGCTGGCCAAACAGAGATGCCATAAATCATTTCCAGGCGTAGGTGTGATAGGACAGAAGTGCTCATGCCTCATCCAGCTCTGTGTCTGGCCCACAGTGCAAAAGCTAAGCTTCAACGCTGAACGAACAGCAAGGGTATGACACAGCTGTACATATTACATGCGGTTCATTATGAACACTGCTGTTACTGCACAGATAAAATCCTCTCAAGGTCTGCACACTTACAAACTTGTCAAGCCTCAAAAGGTATAAGCAAGATTGATTAAAGAGCATATACTTAAGGAAGAACAACTCCTTCCTGAGCTCCTAGCAAGAAAAGAGCCTGTGCAAGACTCATACAGTGGCAACACAGAGCTCAAACATCCACAGGAGCTGCTGATGGTTGTACAGTTTAATGTGGCGATACTCATAACTTACAAAATACATTTCATTCCAAAGCCATCCACTAGTGTACATCTACATACATTAGCATACATGTAGAGTTCCCATTAACTTATTACTAAAACAAACTGCCTCCCAGGTGAACAACAACCTGTGGTGCCTCTATGCAGGAGGTGATATTAGCATGAGAAACACTCCTTGAAGAGATCAACTGAGCATGTGGCCACTGCCAGCACTAACACCCAGCTCTTCTACCAGGGCTGAGATGCCAACCCAACTCTTAGATCTTCATCATGTAAAAGGAGATGCTGCTGGCACTGAAACGCACATGCAGGCACCCCAGTGAGTGCAGTGGACAGCAGGGCATCACCCATTGGAGCAAGGGAGCATGCTCCTGATTGACTGTAAGGCAAACCCCTGATCAGTGTCCGTGAGATGCTGGGCTGTGCAGCTATTATTTATGTGCTGGAGATTTGCTCACATCTCAGCCTCTTCCTTTGCTGATCTCTCAGCTATATCCCTGCAAAAGCTGACAGACTCAACCTGTATATTCCTTGTTCCACTGCCCTCATTCCCCTGAGAATGGTTTTAGAAATAATGATTGGTAAAGCAAACCATATCCAAACTAGCAGGTTGTTTGTACATTACACCACTAGATGTCCCTCTGCTACTAATTATTTATTCTTAATAATTCAACGTTGTGCCACAATGAGAAAAGAACCACATAGCTCTCCTCTAGTGCCCAGTACCTCCTTTGCTAAGGCCAACATGTGCATCCTGCAGGAGCCCACCAGACTCTGCTGGCTGCTTGCTTGGATGTCAGAGCCAGCACTGCCACCGGGCTGCTGTGTCAGGCAGGGGGTTCCACTTGCAGTACAGTGTTGCTTCCATCAGCCCACAGGATGGCATGGGGGATGCCCTGCATGCTCCCCTCACAAACACACACCAGCAGACAGACTTGTGCACAAGTATATTCCAGAAGCAGAAGGTAAGAGGACATACCTGGTGATGCTGTGAGGGCCATCACCCCATAGTAGGAAAAAGCACCAGCTTCAAACTTCATCCCCTCCTTCCCAGCCTCCACTTCCACCTTCCCCTGTTAAGGAAAAGGAGAGAGAGCTGCAATTAAAAGGGACCATAGGTCCTGAGGCACAAGACCAGACTTCAGCCCTAGTAGCTAGTCTTTCCTGACTTTGCTAAGTAGTGTCATGGTCCCTGCAGTTTGTAATGATGCCTGAAAAGGGACAGACCCTGGGGGAAAAAACGTATTTGTCCTGGGCAATTCTGGCCCTTGGGTCCCTGTGGCAGCTAAGTCCCTGCAGGGAGAGTAGGGTCACAGGGATGGTACTACTGACACTATCCAAGGGTGGACAGGCTGCCTGCCCTCAGCCAATATCACAGGAGGCTTGTAAGCACCCAGTCATTTGGGGTCTTGAGAAGCCTACACATCTGAGGGCATGGCTCACATTCACATCAAGTCCCTTCTACCATGAATACGGGAAATGGAGATGGAAAACAACATCTCAGATGGAATTTGTTTTCCCCGATGGGATTCCCACAGAATCGAGGCCCTTATTCCTGATGCAGCAGTCCTGGGGCTATTTTGATTTTGTTGGTTTCTGGCACTTTTACATATTCCAGCACCCTGAAATTAAGACTCTGCAAAAGAGCAGGATCTTGTTTAGAAGAACCCTCAGTGCTTCCCAGGCTCCACACCACCCTACCACACAATGTACCCATTTCTGATGTGGTCTGTACCAAACATTTAACAACAGATACTGATATCATACAAACAGCTCTAGAAGAGAAACTACCATAATCAAATGTAGCAGTAAACATCCCAGTTATTTTGATATATAAATAGCAAGAAATAACTTGCTTCTTAGTGGGATCTGGTTTTCCCCTCCATCCTTACTGGTACTGTACTGAGAATTACAGTACCTAACTGCAGACACAAGCAATCTCAGGCAGCTTTCAAGCTGAGCTACATGAAGGCTGAGATTTTAGGCAGACAACATAATTACTTGCAATGCAATGGAAAGGGCAGACAGACTGCCCATGCTACATGTACCAAGTGAACTGACCATCAGATGGACACAATCAGGTTAAAACAAGTCCAAAAGGTAGCTGTTACTTCTACGTGTTTACTGTACGAAAAGCAATTTATATTAATGAAACATGTGTTTAATTTCACAGCACAGGGCAGAAAAACACGAGAAAGAAATCAGGCTGTGTGTGACCCCATATCAAGTCAGTTTTTCTAACCATTGCAGATCAGAAAAAAAAATGGCATCTATCTCATGGGAAGAGGATGCTTAGCTCACAAACCCACTTTCCTGTTATCAAAACCAATCACTTCATGTAGACCCTTTTAAAATCACTTTCACTCCACAATACCAATAATTAGCTACTTGTTGGTCACCCAGGCAAAGACTGGCTATAAACAGGGCTCTCACTCTATTCATCATTGGTAGTTCCCCACCAACTGAGGCCAGGTCTTTAAAACACATATGCAAGCAGGCTTTGATCGTCACATACAGTCAGTCTGGTGTTAGAACCCAAAGAACAACAAGGTTGTAACTAGTACTAAGAGCAGAGCTTAAGTTCCAGCGCTGTTGTCAGCACACACAGCACTTTCCAGTGGTGGCCACAAGAAGGCTGCACATGCTTGGCAATGCCACAGCAGCTGAAGAGCGAGCAAGGACTCTCCATGTATGCTATGAGATGGGCTCTGCTGCTGAATTGTACACAGCTCTGGTTTCTGGGTTTGCACTGCTTAATGCTCCAATGGGAATTCTGAAAGAACACAACAACAGTAGCAAACCAATACAGAAGAGCTTCCCAGAAGCTAAGAGAAAAACTGCTGCAAAGAGGTGACTTTCCAACTGCAACAGTAACTCTGCAGAGATTAAACTAGCAAACTTAATGCAAAAAACATGCATTTGCTTCTGTTCTGGTATCATTTACTGTGACGGTACTCTCGATCTCTCCAGGTGAGAGAACATGCTCCAGAGCAGCTCATTTAAATAACAGAAGCAGAGTACTGATCCACTGAGCCTTGCAGAACCAAGACTTTCTGTTTTTGTAATATATCCCTACTGCAAGACTCCCTTTTCCAAAAGCATTACAGACTTAGCACACTGTTTTTACTAAATACTTATTGATTGAAGAATAGCTCAGAAAGAACCATTTGTTCTTTTGTATCGCACACGTCCTCCAGCTACAGTTTTGCAGCATTACCTCATGGAGGAGCACTATCTGGCTTCTGGAATATTTCAGGGTGCAACAATTCAGCACATAAGAACCAGCAGTTAAAGAAACACTTTAAGAAAAAGCAACAGATTCTTTTTTAAGAGAGAGCTATCTTGAATCGACATCATCATATTCCAGTGTTTTCTTTGTTGTTGAGCACTGATGATGTTTAACACTCTCACCCTTTTGCTGTTGTTAGAAGCAATGGAAAGGAAGATTTCAAGCCGTCTGCCACAGTTTCAATTGCAATGCTCTCGTCTGTATGACCAAAACTCATTTCAGTTACCCTCAAAGATAACATGAGCACCTCTCCAGCAACATGTCTCTTATTTAAAAGACTGTTACTGCTCCAACAGTGCTAGATGGGAGTTAAGCTCCTGTATCAAGGGAACCTGGGAGATGTTCAGCACTGGGAGTGACCCTATAGTGAACAAACAGAAATCAGTCCTTCCCCACCTCCCTCAGGGCTGCGACCTAAAACCACTCAAAGGCAATGATCTCAGTGCAGAGTGAGAGCTCAGGTGCCCAAGGTAGCACAGAGCTACGGCAGGAGGCCGCAGGAGTTCAGCAGATGGCGCAGTGGCCCCACAGAAACCTGCATTTATCACAACACCAAAGGCTTTGGACTTCAAAACTGCACAGAAAAAAGGCCTTCTTCCCAAACTGTCAAACTCCCCATGCCTCCTTTTGCAAATGGAAAAATCCATTGGTGAAAGCATCCTGGCCAAGCTCCTACTGACACAAGGCTTTTCATACCCCTGTTCTACAAGCAGTGCCAACTGCACACCAGGGTTCTTTCGCACTGTAACACCTAAAGCACAAATAACTTTCAGCAGATATCACAGCAGGTTTAACTGGGACTAAAAGCAACTGAATGAGCTCTTCAAGTGTGGCGAGATCATGAAGGAGACAGAAGCTCCAGTCCCATGCTTGAAAGACGACAAACTTCAACATGTGGAAGAGATATCAAGAGTGATATGTCAGGAGATGCACAACAACGCACAAATCAAGTACATAATCACGTGTCTGACCTGTAAAATGAGAACAAAGTAGTCGACAGGCTTGTTTCGCTGGTAGAGGTAGTGTTCTGGGGCTTTCTTGTTCTTCTCGTCATATTTCAGCTCCTGGATGACGTTGGGATGTTTTAGCAGCCTGAGAAGGATCTTCTCTGACATCTGGGATGGACCAAAGGCTTCTACTTCTACAACACAAGATACAACTAAGCATTACACTTCATACGCCTGGCAAGAAGTTAGCAGTACTCATTAATAAGCATTTGCCCATAAACGACACACAGATGCAGGGAGATCCATTATGGAATTGCCCGCTTCCTGTCTCTTAAGACTGTTAAATTCGTAAAGGGAGAAGAACATGAACACCCTGATGAAGTATTTATAAAACAAACAAACAACAACCACCAAAAGCATGTCTTCATCTGAAAGAAAAAAGACACAGGAAGGCAGTCTTGCCCATGTGAGAGTGCGGTTGAACAAGTTGACTGGAGAGTTGTAAATGGAAGAGCTTTACAGTTGGGGTACACAGAACCTTTGGATGTATTTTTTCCTTCCTCTGAATGTATTGAAGTTATACTGTATTTACTGCATTTTAAATAAATAAATAAATAAATAAATAAATCACTGTTTGGGGCCTTGAAAGTTACTCTAGACAGATACTCTGCATAATTCAAAGACACTATTTGAGCTGCCATGGTTCACACGGGAAGTTACTCAAAGTGATGCACAGTACAAGTCAGTTCAAACCATGTGGGATTAATACCTGACACAACAGAACACGTTCCCTACCCACTTGCCCTTCAATCATCAGTACTGCCAACAACAGCTGCAAGAAGTGAAAAAGCTCATCCTTGTGTGAGAGTTAGACCAGGAACGTCGAGATTCACACATGCAATCTGATAAGCATTCCTAATGCCTAATTTCAGAACAGGACCATTAATGACCAGCACCTCTCACCTGCTAGAGACACTATTCTCAGACTAGAGCAGATAACCCAAAATTGTAGCTTTCATCGCATTTAGAAGTGCCACTTCGAAGCACAGGCAGTTTGAAGCTACACCGTTCTCTTATCCACAAAACAAGCAGAGACACAGCGCTACAAGACTATGTCTGTTGAGCAGGTGCTTAGACAACTCCACTGAGTCTCATACAACTATGTGAACAATGCTTTGCTTGCTGTTAAATCCACATCTTCCTGTAGGAATGTTTCCTCTCACCAAGGAGATGCTCACGTGCACGTGAGCCGCAGAAATCCAAGCCTTTTAAGGACTGACGGCCCTTCAGCTGAGATGCGATAACTGATCACACACACGTTTAAGTTGCAGAGGCAGAACAAAGCATGAAGGTGGACTGAGAGCATCTAGGCACGCAGTTACTGTATCTTAGAGGAGGGGAAGCATTAATTTCCAGCTCGAGCTGGCCAACCGGAGACAGAACTTTATCACTTTCAATCCACGAATATAGAAGTGAAAGATGCACGTCTGAATGGCCTGCATATTAAGAAGTCTTTATATGCCAAAGAGAGACAACATGAGCAACAGGAAGGTCTGCTTTCCACAGGCTCTCCTGTTAACAGGTCCCATCCCTGAGGTGAAGGGACCAACTTTACGATGAAAGGCAATGTCAGCATTCAAGCCCCGGGCCTCTCTGCCAGACTGCCCGCACAAGGGCTAAAGCATCAAGGTGATCTGAGATGGGGACAACTGTCCTCTGAAGCCTGAAGCCATCAACGGAGGTCACGCAAGCCAGCAAGAAATCCATTTTTAAATGTACAGTTCAATAGCCTGCACAGCCTGCATTAAGTGCGTTGAGAGTTTTTCACTTCAAGTCACAAGTCTCATGGAACAGGCTTATGCCGTCCTGCAAAAAGTCCAGCATCTCTTTCTGGATGAAGTGCCAGAGTGCAATTACAGTCAGCTGGCCAGCGGTATCGAGTCCTCTGCGGTTTGTTCCCTGAGCTCTTCCTAATGGGGTGAGCTTGCTAGTCGTTAATCTGACGGACTCTACACATGCAGTGCGGCACTTGGCATTCATCCTTACCTTTCAGACCAATTTAAAGTTACTGGTCCACCCCTGGTAAATGTCTCAGAGGGTTCATGCCGACACTGAACACAGGAGAGGAGAGAATTTAAAAAGAAAAGCACAACAGTGGCATTATTTGTCACCCCACAGTCCAGCCTCCCTTCCCAACTGCACTGTCCCACCCGCCTCACCGGCCTTTGCTGACCAACTGCCTCCGAGGCTCTGGCACGATTGTGAAAAAAGATAATCCACACTTGCCTGTTGCCAGGAAGCGGTGCATTGCCAGGAGGAGCTGCGGTGATATTTTAACCTTCATCTCGCTGTCTGTCTGCTTGAAGGCAGAGAAGTCCTGCTTCCTGTCTCGATGAGCTACTTTCTTTTTCGTCTTGTTATCAGCTGGGGAAGGGAGGGTGGGAAAAGAAAGGAAGGAAGCGATTTCTGTTAGAATGGGGTCCAACATGAACTGTGCTGGATGGAGCCAGCAGGGACAGCCATCCAGAGCAACTGTGCAGACAGACCCATCTGTGGTACACATGCAGAGCCCTGCTTGCTGATACACCTTAAAAACTAGAAATAATCGTGACCTGTGCCACAGGCTCAGATCCCAGAACCCATAGACTTCGTTATCTCAATAGAAGAGAAGTGACTGCTTGCAAGCATCTAACTGCAGAGCAGTTCTGCATATTGTGTATACAGTGTGTTCACTTCTAGGCAGGCAGGAGGAGTCCAGCTCAGTGTTAATAACAACAGAAAAGTGTTCAGAAAGAATATGTGCCCACTATCTTCTTTTACACACATGCAGTAGCTTCCTGTAAGGATGCTGCTCCTACAGCCTACAGTGCTATGGTACAGAATGTTAGCAAGTCCACAAACCTAGGGGCCAACAGTGTAAGAGCACCACTGTCTAGGGGGTTATAACAGCCCGGGTATGCCTAAAGATCAGATTCCAGCTGCAAAAAGCTCTGTTTTCCTGCCATAGCACACTGATTTACACACTACCAATACCTGCAGGTCTAGCCAGGCAAATCACCATTGTGCAAAGTATGTTGCTACCATTTCACTGGATGTCAGTGAAGATGCTTCCTAGGACAAGCAATTTTTTGCCTTGTAGCTCTGTGGTTTACACAGCAGAAGTGGCACAGAGTTTACAAGCACAGATATTTAACATACCTGTTTTGACAACTCTTTGGAAATAGGAATATTAAGCTAAGATGTGGTCTTCCCCTCAGGTTCTGAGCAACCTGATTGAGCTGTAGATGTCCCTGTTCACTGCAGGGCAATTGGACAAGATGATCTTTAAACATCCCTTCCAACTCAAATGACTATAATTCTATGAAGTGCTGATCATTTGTAGAAGAGTCCTGGATTTCATATGGGACCAACCCTCTCTCATCTGTATGAATGCAAAACAGCAGCATTCCAGTCACACTAAGGGGACGATTAAACTCATCTCCTGCTAGAGCTAAATAAGTCATGTCACCAGTCAAACATGGGTCACAATGGTGAACTCCATGCCTCTCAGGAGATGCTGCACTCTGCACTGAGACCTGTTGGCCTTTGAGAAGGCTGAAAAATGTTCTCATACTATGGCCAGTGCCACAGGAGTGCAGCACACATTCTTATGGTGCATCAAATGCTCCAAACTTCCAACACAGCTATTCACTGTGACACTGGCTGAGACATTTTCAGAGCCTACCTGTATCACAACAGAAACCTCTTCTCTGCACCTCATCAGCATTCCCAGTACAGCTGCACACTCAGAAGCACTCAATCCAAGCAGTTGGTGACAGATCAAAGATATTTCACACTTTCTCTTGCTCCTGCCATTTCTGCAAACTTAAAGGTATAGCAGATGGAGCAGTATGAAGAAGTACCATGCATCCACCGGGAGCACAACCTGTGAGAAATTCAGCTGCGGAGCTTCAGCAGTGACAGCAGCTTTCAACAAGATCCACAAGGTTGCAATTGCTTCTACCCTAACACAGTCAAAACACATTTTCATGTAAGCAGCAGAAAGGCACAGCTCCAGAACCCAAAGCCATTGCATCAAATTTCTAGTTTCCATCAAAACACAACAGAACACGTTGAAAGCTCCAGAACAAAGGCATAATAACTGCCAAAATTCATCATAAGGTCTACTTATAAGTAAACACATAGGACAGAGCCAATCAGTTCAAAGGCTTCAAGTTCTGAGAAGCTGGCTTGGTCTAATAATGAACAGCAGCAGAGAGCATGAATACAACAGGGAGTTATTGGCACTGACACACAGCAAAAATCAAGCCGTCTTAATATATCATGGGCAGTAAGCTTCCTTACTAGCATGTTTTCAACACTACACCAATGAGAATTTGTTACAGCCTACCTACACGCTAAAAGTGTTTGCCTCAGTCTTCACTGGCAGTTTAGCTTCCCACGTCTCTCACACCCCCAAACCTCCAGGTGGGGTTCAGGAGATTGAAATCCCTCCCAGTGTATGAGCAGAACAAATCCCAGACCACCTCTTGAGGGTGAATGTGTACAAGCCTATAGGGCAGGACAACATGCATCTCAGGGCTCTGAAGAAACTGGTTGATGTGGCTGCCAAATCACACTCCATCATATCTGAAAAGTTGTAGCTGTCAGACAAAGTCCCTTGTGAATGGAAAATGGGTAACATCACACTGACTTTTAGGAAAGGGAGAAAAAAACACCTTGAGAGGAGTCCAGCAGAGAAGGACCTGGGGATCCTGGTAGATGAAAAGCTGGATGAGAGGCAGCAGTGTGCACTTACAGCCCAGAAGGTCAACAGTAACCTGGGCTGCATCAACTGAGGGGTCTCCTGCAACATAAGCCATTCAATGATTCTATGATAATGAAACCAGAAGGTGATCTCAACTGTATGTGGTAGGAAATACCCCTCAAATTCTCCTGTATCCTCCAGGAAGCCTGAGAAGCAGTTTCCCTCCTGTTCTGAAATCAGGAATT
The DNA here is from genome assembly GCF_039878825.1 of Excalfactoria chinensis. NCBI lineage: Eukaryota > Metazoa > Chordata > Aves > Galliformes > Phasianidae > Excalfactoria > Excalfactoria chinensis. The sequence continues at coordinate 26,478,872 of NC_092830.1, read as the reverse complement.
TTCTACACAAAACCCTCCCATGAAGGATGGTTTCAAATGAAATCATACTTCATGTTCAGCTCTATCTTGTTAATCTAGGAAGTCTTCATAGAGTAAAATTAAATATTGATTTATTTGCCCTTTAACGTGCTATTAATGGTCTAAACTTCTTTTTTTTTCCTTGAAAAACTACACAGTATGATCTATACAGTTTCTCTTAACAAACAAGAAAAAATAAACAAACAAACCAACCCCAGTATTTTGGATTATTACATAAAGTCTGAATTCACCTTGTAAAAGCATTATGTTGTAACTGATGAGCCCAGCAATTCAGTTGTGAAAGTACGAAAAAGATCAGTACTAACTGGAGTTCTGTGACTTCCATAGTAATCAGACTGTTCAATACAACTCAAAACACAGCCGTGATTTACAGGAATCTTTGGGCACGTAAATACTGCTAAAATACAGACCAGCTACGGAAAGCAGCTCAGGCAACTGAAATATATTAGGAAAAGTACAAGTCTGTCTATTCCACAGTGCAAAGTGCTGATTTGGCTTCTGGGCTGGAGGGAAGATAGGAAAATGCTTGCACTGGCCTGAAAAAGATGCTGCAGAAACATCCGGATCCTTTTCATGAGAAAAGGAAAAAAGAAAAAAATAAAGTGAAGGGCAGATGAGCATCATAAGCTATATTTAAAATGACCATTTCTATTATTTCTATTACAATAGAGTCTACAGACATCCTTGTGCTACCCATGAATACGTAGTAAAAAATAGCATCTGCCAGCAAGCGATCAAAGTACAGATAAGACAGATGAAGAATGACAGAGCGGAAGTCCAATATGCACAGGCTAGATTGTGCAGATGGAAACAGAAGTAAAGACACTTTGATAACTGGCCAAAAACCAGAGAAATGCTAAACTCAGAAAGAAGTCCAGATCTCTCAAGTCTCAGATAATGCTAAACCTGAACCATCATCTGTCATACCGTACACCAACACTAAGGAAAGAAAGAGCTGCACTGAGTGATAACAAGAGGAGTTACTTAGGACTTGCTGATTTGCAGCCCTGAAGAAGCCTTTCCATTCTCAGGTTCTCCCTGACTGAGTGACAGAGATGGACTCCAAAGAGAATCCATTCCTCTTCCCTGAGGCACAGATATCCACCTGCCTGCCTTCTTTATAAAGTATGGTGGGGACACAGACTACAGGCTTAGGAGAACACATGGGAGGTCACAAGCATTAGAATAAAGAAGTTTAAACTATGGTGGAGAACAGCTCTCCCGGAGAGACCGGGATGCTGCAAATCTTGATCTTCTAGATGGAAGGATCAAATAAAGCAAGCTGTCCTACTTCTGAATTCATGCAGCTTAAAGAGGTGAGGTGCCCTTGCTGTGAAAATAGAAATCATTTTGACCACCTGAGGGATCTGCAGATCATCTGACCATCAGCAAGTTAGCTGTAAGGCACAGCTGCTGCTGGATGGTGTCTTCTCTCTTGACTATTAAGAAAGTAAAGGTGCAAATATTTCTACTCACTGTATAGATCTGTTTCATCCAGAATCTCTGACTTGATGATCTCTTCAATCACATCTTCTAAAGTGACAATTCCCAGGACTTCATAAAAAGGATCCCCTTCTCCTTCATTGTTTACTCTTTGTACTATAGCCAGGTGAGACTTGCCTGCAAGGGAACAGATCAGTAGTTTAGACATTTCAGAATTCCTAAAAGATCAGAAATTACAGCAAAATTACAGACAGTCAGGTATAAATAGAGAGACAGAAAGGTTGGTGTCACACCCCATCAGTAAGATCCAAAATGTTTGAGATGCACATCTGATGTCCCTGTAGGAAACACAGTCCTGGACCACATAGATCCACCTAGCACACTAAAGGATAGTCAAGACATCAGGAGTGGACGGTTGTTTCTCTTCTCATGTCCTGCACTGACTGAGGAAGGACATAAAATCATAGAACGGTCTGGGTTGGAAGGGATTTTCAAGATGTAGTTTCCAACCCCTGCTGTAGGCAGGGACACCCCTCATCGGACCAGTCCCACCCAGCCTGGCCTAGAACACCTCCTAAGGTGTGGAATTCAGAACCATTCTGGGCAACCTGATTCAGCATCTAACCACCCTCACAGTAAAGAAGTTCTTCCCGATACCCAGTCTGTATCTACCCTCTTCCAGTTTAAAGCCATTTCCCCTTGTCCTGTCCAGATCAGGCTGGAGCCCTCTTTTGTAGGGAGCTCCTACAATGGTTCCAAAATGGCCAAACCACAGAAGGACACGGACAGTGCAGAGCTGGGGAGAGGAGCTCAGCCAAATCCACAAGTTCTCTTCCATCTCCCTTCCCACAAATACAATTTATTTAGACAGGCTCTATGCAGAAAGGGGCTTATTTATGAATTAATTAATCAAAATACGCAAAGCAACGGTGTCTGATTAACAAAGAGAAACGTTAAGATGAGATATACTAGTGCCTCTAAAGATTCCTAAGCTGTGCATCACCCACAGTGTATCTGATAAATCCTAAGGACCTTTCTGCCACAGGAATGACAAAAGTACTGCAACCCTTTGAACGTGCTCCCACACCCTTCCAGCTCCCCTAGCCACCACTGAGCGCCGCTCTTTGTAAAGGTGCACAAACAGGCACACTGATCTCTGCATTCAGAAGCTTCTCCAAATGCCAGCAGCATTCTGAGCACAAATACAGGTCTCACTGTGCCTTGTAAGCAACACAGTCTCAAGTTCTTCTTTGCTAGTCTCGAAAATGATGCTTATCCCCATCCATGGAAGATAACCAAAATAGTTCAACTCCTTTTAGACCCCTTTATAGGCAACAACGTCTGCATGTTTTAAGATTCAGATTATTAGACTAACAAGCATTCAAACTATTCCAACCCAGACTTACTCATGCCTAAAGAATGAAAATATCCTGAGCAAATTAGATGAGGGAGGAAAACTTATCAACTACTGATATAAACATTGCATCAGGTCAAGTCAATTCACTTTGGTAAGTTTTTCACATCTGCTTTCCCAGGGACCCAACATAAGCAGTTAAAAACAAATTCTTGGTGAATGCTGTCTGTCGAAAGTTAAATTCTTTTGCTATTCCCAGCTTGTGATCATTTAAAAGGAATTTTCCAAAGCAGGGTCTAATATTAGACTCAAAATGAAGTTTCCATTCCACTTAGGCGATATTCTCACCAAAGTAACTACTGCATAATCTGATTGTCTTGGAGCTACTCGTTTAGATGCAGATGGACATACTTGAAATACCAACTCCACAGCACTGCTGAGTCTTATCTTGAAGAGACCTTATTCTACAGTGAATTAACAGAAGGATGACTTGTGATTTTAAGTATGTTTGTATTGTACTGAAAGCCTTTCACTGCGCCAGATTTTCTTTGTATTCCTTGTAAGACTTCCAGCTCTTTTTACTGCTCAATGAACGGCGTTAAAAAAAAAAACAACTTCATAGAAAGATGGAAGATCTGCATGTTATTACCATTCCCCTTCTGCTGTAATATATTACTTCAATTATAGAATTGAATCATAGAATGATTTGGGTTGGAAGGGACCTTTATGATCATCTAGTTCCAAACTTCATGCTACAGGCAGGGATACCTTCCTCTAGAGCAGGTTGCCCAAAGTCCCATCCAGTCTGGCCTTGAATGCTTCCATGGAGGGAGCATTCACAACAAAAAATATTTCTGTTCTATCTACTGATGCTCAAGAACTGCAGCAGCTAAACGCCACATAAACAAAAGACTGATTTCCTAGTGCCTGTTCTGATATTAGTATATCTGCTTTCAAGCCAAAACACAACTCCTTCAAGACTTAAGTCCTTAAGTCTATCACAGACCAGAGCAGCTCATTCACACCTGCCCATTTAGATACTGGTTCCCAGTATCACCATTCTCCTCCATCAGTTAGCAGTAAGACTGCTCAAATCCATTCGAGTGGGTAAAATAAAATAAACCTCCTTCAAGCAACACAACAGTGCTATTAATGCAGTGCTCAGCCTTAATGAAAGTCACCAAATGACAGCCTTTCCCTCCACTTCCATACTTCCTATGGTAAAGTTTGCATAACTTCACTTTTTGAAGAGAAGAGTCTTGGGAATGTCTACGAGCAATCGGACAAGTTTAAGGGAATGGGACTGAGGAAGGAGCTGAAATGAAAATGAAGGCAGGAAACAGTTTTCTGGATATGCCATAATCTATGCCTATGCTTTTATTTATCACCCAAAGCACCAAGACAGTTGAAACTTGTCCTGGTTTCAGTGAATTTTTTCCTGGGCAGCATCAATCATCAGCTAGATGCTCATCATTCAAATGACATGTTGCAGAGCATTTATCTGTCAAACACACCATTTATCCAGTTTGATGCTCATCTTCTTTCCCTCTTGACTTTCAAGTTTTCATGTTTGCAACTATCATGAGTTCATCACATTGCTGGGGCCAGGTGAATTTAAACCAATCTAATTTGTTCTCAAACTCTACTCCTTTCCTTCAGTGCTCCTGTGGTCACTCAAGGAAAATGATCAGACCTGAAAATTATATTTCTTGGTTCTCTGTACGTTAATTTTGATCCAGGTCCAGAGATTTGCCAGAAATCATCAGACAGTGGAACACGCATTGGTTACAGTGATGTGAAGAAGACATGATCCCAGACTGGCTGCCTTTTCAGTGTCAGCCTGACTTCTGGTTGTTGTAAAGGAGACTGCCAAACACCCCCCAAGCATGGAAGCAATCAAGGCAGGAAAGGCGAAAGGAAAAATCAAAGGAGTGCAAAGAGTCCTTAATACATCATAAAAGAAGCACAACACAGCATGCAACCAATTTTAAAGGTGGTCTGTAAGTATGATAATGACTCCTCTGAGTATAATAAACAGAAATTGGCTACAGCTTTATTCAAAGATGTTATTAGGCCACTGGCATGTGCCATACCTTACTATTCAATTGAGAAAGAGAAGATTCAGCTGCACTTTCCATTGTTAAGTACATGTGATACGTATCCAACTAGGAGCTGAGCAAAGAACAGGTCCAGGTAAGGAAACCTGGATTGTCTGTATTTATTAATAGGCCTTTAATAACAGAACGCATATTAAACAGAAAGAGGGCAAAGAGGCAATGTTTGCTTTCTGCCTCAGCTTCCCCATCTACAGCAGTGGCTGGTAACATCAGCAAGAGCCTACAGACCTTACACGTGTGCACAGCGCCGGATACAAACTGGGACAAGTGCTAATCTCTGTTACTTTACCAAGGAGTTTTTTTAAAAGCAAATGCATTCTCACCCAACTGCTCAAAATCTTGCCTCTCAGCTTGGATTTTGCTTTGTACCACTGCTTCAGATTAATTTATTAAGCTAATCAAGGAGCATGAAGATGCTTAGTGGAATCCACATGGGTCAGTGAACCTTGAATGAGCTCAAGTGAGTCCATGTGACTGGTTGCATAGAACACCGTGGGAAGAAATGCTTGAAATAATGATTCTCTTGGTCAATACCTTGATCAGTCCTTGAAAGAAATGGGGGGAAAAAAGGAGAGGGAAAAAAAGATCCTTTGATCCTGAGGCACTTCTAGGTTCACAGCAAAGGCTTTAAGAATACTGTCAAGCAGCCCAAACTAGAGATGCAAATGTTCCATCAAGACCAACACCTGCTCCAGACAGGAGAGAGGTCCTTGTCTACATGAAGAGCTTTGACACACGAAGAGAGCTTTACCAACCCCATTCCCATAAACCACTTCCCCATGGACACATGGGCTGAAGAAACAGGCTGACAGGAAACCCATGAAGTCCAAGAAAGACAAAGTCATGAAGTGATAAGCTGACTCCCTAACTGACAACCTGTGCTTCTGAAGAATCTGCCTGTTTATTCTTTACATGACTGCATTGTTTTGGGTCAATTTCAGTAAAGGGCATTGTTTTGGGTCAATTTCAGTAAAGGTACACAACTGTGTCTGTCAGTGAGACTCACAGGTCCAACAACGCAATACACAAAACAATCAGTTTTAAAACGTGTTGTATAATTTAACCATTAAAACAACTCCCTTTCAAATACCATTGGCTTGCAAGCAATTCTGGACACATAACGTGTGTTTTCCTAAATCTCCTTTCTGCAGCACAGCTCAAGGGCATTACATCTCTTTTCTACTAGTGAAATTTGCATTCATGCTGTTTGCTTTTGCACGTTGATTGTTTTCAGCAGGGGAATGGGGCTGCTACTTTCCCCCCATGTCCTCTTTTACCTACTGCTGCACACCGTCTGCTGGTTCAACACACCACCATTCACAGAACCCAGGGAAAACCACAACGCCTGCACAAATGTAATCTAGATTTAGAATAGGCTTTTTACATCCAGCTCCTTTCAGCAACAACACACACACATTTAATATACATTTGGGAAGGGAATCCAATAACTACAATTCACTTAATGCAGCCGCACAAAGCTCAAGGAACAAGTGGAAGTATTAGTGGTACCATGGGGAATATGGTGATTCTTTGCCTTTAAACCAGAGCTCACAGCCTTGCACAAACATTAACTAGAAACCACAGCAGCCTTGACAGGAAAATTAAAAAGTCACACTTTAAATAGATTTTTTTTTGTGTGTTAAAACACTGAACGCACATTTTAGTGGGAGGACACAAATAAGGGAAAAATTACATAGAGATGCAGAATGACTTCCTGACAGTGAATTGTATTCATAAGGAATACTTTCCCAAGGGAAATGGCAGGAGATCAGTTACTTGCAACTTTGAAAACTGGACAAGTCTCCTAGAAAGGGCTCAGTAGCTCTCTGCTGCCCTGTGGCAGATGGAAGAGAACAGATGAGCTAACATTTTCCATCTCCAGCAGCCTATCACCCTTTCTATGCACTCCAGTTCTGCTGCCCCTGCCTACCCTTCAGTTTGTTCTGGTCAGACCTTGGTGAGAAGTGTGCCACCAAACTTAATGTATTGCGCAGGTTGTCTTTTTACTGTAAAAGCATAGCAAGAGAAAGCTGTTACCTGGGGCAGGTTAAACACAACCAGACTGCACTGGGCAAATTCAGATCGGAGGCTGAAAGTCCATGAGTAGGTCCATGAGTAGAAGAAATCAGCAGGAAACCAGACACAACTTGTCAGTAAGGAAAAAAGTCATTTAAGGTGCATGCAAGCAGCAAAACTGAAATGAAAGAGTAAAGAGGAATGGTTTCAAAGTACATTAGTACTGGTCCCCTTGACATGGGCAGTGTGCCAATGCTTCCTGGTCACTCAGTCCCTATCCAGGAAGGAATTTGGGCTGGATACAGCTGAGAATGGAAAAACCAGCGTCTGGTGAAACACACACCACTAGCTGCTCTCAGTATTGTCCAGAACGTCTGATTGCAGTCTGGTACATGGGCAAATAGAAGCTGTCTCCCAAAACTGGAAGCTAACATCCTAGAGAAGTATCTGCAAGGTCTTAAGTGGGAGAGGAAGAGATCGAAAATATAGGGTTTGAAAGAGGACACTCTCAAAACAAAGCATTTTTGATACCCTCTCTTTTGAGACTCAAACCAGAAGTTGTGGTATCAGGACGCCGGTGGCTTGAGATGAGAAAAAAGCTGGAAGTTTAAAACACGAGTCAAGGAAGTATTTGAAAGCATGCAGCAAATAGAAGCTGAGAGAAGAGGTGGCAACACTGAGAAAACACTGAGTCTGGAGGGAGATCAATTGCTGTTTGGGCTAACACTGAAGAAAATAACACAGATAAAATGTAAGGCAAGCAAACAGAATATTCAAGTCATTCCTGGTCACGGTTCACATCTTCCACACCAGCTTCAAAAGATTCTGAAGTGTGACTTATGCTGCTGTGCTTCTACTTCCCAAGGCAAACAATGACCTTTTGGAAAGGAGCACAGGAAATGCATCGCTTCTGACCTGAACCTTCACAGCATGGCCAAGGACCCTGTAAAGGACCCATGCATATTTCATTACTTCCTTGTTTGTTAGGATTGCCCCCACCAATTCCAGCACTCCTTCAGGGATGAACAGCGGGCATCAGGCAGCAGAAATACAGCCAGTAGAGGGAGTGCAAAACCTTGGGTTTGTTAAATTCAAAGCTGCAGGTCCTGAGAGCTCAGGTGGAGCGGACAGGTCCTGGCTCTCAGGACCTGGACCTGCCCTACCAGCTGTAGGGCCCAAGTGCTGGCCTGCTGCTGAGTCTGGGCAGGTCTCCTCTGGGAGATGCATACCTCGGGCTGAGACTCCACAGCAACGACCAACAATGGCACAGGCTGTGTAATGTCTCGTTCTGCAGCTCTGTGTCTTTGCTACACCTGCAAACCCTATCTTCTCAGCTATCCCCTGCCCTGGAAGGGGCAACTGCTGAGCCCTGCCATCACTCATGGCAAGGGTGTTAGTGCCCTCCATCACTCCCACCTGTCCAGCTAGCCATTTTTGCTCACCTATAGCTAATTCACTAAACAAAAACATGAATGTTAGGAGATGGTTTAGTGGGAACAGTGGTGATGGGTTGGTGGCTGGACCACAGGATTTTAGAGGTCTTTTCCAACCTTAACGATTCTATGATTTTATGTTCATGACCAGAAGTCAGCCATGAAGAGTGATGAACTCGAATCACTCCCATGTTCAGGTAATCAAAACATGACAAACAACAGCCCGATGTGTATCGTAACAGCCAAAAATCCTAGATCCTAATCCTCCCTGCCCCCCTTGATTCCTGGAATGGAGTTTAATTTGGGATTTTGGCAACTACACCATGGGATTTAAAATCCTGCAAAGGTAAAGTACTAGAAGGCATAACAGAAACACACTTGGACATCAGGAGGAGGTTAGCTAAGGCCAGCATACTTACATAAGGACCCAAGCAGTGCTGAGAGCAAAGCGTGTGAGCTGAGAAGGAAGAGCAGCATCTTGGGACTGTGGTTGAGATAGGAACTGGGGGCTGGATTTGATTACCATCAGCAGCTAAAAGTGGTTTACTTTTAGCTCACTATTCAGGACATAAATTAAAATGGGTTACTGCATTACCAACACCTTAGATCATGAATATTCTATTTTAATGACCTGTTTTACTTTCAGCCACTTATACCACACACAGCTTGCAATTCCAGCAGCTCAAACCCCAACCGGTCAATGGCACTGTCTGATCTTTGAGCTAAGTGCAAGGCTTTCTGATTTCTATTGTGGCATCAGCCAGGGGAAGCTTAACAAAAAGCTACCCTGTTAGCTCTCTAAATTGGTAACAGCAACCTCTACGCAGTGGGATTTATACAACTTTAGAAGGACATGCATGCCTATGCTTTCACAGGGAGCAAAGCAGCAGCATAAACATGCCTGCAAACACAACTAGCAGCAGTAAGCTCAACTTTGCATGGTAGCAGAATCAGGGCCATGTGAGCTCTTGCTCTCTGACACTGCACATTTATTTCTCCAACATGTAACACAGGATGTCCCAATTCCACATACCAAGCTGTGACAGCCACCATGAAAAAAAGACTTCAGATGGTGTTTATGCAGGTTAGGCCTGGGCTCAGGTACCACAAGACGTAAGGATGCAGGAAGGGCTGCACAAAAGTGGTCTTATGCTGTGAAATGAAAGGGCGGAATGTTTTCTGGCTGGAAAGTGTATGGGCTTTTATTTTAAAGCCTACAGGTATGGTACATCTAAGCATAGTCAACTGTCAAGACAGTGCCTCAGAGAGACTCAACTGGACTAAATGTTTCCAATGCCCTGAACCCACCAAGCACATCTTCATTCGGAGCCATTTCCACTATCAGCACAGAGCAGAGCACTGCTGACTCTCAGACCCACGCCTCTTTATTAACAACATGCACAGACCAACAGTTATGGACATGAGAAAGGGAAATCATTTAACACCCCCTCCGCCCCTCCCAAAGAGATGCTGAAGCTGCCTGACACAACAGCAAAGAGACAGAATAAGAGCAGCTACTATTTCAGCGCTATTTCAGTGTACAGAAGGAGAGAAAAGTGACTTTGCATTTTGCTAAGGATTTAAATAGATTCTACCTTAATGACACATTATTTAATAACCCTATTAAGCAAAGCAGCCAAATGAACCAGGATTTGTAGTTTAACTTCTGAGTCACTATATCCAGGAAAAGATAATATTACAGTAAACTGCCTTGTTTGAAAGAGTGACAATAATGTCACGTTAATAATAACATTATTAAAACTACTGAAGAACAAACATAGAATAAGTGGCTTTGTTCCTAAGTGCAGGGCTTTCAAATGAACAAGGAATACATCACCACCGATCCCTTCAGACACAGCAATGTTAACTCTTTCAAAACAAGTGTTACTGAGTCAGATTTTAGAAACAAGGACTTCAAAGATCAGTCTTTGGCCACGACACCACAACCATTTGTAATTACTGACTATATACAGCAAATTTTTGAAGTCTGAGTGTGGGAACAATGCAGTTTTTAGCAATTCTGTTGGCCACCCTGAGCATCTCTCTGGTAGGATGAGTTTGCCCAGAGCAAATTGAAGGAGGAAGGAAATCTACCAGATAAGAAAGCAAAGCCTTTCCTATCGAGAAACAAGGCACTAGAGAGCAAACAAAGAGGAGTCCAAAGCAGGATGCTGTGAATTTGTCACCACTGTTTTTGCTGTGATGAAGAGTTCTTCTGTTTCAGAAAATTAAGGTTTAACAGGGCCTATCTAAATAGCGAAGAAAATCAGTTTGGAACAGCAACCACAGTCTATAGTTAATAATCAACAGTAGCTATAAAGAGCAATTAAAAAGACACACTGAGAGACAGCAACTTCTAGATATATTTCAATTGAATCTGAGTCCACTTTTTACTGAAATATTTTGCTACAGTATTTATGACAATTTCCATCACAGTTTTCTGAATCAAACAACAGAGACAGTATGCACGGTGTCTGAGGAAGCAAGAAGACAATACGAAGTATTAGTGCAAAGGCTGCTCCTTGTTTTATTATAAAATTCAGGCCAAAATGCTTTCAAAGAGGGCACATAAATCAGGGTAGGCCAACAGCGTGTCAGCTGGATGGGAGGGGGAGACAAGCAGTTCACACCTCCATTACAGTATTATCCAAGTTCCTCTTTGTCTAATATTTACCATAAAGTGAAGAGATGCAATAACCTTTTTTTTCTTCTGACAGGACGATATTTTAGCCTGACAGGATGTATTTCTTCCCTGATCTGCCTGATTATCTCAGGGAAGGGGTAGTGCAACTAACCCCCCCATTCTGACTGTATCATTTTATTCCCACCCAAAATGAAGCTGGATATACTTGGTCCCATACGACCTAAGCAAGCAACTTTATTATCACTTCTGGGATTTTATTTATTTTGAACATTTCACTCTAGAAGAAGCTAAGCCCATAATCCAAGGAAGTCAGGATGTACCCAGCTGCCTTCACAACACCCTGATGAGAGCTACAGCACAGCACAACCAGACTGGATAGAGAAATCATCTCAGTTCCCAGGTTGAAGTCACTGGTAAAGGTTGGATTAGTCAACAGACCCGTGGTTCATGGTTCACAGTTCGCTTGCTTCCCTGTCCAGAGGTGTATTGGAACTCAAGCTTTCCACTCAGCTTTGGCCACAAATCTGCACCCATGCTACCAGGGCTCAGTAGGGTATGATACCAACAATCATGCATCACTAAATTGCTCCGGCCACAGAAAGGACCACAGAATGATGATGTCCTGTTGTCGTGACTTCTACTTCACATTTGTTTGGTTTTAGATGGATTAGGCTGAATGCTTCTACATCTCAATAAACACTAAAGTAAAACAGCTCTAGCTTCTGCTAGAAAAGACACAGGCAATTAGGTCACGCAACGTACATGCGTGCACTTCACTGCTATTTTCCATGACTGCTTGTAAATCCAAACATTCTGGGTATGCCCATACAAAAACATCAATATAAACCTCAATCAGAAAGCCAGTCTACTATACTCCAAGGACTTGCCCTTAAATCTACAAGTATAAACACCAGTATTTATCCAGCATATTAACAATAGCAAAACAGATGTGCTTCACAGGAGATGATCCAAGGACTGGGGCATGAGAAATGGAAAAATGAGAGCCAGAGCCAAATGTCTACCTGCCTTTTATTTTTAGATGGATGGGTCTAACATTTCCTGTTCCCACTTTCCTTCTGCAATACCAACTTATATTTGAAGGGAGATTATAAAAAGGAGGGAATTCGACTTTTTATACAGGTAGGACAGTGATGGGGTGAGAGGGAATGGTTTTAAAGTAAAGGAGGGAAGATTTGGATTAAATGCCAGGGAGGATTTTTTCACTGAGAGAGCGGTGAGGCACATTCTGCCCAGAGAGGTTGGGGATGCCCCATCCCTGGAGGTGTTCAAGGCCAGGTTGCATGAGGCCCTGGGCAGCCTGATACGGTGTTTGATCTAACAGATGGAAACCCTGCCCATGGGAGGAGAGTTGGAAATTGGTGATCTTCAAGGTCCCTTCCAACCCACCCATCCTATGACCCCCACCTTTCCCTGCACCCCCTCCTTAGGCCTGCAGAACTCCTGGCCTCTTCTTGCATCTTTAATTTCATGATTTCTGGAGTCGTGGAAGACCAGAACAGGAAAAAAAATAATAATAAAGAACAACTAAGACTGTTAGAAGTTTTGCTTTCAGAAAGATTCAATCTTAATCAAAACAAAACCAACATATAAAACCACAAACAAATGGGAGGCCCCCCAAGAAATCCTTCTCACAGCAGCAGGGGGGAAGACCACCTGCCAGCCCCCCAAGTGACAGGAGCAGAAAGAACTTCAAAGCATCACTTCTACCTACAAGAAAAACATTATGATTTCTTCAGGGCAAAGTAAGGAGCCCTGGTGCTGCCAGGCTCCTTTCCCTGCTGCCCTGCAGCCACACAAGGGTTAGACAAACAGGCCTGCAGGTGCTGGCAAAAAGGAAATGCTCTCTGAGTTCACAGCAGGGCTAGCACTTGGATATTTCTGTATTGCCCACATCTAAAAAAAGACTCGGTTCACACAAGTAGCTATTTTACCTTACTGTCCCACAAGAACTAAATGCATTTTTTCCGATTACACTTTCCCACCATAAAATACACGACAAAATGTGACAAATATTTTGAAATATTCCTAGGAAAGCATTTTGCTTATATATAGAAACATGAGTATATATGGAAACACACAAAATGGTGTGGTTATATATAGATGTCTCCTCACTGTATAACTAATATTAGTTCATGGAATTGGAAGTTACACACAACGAAAAAAATGACTTAGAGATCCAGTGAGCTTTGCCATGAAGCAGACAAAGCAGCAAACCACCCTTGGATTTATGATGATTTCAGTATGAAATGCTGAATGGTGAAATCCCTCGAGCATTCCTCTGACACAAGAAATACTCAAAAAAATAAACAAAGTAGGAGATGAGTCCAATAGGCTGGCTGGAGAGAATTCTATCCCTCATCTTTTTTGTTCTTCCACTCCAGCAAAACCCCTAAAAGGAGCCATAAGTCATTGGCACAGGAGTCTTCTGGGGCCATACAGTTTGCTTCCCAGTCAACAAAAGATGGTTTCACTAAGGTCCTTAGCACTTCAAATTGCTTCGGAGGAAACATTCCAAGTGACCATCACCACTACTAGCCCTGAGAGAATATTGCACACCACAATGCCCCTTCTGATATAAACAAAAGTACTTTGGTAGTCACATGAAGGTCATAAACATTCTCTGTAAGTCCTGTTCACATAAATGATATCAGATTGGATATTGGGAAAAATTTCTTCTCAGAAAGAGTGGTGATGCACTGGCACGGGCTGCCCAGGGAGGAGGTGGTGAAGTCACCATCCCTGGGGATGTTAAAGAACCATGGAGATGTCGCAATGAGGGACGTGCTTTGGTTGGCACAGTGGGGATGGGTTGGACTACATGATCATCATAGTGGTCTCTTCCAACCTTAATGATTCTCTGAAATCTAAAGCGTTTTAGTTTTAGTTCCTAATTTCTCCTCCATGGTTTGCTGTTTCACACGCCACATTTTTGCATTAGATTAGAATGTAAAGAAGTAAAATTATCTTACCTGTCTAAGTGTTAAAGCTGAGGGAAAATAAACAAGCGGAAAATGCAGCAAAAGTTTGTTTTAAAGGACATTTAAACAGTATTTCCTTGCCCTCAGAGAGTTAGTGAAATAGCCGCAGAGTACACTCCTTCCCATTTTTCTCATTAAACAGCCCTTCGATCCCATCTCATCACATTTGTTCAAGCACTGTTCTAAACCATGACGCTTATTGCACAGTATCTAAACCATAGTCCTTAGAACTATCACAGGTGTCTGTTTTAACCAAACAGCTCTGCTTGAATGTCTTAACTGATGGAATCAACCAGACAAAGCAACCAAGAATAACGTTCAGAAAGTGGTCTGAGTGGGGAACCACACACTGAAGGCACTGCTCATAGAGCTGTAATGGAGACCCACGTGTATGTGTGGATGTACAGCAAAAGAGGCAGACAGCTCTCCAGAATTTAAGACATCCTGTTTACTCTCAGCAACAAAATTTGTCTCCTCTCAATCTTCAAGGGCTGGCAACATCTCACCTGCCTATTTACATGGCAACTCTTCCTGTCAAAAAGCTCTTGGTATCTACTGGTCTTCTCTCCTTCACTGAACTTCTGCTGCATCAGAGTATCCAGAAACACAAACAGGACTGAGGATGAATAAGTTCAATTGCACTGTTGGGGCAGTGAAGACTCAAAGACTTCTTAGAAAAGCTTTACAGATTTCTGTCCCATTTAACAACATCACAACCTTCCAGCTGGCTGAAAATCAGCAACTTCTAACAAGTTTCAGCTGAGCAGTAAAGGAGTATTACACTGATCTAGAGTAGGACTAGACCTTGCTCTAGATTCCAGGTCCAAGAACCCCAATCCCATTCAGCCTCACAGAACACCCAGTTCTTTCATGACCACAAGTGATCAGGAGCTGAGATCTATTATTCGTGTAGATGATGACGTGTCTGGCAGAACAACAGCTCTTGGCAGGACAGCGGAATATTTAGGCAGTGTAACAACCCAAAGGAAACGATTTGCCAAACTGACTGCAACGAGAGCCTTCAAACTTCTTCAATTTGTGGACTGCTAAAAACACTCAGTGGGAATGCAGAGCTTTGAACAAACTGTCACGGACAACAGAACTAGTGTTTCCAAAATACCTTTCACCGCAACATCAGAAATAGTCCTTAGGCTTAAGATTAAAAAGCAAAAAATCACCAGACCTTGTTGTTTTCTGGAAGTCTTTTATCCAAACAGTAAGCAATCTTCCTTACCATATAAAATACTAAGACTTAAAAGCCTGAAATCAAACTGTTACGGGTCTTTGCAAAATAAAGACCTTCTTACTGGTGACATCGGTGAGAAGGGGCTGGAAGTCTCTATCTGCTGTTCAGAAGATTTTCTGTGAATTAAACAGGTTTCTGAAAAACTTGTTGCACTGCCTACAGTCTGACGGTCCAGTCGACATTATGGGATGGCTGCTCAGAGCAATGTTCCCAGACAGCTACAGAGCACGTACATACCTGGCTACCCTACTGTCAAACACAGCTGCTGATTCAAACACCAGACCTGGTTTTGTTGCCAGAGTGATGTATTCCCTTCGCACAGCAGTCCTCTAGCCTGGGACTGCTCGTGGTGGGTACACCATGGGGCAGAGCACCCCAGGGCTCTGGGCAGAAAGTGAGAGTGGGTGCAACTCTGGAGCAGACCCCAAATGCCAAATCCCACACCGCTGTATTGCCGAAGAACTGAAGCTGGGATCAGCGGTTGGCAGCAGTGGTTTTCTTTGAAAGGCAGTATTTAGAGGCTAATCAACAGGAGCAAAATAGAGGGAGAGGAGAAAGAAAGGAACTGTGGGAACTGCAGATGAGATTCATGCTATTTTTCCACTGCGGTAACAATGAATCAGTGCTCAAGCCACCATTCCTGCCCCAGTACACTAGGTTACCCAATCATTTGTCTGTTTCTCTAAGGAAACCTCCAGAGGCAGTCACAGAAACCAGGGGACAAGAGAGTCCTGCAGACCTAAGAGAGGGCAAGAGGAAGGTGACAGACACCTGGCAAGGGAGAGGTGGGAGGACTGGGGGTGAGACAAGACCCACCTGGCACAGTGTGATGCTTCAAACACTCAAGTGTTTCCCCACATTTACTGTCTGAGTAAAGAAAGAGCTCATGGCAGAAAGTGAAGCTGAGGTCGACACCGCTCCTGATATGTGGATATCAATTTAGTAGGATACAAGAAGAAAAAGGAAGCTCTTGTTCAGCCCGCATCTCTGGATTGGTGAGACCTCAGTTCCCACCCCCAGCTTTGTGCCTTAACTTCCTCACTGATCTTCAAAGCAGCATTGCCCTCTGCCCTTACACCCCCTTCTTTAATGCCATGCTATGGAACACCCTTTCAAAACCCAAGCCTTAAAACAGTTGTCTCCTTGCAAGCAAGAGCAGGGGCTACAGCACAACAGAAGTTCAAATCTGTAAACCAGAGCAACCACTTACATACTACAGCAATTCCTTTGTCAAAGATGGAGGAAGCAGAGGACATAAGGAATGTCTGGAAATGTTTCAGGGCTGACAAAACGGTGGCAGCGTGAACACAGTCAGAACTAAGAGAGAAAGAAACAAATCAAAGACAAGCACAGAAAGTACCAAGGCATGACAAGCAGATGCTAAGGCAAGGAGGTACTCAGAGGGGTGACTTCTGCTAACCTTCTGCTGACCTTAAGAAGTAGATGAGATATTCTAGAAACAAGAGGGGATACTAAGCCCTCAGTCACACAAATGAGTTGTTCAGTGAGTTATACACCAAGCTGCTCGTGAGAAAGTCTCCTGAGCCCTGTGAACAATGAAAGCAGCCCTTTTTTCCATCCATCTCTCCCAGAGTATTTAAAGATTTGAATTTTCCCATATCAATTTTGGTTTGTCTCTCTTCCTATAAATAGAGAAGCAGCAGTGCATCCATCTCTTCTTCATCTTTTTTGGTGGCCTAGCATTGAGCGCTGGCTGGAATGTTTTTCTAGTAAATGATAAGCGATGGGAAACAAGTCGAAGACAAAGGATGAGAGACCTTGAGCTCAGACAAATAGGAGAGATGGGAGCCCTCTTGTCTCTCCCAAGAGGCAGGTATCTTTTCTCTGGACCAAAGGGTTTTGTTTTGGAAACAAACGCATCTATTTCTGTCATTTCCTTTAGACATGCAGTCTTCATGGGGTTGATAGCAAGACTGACTACAGTGTCTGAGAATGACTGTTTGGCCCCCAAAAGAAAGCATTTCTAACCTAAATATGAGACCCAAAGGAAACAGACCCCTGCTGCTAAGCATATGTCTCAGTGGGCTGACACTGCGATATGTGCTCTGCTCCCAGAGCCTCTACTTCAACCCGAAGTTCTAATAATCAAGTTAGTGCTTTATCAGGAAAGCTAAAGCCACTGGGTTTTCTGCTGAGAGTTGGGCTGGTGGAGAGGCTGGAGGGACACCAGCAGGTGGCCTGGCTGACATGAGAAAACAAGGGTGGTTTGAGCACTGGGACAAGCAAGTGAAGAGCTGCAGGAATGCCTACCCTGACCCACGGGAAGTCAACCGCACCATATGTTCCCAAAGAAAACAAAAACACAAGTGGAAGAGGAAGGGTCAGTCATGGCAAAGAGAGAAAGTACCCTGATCAGGGCTTGGAAACTGCTTCAGAAGTCAGTGAGGCCCACCGGTGCCAGGATGCTTCAGCACAATGTGAATGCAGCTCAGGTATCTCAGGCCATGGCCCCGATGTACCACTGCAGCGATGGACGGGACCAGCAAGTTGCAGTAACACGGCATCATCTCCATTAATTGGAAAGGGAGTTGGGGCAAGCAGAAGGGAGGGGCAGATAATGAATTCCAGAAGATCACAGACTTCAATCTCTGCCTAAAAACAGGAACTGTGGTCAAGGGTTTTAGACAGAGGGAGTCAAACCTCAGCATTTGGATCCAGACTCTGAAACCACAAGAGGTCAGCGTTAATTGACTGCTGGTCATTCTGAGGTCCTGGGACAACTTAAGAACCAGTAGTGTGCTGTAAAGCCTTACTCAAGTTTGGCTCCCATCTCTCATCCAAAAGAAACAACAATATCCCTGAAAACAGAAGCCCAGACCAGCTTTGTTTATGGCTTACCTACTTAATACTTCCTATAGGGAAAACAAACAAAATGCCAGCTAGCAACAGGGTCATGGAAAGCCTGAGTGCAAGAGGAACCATTTGCTAAAGAGACAGCAGTGGCAAGTTCTGGTGAAGCTGGTAGGGCCACTGACTCTGGGATCCTAATCCAATATCAGGTAAATCCCCTCCAACAAACATTCCTTCCTATCTGAACAGACTGATTTGGCAACCAAAACCTCCTGCCTTAGAGCAAGAGCTGGAAAGGAATGTGACCTGTGGCTCTTGACAGGAGTAGGCACCAGCACACGGAGTACCAAGACCAAAAGCAGTTTCCCACTGAGCAGTCCTGACTCCACATATGAGATCATAGCTTGGCATATGGGACATGAGAGGTTAAAATTTGGTGCCTGATGTGCTGTTTACATACATAAGGGACTATCTCTCCAGACAGCCGGATCTGCAGAAAGAAGAAATCTGTCTGGTGGTTTTGGCAAATACCATCCCAAGCGTAAGCATTCAGCCTGCTAACTCCAGTAAGGACAAAGCAGAAGGGAAGTCAATAGCTCAAAATGAAAGGCAAGTGAAACAATTCCACAGTGAACCCTACTTCAACATGTTCCTAGACAGTGCTTATACGTGGAGCAAAAAAAAACATGGAAGCATCTCCAGGGAAGGAAAGAGTGAGCATTAAAACTGCGTTCCTGTGAGTTGGCCAGACCCAGATTCTGGATCATAGGATCACAGCATGGTTTGGGCTGCAAGAGACCTTAGAGACCATCTATAGTTCTAACTTCCCGCACTGTAAGCAGACACCTTCCACTAGACCAGGTTGCTCAAAGCCCAGTCCAGCCTTGCCTTGAACGCTTTCAGGGATGAGGTGTCCACAGCTTCTCTAGGTAACCTGTTCCAGTGCCCCAGCACCTCCACAGTGAAGAATTTCTTCTTTATATCTAATCTGAGTCCTCTTGATTTATCAATCCTTTCTGTTCCATTTTTGCTTTATGAACTGCAAATCCCAGCTATCGCCACTAGATTAACAAACCCAACAACTCAAATCACACTCACTGAGACTGCTGAGGAGGAACAACAGACTTTCTCTGTGAGGATAAGACACGCTGCACTGTAGCCATGCTGGCATTCTCAAATAGAGATGCCTTACTCCCTGCCCAGATACAGATTCATAGTGGTAAAGACTACAGTCTGGCACAGCATATGATCTGCATGGTTACTCATTCATTACCTCCACTCACACGGCATCAACTCAAAAGGCAGGTGTGTACACATCCATCTCACAAGAGGTGTTGGCCAGTTGTGGTGGCTTTGTTTCAACAGAGCAATAGAACAGACCTTTACCTATGCAAATGCAGGGTTAAAGTAGTCACTGGACCCACTGCAGCTTCTCAAGTGTGCAGAGATAAGCTTTGTTATCCAACCTGAGTCAGTATAAGATTCAACTGTTTTCCTAAAAGAATCTTCACTCACCCGATTCCACACCTCATTTTTGAGTAGGTGGCAACGCATTTTTTTCCCCATCCCAACAAATGACAATTTGTTCTCAAGAGCTGAGAAAGCCAAAGCAAAAGAAGCTTTAGATTTTGCATAACCTGGGAAAACAGATCACTGTTTTGATCTGCAACTAAAATAAGTATGGAAATGTACTATAGGGGAATTAAAAAAAAAGAACAA
Organism: Excalfactoria chinensis; assembly: GCF_039878825.1. Taxonomy (NCBI): domain Eukaryota; kingdom Metazoa; phylum Chordata; class Aves; order Galliformes; family Phasianidae; genus Excalfactoria; species Excalfactoria chinensis. The sequence goes on along the minus strand of NC_092830.1, from coordinate 26,459,051 downwards.
AAAAGGAACTGGATGGTTAAATCATAAAAATATGAGGAGGACACCCAAGGGTAGAAGTATACAGAAATACTCAGAACCAGCCATATTTCAAATCGACGACTTCTCCTTACACATACCAGAATTGGATGCTATTTTTGCATTACTCTCCATCCAAAGAAGGACATGTGGTAAGCACGCAGTTAACCATTACCAATAATTTCCTGTATTATTTTAGTATCTGGGAGCACCAGACATGTACTAGTACCCTGCGCTACCAGATGCTTGGGCACTGCTCCAAAGAGTTTCTGATCTAACACTGGAGAGAACTGATGCATCCAGACACAAAGAATTACGATGGGACAGCACTTTCAGCACAGCAGGTGGTGCTCAACCCAACCTCTGCAGTCTCATGGCAAAGGGGAGATCTGAGAAAGGACCTGAAGGAAAGCAACAAAGCACGCTTGTATAATGAGGGAATGATTAAAAAACAGTGAAATTTCAAAGAAGGCCAATGTTTCTGAGAAGTGGAGGATGATGAGAAGCAGTCCATCTTCCTTTTATCCATGAAACCCTCTCAACAGAGTCTTGAGAAATGAAGGGGACATGACAGGCTACCCACAACAGCTTGCAACTGCTGTGGTCACCTGCTGAACAAAAAAGCAGCGCTCACTGACCGCTGCAGCTGCTACAACAAGCAGTAAAATGCAGTTTGTGGACAGCAGAATGCGCAACTGCTCTTTCCAGAGGAGGCTGGAATAAACAGATCCTGACAGAAGTAGATGACAAGTCCTTTGGTCCCTACAAAAACAGGTGGCTTCAATACGCTCTGTTGTACACAGGAAGATGTAAAGCCTTGTTCTCTACCAAGACGAAGGCTTGCAGGTTGTTTCTTCACTTCTCCTATTGGCAACAGCACACAAAATCCTAAAGCCGCTCATGGTATAGAACACATCTAAAGCAATAAAAACAGTCACACTGCACTAAAGGGAAAGGAGGGGGATGTTAAAGGAGAGAAATACCAAACGAGCAAAAGCAGGAACTCCTTCAGCCAGCTCCTCCACCCAGGATAACACATCAGTTGCGCAGTTACGCAGAGATCACAAAAGCAAGCCTGTCTGCCTGACACAGCACAGCAGATAAACCAATGCAAACACACGTTCACTTTACAATTAGACAGCAACAGAGATTTTGAGCAAGAGTTTGTGGTGCATGGAAATTTGCTTTCCAAATCCAATTTCCCGCTGATCCCCTCAGAGCTTCTCATCAGCAATTTTGTGTTTCTGCTGTGAAGGGCTCTAGTGCAATTACGCTCAGTTACCGAAAGCCTCTTTACTCTAATCCTCTTCTGAGCCTCGAAGTAACAGCATCAACTGATACCTGTGAGCTTAGCCTCCGCCACGGGACACGCACTGGAGTTCCCAGCACAGAAAACCCTTATAACGCACCCACCTACTCCAGGTCCCTTTGCTCACCTCTCCCTTGCTAAATACCAGAACAGCAGCACAGTACAAACAACGTTCTCAAGGTCAAAACCTATAATTTTGGTATTTTAAAGCCACAAGCTCCAAGCAGAAAATGGATGCAAAAATCTCTTTATTGTGAGAACACGTTGCTCAGTTGTTTTTTGTTGTAGGTTTAGGTTTCTTTCGATTTTATGGTTTTTTGTTTGCTATTTTAAACTATATTTTAGAAATCCAGAGGAAACAACGTGTCATGAAGCTGGTGGGAAAAGGGTGCAGAAGAGGGGGCACTGTGCTCTTTGTTACTTTTGGCAGTGCCGCTGAAACCAAAGCCTAACATGGATAATTATTGGGCAGATTGAACTTCTCCCTGATGAATTTTCTCCAACCATAAAGCTAAAAGCAAACTTAGGGAGGACTGCAAACAACTCTGATTCAAGTAATGAAACAGAGGCAAGTAGAAGTTAAAAGCTTCTTGAAAACTCCTTTTGAGGAGTATTAGAGCTACTGAATGAAGGCAGTTTTCCCTTTAATTCGTAGAGATCTGCAGGTTTTTCAGTCCAGCTGTTTAACCCCTGCAATACACAATGACCTTTTCATTTTCCATTGCTCTTGCAGTTTTCCAGCAGTTTGAGCTCACAGGAGCTAATTACCTCAACATGGAGCTGCAAATGGAAAATGCTGCTGGTAAGTTGTTCCATTCACAGCCATTTAGTCTTGCACTGCTTGCGTCAGGGTGCACTACCTGTTTTACCATCTCCTTAAGTGGCAAGGCTTCAGACCACTCACTCTGCTCCCAGAGGTCACAAGTCTCTGTGAAGTCAGTGACCTTCCAGCAGAGCACCCCACCCTGCATGTGCACCTTTCTTTCCTTTGCAGCTGGTCCTGTGCTGACACCCTAGTGCAGCCCCAGGCAGGAGGGCACACTCATTGACCTGCTGGGGAACCTACACACCTCAAATCCCATTATGGAGAAATAGAGCTTGCTCCAGAGCCACGACTGACACCGAGTTTCCATCATAAACCAAGGCTGACCCTTTCCCAACCCCGTCTTCAAAAAAGCACTGGTTTATAAAACATCCATCAACAAGGAAATTGGTAGGTCTGATTTGGTAAAGGAGAAGAAAAAGCACTTTCCCAGGCAGATCCCAAGTTAACTTGAAAGCTGGTTTTCAAAAAAACAACAGGGCAAGTACAATCAAATATCTAATTGTGGATTTGGACCCAACTTTGAGAGATACGTCATGAGAAAGCAACCACCAATGTCCCATATCAGCATTTCTAAGCCCTTTTTTTAAATAAAAAAGAAATAAGACAAAGAAAGAAACAAACCACATTGGCAAGGCTTGCCTGCCAGCAACTGCTCAGTACCAGGATCTCACTAACACAGAGTTCTGAGTTAATTGTATGGCAGGCACTCTTGCCAGAGAGGTAACTTTTAGGTACTCTCAAGAGCTGCTGCACTAACACAGCTGGTACCAGAACCATGATGAGCCCGCTTGGGAGATGTGGCACAGAATCTTCTTTGCTAACCTATGCCCAGCACATACACAGCAGTACCCAGAGGAACTGTATTCTTTTGCTAGCTCACAGCAGAACCCAAGCAGTGCGGTTACACCTTTGTTACTCCAGCATCTCACCTAAATCATCCATGCACATCAGTTATCCACAAAATTTTAAGTATTCAGTACTGTAAGTCTCATTCATCAGCTCTCCAGTTCCTGGCACCTACACATTTTAACTCAGGTTGGCCGTTGAACTTCTGATGCACAGGGTATCCTGTGGCTAATGAGTCATACTGAGCCTAACAAGTGTTAACTGAATGTGGTTTATTCCCACTAAAACCCATGTGGGTGCAGTATGATGACTAAGGAGGGAGCAGTGGGACTTCCCCTTTACTACCCATATAGCTACAGTCACTCCAGTTGATGCCTTTCTGTGCTCCTTTAACTAGTCCCCTACAGATGGCACTGTACCACCATCCAAAATACCCCTTTAGGAAAAAATGAGAGCTCCAGCTGAGCCTCCAAGAACAGCCAGGTGATCAGCAAGGTTCCTGCTTTCTAATCCAGATTGCTTCTTGAGAAAGGGCAGTTGAATCAAATAGAGAAAGATCACAAGACTATGAACATCCAACTCTCTCTACCACAGACCAAGATGGGATCTAGTGGGAAGATGGGTCCAAATACATACACACCCTTGCTCCATGTTTCCATGAAGCATTTGGTCACTGGCACTGTTGCAGATGGGACACTGAAACTGGACAGATCTTGGGTATGACCTTGTCTGGCAGTTCCTACAGGAGACAACTGAGAAACCTCACAAGAAGCCTGTGTGTGTCCAAAGATTTACAGAGGGGGCTACAGTGTCAGTAACTGGATGGATGCAATAAAATCTGCAGAATTCCTTTTCCCCAGTCATGTGTGGTATTTCTATTACTTTCTTTGTGACTGTTTTACATCCAATAAAAACACACAGAATAGAAAATACAGTAGCAGAAGTTACCCTTTGCTCTTGGTAAGAAGAATAATTCATTGGTTTGGCACTTCCCAAGGCATGCGTGAAGGGGAAAGTGCTTGGCTCGAACAGGCTCATAATTACTAGCAGCAAATTCAATCTATGGCGTGTTCCACCAACTACTTCTTAATCTCATTGCCTCTCAGCAATACAGATTTATGTGACAAACATTTCACCATAGCATCCCATGTACTGAAAACTTTTTGCTTTTAGTTCATTATTCTCATTAGTCAATGTCATAACTTTATTTTAGTCAATAACTTGGTCTTTAGATTGACAAACAGATTTGCAAACAGAATTATGGCAAGGCTTTTAAATGCTAAGCTTTTCAGAAAGTAGTAGATCCTCTGAGGTTTCTCTACCTGGGTGAACACCAGAGCATCACAGGCACTTGAGTACTCTTGAAAATCTTAGCTTACATCCTGCTATGAGTATTGCTCTCAATATCTGCATAAAAAGAAGTAGATTCCTGAGCAGTGCCTGGTCAGGTTGTGTAAAAGAATGGAAATAAGGATTTTATCTACTGAAACTACAGAAGAAAATGAAGACCAAGATGAGATTGGTATTTAGTTAGGATTAACTGAAATACCCGAAAATTACAACCAGGATTTCAGTTTCAGTACCACGAAAGAAGCTCTCTATAATCACTGTGCCTTTCAATGCCAGCTCTGGCTAAAATGATCTGATCCTCTACTCAGAGAATGAGAAAAAAATGCCCATTCTAACACCACAGCTCTGAGATAATCCTTGATCAGAACTAACTGTTCCATTTTCCAAAGCTACCACAACCTACTGTAGTATAAGCTAGATTTACATCCACTGGTACTCTGGCAGTAACATCACACCACTGCCTTCAAAAGGCTTCAGCAACACAGGTCAGGGGAGAAGGAAATAAAAGCAGATAATGAACAATTGTAACCCTGCAGGATTTAAGAGCTGATATTCCTAGAATGGTAATTTGTGTGGTTTCATTTACCAGAAGGAACAATGTGAGTACAGAGTTCAGCATGGCTTTCTCTGAGTCGTGAGCAGTTTCAATAAGGAAAAAGACATTAAAATATATATATAATTGAGAATGTCTCTCCTTTGAGCCCCTGCACTTAAATAAGCAATACTGCACTTAGAAAATATACACATCCTTTCAAATTAAATGCCCCAAATCTGTTGTACTCAAATATTTTGCAGTGCCTGGCTTCTCTCCTCAGCTCAGCCTTATCACCTCTGCTTGCTCAAATTTATCCCAGTTCTTACAGATCAACAGAACTGGGATATGGTGTTTTAGAACTACAATACCCTCTAATTCACTCCATTAAAAACAAAAGTAACAACAACATAAAATAACCCAAACCACTGCATTAGACTTAACTACCCATTCTTTTCACACAGAGGAACATACCGTATTAGTCCAAATGGATTTCAGCCCTTTTTCAGAGTACCTGGTCTTTATTTTGTCCCCCAGAAAATTACACAGACATTAATGTTTTCCTTATTTAATAATGACCGATTTCAGAATTACTAGACCTAATGAAACACGACTGTATGGAAAAACAGGCATGATTCCATAAAAAACCTTCCCACACCCTTTGCTTCTGGTATTTTCTAATTTATTCCCTCCACTCCCTTACAGTACTTCTCATTCTATACTCCAAACCAATATCCTCAGGTCCTTCATAAATCCTTCAGAACTGAGCAAGGAGCAGCACATGCTATGGTTGGCTCAGAAATGCAAACACTGATCGGATGCATTGTGAAGTTGATGGTGTTGCCTTCACTCCGAGGGAACTCCAAGCTTTTGGTTTGTTTGGATCTTTTCCCCCCCCCCACCTTTCTCACCTCGAGCTTCCTTGAACAAGTTTAAATTTTGTAGCCTTTTCTCATCTGCCAAATGTGATAAGTTTCCTAAGTTACTGGACAGATGGTGATTAAAGAGGGGAGAGAAAGGGATGAGATCGGCAGAGTGCCTTTCTACATGTGCTGATAAAGAAAACAAGCAGGTACATTCAAAGCCTGGACTCTGACTAGGCTCCTGTACCTGTCTCAGAAGGGTTTGGGGGAGTAATTACAGATGATGGGATACTCATCTAGGCAGGACCCTGAGCCTCAGCTAAAAACACAAGGTTGTTCCTACTGAGGAACCCAGAAGCAGGTAATAGAGCAGGAGTAAGCAAGAGTATTCCCCAGCTCCTCCTCCATAGGAGCAGTAGGACCTTACCCTCCTCCTTCACTCTGTTCTTATCAACCATTTATGATCAGCTCCTCCTTTTCCAATACATCTAAATTCAATTCTGGTCAACAGCTGCTTTTCACTCAAAATCTGTAATGCCTGAACTGAACGCCCACCAGGGAATATTGAATAAGCCTCGTCTTCCCAAGCATTTAATCACAATTGTCACAAGTGAATAAGCAGCCAAGCATAGCTCTAATGAGGTTGTGTTTGTCTGGGAGGTTTTACTGGGTATGCAGCTCACTCCTAAATAAAAGGAATTCATTTCCCACTCCCTGCTTTCTAATGTAATAACGCTGCTGTAAAGACTGATTTACTTACAACTTATCTTCTCACATAGTAGCAGAACTGGAAAAGCTATTTTGTGGCATTCATAACAGACAAATTGTTTTATAATCCCTTTTATAAGCACCATTGAGCACCATCTTGCTGTGTTCTCATTCCTGTGACTGACTGGCATGCCAGTCCAGACCTAACTGCTGAAATAGTGAAAAAAAGCACGTCCTCCTACTTCCAGCATAAATCTACCCATAGACAGTTCAGACTACTTTGTTCTAGGGCTGCTTCTTAGACTTCTCTAAGAACGTACGGTGTTCAACCCTAAATCTTTGCCATACCTACTTTTATAGCAACTTCTCACCTCCAATATACCACCGCACTTAGGTCCACATTCATTTGGCTTCTGCCAGTGGTGAAATGAGAGGTAGGCTGGAACCCATCACTGCAGTTACTCCACAACTTTCCTCAATTAATTTAATCTGACTTGTAACTTAAGCTTGTAACTTACTACCACAAAGACTTTCAGCACCTCTATTAGATTTTGGTTTTCACTGCCCTTAATTGGAGATTTTGGTGAGAGACTGTACACTGATGGCAGTAGTTTAGATATTTTGGCTATGAATCCATAGTAAATTCCTGAGTGAATATAGGCCTTGAACTTTGCTACCGTTTGTTCCAGACCTTCTTCAATCAGTGTCAGCTCCTGCACCCCCCACAGAGGAAATCTGGTGTGGCAATCTTCAGCCTCCTTCAGAGAAACCAGATCTTATTTATACCTCTGCCACAGCTCTGTTATTCTCTCTGAATGTTCCTTTATACGTATCCTTATCATCTAGCAACTCTTGCTGACCCTCTGCCAGTTTTCCAGCTCTTTATTTAGCTTTGATACCTTTTGCAATCTTCTCCTCTGACTCCTTTTGCCCTGACTTGTACATTCTACAAGTACTTGCCAGGATGCTTTTCAGCTATGTTTTTAATTTCGTATTTATTTCTTCCTGAGATTTGCCCTTCCCAGTATATTTTACCAGGAATAAACAAGGGGTATGCACATAAGGAGAAGAGTCTTTCTGAATGCTGTAAATGAAAGATAAGCAGGTAAGCGTCTCCACCTTGTGTTCAATATAGCACACAGAGACATCTTCTACCCACTTCAATCTATTTTACGAGTTTAGTTCTTACACAAAAAAAGCAGCAAGCAAAATACACACGTGAACCATCATCATCCAACACACCAACTCAGCTCTTCCAAGATGTTCAAGAGTGACATGGCCCAATGCTGGAGACGCAGCCTAACACACAATGACATTTTGATTGCTTTCCGCAGGGCTGCATCACTTCTAAAGCTGTAAGAGTTTGCACCAATCTTTGATCCAACAGCCCTCATCCTTTAGCTCTTTAGATGGCCAGGATTTATGCTTCAGCACTGAAAGATGATGCAATGACAGCTGTCAATAGAGGCAATGCCATTTAACAAGAAGCAAGAGCTCAGCACATTAGCTTTCTTGGCAAGAGAAGCTGAGGCTGCAGGGACACCTTCTGTGCAGTTTCCACCCCAGCCACTGGCTGCAGGATCCTGCCTGCACGTGTTGCACTGGCACTGAGGGCTGCTGGGTGACACAGAACTGATCACACTTCAAAATAACCATGAGAAAGGGAGATCTTTTTAATCCAGTTCCACCTCCTCAGGCAAACAACAGTACAGACCACACAATGATATTGGCACAACCAAGCACAAGCTAGTAGGGCAGGCTTCCTATGTCACTTATCATCATGAGAGGTGTCCCCTATAAAGGGCGGGACCTCAGAAGTCCAAACATAAGACTTGAATCATGGTCTATTATCCTCAAAAGTAGGTGAAGGAGAGTAAAAACATCATAGTTACTTACCCAGAGTGTCTAGATGCAGGGAGCTCAGTGGTGCTGCAATTGCATGTCCTGCAGACCATTACTCAGTCACAGAATAGTTAAGGTTGGAAGGCCATCTGCATGTTGGCTACATGGCAGCCTCCACCCTGACATCCTGTGCCAGAAGCTGATAGCATCATTGTAGGATATATCCTTGTATGGATATTCAAAACCTACTCATCTGATCATCACCATAAATCATGTCGTAACTTTCAGCACACTTTCCCTGCACCCCATAAGCAGAAATCATGCCACACACGTCATACCTTAGAAAGTAAAGCATTAGGTGGTCTAAAGGGAGGCTGGGGAACATAATGAACTCATTTCAGGGAGATTGCACTTTCTGGAATAATTTCAACTAACCTTGCATTATGTGTTTCCCTTCCACAATGCCTTAAAAATTCAAGCAGCTCATAAAGTTCAATAATGCATTTGGCATTGATCTTCTTATCCAAAAGAACTTTTACAGAATGCTTTCTGCTCTGCTAAAGCACATTAAGACCTTCATTTTAACAGTGGGGGCTCTACTGCAGCTCTGAACGGTAATTTCACTTCACTGAGGTTTCTTCTTAATAAAGAACCTATCATTACTAACCTTGAGCTTTTCATTTCTACATAAGAATTCTTAATAATATTCAGAGGAGGAATAAATTAATGACATTGTCCGCTAAAAGGATTTGCGGGTGAGTACACTCTAACTCCAGCTGCAGGAGGTTTGTCCAAGTACATTTGCTGCAGGATGTTTGAGGCTCATGATTATTTCCTTTCTCCTTCCGGTAGCCTTTCAACTTCATAGAGAGAATCTACACAACAGTCTAACAGTGCTTCCCAGCTGACATGGGGCTTTGCTCACTGAGTTGTTCAGCACCTTGGATCCACTATGGAACCTTGAGCTACAGAAGAACTGCTTTACATCTCTTCATCCTGGGAGAGCAAGGAGTCTCCAACAAGGTCCATAAAACAGATACTTAAGAGGACAATGCCACAAAGAGTAAGACAACTTTCCTCTAAGTCAGAATGGAGAGAAAGCACTGACATTGTTTCAATATTATGATTCTTAAAATCATTTTTTCCTGCTAGCAGAACATCCTTTGACTAGCTGCGTATACACAACTGACCACAGGAATTGGTGCTTATCTGTCAGTTTTACTACATCAGTCTTACGTGTCAGAATCTCACCATGTACTTGCTCATGCTGAGTTTAATTAGATGATTATAAATTACTGCATTACAGCAGTTAAAGCAGCTGCGTTCCAGCACTGGAAGTCCCCTGCTCCTCAGCTGGGACACACTGACTGACCCTTATCCGTTCCACATCCGCTACAAAGCATAACAGAACAGGTCTGACAGTGCACAGAAGAAGAAATAAGATAAAAGCTTGAGTCTGCAGGGGGGACTGTGGGGACTGAACAGTTTTGAATGGAGAGGCAGCAGATAAACAGCAAAGAAAAGAGCTGACAGGTTATTTAAAGGTGGGAAGGACATGCGTGATAGCAAAACTGCTGTCTTTACAGGCCTCTACTGAGCCGTGCCACTTATTCAATACCTAGGGAAGAAAGACAGGATGATACTTAAACATACACTTCTGTGCAATAACCAAACCACCTCCTGGCAGCCTCTCCGGCTGTGGCTTTGCATTTGGCAGCAAGGACAGCCAGGTGAAGCGGCCCTCCTCCTGTCCCCATCTCCTGGGTTGGTTCCTGTTCCTAGTGCCATTTCAGCATACTGCTCCAGTGATAACACCATCCACATGTATTTGAGGATCAAGGCAACCATAATTCAACCCTATTGGGCTATTTGATTTCCTCTTGTGTTATGAGACAGTAATTGTAGGGTTTTTGTTTTGTTTTGTTTTAAATATACATACAATTTGTATTGAACAGTTTAGAGAGAAATTGAACCCAAACTTACAAGCAAAAGTGACAGCATTTAAGGTTATTTTAACATTCCACATTTTAGCTATAACAGATACAGTTTTTACATGATTAAGTTCATCTGAACATGATTTACATTTCAAAACTGTTCAAAAACTGGAGGAGGTATTGTCTGCAGCAAAGGAAGTGAACTTGTCTGAAGCATATGATAATCAGCCCTCAGAACTGGCTGATATCATCATCTCACTCCTGCTCTTTTATTCATGGATACACTTTTTTACCGTGCTTTTTCAACTCCCAATTTATTTCACTTGGTCATTAAAATTCAGAAGCTGAGATACAGTCTCTCAGTATTTCTCTCTATACCCACACCTATGTTACGGTCATCAAAAGTTGCTTTACTTCAAATGAATTCTCTTCCCGGCCACAGAGCCACTGACCTGTACAAAGTGGATGACATAAATCTTCAACAGGAGGCACAAAGTATGTAATGAGAGTAGGTCTCGTTAAGACAGTAAACGCCACAAGGATATGTTGGATCGTGAGCACAAATCCTGCTTAAGAACAACATGAAAGGTTTAAGGGTTTTGTTGTGTTGTTTTTTTTTTTTTTTCCCAATAATTGATATTTATGCAGCTTACTCTGAATGCAGCACAAATATTCTTTAATGAAAAAGTGCCTTCTATAGAAAAGTCCATCAGAGCAATACCACAGGCAGCCAGCCAGCCACGGAGTTGGCAGGGGTCAGCAACCCTGACACTGCTGCGTGTTGGTAAAGCTCCTTAGTTTGATCCCTCTACTCAAGAAAATCTGTCAGGTTTTTGCATAACTCCCCCTTCTCTCCCAAGTATTTTGTCCTTGTTCTTATTTCCTTGGTTAATTTTACGTCAGCCCCTGAAAGAAACAATGGTGAAACACCAGTGGGGCACAGCTCACTGCCATCACCACTCTGAGGTGCTAAGCAATTAGCAGTTGGCAAAAAAGTTCAGGTCTGGCACCAAGCCTTGTGATTAATGCAATCTTCTGCGGTACAATGTAAACAGTAAAGTTGACCAGGTTGCTCTTTGAAGGCTTACGAGAAGGAAAAAAAAACAAACAAAAAAAACAACCTTGTCTCCTACAGGTATCTCACTGCAACTGAGAAATCCAAGTTCAAGCACCATGCACTATCATATTGAAAGGGTCACTTTTGCACTTGCTCCATGCTGTTCCTCAAGGTCTTAGTGGTTTAAGCTGTACAAGGTGAAAGAGAACAATAAATATCTGCATTGAATTCATTAACATCCTAAAGAAACTTTTAAGTTTAGATGTAGAAATATTCAGTGTTCATACAAGACCAGGCGTTATGCACACATACACAAAGAGACAGTAACAGCTGCTGGGCAGACAGTGACTGATGCAGTTCTGTGTAAAGCTGCATTAAGATGAAGTTGAGAAAACAACAAAACAAGAATACACTTCATTAAGCTCTTCTGCTCCAGAGGGGGCATTAAGCATAAGTGCCCACAGTCTGACTTACAGCTCATTTCCAAAGGAGAACAGAGCTACTGCATAAACACGAGAAGAAGGTGGTACAGGGATTTATAACACTGCTGGAACTATTAAAGTTTGAGAGAGAGATGAGAAGACAGCATTCAACATTTTTGGTCACTCTTTAGCTGAAGTGCTGGGGAACTGGGCAAGCACCTGTCTAACATCTCAGTGAAGGCTGTTCTCTGTATGAAATGGGAAAAGGTTCTATCCTAGTTCTCATTACCTTGAGAGGAGTGTTCAATACCTGTTCCTAAGACCAAAATGAAAGAGTCTTGGTGGGCCAAAAGGTGGCAGAGCATTCCCTGAACATGATGGAAATGGAACAATACCTCATACTGACGTATGATACTGACTCGGGAGATTTTCAGTTTTGTTTTGTTAAAAAATATAACTTTTTCCTGCATCAACAGGGATGGATATTATCTCAAGACTTAATTTTTCCATAATCCCAGAGAAGCTCTGACTCAGGGAAGAAGCATTCCCTGTTCCCGGAGGGCTGGGGACCGAGCCACTGTTCCCCACAGCCAGACAGCCCATGGGAAGCACAGCTCTGGCTACAAAGACTGGTATGTGTAATTCCATGAGCTTTTTTGGAAATGAAGTAGGGAGTGGATATCATAGTTAAAATTCCCAAACAGATGAGCTCTGTAGGACTAAAGTGACTCAAAGCTGGGATCATACTTACAATTATTGTAAAAAATGGAAAGGAGACAGTCGAGCAATTAGAACAAAGGGCAGGAATCTGGCAGTCTTAGCCCTGCTCCTGCTTTGCAACTTGTTCACTATCCTGGGCAATTCTCCTCTACTCCAGACCCATGTTCTTCTTCCTATTCAATGCACCAGTATCAATTTGTCTTAGCACAGAACCTGACTGAACATCATTCACAAACTTGTGTGAGATGTGCTGGAAAACAGAAGAAGCCTTGATATATCCTTAGTCCACACAGAGGATTGTAAGTTTACAGTCTGCCCAGGTAATACTTGTACTTGTCTGATGAACACTATCACACCTAGTATTAACTTGTGACTGCCAGCACAATACACAGCACAGGGACTCCCCCAGGGACTGGATGGAGATCAATCAGAAAAATAATGTCTGAGAGTCATTAGCAGTTAAAGAAAAGAGTAAGCAATGGAAGAGAAGGAACACAACTAGTATTCCTTTTGTTATTTTAGTGCACTAATCTTCTAGATATATTGAATTCAATGAAGCCAGAAAGCTTCTCTATGACAAATATTTCCCCTCACTTTTTCAAGGATTTTAAACATACAAGACACAACAGGGGAACATATCCCAATTAATGGAGATATTATTATAGAAAAGAAAGAAGATTAAATCAAAGCACTGTGCCAATCAAATACTATTAGCAATGCTCTTACAAAGGCCTTGAAAGACTCAGCAGTGCAAGGTAAAGAGCAAAGGAATGAATCACTGAGCACCTCACAGCAGTACGGAGCAGCTGTGGTCCCCAGGAAGACTGCTAACAGGTTAAGGAAATCTGTATCCTGACCGGAATCACCATTCCTTTTAATCAGCTGAGCATTGTAATGAGATTAGAGGTGATTGGGTAGAGTAGTGGGATTAAACCCATCCACTAATCCCCAGAATTTACTATTCACAGCTCAAGTGCATTAGCCCTTAAGAGCAGAAGGGCTCCATCCTCCTAAAAGACACAACAGTCAGGAGAGGTATATGACATTGGGCAAAGGAAAGTATTCTCTAACACCGTTAAATGCACACCAGAGATTCCTGCCTTTAGAGCATGTCACAGCTTCAAGGCTGAGCTGGGCTGTGTATGAGCAAGCAGCCCCATTCCACTATGACACTGCACAGAACAACAGTGAATTTTTGCTTCAGACCTATCAAAACTAACCAGAAGAAGAACCTGTTATTGAGAGGGGGAAACTTCCATTCAAGAAAGTAAGAAAGGCTGTCAGGAACAGGTCACGTATATTCACTCTTGTGCCAACTTTTTCAACCTACATGTATAAAGATTCCTTGAAGGAAGAAGGTAAAACACCAGCAAAACAGTACGAGCATGCAGAAGAACTTATTGCAGTCTCTGAAGAAAGAGGTGATACAGTACCATCTAAAGTAGCAAGCTGTCCAAAATAACTGTGTGACAGCATGGCAGTAGGTGGTTAAAACAAACACCAAAGCTTGCAGCAGCAGCAAGAAAGTATCTATGTAAAAATATTTTATAAATATATAAAAGCTTGTTTGTGAGCTGAGAGATAACTGGAAGTTACGTGGTCAACAAAAAAGCACAAAGTGATGAGCCAAAACAGCCACCAAGAGCACCTCTGGGCTTTTCCTCCAGCCCTTATCAAAATCCTTTCCAGTTATTTATCCTGAATGGGAGAAGGTTTAGCATCCTTTTGGGATGCCATCCAATCACACATTTCCTGCAGGCAATGACCTGCTCTGTCCCCTCTCTTACCATTTTCATAGTAAATGGAATTTTCTTCAATTATACGTTTATTTTCAAAATACCGAAGCACCTCACACTACCCGCAGCAAAAGAAACATGCAGGATCCCTCCAAATAGCCACTTTTATTTTTGTAACTGGATTAGCAGGAAAATAATAATAATAAAAAAAGGTTAAGATGGTCAAAGCTGATTGAAAAAATGCTACCCCTTTAACATGATCAAAAAGATCTCCAGTGAGTTTCACATACCAGCATTCAGCATTGCCCAATTTCCTTCATTTTCTTGGAACACCGTGCTACTTGTTAGACCTGAAGAGCCCTGAGAAAGCTAAGATGGAAAGCTACTAACACAAAGGTATGAAAACACATTTCCAAGAAACCCACTTGGTCTGCAGATGACCTTTTAATAAGAGAACTGTTTCCTAATGCAAGCAAATTTTATCTGGCTGGTGTAGCGAGTGGGTGACCACTGACCCAAGGGCCTTTTCTAAAGACATTAGCAGAGTATGAAATTTCAGGAACTGGCAGTGCATTGCTTCTGTCTGAGTCTCTGAGGCTGCACTGAGGCGGCCTGGGGCCATTCTGTGTTCTGAAGACCGCAAGGGGAGGGCTTCAAGTGCAGTTGTTGATGAGAGATATCAGTAAGTGCAATTAGTGAGCATGCTTTTTCTCTCAAGTCACGGATTTGTCTAGGGGGAAGGCTGCCTCCAACACTGCACTTACTGAAAGAAAGCTAAGACCCAGGGCTGGGTCAGCAGGTAGCTCAGCTCCACTAGACCTCAGGCACAGCAAGTGTCCATCTTTACAGGGCATGACATTAAAACCCTCCTGAACACAAGTCTTACTGGATCCAACCTTTATCTACATCATTTTCAGAGCTACATTTTACAGAGCTCTATGAAACAGCCAATGGAGATTTTGCTTCTTTGTTTTCTCCTCCCACTTGACATGCAGAGCAGGAGCACCTTCCCGAAGCTGTGTCAGGCAGGTCACAGCGCAGCTGCAGACGCAGTCCCCTGCTTTCTTGACACATTTCATAGTATCATAGTATCATAGTATTGTGCGAGTTGGAAGGGACCTTAGAGATCATCGAGTCCAACTCCCGGGATTCGAGCCCTCTGTGTAGCAGAGCGGCACTTCTACCCCCTGCTCCACAGGTGGGGATTCGAACCCGGGCCCCCTGGTGTTGCAAACGGGAATTCTACCGCTGCGCCACCGGAGGCACACATACCATACCAATGATGTAACTTCAGTCTGTGAGGTGCAGGCCCAGAACAAATGATGGATCACACGGCCTTTTTGCATTGCAGCTTTAAGTGGATAATTAAGGACAAGGTCTACTGAGAATGAGGACCATGAGGCTGAAGTTCAGATGCCTGCACCAGCAGTTGTTCCTGTGGCACGGACTCCTATGGCCCTAATGGAGCAGTAAACACATGGCTGTGCTATTCTTCCAACCCTGGGCATAATCACAGAGTCCATCACATCCAAAGGGCATAAATGTACTCAAACATGCATTCCTGCACTCAGCAAGCCCGAGCACCTCTAATGAGGGAGGAATTCAAAACATGACATGTTATCACATTGTATGGTTACAGGGGCTGTCACAGGACAGCTACTCAACACCACAGAGAAATGGAAACTACTAACCCAGAAGTATAAGGTGCTGTTCACATCAATTATGCATTTCAAGGAGGTTGATGATGGCAATTGCTTTGGAATAGTCACCAGATCAAGCCTTAAACACTGCGCTCTTCTCTCGACTGACATCTCTCCATGCCTCCCTTAGACACTTCTGACCACACATATTCAAGCACGTACTGTTTATCTCCTGCATTTCATTCACAGTAAAATGATTTGTTTTTTACAGAACAAAAACAAATAGCTCTGGACAAAAGAGGGGGCCCTTGACAGTGAGGATAGCTCTGATTTTGAGACTTAGAAACTGCAGCAAAGAAACCATGCAACATTCCAGGCCAGGAAGCTTCAAGAGGAGACTGGAAATGGGCTCCTGACTCTCAGCCAACCACCACCATCATACATAGAAAGTAATTATTTGGAAACTAATATACAACAGCCACAACTGAGAGGTGATAAAGCAGGAGTAAGGGAAAACTTTTTGTCCACTAGGTCTCTATCAACGCATCAGATGACAAACTGCAAAGTGTCACCTGAGGAGTGAAAAATGAAAGCATGCAACCTTCCAAGGTAGTACTGCTGCTGTTGTCCCCATCGCTGAAGTGACGACCCCTTGTAGGGAGGATAGGAGATTTACAGCTGTACTTCTCTTCCAAGAAAAATCCAAGCAGAGCTTCTGCAGCTCCTGCAGGCAGGTTTCTGTTCTCAGGAGTTCATTACTTATCCTAAGCTTATTTGGCAGAAGTGAGGCACAGCCACAACTCCTGCAGAGTTATGGACAGTAAAGCCAAAGCAGATTTCTTCCACTGGGCCACTGAATTTGTTACTCTTTTTTTCCTATTATTTTCTGATTTTTTTCTAGAATGTTCTATCACTGAGGTCAGATCCTTCCCCATGAAAGTTAACAAACTCCAGCCCTCTCATGTCCTCCCCCCTAACCAGAGTTCCTCTCTGCAGAGGAGGGAAGGAACTGGACAAGGGACACATTCATCCCAGCCTGCTTCTAACCTACTTCCCAGGAAATGGAATGACCAGAATGAGGAGTTTGGTTCCTGTCTAATCTGTATATACTCTCACAAACCTAGTCACTGAAGCCAATCTGCTCCAAACATCTTTTAAGCTTGGTATTCCCATCAAAACATACTGCATGCAAAATCTGAGGCAAAGAAAGGCCAGGTTGGATGCTGCTTCACGTTCAGAGGCTGGCTTGGTTATGTACATGCATGACCCCACAGGCAAAGGAAGGAGAGCATGGATTGACACTAAAAGGTGTCCTTTGCTCTGCAGCCCAGAATGATCACACAGATGCACATCCCTACACTACTGTGCAAGAGGGAAGGAGATGCAGTGAAGGACACCAAGCTGTCCTACACCTTCCCTTCTCCCACCCACAAGGCCTGGGGAGCCCAGAGAGAGGAGTTAAGCATATCTGAGAGAGGGCAGAAGGCAGCAGCAACTCAGACAGCTACACAAGTTTCTACTTCATTTGAACTCAGCATGCTCACCTTTGCTTGTCTGCTTCTCTTTTCTCATATGAATATCTCCCTGGCCCTTCCCTATTTCCAGTCACAATTACAGCATCAGATATTGCTGCTCTCTGACACAAATGCTATTCCCAGCCCGCTCTGAATGTACTCTAGAAAGCCAAGGTAGGTCACTACCCTGCGGGCTGTACCTTTACAGCATGAGAACGTGTTTTAGGGTCACCAACCTACACTGTCGTAATAAATATGGCAACGGTCTCTCACAGGAGGTCTGGACTCTTGGCATCAGTAAATGTGGCTCTCAGATGCCAGGCAGTGAACCCAGCAAGAGCAGAACAAGTATACATATCGAGGTATACTGAGAAACAGGCCTGCGGTCCAGTCCAGCTCAGGAACAGCTCAAGAGATAACGGAACTTATCTGGCCCAAAGCAAGCTTTCCCACTGAAACATGACCTAGCTTGTGCAGAGGCCAAGCATCCTCTTTCATCTACATGCACCTGAGACCTCTCCGTTCTTCCTTCAATGCCCATGTTCCTCTGACATCAGAAGAAGCTTACATACTTAATGCGTGCAGTGGCTGCCAGAGGATGAAATAACATCCTGACTGCAGAATTACTATAAAAAACACATTCAAAATCCACAGGTAAAGCGAAATCTGCTCAGAGGTCAAAGTACCCTGCAATCACCCAACACCATTCAAGGACACTGCTAGAGGAGGGGAACAGTAATACACAGAAGCATAGCATAAAAAGTTGCATTGTATGCAGACATCCAGAACAGACAGGACTAGGCTACTGTTTATTCAGGAAAGCCAGATAAAATAGTGTCAACTTTCACCAGAACAGTACTTCCAGATAAAAAGAGGAGACGTAATTTGGGTTGCGCTGGCTATAATGTACCCTGGGAAAAGAATGCATAGCAGAAGAGATCACTGAGAGCTTTATTTAGTTCTAAAGCTACCAGCCATCACCCTGAGAAACAGAGAATGGTGCCAAGCAAGAAACAAATACACCTGATAACACCCAAGGAAAGTTTATTAGTCACCTCCAAATAGGAAGCAGAAGGAGGTCTTTTTGAGACTGAAAACAAAAGCTTAATATAAAATTTGTCAGAACATGACCTTCACTTTAAAAGCTCACCCCAAAACAATGTGAAGAGAGAGAGTCTCCGGGGGAAGGAGGCAGAAAGCCTTAGAGACAAAGGGAAATGATCATATCCTGCTATCCCCATCAATCCCTACAGTCCCTTCAGTCACCAGTATGTGTCAGGAAGTATCAGCCAGGCACATGCAAAGAGCACATCTAAAGCAGAAAACAGACCATTGCACAGAGACAATTCAATCTATGGCAGACCTCCAAGACCCTGCAGCTTATTCACCCAAGTACAGCAGCAGATTAACACAAGTAGATTGGATACATGAGATTCAGGCCCAAGCAGACGTAAAAAATCTCTGCAATAGGCTAGCCTTTATTTTGGGCTTTTAATATTAGCTCGGTCTGTAACTGCTAGTATAAAAATATCACATCTTCAGTCAAACAGTACACATACAAACCTTGTTAGTGTTGTATTGCCCTCAACAGTGGTCTTACATCCAATACTGTATGTGATTTAAGGAAAACAGGAAGACACTGAAAAGAATCATAGAAGGGCCTGGGTTGAAAAGGGCCTCAAAGATCATCTAGTTCCAACCCCCCGGCCATGGGCAGAGTCACCAACCACCAGCCCAGGCTGCCCAGAGCCACATCCAGCCTGGAAGAACTCATGGCCTGGCAGCGTGAAGAATTTTTAGATTAATGCACACAGTTAACTAACATTGATGTTAACAAGGGAGTCAAACTGCCCAGTACAGAAGAGTAAAGCAGCAGGCAGTACAGAAGAGTAAAGCAGCAGGCAACATAGAGGCTGCAGGCTAAGATGGCTCTGTCATTTTAGATCCTCTCAATCCAGCCTCCCTAAACGATTTCCTAAAGCAGTCCTATTTCTCTGGTGTTCCCAAACAAACTGCTGTAATTATGGTTACAGAAACAACATCTGCAGTGCAAAGGATGAAGCTGATCTAACCAGGGCATCATCAGGTAAATTGTACTCTCACTCTTTAAATGATGCAACAGCCTTCCTACCCTGAGTTTATTCTCAGAGACAAAATAAACAAGGTTTGTTAAACATCTTAATAAAGAGATATCACTTTCAAGGGAAATTCCTCACAGGGGGAACGTATGTATCACGAGCAGACAGAAGGGACTAGTTTATTATAAAACGACAACAACAAAAACCCACCCCTTTAATATCGGCCTCTACACGAGCTCAGCAATGGCAGAGAATAATTTTTTAACCAGGCAAACACACCCTTTCCATCTTCTCACTCAACAAATCCTTTGAGTGTCCTCACCTCCTAGTGCTGTTCAGTACTTCCCTCATTAGCTTATTCCATTGCTCTATCATCACTTTTTCCTGATGTGTAGTCTGAATCTTCATAAGTGGCATTTAAGCATTTTACTGCTCGCCCAAGGAAGATTAAAAATAGGGACATCTCATAGCTCTGGCACATCCACCACTGCTTCAGTATTCTGTTGTTTTCTTTCTTATTCTGTCTTGGATGCAGTGCTATTCTGCACCGTCATCAGCCTTCACAGTACAGCCTAACGCAGTGAGGGAAAAAAAGATTCAAACAACAGGATAAGAACAGGGAAGGAGAACCTGACTCAAGCTGCCTTTTCCTACGGTCAGCTGGTGATTCAGTTTCGCTGGTTCAGTTTCTTACTGATCAAAAGGCTTGCACGGTACCATCAAGATGAGCAGTTCAGATGAATAAGCACTGCCAGATTCACTATGGCTTCTGTAGGTGTATAAGAATCAGTGATGTGGAAGAAGTAACAAAGCATTGCTCATGCTCTTTTCCAGCAGAAAAGGAACCGATAGCAAAGACAAAGCCGTCAAGGAGGTAAGCAGCCACGTTCACTCTGTGAATGAGAACGTCTTGGCATAGGATGCTGTAAGTGACAGAAGTAAAGCAGAGGGATGCTAGGAAATCAACTGAAGGCTAGTAAATATAAGGATGCTACTTCTGTTTTAGAAAGGCTTTGTGCCAGAGGGGTTTGGAGATAGAAAAAAGTGTACATGCATGCACGTGCATGCATACATGAAAGTGCACAGCCTTGTATGTATATATACTACTTCTACTACTCCTACTCTCTAGGCTTCTGTTCTTTGCTGTTACTAGAAACAAGACCTGATCTGGAAGGGCACTTGTTCTCACCCAGAATGGCCATTCCACAGATGAACTTGGAAACACTGCAACAGAGTAAATGCATTGGAATGCATCTTCAACTGGATCCAGCTTCATCCATTTGCCCAAATTTACTAATCTGGTGCTGGGAGGACCCTGTCCTGTTCCAGCTCAGGACAGCAGATTTGCTGAAAGTTAACCCAGAAAAGGAAATGAATATCTTACTCTGGGTTCAATATACCGAACTTACTAGCGCTAGGATCACCTGTGTAGAATAAAGATGTAGTACTGAAGGGCATGGTTTGGTTGGCATGGTACTGATGGGTTAACGGTTGGACTAAGTTAACTTAGTGCTCTTTTCCAACCTTAATGATCGATTCTATGATTTTAAGTGGGATCCTGCAGGAGGAAGGTGAAAGGACCATCTCACTTTGCCTTACATTGTTAGTTTGTTTGTGACCCAAGCCACAGGTTTGGTTTAGTACTCCTCTAGGAGCTCCCAAACAGCCACACAAAGTCAAAACAGAGATCCACCTAGCCTAGCACACTCCTCTCAGCAACAACCAAGAGCTAACAAATCACATAAGGCATGTCTTAGGTCTTACAGAAGCTTAACAAAATACCTGCAAATTAGGGACTTTCCTAAGAAAAAGTGGCAACCTTGTGAAGTAGATGCCATGCAGGGTCACTGCTCCTTCAGAAGCCTGGCTTAAGTTCTCCTGTAACAGAAGATCCTGCCCCAGCCTCCTGTGCCAGCACTCAGCTGGTTCTTCACCCCCCCATCACTGCTTGCCCATCCTGGCTCAGTGCGCTTGGAAATGCATTCCCTGAGGCAGTGGGCCCTGAACATTGAACAAAACAGTTTGTACACTTGATCAGCACCTCGAACACTATGTCCAGGTTGAAGCATTTTATAAGTGTCCACACTTTTTGCCTTTGAATATTGAGCAGAGTAGGCTATGCATATGAAGTAAGTTTAAAGACTGAGTTAACAGAACCATGTATTTCCACTTGCAACTGCAGTACCCAGGCTGACCCACTCTGTACTATTTGCAGCACTAGCATAAAATTATAAGCACCAGGTTATCCAAAAGGAGCACGTGCTGCTTATTTTGCCTTTAATTTTAAACAGGTCCTGAATAGATTTTGAGAGAACTTGAGTCACTCGCCTTGATCCTGCACAAAACAACAGCTTCTTGACAGAGAAATAGGAATGGGAACAAATTCTGCTGAAAGGCTCGGTTTGAAGGTCCCATGGATCAGCAAGCAGGTACAGCCATGGGAAATCTGAACTCTAAACAGTTTGCCACAGAGTTGTGAGAAAGAAGGAAGAAAAATGTGATATGCACTTAGGGATATTATGCTGTAACTGGAAAAGGAATATTCTGCTTCATAGAACAATTGTGACTCGCATACAGGCTCTACTTTTGCATCAGGTTTACTATGCTAGCCAATCTATTAAACTGCCCATATATTTTTAACAAATCCAGACATTCTTAATGTGACCTTGCTACTTAGTACTTGTCATCATCTGCCCTTGATATCTGGGCCAGTGCATGTGTACATACAAAATAGTTTTAAGTATCTCACCTGCCTCAGGGTTCTGATTATTTTTGCAAAACAGACTTCTTTGCTGTGCAAGAAAAGCCTCAACTTTGAATCAAGTAACAAGGACCCCACTTCAAACAAAGTTAACTGTATTCATAAGAGGGTTGCTGTGATGCACAGACATGAAAATACAAGTTGTCTACATTAGACATGACTTAATCCGGTAGTTTAATGGAATACTTGCATCATTATTCACATCATACATGTGGCTTGCTTCATTTTAAGGACCAGAAAAAACAATTTTCATCTTAGGTATTCAAAAAGGGAAAGTGTGCTCAAATGCATTTAGTGCTGTTGCTCATAGTAGCAGATAAAAGTAACAGAATGACTTCATGTTGAACAAGTTTCTTCTGTTAGGAAGGAACAATCAAGTGCATCCTAGTCAGCAGCATCCTGAACTGCAGCCCACAGCCATGCATCCTATTACATCCTTCTCTTACTTCAAAACCCAATTTCTCATTAGTTTGATGGATAAAGGCCTTCGGAAAGACAGGATTAAAACAAGCAAAAAAGTCTGCACAACAAAAACTTAAACTCCTGCCCAGTAGAGATCTTCAGACATGTTAAGCCTGAATATAGTTCTATAAGAATTTAGTGCAAACATGCATTCTGACTTCAACTGGTATTATAGCATTTTCAACATAGCACCTAATACAGCAAACAACTAACAGAAGCGTACAACTGTAGCTGTGATGTAAATGCAGAACCCTTCCTGCAATTGAAAGCAACAGGGAGTCCTAAGATCTGACTGAACAGCCTTCTCATTTAAAACATGCTTTTAATCTAAATGAAAGTGACCAATTCCCTTCTTCTTTCTTATAGAAACTGTTAAGGAGCTACAGTGGTGAAGAGCTGAGCTGATTAATTCCAGGAGAAACCTTTGGGTCTTAGTTAAAATACATGCATCAGACACCAAACTTCATTCTGACACTGTTCATGTTTCTAATAGCATATAATAAACACGTGGTTGTGCTATGTATTTCGCATTTATCTTGACCTTTTAGGTCCTAAAATTCTCAGTCTTAAAATTCTTTAGTCTTCCATAAAACAAACCAGAATCAGTGTTGAAAAATCAATGATTATTATTACCATTTTTGAAGGGTTTTACAAATTAAAAGAAGACAGTGCTTTTCTGCATTCAAATCAGCAGTCGGATTGCATCAGCAGGTGGATTCCGAGCCACATCAAACTCAGGTAATTGCAATAGTAATGTTGGTAAGAGACAGAATTTAGAAGTTAAATTACTCTAAATTCACTTAAGGACAATTGGCTTCCATATGTCTGCACTGTACTTCCAATTCTTAAACCAACGGGTACGTTCTGTTTAATAAACATAGGAGCAGAAGGCTCCTAGAGCTTTGCAATTCACCTAAATGCACTCTAGGTTTCACATAAAAAGAGTTTTTAGCTTTGAACTCAAGAATATTGCAGCTGAGAAAGAAAACTCAATGTTCATTAGTTTAATGACATTCTGGAGCCAAATTTACTGTCAGCTGTTATGTAATCTTCCCTTTTGATTTCCCAAGGCAAGATGACATGTGCAGCCTGCCGAAGACAAACTTTCATATTACTTAACAGCTGGAATAATATGTATGACGTGGATTGAAGGCAAAAGAGTTAATTAGCTTTTAAATGAAAAATAATAATGGAATAAAAGTTAACAATGGCTTCTGCCCGGTAGGGAAGTGTTGAGTTCTCCATGCTGAGTCACCAAGGGAAAGGTCAACAAGCAAAGCCCCCTCTCAACCAACTGAGCGCTGAGGAATTCTTTCCTTAATTACATGTGAACCAAAGCAAGTTGAACAAATCTTTACAAATGAGACTTCAATTCTTCTACCAAAAAAATAAAAAATAAACTGAGGATTTGGTGCAAAACTATCCTCTAGAACAGGGCCTCTGACACATCCATATCAAAAAACATTAATGCTGTCTCAAGACATCAAATCAAGTACGTTCTAATTTGTGGTACAATAAATTTGGGAATGACAGGATGCAAAGCTCTGTCAGCCGATAAAAACTTAACTCTGAATTTGCTTAGAAACCATCAGGCTCACTCAGCCAAGCCAGACAATTCTGAGAAATAGTATGTTAGTTGACAATCGGTGCATTCCGAGATAATTCCATTTTAACTGTGAAATATTTAGCTGTTCAGAACAAAGTCACCTTCATAAGCAGCAGCCCTCCAAAGAGTGATGAAGAAGAATGCATGCCTTTTCCATGACAGTGATGTACCAAAGATTTCTATTGTTTTTCCTGGTGATGCTGCCATTACTGAATTTGGCTATCACTTCTAACTGGAAATATTTTGCAGATTGGTCGCCTAAGTTGTTGCTGATTTAAGATTAAAGTGAATAAACCCACTTACTTCTGGCTTTATTTTTTTTCAGAACACTGGAGACTCATTAACCAGTAGTGCAGTAATGAACATTTGTGCCGTAACTTGTAGCCTAGGCAACAAGGGACCGTATTTATCAAGCGTGAAATTAGCATCAGAAAGTAACTCCTATGGAAATTAAATGGAAGCTGTTGTAGCATTGTAGCCTCTCACCAAAACTTGAACACTGTTGTGATAATCTAAAGAGAAAAGACTGGGGTAAGGGTAATCTTTTCTTATTGTAGGCGTGAGTCAGCAGTAGTTCCCATTAAAGTCCTTACAGTCACAGTGGTGTAAATTCAGTAGGAAAAATTAATTAGCAATTCCAAAAGAACTTACTGTAATTTAAATGGTACATGAGAGTCTAACTGAAGGTCTGGAGTGGAAGACCAGGAAGGGACTCTGAATGTCTGTATAGCGGGGTAATCTATTTTATTTGCTTCATCTTCTTAGTGTTCTCAGGCACCCATTCATACCTGAAGTTCAATATGTACCTTGCTTGAGGGTTTATTGGCAGCTAGTCTAGCAAGAAGATTAAGCGGTTCAACTAATTATTTAGCAATGCTCTTAGCTCTTCACTGACAGAGGAGCTTTGTGAACTTCTGCAGCAGAAGCCTTGCACACAAGAGCCATTTCTCCATCGCATCAGAAGAAATAGCTGAGCCAGCCCACCAAGGAATTTCATGGTCCATCCTCAGCCCATTTCCAAAAGGCACAACAAAAACCTTCAAACCACACTGACTGTAAAATGTCAAGTCTCTGATCCTCCCAACTTCATCTCATTATTTTCACTGTCCCTTCAAAGTTGGAGCCACGTGCTTAATTCAAGATACAGATAAAAAGCTTCATCTCCCTGCATAGAGTACCTGCTCCTAAAAACCCTGTAACTTTTCCTAAGCATTCTTGGTTTCAACAAACATTCAGTGCCTTTTTTCTTTGTCCCAGATGACTCTGAGTCCTGCCCTTGAATGGCTGAATGATTTGCCTGCTCAGATTTGCTCTGCTGCCTGTCCAGTGCATAGATCAGGCTGCTGAAAGTGTAATAGGATTACTGAAGAGTTAAAAACAAAAAACAAAAAAACACCAAAAAACAAAACAAAAAAAACCAGTAGCACAGTAGCATCTAAATACAGTTGGCAGAAGAGTTAATTTTGCTAAGCCAGACCTGTTAATTGGGTCTGATGAGATTAAAGAACACCTAATGAAAGAAATTCACCAGAACACAGTAGCCCCAGTGGGAAAGCTCTTCTCTAGCCCCATAAGCATCTTGTCATTATTGACCTGCTCACAATAATAAATGAATAAACTAAAAATTCAAAAGCCTCATGCTCCCCACAAAAATAAATAAATACATAAATAAATACAAAAAAAACCCACAAGGAACAAAGTCTACAAACCCAGAAGAAATGGCTTTCAAAGTAGCACACTGAAAGCCTTACCCCAAAGAATGCAGAGCTCCATCCATACAGAACAGCTGAGCTATGATGCAGTGAATGTCATTTCTGCCCTGTATTGGCTGCCTGGTTTGCTTTTAGTGAAACAGCTCAATGTAGTAAATATTGTAACATAAGCAAGATCAAATACTTTTGCCAGATAGTCCTTTGTAAAGGAGGCAGCAAAATGAGCACTTTTCTCACAGACCATCTTGTTAAAGAAAATCCAAGAAAAGAAGACATTGCAGGGAAGATAATTGGCCATGGGTAGAAAGCACCAAGGAGGACACAAGAAGTGAAGTGACAGCCTTTAGTCAGATGGTGACAGTAGGTTAAATACACACCTGAGAGGACAGGATGTAGCTATCACTGCTTGGATTGTAGATTCTCATCTAATTCCCATCTTCTCCTCCAGAAAGACAGCAGTAATGAGAATCACACCTCTTCCACCTGCACTGCCATCACAGCCCTATTTAACAAGCACACACATTGCTTTCAATCCATGAGAGCAGAGTTAAACCTGCAGCTTCACCCTAAATAATGCTGAGAGGTCTGTCTGCAGTAATAGCTGCTAAGAGGCAAGATAAAGCATCTCTCTAACCCCAAACCTTTCTGCCCAGGACCAACAGCAGAAGTCCAGGGAAACAAAGCAAGCTGCAGAGCTCACATAACATCACAGCTGAGCTTAAAGTGACAATGACATCACCCTTCAGAACCGTAGTTTTCATTTCTACTCTTTCAACTGTAAAACACTACCTCTATTTTCCTTATAATAAGTACTGAAACTGTGAGCACAAGCTCCCTGACAACTAACCTTACAGAAAAGATGGCAGTTACACAGATACACCTGTATTAACTTAGCCAGACAATCTAAAGGCCAGGAAAGGAGGGACAATGTTTATGACACCAGATGATGTTCTCCTTAGCATGATGTTCACTATTTCTAGACACTTTTAGCTATCATTAAAAAGGTGTTGCCCCACACCCACGAGGAATACCAAGCAACATAATGACAACTGCAATCAGGGACCGCTCCAAAGACTGTCTACCAAGACCTGCACCTCAGGGCTGACATCTTAATAGTCATTTATTTGTTATGGAAGTAGAGTTTTGTGATCTACTCTCATGTGACCCGTCTCAACCAAAATAGTTACACAAAAGCTCTACAACAGAAATGCGCTTCTTGGCCATGCTGTACTGAAAAAGCTCAACTTAGTTCTGAGATTCAGCCCAGAGTCTCATTAATAGAGACACCAGTAAAACCTAACAGGTGTTAAGCAAATTTCAGTTTTGAGGTATTCCTTCCTCCTCAACAACCTCACGCTCAGAAGTCAATAAACTCACTACAGACAACAACAGAAACCAGCTTGGGCTCCACCACACTGTGAAGAACCATTAATCTAACTGTCTGTGACCCAAAATAGCTGTAAGCATACCTTTATTTTCAAGAAACATTAACTTAAAAAGGAAACAAATCTAGGCTTAACTTAACTAGTCATGGATGGCTATCTCTACCTAGATTAGATACGGCAGGTACCTTTCATTAACAGCTCTCCAGCAGTTTCCTTCCTAGCCCAAACACTGTGCTCTACTACGTATAAAAACAGCCTCACTGCAAACAGCCTCCTCGCAATCTGTCCTCTAGGCAACGGTCAGGATTGCAAGAGCTTTGATAGGAGATACTTGAAGCTGCAGCACTGCTGCAAAGAGTGCGCTGGTGGGCAGGGCAGGGGAGGTGGGAGGAAACGCTAACAGCTGAAAGCCAAGTTCCAAACATCAGGTAATGGCTTTCCTTATTTAGGTCTGGGGAAGCATCACAGTCACATATTGTGAAGCCTGCTATTTTTGTGTAAATGAGCTTTCACACTGAGCAAAGCCATTACGCTTCCTGGTTATTTTGTATTTATTTTTTAAATAATCCTTACAAAGTCACTGGTGCCAATCCCAACACTTAAACCCTCACACAGGTCAGACCATCTGTTTCTTGGAAGGGGAGGAGAGAAAACTGGATAAAAGTGCCTTCCCCCATCCTTGCATAGAAATCTAAAACGGGCAGTTAACTGGAATAAATAAAATGAACAAACATACATATATCTAAAACATCTTCTCAGATTCCTCCTACTTCCCACTATAGAACACATTTAGAGGAATCAGCAGTAATGAAAGCAGCTCCAGAACTCAACATCACTCTTCAAAAAGCCAACTTACAATCTGGTTTTTATTATGACTATGAAATCAGTTTTCAAGTATTTGTTGTTCGATGTTTACAGGAGGGTTCTTAGTGAAAACAAAAGAAGATCTAATAGAGGGAGGGAGGGATCCTCTGGGAAAAAAAGGCAAGCCTTTCAGCCCACGTGGATTTTGAGGGAGACAAATCAACCGACAGAGCACAAACCAAGTTCCCATGGATGCACACTACGAAGGGTCCATGAACACAGATGCACCTCTCCTCACCACAAAAGGCCGGCTAGCAAGGCTCAGCAGCACTTTCCCAGTGTAGCAACTCCTTTTGTCATAGCCATCAACAATCCAATGCATGCACTAACACAGCACTTATTTTATCAGTGTTTATGACCAGAATTATGAATCCATCCTGTTTTGCTTCACAGCTTTGACATTTTCTTTGTTGATAAATCCAGTGCTCAAGAGCCACTCATCCCACATGGTCAGAGACCACTTCCACAGCAGAAATCCAGACATCCAACCACCTGTACCGAGTCTCTATCCTGAAGCCACAATAGCCACTGTCCTGCTCCACCCAAAGATGCTGTTAGGGCCTCCCAGAGTCCCTGGTATATAAAGGACCCTGTTTCATTGAGTGGTCAGTAAGCTCTCCCCACGTGAATGAATGAAAACTCAGCTCCACTCAGTTAAAAGGAAGGTTTGTTCTCAACTATAATAGGACGAGAATTTCATTGTAGTTCTTAGTCTGGCACCATTGCTTTTAAAAAATAAATAAATTAAAAAAGAAAACCAGGAAAACAACACTAGAAGTAAAGCAAAGTGATGCTAACCTGGTAAAAATATGCTCAGTAAGCTGCATCCTCCCCCAACCTCCAAAGAAGGGAATCAAACAAAATCCAATGTGTTTGTTTATCAGAAGACCTCACATGCATGGCTTTTTGAAGCTGGGCTCCCTAAGCCCTTGCTTCTGCTCAAACCATTCTCCTTAAAACAGACTGCCCTGAAAACAAACACCTGGACTTGTTTTTCCCAGTTCCACATACTGCAATGTAGGAACTCAATAGCATCTAGGAGGTTAAAAGTATGTTTTGCATACACTTCTCTGCAACAACAACAAGGGCAGCGCAGAGCTAACCCAGAGCTGAACAGCAAAACAGCCATATCTGCAAATGTGCACATTCTTGGCTATAGCTGTTTACAGGTTTGTGATTCATAATTAATACCCCTGATGAAAACAACTCCTCGTGTCTGAAAGCCCTAAAGTCACAACGAGCTAATTACTAATAAAAGCTCTACGGTCCCTGTTAAGCTGTGGGAATGCAACCAGGCACAGCAAATAGTGCCACAATGAGCAAAGTTAAAACACTCTTCCACATCGAAATGAACACCTTGCTCCCCCACACCAGAAGGACCACAAAGAGACAACCTGAGCAGGAAAACCAAAAACAAACAGAAAAATATGGCTTGTAAATCAGTAACTAGCTAAAACTTGGCTTAATTACCTGAGATTTCTCATTATAGGATCTCGAAGTCAGAACTCATATTCAACAAATATGTGGAGCAGGTTTATCTGCTGTCTGTGCAGTAGGGAAATTTAATGCTCTCCAGCTCTGATTGGGATTGAATAATCAGCCGAACAGCCCCGTGGTGCGCCTTGCTGGGAGCTCGATACTTATAACTGGAAACATAGATTATAAAGATCAGTATGGGTGGGAGGTTCAACTCAGTGTTTGCAGAGATTATTATCTGTCATCCCTGTGTTACTGAGCAGCCATTCCACACAGAAAAGCAACAGTGTTGGGCTCAGCTCTCCTTTGGGTTCCCTTTTAAGCAGCTCTAGTACCAAGAAAAGTGAATGGCAGCATGTACATGTGCACAGGGAGTGCAAAGTATTACCACTCAGCACCAGAACACACTCTGCCAAGCACACATCCCAGCAGTACCAGTCAGCATAACACAGCTAGCAATTAGCAGGTATGTTAGCAGAGATGTTCCAGCCCATCATGAGATGGCATTTCTGCTAAACCATTCCAGTAACAACTGTGACAATTAGCAGCGGGGCTGACAAGAAGTATTTGCTCTGAAACTTGGTATTACCGTGTCAGAACAAGGCTCTACTGGAATAACATCTTGGAGGTTGTCTTCATTTCCCTGCTGGCTTGCACACAGTCTCTGACAACTGCAGCAATGTTCAGAGCAGTACTTCAATGCTAGCATGGAGGGCTTAGAGGGCAAAGAGGAAGAGGCAAGAAATAAAGCCAGTAATCCTAATGCTTTGCAAAATAAAAATAAGAAAGTGACTCACAAGAATGAGCTGCCGTGTTTGGACATACAACAAGAACAACAGACCAGATGTGACACATTAATATTCATTGGAGCTACTTCTGTTTAAAAAAGAAGCAGGTCCTTAAGCATAACACACACCCAGTGACTTTCAGAAATCCTCACCTTTTTGGAAAAATAACCATTTTGGCACTTAAGAAGTTAATCTGGTCCAATGTAGCATTAAGAGTTTCTAATTTTCCTTTAATCAATAGCCGCTGCTTCATGAAGGCAAACCACCTATGAGATTCAGAACTTGCACATGTAAAGCTCTTGGTGATTTTGTCAAAGCAGTGAACCTTAGCCACTGCAGTGCCAGTACATTGCTGCAAGGCTTCCTAGAGTAACAGGCTACGACTGAGACAGGATCCAAATCTCTATCAAGGGAAGAATCTGTGGGAATGGAACAAAGAGAAGGTAGGAACTCTCTTGCCTACATTAATCATTGGCATATTGCCTTCTGCACACGGCTTAGCATTTAAGTACCCACACAAACCTGCTGCTAATTATCTAACAAAATATTAAAAAAAAGAAGAAAAAAGATGTTGCTTTTATTTCTCAAAAACAACAGAATATCCCACTTCACAAGTGTAAAGTCAACAGCTTCAAGGACTAAGGATGCCCAAAGCAGAAAGCAACAAAGTACTGTGATGCAGCTCCCACACCAACCACATTTAGAACTCACATGTGGGCACTGAAACTCGTCCAGAAGCACCAAGGTGGGCATTCATCACCTCCTTTCCCTTGTTCACAGTCTGACAATAAGATAACTATTGATTCTGCATTCAAGTCAGTCAAAAGTGCAGACCACCTCCAGGCTCCTCGGCAAGTATGAAAGCATCGCAGCAGTTGCAAAGAGCTGCTGCAGAGAAGCAGCACAGTTGCCCAGAGAACAGCCCAACAAGTGCAGCATGGCAGGTTTCACCTCCCTCACCCCCTACCCAACACACTCTAAGGCAGCAAGGCCAGAGCAAAGCCACAAAGAAATCTTATAGGGTAAAGAGAATGAATAAATAGTTAAAGAGGTTCAGTTTCCCCTTCTCATTCCTTATCAATAGTCAAGCTGTAAGTTAAGGACAGGTATCCTTAACCTGCAGTTAACTGCCAGACCTTTTCCATCCTGAACTTTAGTAGCTATTAGATGAACTCATTCTTTCACATCATAGATAACACACAGCAGTGACTGCTCATACTAAGACCGCTTTGCTTTTTAGAGGCCGAATCACTGAATCCATGCATGCTATTTTACAGCACTGATGCTGTACACACAGTCACCTCCTGCCTTCAATAAGCAGGTGTCTTCCAACTGTTCACCAACCTCCTGCAACTTGCATTTTCATTCACTGTCCCATCCTTTACTCAGGATTAAAGGTGAATTCAAGCCTGCAATATTTATTAACATTTCTAATTAGGCTTACCTAGGGCACTGGCAAAACTCCGAGATAAGTAATCAGATTCAAATGCTGAATTCCGTTGTTTTAAGTGGAATATATTCTTTATTTATAGCCACTGTATCAGTTTTATCTATTTACAGAAATCACGTCTGAGTCATCTCTGTGGAACTTGGACTCAGCATTTATGTTATCAGCTTTGAACTTGGAAAATAAGGAGAGCTGAACCAGTACGGTCAGCACTTGCAAAGGAGACTGCAGAGATGCTTGCTTTGTAGCACAGTGACAATTTTATAGGTGTGTTTCTGTCTAACAAAGCATATACAAGGTTACATCATTTTACAGCCATCAAAGGATTTCTAGCAATAACCAAAGAATGGCACAGGATTCCATCTATTTGCCATTGCAGAAGTACAGATGTCCTTCTCCTTGTCAGTAGCTTTTCAATCAAATTCAAAGTAGTTTCTATACGCTTCTCACACACATCAACTGCTGTGAAAGAGGCAAGTTGTCCTCTAAGCCTTCACACTGCCACTCAGCTAAGTCATATCAGAAACTACTTGCACCATACAGGATGCAAACTTGCAGAAATGTACTTTCGTCCTCACTTAGAAGCTGACCTCTGCAGAGTCTAAGGAAACAGCATTAACTTGCATTGTTGTCACGTGATTATGTAGACAGAAAACAGCAAACCGGAGCACTGGAAAAGCCCAAAAAGCAAGAGATAATCTTTCTATTAGGAAAAAACAAAGCTTGTCGCCCCTCACTGCAATAGATGGTACAGGACCATGGCCACTTCAATGGACAGCTGCATGCAGTTAAACTAAACACACTTTTCTTGACATCAGGATTTCACCATCCATGCCAATCCCAAACCCTGGGGTTTGACCTCCCACCCTTTTGGCCAGACCCACAAGATGAGCCACAAGGAATTCACAGGAAAGACCAAACACAAGTGCCTCAGACAACTGTAGATGGCAGCACACAGCACCTGCAGCTGCAGCAACACAGCCTTTTTTCACTAAATGAAGGCCTAAGCACAAAGCCCTGCCAGCGCACAGCAGATTTAAAATCCACCTGAAAATATGACTGGCTGGTTTTGCTTCTAGGTTCACTACGTCTTTAGGTTTCTGTTGTCCCAGTTCAGAAGTCAGTACCTCTCAACTTCCACTTCAGAGCTGTGGAAGATCTCAGGCACAAAGTTCTGCAGTCCCTGAGCCCAAAAGCAGCATCTCTGCACAGCTCCAATACTGACTGCCCAGAGAAAAGAAAAATGATTGTTGTCAACAGCAGGTTTCAAATCTACTTTCAGCTTCTCTACACAGAAAACTTGTTTGATCTGTTTCCCAATTAGCTGTTCCAGCATGGGACAGAAGCACACTTGGCAGAGTAGGTTCAACTCAGGATCCCTAGATGGCCAGCTAGCCAAGTAAACCAAGGAACACCTCACAGCTAGCACAAAAGATCACACCTGTTCAAAACAGAGGAGACATGCTCACTGGGTCTAGGTTAGGCACCTCTTACAATTCCACCTTTGTCAGCACGATGGCAAAGGCACTGGATTGGCTTGGGTACGATGCTCTTGGGCAGAACAGCTGCTCACCACCAGCTTGTGGGATCAGTGAAGAAAAGAGGAGCCCAGGGTGGCTTGGATCCATTAGCAGCAGAGGGAAGGTGTGTCAGTACAACCTGACAGCTGACCAGGACAAACAACACAGGAACAGACACCGCCAGAAGATAAATACATCTAGACTAAGAGACTCCACGCTACATCCAGGTCAGTGCTATCCAGCAGGAGCCAAGGAAGGTTGGGACATCAAGATAATCTCACAGTTGCCTTAAAAGGAATGGAATTAATGACCACCAGCATGAAGACCATAGCTTCGTGAGAAGTCAAACACAAGCTTCCTGCCAAGCAATGCTCCCTGCCCTCCAAGTGACATCAGCATCATCCGAAGCTTCCCACTAGTCCTTCTTTGCTGTAACAAGCCCCAGTTCCCACGGGGTTCTCAACTCAAAAGGCATACACAAGATGACATCTTCCATCTATTCTGGAAGGTCAGCTGAACACACGCTGGCCACCAACATGAAGTCAGTGGAGCACCTCACACTGTCACTGCTTGGTCCAGCAACACTAGAAGGCCCTGGTTCCTTCACTGCAGCACAAGGAACAGCTATTTCTCATACCCTTGGACAGTCCTCAGCACTAAGACCACACAGACAAAATAACGTTACCTTTTCCCCTCCTTTTTCTCATTTTACCTTAAATTATATTACTTTGCTGTAATAGCCCAAAAAAAGCTTGTTTGGCTTTTGTTTTTCTGCTGTGTCATGGTACTATCTGAACTCAAAGCAGCTGCTGAATATGCAGGCTCAAGAGCTGTAGTGCATCCACCTGAAGGACATTCTTGGCTTCCAGGACCGTGCCACAGCAAGGTATCCCTTGCAATGTGCCTTATGACGCTTACTGGATACGTGCCTATTCAGAAAAATGTTTTGCTTACCCAGCAAAGCACCTTCACAAAAATAACTTGAAGGACAACAAATGAGTTGGATTTCTGTTCAGCAAGTGGTTCTGTAGTGCGTGGTCCCTGCAGACTACATCACTGCACTAAGAGTCACAGCAGAGAACACCCAACACGTGTTCACAAAGGTGACTTTCTGTATTCCCTTCTTGCCTAGTCTCAGACACAGACAAGGAAGAGAGAATAGAGAGAGATGAAAATATTACTCGTAGAACCTCTTACTTATCTTCAAATAGAGGAAGCATAAGCAGAGATACTTTCAGACATCTTGAATGCTGAAGCAGGCATTGTGCTAGGCTGTACCAAGAGCTCAGACCTGCTGACTGTTGTAAAGGCCACATACTATGGCAGCACGGATGTGCATTTGTTTCTGATGCTTTGGAGGCTCTTCTTCTCCAAACTGAACAAGCCTGGTTCCTTCAGCCATAGAAGATACTCAGAGGGCTGGAGCACAGTGGCCCTCCTCTAGGCCCACTCCAACGTCTTCCCCATGTTGGGGGCCCCAGATCTGGATGCAGGTACCCCAGATGGGACCTCATGAGGGCAGAGCAAAGAGCAACAGTCCCCTCCCTTGTCTTGCTGCCACCACTCTTCTGATGCAGCCCAGGATGCTGTTGGCCTTCCAGGCTGCAAGGGCACTCTGCTGGCTCACGTTCAGTTTTCTATCTACCAGGACCCCTAAGTCCTTCTCAGCAGAAGGGATGGAAAATACTGAACATGTCACCAAATATGGTTTGAGAGCAAGTGAAAGTGTTATTCCCATCTAAATAATTTGTATAAAGCTATCTCAGTTATCTTAGTTTCAGCTTGGTGCTCCACTTGGTTATGAAGTACCAAAGCTTCAGTATGTAGGCTGCCCAAATTGCAAGGAATCAGCTTTGAACCGAAGTTTACTTCTTTCATCAGTTTTTAATTAATAACTACAGATAAAACAGATGGAGAGCAGCTTTTATCTTCATGCTGCATTGGTCTGCCTCTGGTAAAGATAACGTAAGAAAATTCCTTTGACAAATTAACCAAACAAACAAGATGCCAAGAGCTGTACTAGAATGTCTTTCCACCAGGGCAAGAAGGACCAAGCCCCACAGAGCTGCCCAGAATACCACCAGCTTCATATACTCAATGCACACATTGTGTTCTGCACATGGACTAATGAGCCCACATCCCATTGCAGCAATCGCACAGCCTTCCAGATGACTCAAAACAGATATTTGGTAATAAACTGGGAAATCAGGAGCTCTTTTAATTAGGCTTTATCTTGGGCAAAGTCACTTCACTGATGTCCATTTTCAATTCAGAGGAGGTAGCAGACCTTAGCCTTTGCTGTACTGCTAGCTATTGCTCTTTTGACTGCAAAGGGATCACTAAGTAGATGTCAGCCTCTCTACCTCACTGTAGGCATGTGTTCATTTTCTCCTGAAAAAAGTCACGCACCAAGAAGACCAAGTGATGGCTGCACCCTCATCCCAAGTGCTCTATGAGAGGTATAGACCATCCCTGAGATGTCAGCCAGAGACAAAGTAAGCCCAGCTATCCAACAGTGCTGTGCTACACTGTCAATCTCAGAACAAAGCAGCTTGCTCCAGGAAGGAGTATTTTGCAGGTCAAAGAAGTTCTGCACAGAATGTCTGTCAGGAAAAGATAGCCTTAAATCTACAGATTGAAAGTCACACAGATGTGCTCTTTCAAAAGATGTTATTCTGCAGCTCCTTCTATCTCTGCATGCTGAGAAGACTTCAATCTTCAGAAAATGTTCAAAGAATTTTACAGGGCATTCAGACCAGAGGACAACAGTCTCCTGAGTTGGCTAACAACAAATGGAGACAGGTTAAGCACAGCTTCACCATGAGTCTGCTCTGGGCTTGCAGACCGCTAGTGAGAGACCTTACTAGAAATGTACATCAAGTCAAGATACAGAGCTTACTGCTAATTAGGAGTTTTTATCAGCAGCTTTCAAGACAGAAACTCCAGCAGTCTGCTGCCAGCTCCCACCTTCTTGCAACCCAAAGTTCAATGCAGTAATGGTCCAGACTGCTCTTTTCCTTGTGCATTTCAGAACATTTCAGTAATTCTGTGCTGCAGCTGAACTGCTGCACACTACGAGCAAAGAAAAATGTTGGTACCAAGGAACATTTCTTATTTGATCCTTTTCAAACTGCAGTAGTAGAGCTTTTCCCGAAAACAAGGTGGGTATGTTAGGCTACCAGAGACAACCAAATTCACTTCACTGAAACTCTGGTCTCCATCATCGTACACATCCCAAACACCCAGCAGCATTTCTCAGTTCCTTAAATGTGCACCACTTGCTTCAACGCTCTTTAAAATTCCATATCACTTCCATTATACCTGTTTAACATTCACACTGAGACTTCTTAGATTGCTTTACTCTTTCTACAACACTACATTTGATACATTAAAATGATCTCAACCTCATTTCCCTCTCCTTGAGGGATGGTACGTTTGCCAGTTTCTCACAACAGTTTTAATAATTCATCTAACAGTGAAATGCTGTACTTCCAGTGTCAGAAAACAAGAGAAAACACTTGTGTTAAAAGGGGAAAAAAGCACTTTTCCTGAAGAGATTCTCGATAAGCAGAAGATTAATAGCAGAGCCAAATGTTTGCCACAAAGCACCTTCAACCTTAAGGCAGCTGCATTTCTGATTTGCCTCCAGAGTTCTAAAAGGAGTAAAAAGCAACTAGAAATATTTTAGTAAAGCAGTGAGACTGCAATTTATTTTTATGACACCTGAATTCCTGTGCTGGGGCTTCCAAAAGCCACTAGTAGGAAAAGGAAAAAAGAAAAAAAGAAAAGAAGAAAAAAAACAAAACAGAAAAAGAAACCCAAAAACCAACTAACTTCTATGCACGATTTGTCTAATCCTGAACCTTCACAGTACAGGGTAGTGACTATTTTGGCATGTTAACTCCCAAGAGGAAAAGCGATGGGAGGAAAATTGATTTGCTCTGTCATGCACGATGAAGCAACTGCTCATCTCAGGCAGTCACGTTCTGTTATCTTCTCTCTATCAAAGCGTAATGCTGCATTTTCAGGGTGAAGATGACCCTCATGCTCTATTTTAAAGTCCAGAGAGTCAGTCTTTGCTAGCGGTAGGTTTAAATGTTTAATTTAAGCCACAAAACGACAATGGAAAGTGTAATAAAAGCATTCTGGAAATAAAAAAAGCATCTCCTTTCTTATCAAAGGCAGATTAAAGGGATGTTTCAAGGTCAACCATAAAGTCCACTGCGACTGGGCTTAAGCTCCAGAACGTGATGCCTTTCTGCTGCTGACCTATATGCAGATGGCCTCCACAGGCCAACTCCACAGAAATTTGAGGCACCCTTAAAAAAGTAAGGCCCTGAAATGACTGCAGTCCTACGCACTGATGCACCCACCTGTCTGCAAAGTAAAAGCCAGGCTGAGGACTGCCATGGCAAGCAGCAGGGCCCTGCCACTGTGAGCCACACTGTGCCTGTCAGAGGAAAACGTGCATGAGCCCAAACACCATCAGAAGGAGCCCCAGCCCCTTTCAATAGCATGAACAGGCTAACAGAGCAAGTGTACAGAGAACACAGATAAAACAGTGCTGACTCGGTCATGCTGCTGATGGAATGGACGGGCTGGGGCAAGGAGTGCTATGCCATTTCAGCTTTTCCAGGGCCTTCACCAGGACTGCGCTCTGCATAAGCCCTGTATGCATGAGCCCTCGATTCCCTAACTGGATGCAGCCAGTCTGGAGTTAACAGCACCGTGGCTGTTCCATCTCTTTATTCTAGAATATTTCCATGACATTATTCAGTTATTTCTGCTTTTAACCATGGAAATAAATATGGGGCTGATCTCATTAAAATCTCCCAAAGCCTTTGATGTAATTTTAATATATTGCCGTACTTCATTTCCTGCAGCTCTCTAGGGCTGAGGTGACACACTTTTCCTCCTGCTCTCCCTGCAGTGCCGGCTGCCGTGAGTCAGCAGCTCCATCCGCGCAGCTCAGCGAGGAGTGGAAGCAAAGCAGGGCCATCTTTTTTGATGTTGTCCTTCTCAACACAGTCGGCCCTCCCTGCTTAATATTCACTGCTCTGTCATCTGCTGAGGAGTGAGAACTGCAGGTGCTTTCCTCAGTAGGTGCAAAAGCTGGAGCCCTGCTGCTGAGCTGCTCTTTGCTGGCTTCTTACAGTGCCCTTCTGCTGCTCACCTCCCCTGCAGCGCTCCAAAGCATCACAGTCCCTCTACCCCCTTAGAGAAGAAAGATCAGAACTCAGCAAGGTACGAACAGCCACAGTATTTATCATTTAAAGGCAACACTGCAGGACCCAGCCATCTCTGCCCTAAACTCTGCATCTCCTCAAAGTGATGGCACACAACAGAGGATGGCTAGGCCACACTATAGCCCAGCGATGAGTTAAAGTGAAACGAGCACCCAACACTAAGGCAATATATATGGTTTGGGGATGTCAAAGAATAATAAAAATCATAGGAAAGTACCATTAGTCAAACAACAACTTTAAGAGAAGAGAAAAAAGTCAGAAAACGCTGACTAGCCTGCTAGCTAACAGTCACACATTGCTGTGCCACCCAGGAAGTGTGAGGTCTGGCAAAAAAAGTACCATTGCAGAACTAGTTTGACAGACTAAACAGCATCACAAGGCACATTTTCTCCTCCAATTACAAGTACACAAGCAAGAAATGTCATGTTTATTTAGTTTATTTGATCTTGCCATGCAGTTCACTGACTGTCAGCACGGGATGCTGCATCCCCCTAATTCCACCCTGTGCCTTGACAGTGGCCTGTTCTTTGGTTAAGCTGCATCAAGGAGACCCTGCAGAAACATGACATCACCTCAATTTCTTTCACAGCAAGGACTGTGATTAATACTACATGACCAAAGTTCCTGACTCCCAGTCATGCAGTTTTGTACAGTTAATCTTCACAGCAGCTCAGTACTGATGCTGTTTCTGGTCCCTAGTCCATGTGATGGGCAGCCACGTTATCTATCCCACATTTTTCAAATTATTTGAGATTATTTCCTTAAGCTTCTGTTCCACGATGGGAAGTAGTAAAACCTCCAAATCATCATGATAGAAGATGCTAGCCCTGAAGAGCTATAACCACATGCTCTCTGCGAATTCACTGCAGAAAGCTGAGTTTAGGTAGAACAGTTCTATATAGCCAAGTGACCTCATTAATGTTTATAAATACACAAAGTGTGAGTATCAGGAGGATGGAGCCAGGCTCTTCTCAACATCTGACAAGTGGCAATAGGTACAAGCTGGAACATAGGAGGTTCCACATAAACATGAGAAAAAAGTCTTCTTGGTGACAGAGCACTGGAACAGACCACACTGGAACAGACCACAACCAGAGAGGTTGTGGGGTCTCCTTCTCTGGAGACATCCAGAACCCACCTGGATGTGTTCCTGTGTGACCTAAACTAGGTGTTCCCGCTTCAGCAGGGGACTGGACTAGATGATCTTTCAAGGTCCCTTCCAATTCCTGACATTCTACATGATTCTGTGAAGTGCTCCAAAAAACACTCCAAATGCACAGCAAGCATTGTAGGACATGCAGAGAAATGGCAGGAAGCCTATCTCCTGAAATGGGGTGCCGGTTCCCAGCATGGATGGGTAAAGGCCATAAGACCAACTACTCTATGTAAGGTTTCACATCAAGCCCTTCTTGCTCTACAGAATATATTAACCATCAGAGCTGTATCAGCCACAGGTGAGAAAAAGAAAACATGTGGGAGAAGAATCATTTAGCCAACAAGTTATCATCCATTATATACCCCTGAGCCTTGTACACCAACACAATCACACTCATACTACTGAGGACATGGTATGGCAGTGTTGTTCACGCCATATTCTAAGCACAGGCAAAGATGCCAGTGGATGTGGATGGAAAAACACAGCTATCTCACACTTAATGCTTTGCTACTGTTGTTTGAGGGCATTGCTTCAGTTCCAGTAACCCTCATCTTCTCTACACATCCCTTAGGCTGACAAACTCCAATGGAACACGCAGTTCTTACTAGTAAGGCCAATCTTTTCATGGTCAGGCTCACGTCAGATCTCCAAATGGAGAAATCTTAAGAAACATTAAGAAAACTAATCATCTAACTTCACTTATACCAGACACCAAATGTTCTCCCTGACCAGCTTCCCATCACTTCAGCCTGACATTATACATTAGCAAGTGGCTAATCTCAGCCACTTAAATGGCAACCAGTTACCTGCTCTGCATTAAAAGAACTAAAATGTTTCACAGCATATTAGAGTACTTCCTCCACACAGCCTGGGCATACCAGCATTAGCCCTGACACAAGATCTCAGAAAGGTTTTGCTTTTGTTTTGTTTAGACGCCGGGTTCTCTAAGCAGAGGTCACACAACCTGAAGAAAGCAATGAGCCAAGAGAGGCCCACCAGACTCCAAACACTGTTTGCCCTCACTTCCGAACTGAGTTCTTACAACAAACTTACTATTCTTAGAACTGTGGCAGAGTGATTTTCTTTCAAACAGTATGAATCAGAACAAAGTATCCACTTCTCAGCTCTTTCAGCCTGCTCAGGAACATTCAGCAGACCTTCCCTGGAGCCACATTCCCAAAGCTTTTCCAGCCTTTAGCCTCTCCTTGTTTCTCCTGCCATGCTTTCCATCTTATCCCTCTCCTGCTTTTCTGCTCTGACTGAGAAAAAAATACTCGTTACAACAACCAATGAAATATCTATTCTATGTGCTGTAAGCAGAGATGAGACTTTGTGGAGAGAAATCTGTTCATCGTTCCTCTTGGAATAGAATAAGTCCTTCTTCTATCATCACCTTCCCTTCCCTCCCCCTCCCCCCTCCCCCCCCCAAAAAAAAAGGACTAAAGAGAAAATTCTGCAAGCAAGAAGTTTCCCCCAGCAGCATGGAGGAGAAAAAGCTGTAGACAAGTCCCATTTTGCACACCTCGGCTCTCTGCTCTCAGTAGGCAGAGAAGCAGGCAAGGAGCATCTTCCACACAGGGACAGAACTGGGCCACAAAGCTGAAGAGGAGAGAAACAGCGTTAGGCTGAACCAAAAGGCTGGAGGGCAACAGCTCATTAACATCCCTGATAACAATCCTCAGAGGTGCAGAACGGGAACAACTCGTTACTTCCTACCTGCCTTATTCCAAATCTCCCACACCCAAGGAACTGATTAACTCTCCCTTGGAAAGGCACAAATCCCCGCAAGGCAGGGAATGAGCTGGGGGAGGACAAACAGGTGGCAGAGCCAAGCGGCCCGCATGCGGCCGAGAGGAACGGACAACTTTTAATTTTGCTTCCATGGATTTTAACAGCAGCGAGGGCCAGGGCTTACTCAATTGGGATACCTAAAAATAGCACTTGCCTAAGTAACCACACAGGACCACATGGGGCTCTATTTTCCTTAACTAGCTTTTGATCTAATGGAATTCTTCAGTTAAGTAAAAGAAGAAACAGGGTCTTTGTGGTGAAAGCACATGACTGGGCATTAGGAGAACTTGCTCCCACTTCGAACTGCTACAGATTTGGTTGTTTAGTCTTCTACGCAAAGAAAGCAGTGTGGCTCTGAAAGCAAGCCTCACCCTGAATCCAAAACCTGACTGCATTTCAAGGCAGAAACACCTAAGCCTGCTTTGCTCCTTCCAGCAAGCCACAATCTATATCCATGAGCCAGGCAAGCACCCAGTTATCCTGGTGCACCCCATGCCAGCAGAGCCGATCTTAAAAGCCTTTTGTATATCTAAGCACATTGCATTTATCCTTCTACACTCTGTTGTAGCACTGACCTTTGTACTTGCCTCACAAGATGAAAACAAACCTCCTTACAGAGGTAGAGCACAGTTCTTTACGTACTGGTAAGATGTTCCTCCATCATCCCAAAGGTGCTCGAATAGTGCAGCAAAATAACAAAGTTATTGCACTCAGCATGAGAAAGCAGAGCGGCTGTTCAGTAAGGTTGGAAAGTGCAAGAGCAGAGCGGAAGCTACATGCTGGTATTTCAAACAGTCAACAAGCGAGTAACCTGGTGAGACCTCTAAGACCTTGACCAGGATAGACAAGCTCTGCCCTGCCCGAACCGGCAGCTCTCCTGGGTTTGCAGAATCCTCCTGCTTTCCCACACCAGGGTGAGGTTGAGCCTCTTCCTTCTACCCCACAACCTGCCTCCAAAACTGCTTTTTGACTCCATAGTTGCTGCAAGAGCTGGGATTCTCCACAACAGCAGGTTTAAGTAGAGGAGACTGGAGAGCAAGACAGGAGCTAGAGGAGACCAGGTTGGCTGCTCTCTGGCTGACAGCAAAGCAAGCCAAGCTAGCACGAGAGCAGGAGAGACTTCAGCAGCCATGCTGCAAAGCCAGGGTTTAGCACACCTGACAATACACTTAAACAATGCAAAACATCCTTTCCAACGCCTGCAGCAAGTCAGCTCATATCCTAAAGATCTAACACACATGGGCCCACAAGCTCTTGCCAAGTTGTCAACATGGCCTTTGATATCAAAAAGCTTTGAAACCCCTGCCTTAAAGGCCAACGCTTGTTTCTCCACCCATAGTTGAAATGCAAGATGCCTGAAAGCTATAGAACTATTTTAACACTGAGCATGCAGGAGTCCACACCGCAGAGCAGACGCGTTCACTGGGAACTGCAGTTGGAAAACTAACAAGTCTCCTACTGCTACAATAACCGTAGCTGCGTAATGCAAGACTTGCCAGGATCGCAGGACACTCCAGTGTTTCTAGCGCTTTCTGTGATCTCCATTAAGTGAACAGCCCAAGGAGCACCTTATTTAAACTTACACTAAGGGCTGGAATATCAAGGGATGCTGGGCAGGAAAGATATATTACCACCTTTTTTTTTTTTTTTTTTCTTTTTAATCTCTTCAATTAACCTGTACACCAAATAGAGATTTTTGTTTTCTTTCAGGAGGCAGGGAGAAGAAAAGAGAGTTACTTCCCTATATGGCAACAGAAAACTGAGCATCTCACCTTGCAGCCCAAACGTGACAGCTAGCAGAGGAGCATTGCATGCATTCTTCACATAGATGCAATCTGTTCTCTATTGTACTCCCTTTTATTTCTTTTCTGAGGTGATGTTGACATAGAGACTTCTCAAGTCAGAGGACACCATCTTTAGACTCATGTTTTTCACATTTCCCTGACATCCCAGCTGGCCACATTATGCTCTGGCTGCCCCCCTGGCACAGCCCAGGAGGACCCACCAGCACCCAAGACCCACGGCGTGCCATGACCCACTGGTCCCTACCAGGACAGTGCACCAGCCCCCAGATTTACACCCACAGCCCTGAGCTGCGATTCCACCCCCTACACAGCACCACACACCAGCTGCTCAGACCACCCTGCCACTGACACACACCATGCAGCCCTAGCACACACTGCAGAAGAAGCCCAGTCTTCCCCTTTCAGCACAGTACTTAGGAGTTGTAAGACATGCATTAAGGCTGGTCTGATCCAGACTTTTACAAGCTTTACATTTCACACTAATGTTATCAGCTA
Source organism: Excalfactoria chinensis (assembly GCF_039878825.1). Taxonomy (NCBI): domain Eukaryota; kingdom Metazoa; phylum Chordata; class Aves; order Galliformes; family Phasianidae; genus Excalfactoria; species Excalfactoria chinensis. The sequence continues at coordinate 26,415,145 of NC_092830.1, read as the reverse complement.
GTAAATCATGCATGTTGAAAGCAAAAGAATTTTTTAATTTGCTTTTCCTATATGCGTTGCTTGGAACCAAATGCTCTGCATGCCTTAATCGTTTTCTGTCAGTCATCCTTCCAATTAAGACCTGCTCCTTCCTTCCTCCCTAATTTTCCCAGTATCTTACACAAAATTTAGTTGCTGACATGTTCCAACAGGGACAAGAGAAATGATCAGTGGAGATTAGACAGTGCCATGCATCAGCCAACTTCTCAAACAACTGACAGAGGAAATGCAAGGCATCTTCAAAGGAGAGGATTTCAGAGATGGCAGCTCTGTTATGGTGGCTGGTCCCACTTCTGTCAGTTGTCGGAAGTGTTTCATGGTTAAAAAGAAAGGCAATGAAACCCCCAAACAAACACAAAGGATGAACCCCTTCACATCACCTCTACATTTTGCTAATTTGAATCCAAGCAAGACTGATCACTTATTGTAGGGTCATCTTTCACATCTACTAGAAGGCACTACATGAGCTCTGTCCTGGAGTAAGCTAATCCAGAAAGCAAAACAAACACAAGGACAAAAGTGAACAGTGTCTTTATGGATTACTTTTGCAGGAATACTCATTTACATGAGCATTATAGTTGTTTTTGCAGTCCTCAGGCACAGGAGTTTGTCAAGGGCTTCAGATCAAGAGCTTGTCTGGTCATACATATCATTATGCAGAGTGCACTATTATAGAGATCAGCACTTATCACACAACTCCGGATGAACAGTAAATGAACCATCCATTTGAACCACAAACAGAGTAGCTAGTGGTAGGTTTTGTTTTTAAACAAAGATGCTACTGATTATATATCAGCAAGAAGTCAAGTTGCAAGGCATTAACTAGTATGCTCTCATCTCATTTTCCCACCAGCAATAGAATTCACAGATCCAAGTTTTATTGCTCAATAGCCATAGTTTCTGCCAAAAATCACAAGGGAGCCAGGGGGAGGGAATGGCAAATATGAAATGGGACAACAGCTGTCAAGGTAATTTGATAGCAGTGATGGCTTCTTGAACCAGTGGACACTCTTGAGAATGTGAGCCAAGGCCTCCAGGCATCCACAGAAAAGCCAAGCAAGATAAAGAGCTCGGTGAGAGAGCTGATACAGATGTCTGAGACAGAAGAGAACAAAGAAAGCCAAGGCCATCTAATTTCTAAGAACTTCAGTTTTCCAAACAAACAAACAAAAAAATACAGAGCAAGTCCAAATCAGCCCTCCCAGCCACAAAGACAAACCATCTTTTGTTTGAAAAACGTTTGCTAATTTTCCCAGTGCCCTTTCCAGAAACATGCCAAAACTACAACACCCAAACAGAAAACAGGAGCAAAGAATGAGCTGACGGGTTAGGGGATCAAATTAGTATTTTTCTTTAGGTTTGAAACTAGCAGAACTTTACTACCAAGCAGATACCAGTGCTGAGGCTCACTTAAATTACATTTACATCTCCTATCCAATTCATAATACACCAGCACCCGCAGTCAAAATCTTATTTGCTGTCTCCATAACACAAGAAATATCCAAAGGAAATAGTTATCGGTAAAAAACCTGACAAGTTCCACACTTTTAACTCAACTGCTCTGCTAAATGAACCATCACTTCAGCGATGAGTCACATCCTTCGGTGGAGCAGTAAGAGGAAAGCTCGTTTGCCTGTCAGTAGCACCTGTTTTAGTGACTTTATGGATCACCGAGACACACCAGAAGGGCATGAAAGCTCTACCAGCAAACCAGGAGCATGCTGGCTGTGACAAGAACAGCAGAGTAAGGTCACATACTTCAGCAATTACCCTAATCCGTAGCTTTTACTGCTATTTTTTCCCTAATTTTCCATCATAGCTTTTATTTTCTGCATTCTGTGCTCTAACCTTCCCCCACGCACTGAATAACAGCACTTTTCCCCCTTTCAGAGTTTCTGGATTCCTCCCATCCACCCCCGTGCTCAGCCTTGTCTCAACCATTTCGTAGGATGTTGCAATATCTGAAAGGAAAGATAAAACACCATAAGCACACCATAAGTGCTAACGGCTTTGTTCAGTATTATTGTCACCCGCTAAAAACGTGCCATCTCCCAAGATATGACTGCTGTCAAGACACATCTGTGTGCACATGATAGCACTGAGACGGGCGTTAATGCAGTCAGCTACGCATGTTAAAACCAGTTTGCTCTCACAGAGAAAATAAGAAGCACGTGACTATTGTCTTCAAGAATTGCTAAGCTTTTTTGTATTGCTTTAAATGCGTACATCAAACAGCAGTAACCTTAGCATTTAGCTTTAAACCACAAACTGCAGACCTAGTTTACTGTTCTATTTCTTCTCTAATAGTATCTTCGAACACCATTCTCAAGCACACCCCTATGGTGAGGAGTCACTGCCTTGTTACACTGGGGCTGCAGTTTTCCCATAAGCACTGCAGCTTTCCCATCTGACCCTGGAGGGGCGATCTACCAGATCTTGTAAGTACTCAGTAAAACTCAACCACCTTTACCAACCAATGCAAAAGCTTTTGCCTTAAGTGCATGTCCTGCAGAAAGGACCTCGGGCACAAGAAGAGAGGGCTTTTGTAGCTCCTGACCCTCACACAAGTTGATCCCCAGAACGACTGACTCGAAGTCAAACAGGTTTAACAACCCTTCACCATCTCTGAGGCAGAAAGCCATTTGCTTGGTATGTCACAGGTAAAAATGCACATGAGTGGGGACAAAGGCAATGACACATCCGCCCCATGCAGCTTGTAAAGGTTAACAGTTCTGAGGTTGCAACACTCCATCTTGTCCTTGCATGTCCTTCTGGAGCTGCCCTGCCTACACCTGCCATCACAGCCTCCATCACCCTGCTGCAACACAAAGGGATTCAAAACCAAGAAAAAGTACTTTCTCTAAAAACATCAAGCTACTTGTGTTACTTCTGACTGTGACTTTTCCAATGAGATTTCTGAATTTGCTGACAAAAATCACTCATTCCTCACTTCAGCAAGCCAAGGGTAGGAGAAGGAGTGAGACCCTGCACACCTCTTCCCTCCCAGGCCTAACCACTGAAGAAGGAGGAGGAAACAGATCAGGTCTTCAGTGAGCATTCCAGTGACGTCCATTTTCTGAATGAAACAAACAAAATTCTCAGCTCCCCCCTCCTGTTCCTTCCTTCCACATCACAAAACAGCAAAGAATCAGGATAGAGCTAGACATTACCACACGGTCACAGCTCCACCATGCCATCACTCAAGTGGCAGAATCCAATCTGCCAACACACCCAGAGAAAGCAGGAGTGTGCCATACAGGAGAGTAAGCCTGCACAACCACAGAGCAGGGCTGATCCATCAAGAGGGCACATATTGCACAGTGCATTTGCCATTATTACCCGTGTCACAACAGCGTATGTAGAAATAAGGGGAAAAGTCCAATTCAACCACCCCTTTCAGATCAAGTTTCACCAGCAGTGAGACCAGGCCCGGACCTGTGTCACTGCACCCCTCACCCAAATGGTTCAAGACTCCTTTGAAAGTACAGCAATTACGAGCAATAATACTAGAGAAACAAACCTGTCCACAGTGTAAAACCAGCTTTCCAGTCAACAAAGGAAAAAAAGCTCGAGAATTCATTTCTCCTGATGGAGCCAGGGTTTTTTGTTTTGCTTTGGTCAACACCTTGTTACTTCTCAGAAAGGAGAGCTACCTGCACATTTCCCTTGTAGTGAGCAACCTGATGGAGCTGTAGGTGTCCCTGTTCATTGCAGGGGAGTTGGACAACATGGCTTTTAAGGGAATCTTCCAACTCAAACGATTCCATGATTCTATATTGCACAAGGGTGGGAATTTAAGCAATAGCAACAGTCCTGCCACTTGCCTGCTAGGTTTTCAGCCCAGCAAAAACAGAAAAACATTTAGTACGCAATCAATCATAAGCTGAACGTTACTTTAAAGCTGTCTGAAAACAAAAGACACATGGGATAAAAAGGATAAATGGTGCTTCTGACACAGTAAGAAAAAAAAACAGATCACAAACTCCTGGGTCAGTAAGGGGTTAGAAATCATTCGACAGTGAACTTTACGGCACTAATTTTAGTATCCATAAACTACACAGAATAAACCATTAACTGCTAGAGCATTCACCTTAACTCTGTCTTCACTTCTTTAGCAGATGGCCTCATCTCACCTGTAGCTACTATCTCCCTGTTTCTCCTTTCTTCACTTTCTGCCAACAAAGAGTGCCAAGAGTACTACACTTTGGGTGGCACAGAGTGATGACACTAAATAAAGACATTGACAGATAATAACCTCAGGGCAAGAGAAACCAAAATATGACTCATTAGTGGGACTGTCAGTCCACAGAAAGTTGCAACGGTCATATAAGAAACCTCTTACATGAAGGGCAAACCAAACTCACATTATATACCTAAAATTACAGGAGGAAAGCAGAAACGTACCTGCTGAAAGGTTTTGCGTAAGCCAGCATAAGAGAAGAGAAGAGAAAAATAGTTCTCATTCTAGTGCAAAATAACTGAAGCACAAAAAGAAGGCATAGCAGCTTATATGACAATTTGATCTTTTGGATTTCCAAATGCCATCCAAACTCTTCCCCTTCAAAAGGAACATGCTCTTAGCTGGACTTCTCTGACACACCATCAAAGTGAGCAACGTGAATGCAAAAAAACAGTCAAATACCTTGAATCTTAGCGAAATGGAGAGCTCTGCTTCTCATCTCAGGTAAAGCCAGCACAGACTCTTATTCTGTAAGTGGACCTTTTCCCACCAACCTCATCACCTGCTCCCTTGTGTATCAATCAAATGCAATCTGATAAAGTAGTTCAGTCATTACCCAGTCATGTCACCACATCTGTTAAACAAACATCCTGGGCTCTTGGATTAAGATATTCCAAACAGTTAATAGATATACAGCCATCCTGGAACTATTTGGAAAATAATAAATAAAATACTGATCTATCTTTAAAACCCAGAAGCCTCATTAGGAAATGGTCAGGGATACAGCTAGACAAGTTTCCCCTCTTTGAATATTTTCCTTGGAACTTCTGAGTTGGAGCCTGTGCATTGCATGGGGCTGAGATGGCTATTACTCTTGGAAGCTGTTCTCCCAAATTCTTTCCTTTACTGGAAGATGTGAGATTGATGACTTACAAAGGAGAAACATATTAAGGCCTCTTACCACTGGGCCATGTCCAAACAGCAAGCAAACAATATGTTCAAATCCACCTTTTCAGACCAGGAGTCAGAAAACAAAGTGCCTTCAATACTCAGAGGTATACGCATCTTCCCTCCTCCCAACTCCCTTCCCCAGTTTATCTCTTGCATATAAAAGAGAAAGTTTACAGCAAATAAAATAAAATAAAATACAAAATTCACAATAGCTGTTCTGGTAGGTAAGAAGTACATCAGCAGAATGGAGCCCTTGACATCAGAGCTCACCCGGTAGACATCTCATCCTATATGCAGCAGGTGTGCCCCCAGGGAGAGAAGGAGAGATTGGGATTCCCATCTGTGATGCATCAGGCAGCATGGGGAATCCTTCAGCCCCACCTTTCACCCCAGGGGCACTGGAAAAAGCAGAGAAAAAGAATGTTACTGTATTTGCTTGCATATTGGCGGTGCACCCTACTACTGCACTGACAGGTTCCACCTTCCAACAGGCATCGAGTAACAGATTGCTGTAGTTTTTGGAGACTGCATCCATTATGTAGGTAATTAAGTTCCCTCACTGCCTCAGCTGCCTTCCTTCAACCCTAACCTCAGGGGATTCCCATGTTGAGAAGACTTCACCCCCCACCAAGACAGCCTGTGGGGTGAACTGTGCAGCTCTGTGGTGTCCAGGTTTTTCTTGGGAGCATTCAGTCAGTACAGCATGAGCTGGATTAAACCAGTAAGCTACTGGCAAAGCAGTTCCACATTAGCGATCATAACCCCCCTCAGGCCTTTTGAGCTGAACAGACAGAGCTACAAAACTGTCGGTCCTGGTTATGACAGAGAGGCTGACTTTATCATATGGAAAAGGAACAAAACTTGAAGGTTGCTATGACCTCTGTAAGGGTCACATGCAAACATATGAAACAAGGAGGTTTTTGGGCTTGTCATTGCAAGCAACCATTTAGTAGCTGATGTTAAGTCTAAAGCACACTGTATGGGATTTTCAATGAGAGAGAAAAATAATGATTTTCAAAGGGGTTTTTATTTTTCTTAGAGAAATCCCATTCACTTTGTGTTGGAGAAGTGCTTGAGCTATGAAGAAAAAAGTGCTCCCAGTGCAGATGATGAAGTCCTCGAATGTAGCTGTGCCTTAACCACCCCAAAAGGCTCCAGGCAAACTGGAATACCGAGGAGAAGATAAAAGTTATTCCAGTGAGGGCAGGGAACCAGCACACATCTAAGGCCAAGTCACAGTCATAGAGTAAAGCAGCCCATACTGGGAGCCACCTTACCCTGTGGTGGGGCATCCCTTACTCCTCTCCTCTCTTGTTGGACAACAAGACCTACTCCAGAAATCTTCATCCAACATGGGCCTACAACCCTCACTCCATCACAACACTAAAAACTTCTGCTTTCAGCTTTTATTTTCTACACATGTATCTCAGTTATACATGAGTGAAAAACATGAATTCACACAGCAAAAACGTGTCACGCTAATTTATCCATTCTGAAGCAAAACCAGCTTAGTGCTGTCCCTTGGCACTCAAGTCAGTGTTACTGGATAATTCACAGCTCAGCCCTACTGCAGCAGGACAGCATTTAACTGAAACCTCTTACCAGGTGCCCTGTAATACTAAATTAGGGCCCTTGTCTGCACTTGCTGTGTATGGGAATTGTAACTGTAAGAGCTGTACTTGCTTCAAATGGAAAGATGTCCCAGCCTAGATAGGAAGAACTAAGCCTGCAGCTTGCCTAAAACCTACAGCCACACCTACTCTTGGTGCCAGATATAATTTTTTATCAAGAACAAGTTCACACCGGCAGAAGGTTGTCTTCCTTTTTTTTGTTGTTGTAGGAAACCAGAATATGCTGACAAGCAATCCGCAAGCAATAAAAGTGGGCACCTGCTCACCCCTGTCCTCACGTAACTGCCGCCCAGGAGGGGGGCCTGCAGGCTCCTGCTCAGCAAGGCTGCACTTTGAACCCCATAGTGCAAAGGGCAGGCAGGACGATCTTCCGAAAGCAGGAGGTGGAGTGCTGGAAGGAAACCAGAAATGGCAAGATCCTTCTTAAAACTGTTTGCTGGTAGCAGAGCAACCAACTCGGAGGCAGAGTCAGCATTTTGTTGCTCTGATTACCGTGGACAAGTAGGTAAAGAAGCCTGCTTCATCTCCACTCCATAATGGTCAACAGCCATGGATGACTCTGTTGTATCACTTAAGAGATTATACCACCATAAAAGCTCACTATAAAAGAACAACTTTCATTCAGGCTTCTTGCAGAAGAGATCCTCAACTGAGTAAGAAGCCATTCTCAATGACATGGCTCACCCCACAGGGACAGCCTTACAACATCACTCTCATTTGAAGCGTTATCCCTTTAGGACTGCCAGCAAGAGGATGGTGCAATCCCAACGGAAAGCATCACACAGAACAAAACTATACAGATCTTTCATACTAAATGTATGCGCTCATCTCCTGGCCCCAGCTCTGTCGGCTGGAGCAAAGCTCTTGCTTGGTTAATTAGTAACTGCGGCAGAATCACATTAACTTATAACTCTTGAGGCCCCAGTAATCACCAGGTTGCAGTTCCCAGATTGACAGGCACCGCACTTGCTCTACCCTCCAAATTACAATTCCTTGATGAGAAGGGCTGTTGCTTCATGTTTAAACACTGAAATTACTGTACCTAACTTTGTTTACAAGGAATACTGTTTGATGCAGAGACAAGTCCCACTCACATGAGCTTTTAGCTCTGAGGTTTCTGTCCAGTTTAAGGCTTTGGCAACTTGAAAACAACTCAATTACAAGACAAGTTGCTTTTCTAGAATTTGTTTACTAGAACTCTCAAGCTGATACCATCACTAATAGGTAAAGAGCAAGATTGATTCATGTCTCTAGATTACAAAAATAACCACAAACACCCATGTGAGAACCCTAATTTGCAACACGCCATCTGACCCAGTCACCCACCTCTTGCATTTAAAGGTTGTGCACAATGCCAACACAACTACCAAAGACAGGTGGCCCTTTCGATGTATATACCATAGACAACACAGAAGTGTAGCAAATCCTGAAAATCACTCTTCTGTTCAGTGAAAACTGGCTGTCTACCAGAATTCTGCAATGCTGAGAGGCAGTTTTAACACAAAACAGAAGAACAATGGCTCAAAGGTCTCCAAGGGCCACTACTCACGACCCTCCAGAGCGAAGTTATACAGACAGAACCATTAACAGAGAGTATTTTTAAGTAATGGAAGATTGAAAAGAGTTAGTAGAGACAAGTTTGGAAGAAACAAAGCCTCTGCATTACTGGGACCAGGAATGGAAAGACAAACTGACCCAGCCATTGCGCGCCAGGTATATGCAGCATGAAGCTGCTCTCTAAGCTCTGTGCGCTTTGCTCTAAGAAACAGATCTCTCTACCCTCTGTGCTCTGATCTTGCAACATCATTTTAACCTAGACTCAGCAGAGCTTCTTCTGCCAGCACGTATTGGGCCATGTTGGTTCCTAGGCCAAAGGAAAGAGGTGGATTCCATCAGAAGTTACTGACAGATCTCACTTTATCAGCATAACCACAGAAAAAGTGAAACAAAAATCCATCACTGGATGGTCTTGAAAGGACTCTGTGACCTTCGCAGGACACACAGGTTAGATCAACTTGCTGATCAGGTATTTTTTTTGCCATGTGTTGTAGCTCATTAGCACCAAGTAGTTGCACTTCCACGTGTAGCTACTAGGCAGTATTTTAGTATCTTGCCAGGGTGAACCTCACCAGAGTGGTTCAGAGGAGTTTGCAGTGAGTCTGTGTTTTATAAGCTCCATGAGTCAAACCGTAAAGGACTTGGTACTAGAAGTGCAATTGGTTCACTCAGACTGACAAATACACTACAGCTCTACAGAGGCACATCAGCTAATGAAAATGAGAGTTCTTCTTAAGTATTAATGGAAAAAGACCCATTCAACACACTGCTCAGACACTCCATTCTAGGCCACTTTATAGTACTGAAGCAGCTATAAAACTGACTTATGACTCTTAATATTAAGCATACACTACAAAGTGCCTAAAAACAGGCCTTCAAATTCTCCGTTTCTTCACTCCTCTGTACTATGCCTGCTCTTCAAGTGAGCAAGACAAAATATGACACTATTCCTCTTTCCAGTTGAGTGTCAGTGATGCTACAAGCTAAGTGCCCTAAAAACCTTGATCATAATCCCAAGCACTATAGTGTTTGATTCCTTCAACAGAGAAGGAAGGGGACTGGGGCACTGAACGTCTATGAAATGTGAGCTGGCCAGCTCCTTCCTTTCCTCTAAAACCAGCTTGAGCAATATTACAGCGCGCCAAATATCTGAATATCTCAGATTCACTTCTTCCATCACATGGCTACCCAGAGATCTTGAACACACAATAACCACATAATTAAAAACTGCATTATAATGCTTTCATACTGGGCCCTGAGCAGCCTGACCTAGTGGGGGATGGGATGATCTTCAAGGTCCATTCCAACTCAAGCTACTCTATGATACTTTAGTGTCAAATAATAGTTGTACAGATATCTTCCATTGTAGTATTCTGACCTTTGACTGAACAGCAAAACCACAATAGCATTTCATTCCTAGTTTAGCATCTTCCAGAGATCACAATCAGAAACGCAACCTTTAGATCCATCTCCTTCTGCCACTCATGTTACAAAGCAACTGATGGAAGATACCACACTATTACTGATCACCTACACACAAAAGCTAACAAAGCTTCCATGTTGATTAGACTCACTCACAGAAAGGAGCAAACCTGTAGGCCACTTATCAAAGGCAACCTATATGGTTTCAGAAGTTCCTGAACCATAGCTTGGTGAGAGATGGTTGCACTGCCCAACCATTTAGCTGCACTGCTGAGCTTGCTCGTAAGTTTAGGCCCTTCCTCTCCATTCTGCTTCAAAATTGCCACTAAATGCAGCTGTCTATACAGCTGAAGTTTACATCTCTTCCCGTGGCAGATAACATTTACAGACAAAGAGAAGGCAGAAAGGAGCCTGGTTCCCTTGCGGGATTAGTTTTAGAGCAGAAAGGAGTCTGCTAACTTGGCAAATGTTGTGGAGAAAACAGCATCATCTTGTCTTTGCTGAGCAACAGGAGATCTTAATAATTAGAAAGCAATCAAGAATCATTCCCAGCACAAATGTCAGATTCAAACCTCTACTGCTCTTCTTCTCCTGGGCTCTAACAAAGTGTAGCAGCTGGGACCCCAAGAGGAATAGGGGCTGATCTCAACATCCCCCTCTCCACATGCCAACAGGATGGCCGCCTGCAGCAGCCCACATCTGCCCTTGGCAGCGCCGCAGGCACACACCCCCAGCATTCTGCAAGGGCAGCAGAGCTCCTGGCAGCTCTGACCCTGTGGGTGCCACGCTGTCAGGCAGCCAAGAAGCCTCTGTCACATGGCAGCCCCCACCCCCACATGCAATCTCTGCTCAGGGAACAAATCTGCATGCACATCAGGCTAAGTCCTCTGGATCTTGGTGGGCAAATTCTTTCCCACCTACAGCTCCCCAGTCCTCACCACACATGAAGTCTCCACCCTGGACCTCAAAGTCCTTCCCTTCACGTGAATTCTCCCAGAAGGATCAGAGGAGATGGCTTTTGTTAGCCAAGCAACCATGAAAACTATATTGTTTTCCAAGAGGTGTCTTACATATCTTAGATAATTCCGGAAGGGATTTATTTACTTTCTTCCAGTCTCTGGTAGTGCTGCAGTCACAGCCTTAAACAGAGAAACAGCTTCAGGGACAAACAACCTGTTAGATGAGGCAGAAAACAATTCAGGTCTGTGACATAAATGTTATGTATCATGGTAAACCGCTGACACTTACGGGAAGCCTGGACTCATCAGGATGGAAACCCATAAAACTCAAAAGGGACCAGAAAAGCAACCACCTAAAAATGCAGGTTTGACAAGTACCAGAAAGGTAAGTGACCTTCAGCAGAAAGAACTCAGATCAGAACAGCAGCAGCGCTGAGCTTTGGGTCTCTGGGCTACCAGTTGCTCGCTGTCTCACTTGCTGACAAAATGATCATCTGTGTACTCAAAAGAGGAGTAAATATGTCTGGGCATTCCCCTCTGTTCCCATTAAAAGTAAGGGTTTTATGTTTCTGGTTCCCATGGCTTTCCTAGGAGCAGGGTAGGAGCTGAAAAAGAAACAGGCAAGGTCCTGTGTCCACACTAAACACGCACACTATTAAAGCAAACAGATGATACAAGATCAACAGAACATGAAGAAAAGATCATCAAGTAAATCTGACAAGGTTTTAGGGAAGAAAAATCTTTTATGGTCCAGTTGGTAATAATTTTAATAAGGAATCTAGGAATTTCCTCAAGGTTGCCATGTGATTCAGAAAATAAGAGCTCAGAACTGCTGCACAGTCACCACGACTTCTTTGTAATGGGTTATTAACTCCAATCTTTTATTATAACCTAATAGCAGAGGCAGATAAATGAAATCAAAACACACAGCTCCAAGTCCCCAGATCTGCAAGGGCAGATAAGGAGGAGCATGGCTGAGAAACTGTTGTATGTTGAAGCTGTCCAGGCCACCAGGAGAGCAGCTGTACAACGGCTTGTAAAAAGTGGGCCAATCTTAAAATATTAGTATTAGAGCACAGGGCTTTTCAAGCTGAATTCTTGTAGCTGTGGCATGCAGGGAGCTAGAAATAGAACGCTTTGGATTTGGGATCACACACGCAGAGATCTGCCAGTGAAAAACACTACGAGCAAGTGCCAACAAGCATTTGAACAGAACCCTAGGAAAACTGTCAAAAGGGGAAAAAAAAGCCCAGACACCGATCAGCAGGGAAGGAGAGCAATGCAGATAGCCCATAGCTTCTTTCCAAAAATGACTCCCTTGTTCATACACTCCTGGCTGCACCTTAGGAGCTGGGTACTGACTGATCCTGGAGATGATGGCAGACCGAGATGCATCTTTGAACTGCCTGACTTTGCTCACTGCATGCCCTTGCCTAAGGGAAAGGGTACCTTGTACTTCCTTGCATTAAGCTGGAGCCGAACGGGTCAGAGTCAAGCAGTACACGCAGCCTGCACAGCTCGCTGGCAGACGCACTTGGCAGTGCTGGTAGGGGTTCGAGGTCTGTCAACAGGAATAGAAAACTGCTCCACTTTCAACAGCTTTTTATTTATTTTAAAATGAGCAATGCTTTCTAGAAGAAAAGCGTTTCTGCAGACTGCTTCAGAAGTCACGTTTATTCATACTTCAAGAGATTAGAGCAGCAAGGGAATGAGAACGTGCTGCGGCTCTCTCAAAATTAAGTTTCTTGCCTGGCAGCGTAGAAGTGAAACATATATTCATTTTGCAGTTGTGGGCAAAGAACATGAAGAACAGGCTCGGCACCAAACCCTCCTTCTGGCCTGCCCAAGCACCAGGATAAGCACGGAATTACCAGCTCCATCCTCCAACAGCATAAGGACATCTATCCCGCCGTGCTTGGCTCTTCACCTCCTCCTTGTGAGCCTCCATCCTATGTTTGGGTTAAAAATATTTTGTTCCTGCCCAAAAAGTGCACTTCAAAACCCCACCCACTCAGCTCATTTCCAAGCTTCTTTAAGAAAAGCCTCTTCCCTTGATCAGACTGAAGCATTTCAGTGACAGCAGCACCGTCCCACGAGCTTCCCGCTGCTCTGACAGCAGCAAAGGCCCTTTGGGCAGCACCCAAGGCTTTGAAGCAGGCAGTGGAAGGTCAGTGTGGTGGGAAAGGGGCAATTAAGAACTGTAAGCTTATTTATTTCCAACGTTGTACCAGAGAGCAACGTGCAATTTGATTCTCACCCTTAATTTGTACATTCTCATGGGAATTTGGCAAGGTTGCTACAAAGAAGAAAGTTTGAAGAACTCTTGCAAAAGACACTGCGCTATGCCAGATCAAGCAAGCTATCAGTTATTTACATTATTTCAAAGGACAAAGGAAGCCATTTATTTCCACCGTATCTGTTTGTTTAAAGAGAAACCAGTTAAGACAGAGCTCGTCCTAACCCCAGGGCTTGTCGATGCAGACCCACCAGCATAACTGCTGGGGAGTAAAGGCTGGGTAGGATCGAAGTACCCTGAATTAAACCAGAACCACAGAACGCAGGGGGGCACGTGCATTGGTAAGCTGTCCTAAGCCTGAGCTGTTGGGAAGCATCCTGGTGCAGCAGGGGAGGCTCACTGGCTGTCAGTATGAGCATCCTCTGGTCCGTATCTCCCAGCAGCCCAGGGGAATTACAAAGCCTGTTTTAATCACAAATTGCAGAAAAGAAAAGGAGGCATATCTGGCTCTGCCACAATTCCAGGATTGAAATGCTTACCTGGTTCTGCCTGCTATCAAATAAAAGGACTAACACACAGGTGTACTTCACCTCCCTCAGCCAGGGAATAAAGTATCCTCCTGTGTAACATCCATTTCTTCAGACGCACTAAGCCTGGCTACAGACTCAGAACCACATCGTGCTGTCTGGAGTCAGAGAAACAGAGGGGAACAAGCACCATGACCACACAGACAGCAAAACCCACTTCACCAGCCAGCAGTTAGGTGACGTAACTGAGGTTCCCAGATCCCAGATTCTGCAGCACTGAAACCACAGTCCAGGCTCTCCCACCTTTCCCACTTAACAGCTCCGAAGCAGAGTAGGATTTCCCCACCATTACACTGAGGCAGGAGGAGGTAAACAGAACTGCAGTTCTGCTCTGCAAAATGCGGTACATTTGACTTCCATCTCTGAGAGCGAAAGGAAAAAAGAGGAAACCAACAGCATAACCCTGAAATCGCCCACCCTGGGTTAAGAAGGAGGGAACAGACCAAACCCTGTACTGTCACAGCCCGGTGCATGGACCAAACAGCACCTGGAAACGTAGGTGAACATTGCAATTTATTAACTAGAAAGACCATTTACTAAATTTACGGAGCTCTCTTCCAGGTAACTCCTGAGTTTGATACAAGGCAAATTCAGATGTTCCCCATTAGCCTCACTGTGGTGCCAATGCAGCTATCTGGATCGCTTCCCAAGAGCCAAACTGCTCAACAGCGCAATGCTCTGAGCTCACCTCACCTCTCGTCATCCAGCATGGGAGTCTGCAGACATCCCATCTGTTTCAAATCTACCTGCTTGTTTTCAAGCACTTTCCTGCACAGGGCATGCAGCCTGCAGCACTTTTGGGCTTGCGGAGAGCTGCAGGTTCCGAACTGTGAAGAAGTGTTTTTCTATTTTTTCACAAACAAAACTTCATAACAATTAAGAGATCTGCCAAGCCAGCACTCGCTGCAATTAGAATGGAAAGACTCGGCCCTGTTGTGAAGCTACAAATACAGATGCTATAGCAGAGATGCGGAAAGGCTGATGTGTTCGCCCGGCTGAGTGTGGCTCTCAGGGTAAGGGACGACCTCGGTAAGAAAGCCCAGGACCCGAAGTGCAGCACAAACAGGCGCACTCAAATACACCGCAAAGCTCCAACACCGTCTGAGTCACCGGATCAAAGCATCAATCACCATAACAGGAACACAACCGCAGGGCTGAAGGCGGCCAGCCGAGCCAATGAATGGAATGGGACCGCCGTGTTTATCTCAGCACGTGTGTGCGATGAGCAGGAAGGAGAGGAGCGACCTGCACCAGCAGCCCACCCGCTCCTCCTGCCCGGCCAGCTGAAAAAGCACGGAGAGATGCGGCCGAGCAACGGCTGCAGATTCACGTCAGCAATTCCTGCCACGATGGGCAGACGAGTGGAAAAAAAAACGTGCCTGGCACAGTGCCCACACACACATCCCAGAAGCGGGGGAAAGAAGCCGGGGGCACAAACCACCGTCCAGCCCCGGATCAGCTTTCTGGATCAGGAAACCGGCCGATGCCAGAAGCGCGGCCCCTCGTTGCCCCCCATGCACACCTCGGAGCTCCCTGCAGCACTCACACCTCCCGCCCGGCCGCGAGCTCACCTTTCTTGAACTCCTCCAGCATGGCGTCCAGCTTGGTGTCGTTGAAGACGAAGTGCAGCGGGTGGTTGTAGAAGCGGGTGATGGTCTTGAGCAGAGTGCAGTCGTCAGGGTCCACGAAAGCCAGGTCCTTGACGAAGAGCAGGTCCACAATGTTGGACCGGTCACCCTCAAAAACGGGGATGCGGGTGTAGCCGCTCTCCATGATCTCAGACATGGTGTTGAAGTCCAGCACGGCCTCGGCGGCAATCATGAAGCAGTCTCGGAGCGGAGTCATCACGTCCTCGACCGTCTTGGTGCGCAGCTCCAGGGCTCCCTGTATGATGTTGAGCTCCTCCTTGACCAGGTCGTTGTAAGGGTCGGTGACCCGCAGCATCTCCAGCAACTTCTCACGGTTGTAGACCGTACCGATCTCCTGGCCCAGCACGCAGTCCAGCAGCTTGCTGACTGGGTAGGAGGCCGGGAAGGTCATCATCATGAAAAACTTGGTGAGGAAGATGGTGTTGGCGCCCACGGCCAGGCCGTGCCGAGAGCAAATGGCCTGCGGCACGATCTCGCCGAAGATGACGATACCGATGGTGGAGACCACCACGGCCACCAGCCCGGAGCCAGCGATGTCGTCCAGCAGGATGGTCAGCGTGGTGTTGACCAGGACGTTGCCCAGCAGGAGGGAGCACAGCAGGTAGTTGCCCTGGCGGCGCACGGGCTCGATGCGCTTGGCGTAGTTCTTCTCCTTGTCGGTGCCGCAGTTCTGCACGATGCGCAGCTCCATGGGGTCCAGGGCCATCAGGCCCAGGTTGAGGCCGCTGAACATGCCCGAGAGGCAGAGCAGCAGCGAGATGAAGATCACCTGCAGCCAGAAGGGCAGCAGGAACTTCTTCTCCTCGCCCACGATCATCTTGGTGTCCTCCCCGTCGTGGTAGATCCAGGTGGTCTCTCCCCACGGCGGGGGCCCGTCCCGCCCCTCGGCGTCCACCATCCTCCCGGCGGCCCCGGGCCCGAGGGCGGCGGCGGAGACGGAGGTGCACAGGTAGTAGGACTTGCTCTTCTCCGTCTTGCGCAGCGGCTTGATCTCGATCTCGATGATGCCGGAGGTGCGGCGGTTGAGCACGATGTGCGGCAGGATGATGATGTCCGACGTGCGGATGCCGCAGCGCTGCGGGGCTCCGCCGCCGCCTCCCGCCGAACCGCCGCCGCCTCCGCCGCCGCCGCGCCCCGCCGTCCCCGCCGCCGCCCGCCCGCCCCGCCGCCGCTCGTGCTCCGTGAAGGCGATGCGCGACCACGTCTCGTTGTTGATGTTCTGCCCGTAGACCCGCAGCTTCACCCGCGTCCGCTCGCTCACCCGCAGCGCTCCCCCCTCCATGAAGGAGACGTCGTCCGTGTCCTCCAGCCGCAGGCCGATGATCACCGTCTCCTCCGCAGAGGGGACGGAGGCGGCGGGCGGCGCGGCGGCGTGGGCGGCCGGGGTCCGGCGGCCGAGGCAGGCGGCGAGCAGCAGCAGCAGCAGCAGCAACGGCGGCTCCACCCGCGCCCCCCGGCCGCCCCCCGCCATGTTCCCACCGGGCAGCGCGGCCATCTTTAGTCAGGGCTCGGCGCCGCCGCGGCCCCGCATCGCCGCTCGGCGCCTGCGGCGAGCCCCGGTCCCCCCGCGGCGGCGGCGGTGGCGGCGGGCGCGGTGGCGGCGGGCGAGGCGGCGGGCACGGCTGCCCGCGGGACCCGACGGGCGGTGACTGCCGGGCCGGGCCGAGCCGAGCGCCGCCTCAAGCCGCTGCCCCCGCCCGCCCCCTCCCCGCCCGCCGCGCGGGGGCGGGGCCTCAGCCGCGCTCGGCCAATGGCCGCCCGCGAGCGGACCGGGGGGGGCGTGGCCTCGGCCCGGCCCTCCGCAGCCGGCCTCTGCCGCGGCCTCGGCCCGGGGGGCGCGTGACTCCGGTGTGTACGGCGGGAGGCGGGGGGCGGAGCCGGCCGCGAGGAGGCGGCCAATAGCGGCGCGGTCGAGGGGCGGAGGGGCGGAGCCTCGGAGGGGCGCGACCAATGGAGGCGCACAGCGGCCGGCGGGCCGGGACCGGCGCGTGCCGCGCGCGGCGGGGGGACAAACGGGACGGGAAGGAACGGGATGGAACGGGACGGAACGGGCAGAACAGCACGGGACGGACCCGCTCGCCCCGGTCCTCCCGCCCGCCCGCCGCCCCACACCCTGCAGCTCCCCCCGGCCCGGCTCCGCTCCACCGCCGTCTCTCTCCGCTCAGCGGTCACGCAGCGCCCCCTGGCGGCCACGCGCCGCCTGTTCCGCGGGGAGCTGAGCGCGCAGCGGGCGTTAGTTGTGCTCGGCGGCCTCTCCCAGCCGAGCCGGTGCCGCGATGCTCACATCTCCACGTCTCTCGAACATCCCCAGGCCCGCGGGTCGCCCCGTTCAGCTGCCAGAAGCGTCTCTCCCGACACGCGCACAGACGGGATTTGGAGCGTCCCGGCCGAGCGCGGCACAACGCGGGCTGGGGATGCTCCCGTACGGCTGGGATCGGGCCGGGACGGCGCCGCAGCTGAGCGCCAGGGCTCGCGTGTGCGGGACTCGGCACGGCCGGCACGGCGCCGGGTCTGCAGAGCCGCCGCATTTCCCCGCACGAAGCTGCGGGCTCGGCCTTAGCGCCGCACGCGGGGCTCCCCGCCAGGTGGAGCGCGGGGAAAAACAAACCTCAGCAGCGCCGCGCGGGGCTGGGATTGAAGCCCGGCTCCAGGAGCGGGCGGCGGGGCTGGAGGTTATAACAAGAAGAGCGGCTCGCTGCGCCGTTTGCTTCCCAGGAGCGTTGGCTGAGAGCTGTGGGATCCCAAAGATTCCTTCGCCGTATTTGGGGCTGCCCGGCCCGGCTCCTGAGCGCCCACGGGGAACGTCGGGGGATCCAGGTGCTCGATGTGATGCGACCTCACGTCCGCTGTCTGGTCCGCAGCGCCCCCCGTGGCCGTGCAGGGCGGTGAGACGTCCCGCACGAGGGGGTCCCCGAGGTGCTGCCCGCCCTCACCCCAGGCAAAGAAAGCACACCGCAGCTCAGCCACGCAGCTCAACCGTTTCTTTGTATGAAAAACAAATGAGCCGAGGCCCCCCGGCTCCCAAAGCTGTGGGGACATCGCTCTCCGCTCAGCAGCAGCCCTGCGGCCCGCAGGTCCCGGCAGCGCCACAGGAACGAGCTGGGGATGCCCGCTGCTGCAGCAGCAGGAAGGGGTCACAGATCTTCTCCTGGAGGGCAGAGAACAACAAGGGATGGGGTCAAGGCCGTGGGGAAGCAGCAGTTCCCCACCGCTTTCTCCCAGCCCCAGCAGAACCCCACAGGTGACGGCTGATCAGCCGTGCCACTTTGCCGTGCCATAAGGGGGACGCTGTGATCTTCTCCAGGACTTTTGCTCTGCTTTTATCTGAGAAATGCTTGGACAGGGACCAGAGACTCAAGTGCAAGGCTGCGTTTCAGGGACAGGCAACTGCAGGCTCCTTTGCCTGCCAGTGACCCCCACTTCACAGCCCCAGCTGGCCCATCTTAGGCTGAAAGGAAGGCAAAGGGGCAAGGAGAGGCCGCCAGCAGATAAAGGAGCTGCAGGGTCAGGGCTGGTAGCCAGGGTCAAGCTCACAGCAGCAGCAGAAAGGGGCAGCTGGGGGTGGCCGCCACCTGCCTAGAGGAAGGATATCTCCCATGGAGACCTGCAGCAGGTTCAACCAACAGCCACAGTGTCCTCCGCAAACGTGTGCAGGGGATGAAGGGCTCTCAAGCCCCAGCAAACCCCTGTGGAGGCAAAATAAACCCCAGCAACCCTGAAAGGGATTGCAGTTGCCCAAACTCATGCACCAGGTGCCATCCAGTCTCCCATAGGCTCCTGCCTGGCCCAGAAGAACATGGGTCTCCTGGTGTCATGAGACCACCCTCTGATACTTCAGGGTATCCCTGTGACAGCACACAGCAGCAGTGTCCCCATCCCTGATCCCAACACGTAGCTACCAACCTTCATCTTCCCATGACAGCAGCCTGGTGGTGCAGCACCATCAGACCCACCAGCCCGGATCAGGAACTCCTCCGCAAACCTGGAGCTCCGCAATATCGCAGCCATTTCAGCATCCACATCCACCACTTCTCCTTCCTGGGGAGGGGGAAACATCATGGGGCTGGAGCATGGGACGTGCAGCCCAGGGGTCCCCCACTGCCCAGAGAGATGATGATCAGAGACCAAAACCTGGAGATATACCCACAGGGAGCAAGCTGGCTGCAAACCACCTCGTGTAGCACCAGGGATGTATTGCTCCCATCTTCACCCCAACACATTGCACAGCTCTGACTTCCTCTCCATGCCCTGTTTTCAGCTCCCTTGGTTTATATGGAATTTTAGCATCATTCAGGTTGGAAAAGACCTCTAAGATCATCCAGTCCAACCATCAACCCATTCCAACCACTTCCCCCCACTGCCACATCTTCACAGTTCCACCTCCAAGGACACTGACCCCACCACCTCCCTGGGCAGCCTGTTCCAGTGCCTCACCACTCTTTCTGAAAATAAACTTTTCCTAATGTCCAACCTGAACCTTCTATAGTGTCATCCTCGGGAGCTCAAATGTGCCTCCCCATACCTTGAAGGTGAAGTTGGCATCAAACACCAGCTCTTGCTCGTGCCCCACAATCCCACCGTTGTAGATGACCTGGCCTGGCCCAGCTCGGCTGCTCCCTGGCACCTTGAAGAGCCGGAACGTGGCAGAGACGAAGCAGCAATCACCTGCAAGGGAGAGGCACTGCACATGGGGTCCCAGTGCCATCCTCATGGCCAAATTGAGATGGTGGAACCCTCACCAGTGATTCTCTCCAACTCCTTGTTGCTGATAGTGATGGGACTGGCGGTGACCAGGCATGGAGGGCTGAAACCCACCTCCTTGGCAATGCTGTACAAGTCTCTCCAGAACAGGGCTCCTGCCAGACACTCTCCTGCCACGAGGACATGGGCACAGTGACACCACACGCATCAGACCCAAAGGCTGCCCATCCCATGTGTTGCATCTCCCTACGCACCCCACAGCACCCTGTGCTTCCGCACAGCCTCACTCAGGCGCTGGCTGGCATAGACATCGCTGAAGTACATCTCTCCTCCAGGCTGGAAGGCAGTAAGGAGTGGATGAGAGGTGATGGGACAAAACAGGCACCTGCAGCAGGGCCAACCCAGCCCCACCTGGCTCCCCACCTTCAGCACACGGTAGGCCTCCCGAAGCACAGCCCTCTTGTCGAGGGCGAGGTTGATCACACAGTTGGAGCTGGGAGGAGGACACCAAAGACTCTTTGCAGCATCACCACCAGCTGCCACACAGTCCATCACTCCTTGCAACATTCAACCATGAAAAAGGGAAATTCCATATTCCCAGGCTACAGCTTAGATCCTACCTTTAGTTTTTAATTTCCTAACATGCTGTTGAAGTGAGCAGCCCAGCAGGAACGTACATAGAATCATAGAACGGCTTAGGTTGGAGGGGACCTTAAAGCCCATACAGTTCCAACCCTCTTTGGTGGGCTGCACTCCTCCCACCAGGTCAGGACCAAGGTCTCCATTCAACCTGGCCTTGAATGCCTCCAGGGATGGGACACCCACAGCTATCTGGGCAGCAGTGCCAGGGCTTCACCTCCCTCTGAATAAAGGATTTCTTCCTAATATCTCACTTCAATCTCTACTCTTTTAGTTTAAAACCATTCTGGACAATGTCCCTTCCTTCTATTTTATCAACTGCTCCACTCAGCTTGGTGTCACCAGCGGACTTGCTGAGGGTGCACTCAATCCCACTGTCTATGTTACTGAAAAAGATGTCGGAGAGCATTGGTCCCAAAATGGACCCCTTGGAGATGGGGGTGCAGATCCAGTACAGTCCCTGCAGGGTACCTACACAACAATATCATAGCTCTCATCAGGCAGCCCAACATCACCAAGGTTCTCCATGTAACCCTGGAGGAATTCCACATTTGACTTTTGGTAGCCGAACTTCTCCATGTGATAAGCAATGTGCTTCTTCGCCACCTCGACCTGGGAGGAGGAAAAGAAGGAGCATGGCAGGACTCAGGGTGGAGACAAGGTGACCTGACCCCGTGGGTGGCCCTGTGCCATACCTGTGCCTCGGTCATGTCGATGCCAGTGACGTGGCCCTGCTCGCCCACCAGCTGGCTCAGCACATAGCAGTCCCTGCCACTGCCACTGCCCAAGTCCAGGACCCGGCAGGATGTCAGGCACTCAGGGATGATCAGACCACAGCCATAATACCTGGAGGGTTGGGGCTGAGTGGGGGGTGCTGCAGTCCCTGGGAGGTGGCATGGGGGGGAAATGCAGGGCTCACCTGGCCACCACCTCCTCATGGACACGCTGCAGAGCATCTCTCACCGCCTTGGGAACAGGCCTGTTCGGTGTGATGCAAGCATTGGTTTTCAGATCCTCTGACTTCTGCAGCTCTCTGCCATAGTAATCCTGGCACCGGAAAAACAGGAGCCACCCAACTACAGCAGGCTGGATTGTGGTGCCTCCACACACAGCAAACGTGGAGTCATGCAGCTTGCATGTGCCAGCAGTGCTCTCTGCAGCTAAAAATCTGGGTAACGTGACATGTCTCTCCATCCCAAGCTTCCCCAGCTTCACCTGCTCGTCCCTTCCCATCCCCACCATGAAGATGAGCAAAATGCTGCTCCAAAACTCCACAGGCAGCAGCCAGCTGCTCTTAGCACTCTCACCAGAATCCCACATTAAGTTTTGCCCTGTCCCGGCTCTGCCTTGGCCCAGCACTCCTTCCCGACTACCCCTGCTCACCTGCACCTCGTGGTGGATCTGGTCCTGGGAGATGCAGTCCTCAGTGGCACAGTTCTCGCACGGGGCAGCCACTGCAGCAGCAGGAGCACAGAGCTGGTGCCAATGCTGCTGCCACGGGCACCACACCTGGCCCTTCTCAAAGACCCTCCTCAAAATAGCAGAACACTTCCCCCACCTCTGTCTGGCAGCACCAAGGAGCCCCCCCAGACCCACATCCTAGTGAGAAGAGAACCCCTTACCAACACCCCAGTTGAAACACCCCAACCCCACCCCTGCCAGAGATATCCCTGTAGGACAAATCCTCTGTCCACTGTGCCTCACAAGGTCCCCTGTAGGACAGGGCCCAGCACCCTGCCCTGTGCCTTACTGCTTCCAGCTGCAGCTCAGCCACACTCCGCCCCGGCTCTCTGCTTCCGCCTGAGGTCACTTCCCACCAGGCCTCAAACCCTGGCACGCAGCCCTGCTCGCAGCAGGTACCCGCGGCCATTCCCATTCAGCTGCGTCCCTCCCACAGCACAGCCCCATCTCAGCCTCCTCCTTGCCCCGAACACAGGGAGACCCCAGCGTGATGCCCCAGTGCTACTCCAAGCCCTGCAGGTGGGACCTCCAGCAGGGAATAGGTGACCTGCAACAAGGACACGCTGTTCCACGCTGCTCAGGGTGACTGGCAGCACACACAGCTGCAACACGGTAGTGGCTGGGACAGCTCTTTTATTCTCAATAAGCTCCAGGGAAACTGTTCCAAAGGGCAGCTTTGATCCAAGCACTAGGAACCCCCAGGGCACAAACATCCCCTGGCACCCACCTTGTTCATGTGTCACCTCACACAATGCAGGGTACGACCCCTGCTATGGAGGTAACCATGCACGAGAGACGAAAAGGCTACAGACTTATGGTGTAGAAAACCAAGCTTTTATAACAACAAAGCAAATCACTGCAGCTCTCCACACTCTGCATGGCTGTGTTCCTGCCTGAGCAGAGGAAAAGCTAACAGTACCATTGCACACCTCAGTGGAAACAGATTGGGTGCTGCAAGATGAGGGCAGGCAGGCAGTGGTTCTGGAAGAGCAGCAAAGGCAGAGCCACGTGGCACCGCACACCAGCAGAACCACACTGCAGGAATGGGGCAGGTTGATCCACACTTGTCCTATCAGCTGATGAAAAGCACACTTGGGCAAACAAGTGCTTCCAGTGTGCTCCAAGTGCGCCAGATAAGAGACTCAAGAAAAACAAGACACACTATTTATAGCATCTCACTACCTGAGAAGCAGACAGGAGCCCAGTCACTAAGTCCTCAGCGCAGAGCACTGCAGAACTGAATACACCCGCTCCTGACATTCTTTTGCCCCTCACTGCCCACACCCCGGCCGTGCCTCTGGACACCTTGCCCATCTGACAGATACACAGCACTACCAAGGCTGCTTAATCAAGAACTGGCGGAGCAAACCAGAACTGGAATGCAACTGAAGGCCGAAAGCAGCGCAGATGTGCTGGCAAAGAGATGACGTTCCAAATTCTGGCTTAGCAAAAAGTTAAGATAACCTCAGAGCAGGATGCCAAGCCATGTCCAGCTGGCTCAGGGACAGCAGTGCCTGCACAGAGCCACGCTCTCTACAATTCTGCCCTGCGACAGGCACCTCAGTCCACGCTGATGCACCTCTACGCCCACACTGCCACTCACAGCTCCCACTGATTAACATGCCCTAAATAACCTGCACCCATCATCTCTGTGTGTAAACGAGGTCCAGTGTCAAGCTGCAGGTATCTGTATTTAAAACCCTCAGCTCTATTTCACTTAACTGGGAGGGCAGGGAAGGGGGGAAATTACACTGTATGGAAATCCCAGCTCTATGATAGTTGCTGTTCGTTAGGTAAGTATTCCACCACCTTACAGGAGACAGCTAATGACTTGGCAGAGATGGAAAGAAAACTCATCCTGCTGTGGACATGTAGAGAAAAGGCTTTGGACAAACAGCACGTGCCGCATCCTGGGCTGACAAACCATTTCAAACACAGGGCCATCAGCTGAAGAACACGGGTGCTGAGGTACAGGCACAGGGTGAGCACCTCACACTGCACATGGGGAAAAAGGGGACACAGGAACTGCTGTAGAAGTGAAGTTTCTGCAAAGGTTCCAGTTAAATGTAGGGAATCGGGAGAGTGTTCTGCACACAGAGATGTGGATGGGAGCACCTGAGAGGTGCCTGCATGCTCAGGAATGTGCGCTCTGCATGAATCCCAGCTGGCATCCAGCACCATCCAGACACAGGTTTGAGCCCCAGGCCCAAAAGGAAAAGGACGGCTCAGTGCCAGTGGAGATGTCCAGTGCCTTCAGTTAGGCTTCATTTCAGCAAGTGGCTCAGCTGGTCCTGCAGGTTTGATGACTGCTCCACACTGGGGACAAAATAAGAAGAGGTTCACAGTGAGATCTGCACTCAAGCACCCAGAATAGCTCTGACACTGACATTACAGAAAAAAAAAGAAACCCTGGATCTCCCCAGCCCAATAATAAATCATCTCTTCACCCAAATTGTCAGCTCTCCACAGTACTGATCTTCACAGCAGTGAAGCGTTATCGTGCTGGGCCAGCATCTGTTTCAAAAGCAGCTGTAAAAATTTCCAGTTGCATTCTCCCCCTCCCTATTCTATCAATCACTCATCCCTTTCCCATCAGCCTTGACATTCTGCTTCCCATGTCGGCCTGGCATTCCTCAGCTGGGTACTCACTTCTTCTGAATTGCTTCCTGCCTAGAGAAGAAAAGCAGAGGAAAGAGCATTAGAAAAAAAATACCAAAAATCTCAGCAACAGCATTTGTGTAATACTGAAGATAAGGGATTTGACTGAGGGCTCAGGAGGCCAAAACCTTCAAACATGTCTGGATTATGCCCAGAGCAGAAAGCATCTCCCTCTCAGCATCACACACTGATACAGGAGACCCAGTGCATGGCACACAGGAAGCAAAAATCACAGCTCTCACCCCAAAACAGCCTCGTCCACATCAGTGGATGTGGTGGGGCTGGAGGGTACTGAAGTATTGGCATAGGTTGCCCAGAGAAGCAGAGAAGCCCATTCCTGGAGACACCCAAGGTCAGGCTGGAGGGGCTCTGTGTGCCTGGCAGAGCTGTAGGTGTCCCCGTTCAGTGCAGGTGAGTAGAACCAAATGGCCTTTCAGGGTCCTTTTCAACTCAAATGATTCTACAGTTCTACAATCCCAGCCCCAGGGTGTGCTCAGCTACAGGCCTGCATGGAGGCCTCCACAAAATCCTTACAGAATCACACATTACAAAGAAGGAAAAGCAATGAAAGGCTCCGCTCAGATTCCCAGAGAGCACACGGTGTCCATACTTACTGATACTGCAGGTGCGTGGTGATTATGGCCATTTTCCTTAAACTCTGTGAAAAACAAGACCGAGAATGAATGCCTCCGACAACAGCCACCCGAGAAGAACCGCGGCTGCCCCAGCAAACACAGCTTACGTCCTCAGAGTGCAGGATGGCGTCCTCTTGCATCACCATGTTCCTGGCGGCCTGGCCCAGCAGCTGGCAGAGGAAGGCACGAAGCGCTGAGGGGCACCGCCAAGCGGGGGGGGGGGGAGCGGCCCGTCCAGGCCCTGCCCGTCCAGGCCCTGCCCCTCCGGCCCGTCCTGCGGCGCCCCGCAGCGCTCCCCGCCGCTCACCTCGGCACTGCGGGAGCCCTTCAGCACCTGCTTGGTGAGGGCGATCACGTCGGTGCCGCAGCTCGTCACCTTCTCGGTCAGCAGCCCCTTTACCGAGTGCCCGAAGCGCGCCTGTGCCTCCGCCGCGCCCCCCGCCGCCATCTTGCCGCGCCCCACGGCCGCGCTACGGCGAGCGCCGCGGGCCTGAAGGGGCGAGAACGCGCTGCGGCTGCCCGCTGCTGTCCGCTCTGTGCTGCCCGCTGCTGTCCTGCAGTGCCGCACAGTGCCGTCCAGTAACGCCCAGCGCCGTCCAGAGCTGCCCAGCCGTTCCAGTGGTGCCTCGTACTACCCAGTCCTGACCGCTATTGCCCAGTGCTGCCCAGTGCTGAGTGGTGCTGCTCCAGTACCGCTCTGAGCTGCCCAGTGCAGCCCAGGCACCTGGAACGTCTCCTCGAGTGGCAGCAGCCCCCAGACCCCTCCTGCCCGCCGCCGCGGTGGCTGCAGCTGCAGCTGGAGCTGGAGCATCCCCAAGGCTCCGCTCGCACTCCTGGCCCCGCTGCCCTCAGCCCAGCTGCAGTGCTGGCCCCCCGCCATCTCCCCGATAAGCTGCCCAGCCTGCCCCAGGGTCAAGGGGATCCCTCTGAGTGGGTATAAAGAACCTGGAGCCGCACAGTCCCGCAGCTGTCCCACCATGCCGCCGCTCGCCGTCCTGCTGCTGGCCCTGGCCCTGCTCTGCGCCTGGAGGCTGTCGTGCAGTCAGGCTCCCACGGGGACTGGGACGGGGCGGCTGCGGAACCTCCCGGCCCTGCCGCTGGTGGGAAGCCTGCTGCAACTGGCCGGGCACCCGCAGCTCCACCTGCGGCTCTGGCGCCTGCAGGGACGCTACGGCAGCCTCTACGGGCTCTGGATGGGCTCCCACTACGTGGTGGTGGTCAACAGCTACCAGCACGCCCGGGAGGTGCTGCTGAAGAAGGGGAAGGCTTTTGCTGGACGGCCCCGCACAGTGAGTCATGGGGTCACGGCAGCAGTGTTGGTGGACCCCCCTGAGATGGGGCGAGGATGCTGCACGGGGTGACCCCGTGGCTGCGTGTCCTACAGGTGACCACGGACCTGCTGTCCCGCGGGGGCAAGGACATCGCCTTTGCCAGCTACAGTCCCCTCTGGAAGTTCCAGCGCAAACTGGTGCACGCCGCCCTCTCCATGTTTGGGGAGGGCTCAGTCGCCCTGGAGAAGATCAGTAAGTGTTGGGCTTTCACCGTGCGTGGGGTTCCTGGGGTGCCAGGGGAAAATAACTGGGGATTGGTGAAGCAGCTGGGAGTTCGCCTTCCCCCTCCCTCCTCCTTGGCTGCCCCCAGAGCTCACTGCCCCTCTCCTTCCACCCAAAGTCTGCCGGGAGGCTGAATCCCTATGTGAGACACTCAGTGCTGCGCAGGATATGGCCCTAGACATGGCCCCAGAGCTCACACGGGCTGTCACCAACGTGGTCTGCTCCCTCTGCTTCAACTCCTCCTACCGGCGTGGGGACCCCGAGTTTGAGGCCATGCTGGAGTACAGCCAGGGCATCGTGGACACCGTGGCCAAGGAGAGCCTGGTAGACATCTTCCCCTGGCTGCAGGTGAGTGGGGACACAGCAATCACGTGGGCCTCTTGTTTTTGGAATAGAGGAAGGGGTTGGAATGTGTCCCACAGGAGCCTTTTGATGTAACGGGTCTTTTCTCCCCCAGATCTTCCCCAACAAGGACTTGGCCCTGCTGAAGCGATGCCTCAAGGTCAGGGACCAGCTGCTCCAGCAGAAGTTCGCTGAACACAAGGTGCTGAAGGGGGCAGGGGATGCCTGGGGCTGCAACTGCTGGAGCTGGGCCGTAGGACTGTGCATGGCACAGCCCAACTCATATGTGTCCCCTGGCAGGAAGCCTTTTGTGGGGACACTGTGAGGGACCTGATGGATGCCCTTCTGCAAGTGAGGCTCAATGCTGAGAACAACAGCCCTCCTGAGCCAGGTCTGGAGTTGACAGATGACCACCTCCTCATGACAGTGGGGGACATCTTTGGGGCTGGCGTGGAGACCACCACCACCGTGCTCAAGTGGTCTGTGCTCTACCTGCTCCACTACCCTGAGGTAGGGTCTGCGGGGTCCCTCGTGCAGCAGGGCCGTTGCAGAGGGCTTTGGGAAAGCATGATGCTGGGAGAGATGTCAGGCTTTAGAGATAAGTGGTACTGGGATGTGAGAGCTTTGTTTCTGCCCTTATCTGCCAGGGTGTGCTGGAGGTGCCTCCCAGGCTCCCTATTTCACTCCTGTTGCAGGTCCAGAAGAAGATCCAGGAGGAGATGGACCAGAAGATTGGCCTGGCACGTCACCCCCACCTCAGTGACCGCCCACTGCTGCCCTACCTGGAGGCTACCATCAGTGAGGTGCTGCGCATCCGGCCCGTGTCACCCCTGCTCATCCCACACGTGTCCCTTGCTGACACCAGGTGAGACCAACCGGGGTGTGGGCAGAGGCTGGGGAGGGAGCATCCATCTCACACTGTGTCTGCCCTGCAGCATCGGTGAGTACTCCATCCCCAAGGGCGCCAGGGTGGTCATCAACCTCTGGTCTGTGCACCACGATGAGAAGGAGTGGGATAAACCCGAGGAGTTCAACCCTGGTGAGTTGTGAGCTCCCAACCCAGTGCCCAGGCGGGAGGGATGATGAATTAGGGCAGGTCTCAGGCAGAAGGGACAGATTCCCAGTGGTGCCCTTTCCCCTTGCAGGCCGCTTCCTGGATGAGCAGGGCCAACACATCCACTCCCCGTCTCCCAGCTACCTGCCCTTTGGGGCCGGCGTCCGCGTGTGTCTGGGTGAAGTCCTGGCCAAGATGGAGCTCTTCCTCTTCCTGGCCTGGGTGCTGCAGAGATTCACACTTGAGTGTCCGCAGGATCAGCCCCTGCCCTCGCTGGAGGGCAAGTTTGGCGTCGTGCTGCAGGTGCCGAAGTTTCGGGTGAAAGCCAGGCTGCGGGAGGCCTGGAGAGGTGAGATGGTGGGGTGAGATGGGGTAGTTGGGATAGGTTGGAATGGAGTGGGTGGACACCACGGAGACTGTGCTCTGCCTGCCTCGTAGATGTGAGATGGTCTGAATAAAGCTGTTCCCAACCCACTTGGCTCAGGTTGCTTTTTGGGCAGGTGTCAGAGGGCAGAGCAGGTGGAAGGGTTCAGATGGCCCCAAAACCTCGTGTGAGCGCTGGGCTGAAGTGTGGGCATGGCCCCTCTGCAGGGCTGCAGCCATTGCCCCATGGACATGGGCTGGAGGACCATCTGGGGGCCACAGTGACATGGCTGGGAACCTGCTGTGTGCAGGGAAACGAACAAAACAGCTCAAACACTGCTGCATTTTTAGCTCCTGAGTGGCTCCCGCTGTGCACAGACACACACTGCATGCAACCTGCACAGCTGTGTGCTTGCAAGTGTGTGCAGGCACTGAGATGAGTTCCTGCATGCCCACACACACATGCATGCACATACACATTTGTACACACGTGTGCACGCTGAGCCCATGCCAGTAGGAGCCAGTTGCCATAGGACACCCTGCCAGCGAGGGCAGTGTGAAATTAGGTTTCTGGTTCTCTATTACCTGACCTCTTAATATTTAACTCTGTAGCTCTGCACACCTCCACCTTCCCTGCCTCCCTCTGCTTCCCTGGCACTTTAACTCTTGCCGGTGGGCAGGAAAGTCAGTGCACAGACCGTCTCTCCTTGCTGCTAACTCTTCTACCCACGTTTGGTTTACATTTTCTCTCTCAGTTTGGATGGCACCAGCCAGGCTTCCCCATCTAACCACCTGCCTCAAGAAACGAGGGGTCCCTGGGACCCCAAACAAGCAAACCCTCGGTGCCTGGGCTGAGCCCTCTGGCTTTGTTCCGATTGGACACCAGCCACCCAAGCCTGGGGGCTGGCGGTGACCATACTGTGGGCAGCAGAGGGGACCTTGGCAGCAGCCACCAGGTTTTGGCCAGCCTATTGCAAGCAGCAGCCACATCTGCAACTGAAACAGCCCTGCTGATGTAACCACTCAGGTGGTATTGCATCTCACGTCCAGGGCTGCCTGGGACATTTACCTGGGGGAAGAAATGAGATATAAGCACGCACCTCTGCTGAGGTGCTTGGGCAGCAGCCACATGGGGCAGATCAGAGCTGTGAGGGAGCGGGGAACAGCTCTGAGGAAGAAAGCAGAACGGTCCCATCCTTCCCAGCCCTGGAGAGCACGGCTCAGCAGGACAGCCTGGCCAGAAGGAGGAAGAGATGACCCTGCACGGCTCTCAGGCCGCGGGCAGGAAGCAGCGTGGGCTGGGCACCAGCTCTGTTGCACATCCCCGGGTGCTGGGGTGGAGGCACAGCTGGTGGTATGAGAGCACACCGCTCTTCAGGCAGAGGCTTGGCCTGCTTTCACACCCAGGGACAATTTCCATTCCCTGAGCTCCTGGAACCCCCAAGACAAGTGCTGTCCATCAGCTGTTTCCCTGGAAGGGAAAGGCTCAGAGTGAGAACCAGCACTGCTGCCCAGAGCGGTGGGCGCCCCATTGCTGGAGGTGCCCAAAGCTGAGCGAAGGGCACCCAGCCCATGGCAGGGGGTGAACTGGGTGGGTTTAAGGTCCCTTCTGACCCAACCACTGCATGATTCTATGACTCACAAAATGATCCGCAAACACAGAGGCAGGTTATCAGAAAAGGCATTATATTTTGGTTTCCACCTTATTTGAAACTGATTTTGGTTTTCAATCAATCAAATCTGAATACGACTGAGTTCAGTTTTCAATTTCTTTCCCCACAATAGTAATGATCCGGACGACCATAATTATAAAAGGGATGGGGAGATAACCCGAGAACAAGATACACAGTCTGAATTGTGCTCTCTTCCACACGAGCACACCAGGGAATGTTAGTTTTCAGCTCGTTTTGTTTTTCCCTTCAGGTTGTCACTAACAAAATCTCTACCGTTTATTAAAGCAAAGCTACAGTAAATTTTCTTGCAGTCTTACAGCAGGTTTTCATATTACCAGTAGGACTCGCATGCATGGATTGCAGTCACACACACACGCTCACAGACATGATACAGTAGCCAGTTGCCACTATTTAAAAAAAAAATAATAATAATAAAAGAAAACAGACATTCATTTGCTTGAAGTGGTCAACATCAGAATCGCACCGAACTTCTGGATCCAAAAACAAAAGAGGAAATACTGCACAGGTGTTCCACATCTACACGGTAAGTCACCCCTTCGCAACGGACGGAGCTCTCGTCTCCATTTGTTCAACATGCATCGCTGAAGCTTGAAGGCACGCTGGCCAAAGAGAGCCCTGTTCTGTATTGTTTTTTTGTCACCTTCACTGAGTGTGCTGCCCTCAGGGTGCGAAAATAAGGGAAAAAAATAAAGCCAAGCCCTTTTGCAGCACACCGGGAAAAGGTCATTCGGAGACCACAGTACTTGGAAGGCAGCCCAGCTGCCTTGATTCTACTCCTAGCTGTGCTCTTGGAGGCATTGAAGGAATACACTTGTCGTTGAAAATTACACAGAAAGGCAAATTTCTGGAAAACCTTTCAGACTGCTTGTGGTAGACCCGACACTCCTGGAAGAAACTGGTCTCTCTGCCACCAGCTTCAAGTGGGAAATTTCCTACCTGCTGTCTTAAACACTGAAGCACCAGAGATTCCGGGGCTGATGTGTTGAGGCATTCATCAGCTTTGGGAAAGTTGAACACCGAAAGAAAAAAACAAACAAACAAACAGAAACCACCAACAAACCCTAAAAGTGAAAAAGAAACTAAACCCCCAATGCCTCAATAGCACTCTATCAGACCAGAACTCTTGGGCTACTGACTGCCGGCACTGTCAGAAGCTGCTTGCTTCTGGGAAGACACCTGGAGGTTGAAGCGTTGTGGTGATTTCGTATCCTCCCAGGGTGAGATTTGCTGAGCTTTACTGATTGCGAGATAAAGCAGTGTTCTGGAAAACTAATACCAACAAACTCATAATAACCATCACCAAAATCACCAGTGGGAAAGTTCCATTTGTGAGAAGGTCTCATCGACAAACAACAGTCCCTGCCCCGTGGAGCAGAACGGACGTGATTAACGAAACCCAGAGCAGCCCGTCCCCCACAAGCCGGGCCTTCGGGACGAGTCCCCGACTTACACTGGAGGGGGGAAAAAGAAAACAAACAAACCAAGAACAAAAAAGGTTATATCACCTTTTTCTCCTTTCAAAGTTTCTGTCTGCGTGTTTCACTAATTTCTTCGTTTTCCCCCGGTTCTCCTTCCCGCTCTGCCTCCTTAGCTGGGGGAGCTGTTGGTGCGGGAGTTTGGAGAGTCCTGCTCATTTATTGTGTTCAAGAGTACACACACCGGCTGCCGGGGCAGGTGGTGGTGGCTGTGTTCGCGGTGCTGCTCCTCCGTGGCATTAAAAAGCCCTTCCTCCTCATCGCCGTGCGGGCGGCCGCTGCAGCTGTCACAGAAGTCCATGGGCCCATCCAGAGCGTCATTGATGAGCCCGTCAAACTCCTTGAGGTCATCGTCGTGATGGCCCCGGTTGCATACGCAGACCTCGATGCCCGAGTCGCCTGTGAAGCGGCGCTGCCTGCCCGGCGTCTTGTCCTTGGCGTCGGGAATGGCGCCGCTCTGCTCTAAGCTCTCCGTGCTGTAACCTTTCAGCAGTTCCTCCTTGCACTCCATATCCTTTTCGGGACCGGCCCTCTCCACTAGCTCGGCTCCCGTGCTGGTGCCGCCGGGCTCCACGCTCTGTATTTTGGCTACTGCTCGCTCGACCAGCGCGGCGGTGGAAGGCTCGGGGTCTCCGAGGCCAGGTGACCCGGTGCTGTCAGTACTGCTGTTATTGCCACTGGGCGCTGCCGAGCTGCTCTGTGCTGGCTGCAGGTTTCTCGGCGTGTCTGGGATTGTGCTACTGCTGCCTGCTGGGACGCACTGCTGATGTAAGGCACTGTACGGCGGCGGGGGGGTCGGCGGTCTGTTCACCACTTCCTCATAGGGAGGTAGTAAATAATTTGGCAGAAACCCTGAAAGTGGGAGGCAAGGAGAAGTTATTTTGCGAACAGCCTATCTTAGGAAACTTGGCATTAATGTAGGTCTGTGTGCCATACCAGCACCCTCCCACCAAACAGCTCAACGGGCTTTATATGCAATGCTGGAACTCAAATCAGTGAGATGCTCTGTGTTTTAGAGGAGCAGCAATTGCAGCACACAGGAGGGCACAGATACATGAAGAGATGGACACAGCTGGGAACAGCAGCCAGGTTGCTAAATGTACCAGGTCACTACCTCCCTGTAAGGTGGAATGGCCTCAAGTTGTGCCAGGGGAGGGGAGTTCAAGTTGGACATCAGGAATGAATTACTCTCATAAAGAGTGGTGAGACACTGGCAAAGGCTGCTCAGAGAGATGGTGGAGTTACCATCCCTGGAGATGTTCAGAAACAGTGGAGATGTGGCACTGGTTGGCATGGTGGGGGTGTCCTGATGGACTGCATGATCTTAGAGTTCCTTTTCAACCTTAATGATTCCACTACTCCATATACCCCAGCATGGCGCTCATGAACCTCCTCAAGGGAAAGCATGTGTTGGCTGGAGGGACAAGCTGGGAGATAACTCACCTCCAGCCTCCTGCAGTACTGTCTTGTCAAGCTGAGCTTCCACTTTAATGAGCAAAGATTTAATCTCACAGAACTTTGTGCAAATACAGAGAGACAAAAAACTTAGGATCTGGGCTTATAGTTGTTTCAGTGCTAGATTCAGCTTTTCTGATGTGGTCAGAATAAACTGGCAGTACTGGCAGTAGAAGTGAGCTTGCTTTACAGTACAGCCCCTCAAATCTAAGGAGGATGTTATTTGTTCCATAACAGGCAACAGCATAACCTACATAGACAGAATGGGCTTAAATAATGGAAACATTTAGAGACAGCACTGCAGTTTTCCATGTGCAATTGCTTTGGACTGAGGAGTAAAGGACTGCTGGGGCAAGAGTGTAACGAGAGCAGGCTGGGAAGGAGGAGCATCCTAAAGGAGGTATTTTAAAAACCTTCCCAGGAAGACACCCAGCTTATCACTGCACACACACAGCTTAATCAGTGGTGGATTCAGCAGGTGTTGCAGCTGGTGTTGCTCAACTTCAGACATAGGAGGGCTCAGATGCATTCAGAAGCTGAAATATATCCCTTCCGTTCTACGACCAAAGGTTAGAGCCGCCCCCACCTCCTGCTGAGCCCAGCCACCGCTCCCCGTGACTGCCAGGTAGAGATGTGAGGTACGTACGGAAATAAAACGGCAGGGCTGAATAGTTGTGGGCTTCCCGGTAAGCAATCAAGTTGATCTCATGTTGCCTCTGCTGGGCCTGCAGACGATGCTTGGTGCGGCGGTGGTGGCAAACACAACAGCAGCTGAGGATGATGATGATGGTCCACACCAGCCAAAACCCTGCAGAGGGAGAGCAGCGTTAGTCACAATGAAGAGCCACGTCCAACACCAGGGAACCCTACAAACACAACTGGGACAACTGTCAGACAGTCTGGGTCTGTGCACTGGGAGAACGCCTTGGCACAGCATGGAGCATGTCTGACAGTCATGGCTCTAGAGCAAAATATGGAGCTTAGGCAGCTCCATCCATCCATCCATCCATCCATCCATCCATCCATCCATCCATCCATCCATCCATCCATCCATCCATCCATCCACCCCTCCATCCCTCCACCCATCCCTCCATCCAATCCTTTGGAAACTCTTCTGGCAAAAAGAAAAACGCAAGCAGATCATTGACTACCATTGAATTTGACTCCCACAGCCACATTGGTTTCAAAATAACAATCAAGACACAAAAGACATTCTGCAGATCAACCACAGAAGAAGAGAAAAACCCCGAGCACTACGTTTTGCTTTTGTTCGCGCTGCTCTTTAATTTCCAGCCCAAATCCTTCATTGTTACGTTTAACAAAAACATACTCTTTTTACATAAGCGTCTCAAAATATTTTTAAAACTTATTTTTGTGTTCAGTGCCTTAAATTATCCAAAATTAAATTAATCCAGCCCCTGAATCCTCAAGAAACCCAACTTCTGCTCTGCCCGTGGCCACAGCTGGTTTCAGTGCATGGTTACAGGACACACGGTGCTCTCTGAAAGGAAATTTAACATGAGCACTTTCCGAATTCTCCCCTGTCCTGCCAACATGCCAAGAAACCCCCTTTCCTTTAAAGCTGCCTCCCTGCTGCCATACATTAGCAATGAGTTTCAGAGACGTACCAACAAAGCTACACCTTCCTTTTCCCAGACACACAGAGCCAATGCTAAAGCCCATTTTCAACATGGTCACTCCACCCTTCGATACTAACCTGCCCTAATAATATCCTCTAGCCCAACATTACAATACCTCCGTGCTCTCAGCATCTCCTTCTGGATTAGAAATGTTTTCTTTGCTAAGAGCTGGGTGGGGAAAGGTGAACAGTTGAGGAATGTGAAGAACGAGAGGAATACTGCTCTGGCTCAGGACGAAGTGTCAGAGCCCTGTGCTGGTGGAGGTGAGTTAGTGCCGTGCCTCCAGGTATTCTGAGCAGGGACTTGCACCTCCCTGTGTCGTAACCCAAACCTCCATGTTATTTTGGCACAGCAAACTGAAATCTCTGCCTTGCCTTGCACAACCTGCTTCCCTAATGGACTGGATTCTGTCTCATACTCAGATTTATCAAAGCTTGCTATCAAATTAAGGCATTGCACATTCCCTTCTAATTTATTTTTTAGATGTTCTTTTTCTTTGTGGCTGGCAATCAAGGTTTCCAGGCAGATTTTCCAGCCAGCCTGCACAGCCCTATGAAGAAGGGCAGAAAGAAGCCTGATCTCTGCTCTACAGAAGCAAAGGAAAAAGAAAAGCACTAGAGATGCCCTCTACACTCACTTCAAACTGAGCCAAGAGACATCTACTGCCCTCCAAACACCCCTTGATCCTAGCAAAAGCTTTCAAAAGGTTTTCCAGGGATTGCTGAAGTCCTCCCTTTCCTCCAGAGCCAGTCAGACAGACAGGATGAGGGGTAATGGCCTTAAGCTGTGCCAGGGGAGGTTCAGGTTGGATAGTAGCAAGAATTTTCTTCTCAGGAGGAGAGGTGAGGCATTGACATAGGCTGCCCAGGGAGGTGGTGGAGTCACCGTCCCGAGAGGTGTTCAAGATAAGGGTACATTGAGTGACATGGTCTAGAGCAGTCACAGGCATGGCCTGACGGTTGGACTGGATGACCTCATTGGTCATTCCAACCTTAATGATCTATATAATTCCATGCTACGGTTTGCAGTTGCTGTCTTGCAGTTTGAAGACTCCCACCAACATATTTTACCTCTTGCTAAGGGAAGGTTCCTCAGCTCTTGCTGGCCAAGGAAGCAAGAACAACTCATGGAAACCAGGTCACTCGCACAACACGTCACCATGTGCCAAAGCAGGCCTGCAGTTCATCTTTCAGTACTCCTCAGATTCAAAGAGCAATCCGTGATCATCCGTTCAAAAACAATGGAAAATTACACCCAGCTATCCAGGGATTTCAGCTAGTTATGAAAATAGATGATTTTTAACACATTTTTTCATGTTCTTTCCCAAGCACTCTAGATGCAACGGCAGCAAGCAGCACTTAGTTAAGAGGTCCTGGAGAAGAGCCACTGTTAAGCAATCTCAGCTGTAGCAGCAGAATTTTTCTGCAGGGAATAACTGCTCCCACCCAAGCCTGCATCCAGTGGATTTAAAAAGTATTTCTTTAGAAATCTTCTCTACTCATTCCAAATCCCAAAATGCTTTGCAGACAAACTGGTGCATAAGCTCGGAATAGGGGTCAAAATCAGCTCAGCCATTCCCAAGAAGACGTGCAGCAGCTCTGTAAACAGCGGACAGCAGTTCGGGCTAATAAATTAATGCTGGATCCTACTGAAACCACAGGTGGCGTTTGTAAGTAAACAGATTGTAATTTACTGCGCTGCAATCTGGTCACGGTGCCAGGAACAACACCTCCATCCTTGTGCCAAGGGTCTCGATGTGCGCTCGCAACCACAAGTGCACAAGAAGTCGTGTTTTTCATGGGAATTTCCAGAAAAAGAACCCACTAATACCACGGTATTGCTTGGTTTCATTAACCACCAACACTTCCTGGAGCTTCTAGGAATTACTCAACTCCTGACTCAGCACACGCCCAAGGACTTGCCTGGGTGATGGCAACGGGTCAGCGTTGTGTGCCCCCAGATCTATTTGCTCCACTTGGCTTCTGGTCTCCTCTTTAAGGGCTTTCCCCCACTTTATCAGACAAGCAGCATCCTGTGTCATAGGACCATAAGCCTTCCCAGTGTGGAGGAAGCAACAGGACGGGACACCGTAGGTGCTGAACTGCTCACCTGTTGCTTGAGCAGAGGAGCCAGAGCCAGGAGATGGAGCAGGTCTGGTTGTGTGCCCAGAGCGGTGCTGGGAGTCCATAAAAGGCTCCGTAACATGCCCTAGCCAGAAGTCTGGGCACAGCTGCAACGTTGGCTGCAGAACAGAAAAACTGTAAAAGCCTAGCAAATATAGAGTACAGTCATTTATTTGAAAGAAAGCTACGTGTAACTGCCAAGTGTAAATATTATGTCTAAAAGTATGGAGAGAACAGCGAATATGTCCAGGGCTGAGCTGTGCATTTGTACACCTGGTGACGTTTGGCTTCAAACTAGCAGCAGGGAGCAAACTGAGCAGAGCACTGGCCCGTGCACCCAGCAGCTCATCTGGCAAGAGGGGAAGAAGGGAAATTTCAGTTTCATCCAAAGACAACACTATGGGAACAGGAAACGTGGAGGCTGAGCACAGTAACGGTGCAAGCTAATACCTGGTTCGTGGCAAAGCAGGCACCGGCCCTGCCTCGTGCTGAAAATGGGCGATGTGCAAAAGCCACAGAAGTCTGGCAAGAAAGGGTTTCTAAAAGCCCAATAAAAATGGGCTTCTTGCTGTCTCTGTCCTCAAAAGCTTTGCCAGTGCTCTTCCACATGTGCCTCCTGCCCATATGGACATGAGCTGGTGTTCAGCCATACTGCGCTGAGCTATTGCAGCCATCACTGGAAAAGGAGAAACTGCTGGGAGGCACCACGCATCCTGAGCCAGGTTTGTCGGAACATTGTCTGATTTAAGAGAAAAGCTCCAGTGTGTATTTCCTACTAGGGCAGGATCATGGGGAGCAAAACTTGCTGCAGTCTGAAGGGCAGATGACAAATAGAGAGAAAAAGAAATAATCAAAGCTACTGATGGATAACAGCAATGCAGCATTTTGGAGCTCAACATGCAGCAGCAGGCCGTTGGATTTCAAGGCAACTTTAGGCTTGCTCTTGGCTTATGGAAGAGTCAGAAGCGGAAACGCTATGATCCCAAAAAGGCTGAGTTCTGAGAAGTGCTGCTGTATCTTCTGTCAGATTCACTGGTGATGCCAGTGGGTTGATAATGATGCAAAGACTGAATCAGATACAGCCAAGGAACTGAGTTTTGCCAAGAGATTTCCCTGCCAGAGCATCGAAAGCTTTCATAGAAATACAACAGAAATACCAGCCTCTTACTCAGCATCAGACAGGCTCGGAGCTCAGGGAATCAAAAACAGGAACTGCAGAAAGACCTGAGAACAGAATTACTTCCTAGGAAAGCCACTGCACACAGGCAGAGAAAACACCCAGGAAGGAGAAGGCTGTGATGCTTACAGCTTCCTTGGGAAAGGTGACCCATTCAAAGGGGATGTCCCATCCAATGGAGTGTCTCCATCCACTGGAGATGCCGCCTACCAGCCATGAAATAATATGTCAAGCTTAGAGCTGTGAGAAAACTTTTCTGAGGCACTAACCAGACCATAGTTTTGCCCAAACTTAAGAAAAATAAACTATCTATCTCATGAGTATGAAATAGAGCATTCTCTCCCTACAAAAAAGCGAGGAGCTGTGTCCGTTCTGATGCGGAGAAGGTCATGTACTGTGCTTGCTGTCTGGGATGCTGCCACCAGCAGTCCCATCGAGGGAAGCTCCTTTTATCCTGTGCAAAATGGAAAACATGTTTTCCGGAGCGTTCCAAGGGTAGGAACAGAGAAATCTGCCCTCAAGTTCATGGTAAACTTGGGCAAATGCCATTGTTCTATTGGCAGGAAGTCCCCTAAAAGAAAGCCAAAATATACTGCAAAGTGTTTTTGTGTCTGCCTGACAAGTATCTGGGTAATAGCTTTGGCTTCACAAGAGCTGGTTCTAAACAGAAGTGGGACAATTTCATTGACTAAAATGTGATCTCCCAACTAGTGGCCTCACAGCTGGCCATAGCTGGGAGGAAATTGTCTTTCCTAGGGCCAATGCTACTCTCAAGAACAGAAGGCACTTAAACAGTACCACAGTTCAGCTGCACATGGGTTTTACGGTGTCCTTGGCACAGAGACCACATCATCTCCTGCTTCTTCAGCCACGAGCCTGTATGAGTTGGTGCAGCTGCTCCAGAATGTGAGATGGGGATCCAGGCCATGGGCCTAAGAACACTTAAGGAAAAAGAAGGCTGATGAACAATGCGGTCCTCTCCTGCCTGTCCCTTCCACACCCCATGCTGCCTCCTCCAACTCTTCTTGTGCCAGCACTATGCTGTGTGCAACTGTGCTTTTAACTGGTTCTGGGGAACCAGAGCGGGCTGAAGCCCATCCATTCGACCAACGAGCCACAAGGGAAAGACTGATTTTCAGTGGAAGCTTTATGTTAGTGGAATGGCAGCCCCAGCCTAACTACACTGCAGGAAAAAGTTAGTGAAGTTACATCTCCAGCTCCTGCTCACTCGCCCCCAGATCGATGACTCCAACCAAAGACGATGGATATTAACGACAGCTGGTTTCTAGCTTTCAGAGCCGCAGCCAGTACACACAGTACCTCCACTGCAATGAAAAAAGATGGGAAAAAATAAGTTGTTTCAAAAAGACCTTTTGCTTATCTTGCAGTTGAGGCAGTCAATCTGCAGACACTGTTGTTATGGCTGAAGCATCAGCCAAGGAATAACAGCAGCCAGAAGTGAAGCACCTGAAAAAGGGAGGGCAAGGAGAGCCATGCAGGTGGCTGGGAGAAAGGTGGGGAACAGGGCAAACCCCTCCAGAAAAGGACTTGGTTAAACTGAAGGATAACACGGGGCTAGAAAGAAAACATGGGACTGATGTTATTTGTCTGAGGGCTTTGGAGACTGCAGCAAAGTCTTTGGGAATGAATTCCTGTTATGAAGCTGACCTGGAACACGTACGTGTTACAGCAGTTGCTGGAGTTTCAGCAACTAAGCAGATCCCTGCCAACATTTTCTGGCAGCACACTTTTTGGGGAAAAGAGCTGTCTAGAGATTCCAAGGGGAAGCGTGCAGAGATGAGCAAAACATTCAAAATCAGCAAAAACATCAACTGTGCTGCCTGCAAACAGAACATTTCTTTCCCGTACAACCCTTCCACTAAGGCCCAAATAGTCAAGATGACTTCCCTTCCCTAGAAACAGAAGGGCTCAGTGTCACTGCTAACGTAGCCAAAATGAAGCAGAATAAAGCACGTGTGAATCCTCACTCAACACCGCAGCTTGCTGTGCAGTACCTCAATGACCGAGGGGCTGCAGCTGCCTGCCTCCACGCTCTGTGATTCCCCAAGCACCACATACTGCTCTTCCAACTGCGCCACGTAAAATACTTTTCCACAGCTTTGTTTGCTGTGTTTGATGCCTCAGGAGCCATCTTAATTTAGTGCCGCTCCTCCACGGGGTAAGGGAGACGTAAGGATGGGTGTCAGGAAATCTGGATTAGGTTCTCAAACCACATTATAGGCACAAACTTCAGAAAATCTGGAACTTTTGAGCCTTAATTCTTAACCTGCAAAACACAGTAACTGCAGTCCACAATTACCTCCTTATTTCTAGTTTGAAAAGTGCCATTTTGGAACATTTTGCATCAAAACAACCATTAAGCCTGGACAAAGGCCAGTAACAGAAAACTCTGGTAAATCACAAGCACATCATAAGGGACATGAACAGAATCTACTTGTAAGCAAAATCCAGCAGCTGTCCCAAGACCACAACCTCCTCCACGGGTACTGTGACCTCTCTGGGGAGCCTGAAGAAACTATTAGGCCAAAAAGTGCAACCATCAGCCACAAGGCCAGCTTCCCCTGGGTGGGGAAACACAACTGTAAAGCCTCTTCTCTCTGTTTTGCTATTTAAGTCCTGCAGCACCCTCCCCACACCATCTCACCCTCTACCAGCCTTCAGCTAGGAACTAATTGGACCTAAATGTATCAGTCCTGCATACGTAAACCTGGATCTAACCTTATTATTCGGCAACACAGAGCCATATATATTTTTTTAATAAGAGATGAGCGGGGAATCTGAACTGAGCTGTTATCTAATTTTAAACACAGGCTGTCCACCTGCTTGGCATATCATATTCCCCATTCCTCCGCTCCACCCCTTAACAAAATAATACCTTGATTTCACATCCTATTCCACAGCCCTCAAGGACTGCTTTATAATTACCATAACCTTACTTGCTGTCTAGAAACGTTGAGATCAGCCATTTTCAAAGACAAACTTCCCTTAAATTCTTAAACAGGGAAAAAATGATCCTTTTTATAGGAAATCCTCCAAGTGGCTGCAAGACGGGATCACATTTCAAACGGCAGAGCCAACAAAGCCAGACGAGTTTTCTTTTCCATTTCAAGTGCCACCCTCCTCTGCTGCTTCTCTCCACTAAGTGGTGAAATATCCAGGACTTCACAGGACGAGCAAGAAGGCCTTTTCCAGGCACTGGTGCTCAGGGGAGCTTCTGAGCAAAGGAGAAACTCCTGAAAATAGTTACTTCAGTCTATGCACACAATGGTTAAAAGTGAACTACAACACAAGTGTGAAGCTATACCTAAAAGGTGCTGCTGACTTAACTGTTCATTAACCAAAATGTACTATCAGCTTCAACAAAGCCAATCAATTTCCTTACTGTTGCTTGCCACGCTGTCACTTCATAGCTGTTATTAAAACTACTTGCATATATTCCTGCTGCTGTTCACCTCAGAGGTCTTAAGGGTGCCTCACTACATGCATAAATGGAAGATATTCCACAATTTATGGAACAAGAGAATGACTCTGAAGCTGCGGTGGCACGCTCTACAACATGAGTTTTCATTTAAAGGGACGTGCTCCTCCCCGCATGTCCACCCCCACCCTAGAAACCTTTTCCTGACAAATGTAAGGGCAAAGCAAGCCCTGAAAACATTAACCAGCTGTAAATCAATGCTGGGCACTTGCCCGGATTTGCAGAAAGCCGGGGAGAATAGGTCTCCTGTTTTCATTACTGCCCTTGTCCCAGAGCCACGTATGATGCTCTCCCCAATGCAGAAGGAACATGAAACTCAACACAGAAACCCATTTCCCCCAAGGAACCATTCATCAGTGTGTGCCATTAATGCGCTCATTCCATGATCTCAAAGCAGCTTGTGTGCTTGCCCTAGAAAGAGGCCTGAAATGTTCTGCTTCCTCCTAGCAAAAGCTGTTTTTATCTTCCAAAACCATTTATGACGCAGTCAGACATTGTCAAATCTAAAAGCCTGTGCCATGTAGAGAAAACTAAGACAGTTAAAGTAACATCCTTTCATTAAAATAGCAGGGGGCTATTGTTCTGACTCTGTTGTTTGCATGCAGTTCCATTAAGTCTCTCTTTCCAGGCATACAGGGGAGAAACATGGCAACTCTGCGACAAGCATCGGCGTGCAGCTGTACTCCATGCTGTTGCTCAATTTAGATCCTGTTTGCCACAGAGCATCTAAGCCCTTGGATACGTGCCTCTTCCTCTACATTCCCACCCACACAAGCCCAAAGCGGGGTCTGACCTTCCCAACTCTGCTCCGTTCATGCATCCCCATTTGGTCCAGACAAATCCCAGCCGGCTGTCCCTGGGGTTACCCACCCCATCCCAAAACATTCCCGCAACTGCTTGGAGCCTTCTGAACATAAAGCTGCTGTCAAAAGCCCGCAGAGCATTCAGCTGCTGCCATTTGCATTTACACAGCCAGGCACAACACCCTCATGCCCAACATGTCTTCAACGAGTCCATTACAGTCCTGTTTAATCTACAGCCATGTCCTCCATACTTCAGTAAAAGCATGTTTCTAGACTAAAGGATGAAGCATCAGCTATTCCTGTCCTTAGATTCAGGCTAAGTGACACTCTTTGTATGTATAATACATTTCCACAGACACAAGCTACTCTGAAAGTGAAAAACTGTTGGCACTGCAGAGGGATTATGTAGATACCAGAGTTACATAAAAGCCACAAGATACCACAGGATATGGTAGGAAGATAACACCAGTCCCTAATGCAGAGATACAACATTCAGAGTTCCTGATTTCCAGCTTTCTGGAGGACAAATGTCTTTCCACATCCCTGGTTCCTGGCAGTACTGCAGCATGTCAAGGTCAGTGTTCAACCCTCCACGGCTCCTCCTTGAGAAAGGAAGACACTGTCAGCCCAGGCACAACTCAAAGGCTGCCTTGGAACTTCCACATTTCTTACTTTCCTACCCTTTCAGCTTCTTTATCAGCCTTGCTGGCCTGCTTTGACCTGCCTGCTGCTCTCCACACACTTAGCACAAAGTTCACTTAACCATTAGCGAGAAAAAAGTAGGTTTAAAGCCCAGATTTTGCAGAAATGGCCAGGAAATAGGAGAACCTGCAATGGGCAATATGCACGCTTCTCACAGTAGACCATATTCAGCTACTGCTGAAATACAGCTCACAAAATTTGCCCCAGGCCCACTGTGCCCAAGGAGCTGTGCTCCTAACACTGCGTTTCCTTGGAGAACAGAGGTTCTGGCCCCTGAGAGGACAACTTTAATGAGATAAATCAGATGTAAACTGTCATTCTTGAAAAAATACCGAAACAGTAAGAAGAAAGATACTGAATTAATTCTGAGCGAGTCAAACTTAAGATTTGTGCATGTGAACATTTTCCCTTAAGTGTGGTTTCCTCAGTCACATACTATTGCCCAGACC
Organism: Excalfactoria chinensis; assembly: GCF_039878825.1. Lineage (NCBI taxonomy): Eukaryota > Metazoa > Chordata > Aves > Galliformes > Phasianidae > Excalfactoria > Excalfactoria chinensis. The sequence goes on along the minus strand of NC_092830.1, from coordinate 26,371,511 downwards.
AATATGGCCCATACCAGTAAGAAGACCAAACAACAAATTTCCAGTCATGAACATGTGAAGACAGCCCCATTACTCCCCAGAAGAAGGCAATGCTCATTGCAATAGCCCTATTTCCCCTGCTTTGTTGAGTCAACTCTAGTTTGCATTGCAGCGAAATGCAACAGCAATGCAAAACAAGAGCTGAATACAACGTTCCCAAGACACAAGCCAGACCTGCAGTATGACAGCCATGCAGATTAGGAAGGGAAGCCATACAAAACAGAAGGACTTACACCAGAGTTCATAGTAGTAGTTGCAACACTGGGACTGTCCACAACAGTGGCCCGTTTCACATATGTAACTTTGATTGTTGACACCCATGCAGGTTTCCTTGTCCTAAAATTAAACAGACACACTTTTAAGATGTTTGGTCAGTATCTTCTGAAATGTAATTTATTTTACCCAGCAATCTGCAAGCATTGTAAGAGTCACAAGTTATGGGCTTGGGAAATTTTACAATACACAAAGAGATTAAAACATTTCAAGGGACCATCAAAGAATACGTCCCACAAATGACAGCTTAGAAGAAAACCCGTTAACTCTCTTAAATAACTCCTGCTTTAGCATCTAGATAATACTGTCTTCTTATCAACCTCTTCTTTTCTGTTAACAGTTATCATGCTTTGGGCACAAGGCATTCTTTTGTAGGTGAAATGTCATTTATTCCCTGTTTTACACGGTATCACTGCATTACTGGGGCTGAACGCCGAGTGGAGGAAACACAGCATAAACAGAATGTTATAAGCTGAGAAAAGACTGCTTGGATTCATTTAGATCTAAATGGTAATTACAGTATGTTCCTGCAAGATTCCAATCTAAAACGAATCCCTCATAATTAGCCATGTGCTTTATGTAAGATCAGCATTCCTGTAAAACTTCTTCCTGGAATCATGAAGTAGCCCAGGATCAGAGCCAAATCAGCTGCACTGTGTCACCCAGCAGGTCCTCAGGACACTTAAGATGTAAAAGTGAGTTTGCTGTGAAGTCTCAGTCCCCCCCAATCCCTTCGGGAGTCCCAGTTTTCCTTCTAGTCTGAAAACGTGAGTGGAAAAAAGTACCAAACTACAAGAAAACAGAATTGCTTTATGGGCTGTGGTGTGTACACCTCTAACAGGTGGCAGGGCAACCTGGAAGTCAGGAGACAAAACATCTCTCCTTGAAAACAAACAAACCTTATTAAAGCACACCGATGTTGCAAGCACATCTGCTTTGCAGGTAGCTAAAGCAAACTTTCATACTCTGTCTTAAAATGTCGTACATTAAAAGTAGGAACTTTCTCATACAGAGTTTCTCATATAGAGTAAGGGGCAGTTTTCCATCTCTAATCACAGTGGCCTACAGCAACTCTTAGCAGGCACTGCTGAGCTAACATAGCATTTTCCATTTCAGGCACACTGCTCATTCCAAAAATGGTAATTTTGGTCAGGGAAAGAAATAGAACATGTCTATTCCCTTATCTGTTCTTATTAGTTTATTTAGATTTTTCCTCACTTTTGCTGGCCTCACAGAGTTAGTGCAACTGATGAACGTGATAGATTTTGGCTCTCACATCAACCCAATTGAGAAATTAGGTTCCTATTGCGAAATTGCAATCCTATTGGTAATTCACGAGCCAGAAAGTCACCACTGGAGGTTTACAGTTGTGACACATGAGGATCGATGCTGAACTAGCAAATGAGTCCTGCGAGGCTGGCAGAAGAACAGAGTCCCACGGTGCCATTTCAGGATCCCCTTTGCATCACAACCGATCTGTCCTTGACCACCTGTGTTTATTCTCCCCACAGAATTTGTTCCACGCTGTGTTGCCTGCTTCAAAAGACTAACAAGAAGGAACATAACGGTGTCTTTTGGCAGCAGCAACCTATATCAACATCAGCGTTTCCAAAGGATCTCCTGTCTGCTTTTGGAGATTCAGTCAACCAACATACTGCTTTCCCACCTGAAGCAGAACTCAGGCTTGCTGTCCAGAGTTTCTCTGCACTCTGACCAATAGCAATACTCTTCCTTGCTGATGTGAGAGCACCCATAGCTGTCAATGAGCTCAGAGTTTGCTCTCTGCACCCCCAGTTCAGACAGCCCCAGGTTTCAGAGCCCATCTGGTGCTGGCCACCAACCATGCTGCCAAAGCCCAAGCAGGACGCGGTGCTGGCTGCCCCGCGTTGAGGCCAGCAGGTGGCTGGGAGCTCTTCTTGGAGCTAGATGGAGTTCCACGTGTCAAACCCAGAACTTGTTTCCAAATTGTTTCACAGAATCCAGGAATAATTTAGTTTGGAAAGAATCCCAGCAGGTCATGTGGTCCAAACCCCAGCTCAGAGCACAGCTACCTCCGATGTTGGGTTACACACCTTGGCATGGGAAAGAGATAAAGGGGAAAGGCACCAAAAAGATACTAGATAGAAAGTCCAGCGCTGGGAGAGCGCTGGGTTAGAGTTACAGGGACATCCTTTGCAACAAGTGTTTCAGCCTCTTTTCCTCTCCCTTCTCAGGTCAAGCATAAAGAAGAGCAAAAAGAAGAGCCCCTGCGTGTTTTCTTCTGCTGTTTCACAAGCCAAGAGGTCATGCCCTGCCATGTCTTGCCAGGAATCCTCTACCTACCGCCAAGCACATTGATTAGGATTCATTTTCTAATTAAATCCCATCCTGCACGTTTCTTATTATCACCGTGGCATTACTTTCTACTTCCTTCTCCTATTCATTCCTTTTTGTCACAAGCAGCCAAAGGGTTACTACTTAAGACATATCAGTAACGGAGTTATCTACAGTCTAAGTGTCGCCTGGAAACAAGACAAGGGCTTGCGCTTCCTCTTTCACACCAACAGCCACAGACAAGGCACAGGATTGAAACAGTAATTTTATAGATAACACGCACACGGGAAGGGAAAAAAAAAAGCCTCACAGAAGCAAAATTGGAACATTCACACTTTCTTGGGATGCCGTCATTTCTAGCTGCCATCTAGCACCACTTTTAATGATCGTTTTAAATCGTTCTTAGCAGCATGGAGTTTGCACTGAAGTACTACAAAGATGCTTTGTTGGTATATATACATATTTTAAGATAGCCTTACAAAAACAACCCAAGGGGAAGGTTTCTTCCCTAAAGCACTTTCTCAGCCAGCAGCCAGTGGCTATGGCATTCCAACACAGGCTTCCCTGCAGAAGAGGACTGCCTGCCTTCTGGTTGCCCCAGCAGGCACACCCCTCCTGCCAGCCCTTGCTGAGCCAGCTGCAGACGCCTCCAGACAGGATTACTAAGCAGTGTCTACACGGGGTTGTTCTCAGTGTGCTCAGCCCTAACAGAGCAGAGTATTCCTGTTTCACAAGTAAGTGGTCTGAACATGCCATCCCTTATCTCCCTCCTGCAAAGTCTTGGAGAATTCCAGCTAATTTCAACGAGCTGGCTTTGTCCTGTAAAGCAGCACATACTGGGGGCTGCCCATGCGTCGCTGCCTCCCTGGCATTACCCAAAGAGCTGACACCGATATCTGGGAAACTGCAGACACAGAATCCCTGGTGCACACTAAACATCCCTGATGCACACTAAAAGGCAAGAGCTTTCCTGACAGCTCTGCAGCCCCAAAACCTGTTTCATTCCCCTGCCCAGGCTAACAGCGGCCACCTGTTAAAACCTAATTCTTAAGGAACTCACTGAGTTGGGAAGACTTCATTTTGGTGCACCTGGAGAGTCTTTATATTCTAGATCTGGTGTTTTTGGATTAGTTTTCCTCTGTCATAAACAAACTTTGTAAACCAACTGTGTTTCCATACAAACACAAGATGATGATGTTTTTTGCTTCTTTTTCTGTTCTTGTTGATACGCTGGCATTGCTGATAGACTCACAAGCATGCTGCCAACTCTGCCAGGAGCACGGTTTTGCTGTCAAGTGCTTTTACAAACAATCCTTAAAACATCCATCAGCAGCAGGTATAAGAGGACTCAAGGCAGCAGCACGCATCAGGCTTGAAGCCACAGCAAACACTAACATCAACATCAGGGAAAAGTGCCAGCAACTTTCTCCACCTTCCAGCTCTGTATTGGACCTTTGCTGGAGGTCTACGTGACAAACTAAAGGTCGAAATGTGGGACATAAGCAAGACTGGAGGCATTCATGGAAGTCTGCAAGTTGCCCACACTGCCCCTCTGTAGAGGATTTCAGAACAAAATGGTTGGGTTCAATGTCTGTAATCATTAAGACCAATGTAGGGAATGGAGGGACCAACAGCGCAGTATTACTGCACTCAAAGAATCAAGGAACTTCCAAGCACATGAAAAAACAGCACCTAGCCTGGTAACACTGTTGCTATGTCAAAATGGAGAAAGATGAAGATGAGCAAATTCCAGACCCGCGTGGCTATATTCCAAGCTGAAAATTAATATGTGCAACGGCAGCAATAAACACCGCAGCCCACGCTCAGAAGTGCATAGTTGGCATGAACCGCCTACAAAAGATGACTCCTCAGCTGGCACTGACCAGGTAACTCAAACCAGGAGTGCCTGATACTGCTGAGATCTAATAACCGCTGTAGCTTTTTGCTCTGTCTCTCCTTTCCACAGAAATCCAGCCTCCACTACCTTAAATATGAGCACCTTGCATGCGCATGCCCTCTGTGTTATTTGCCCTGCCCTGCCAGGGTATATCAATCCGTCCTGGCTTCAGTGACGTCCAGGGAGCCAGAACACTTGGACTTGTGTCTCCTGGCAGCAGGCTCACTGCCTTTGCTCTCTTTGATAGGGTAGCCAGGTTTTAGGCCTACGCTAATACTTTCTCCACTCCAAGCTTCGGGCTTTGTCATGGCATACAGCAGTTAGTGGCTGGAATGTAAGAGATGAGGATTAAAATGGTATGCCAGGGGTAAAGAACCAAGTGCCATAGGGAAAAGAGCTGCTGCAGGCTGAAGGGGCCTGCCAAGATGGCACTCACACCAGGGCACAATGCTACTGGCATTAGTGGTCCTCAGGCACAACCTCTGACCGTGCCAGGCCTCCTGGTCGCATGGTTCTCATGGGACTGCAGCAATAAGCATCTACTAAAAAAATCTTGACCCAGATATTCCCCCAATCTCACTGCTCACAGACCCGCACTTCCAGTACTCAGCCACTGCCAGGACAGCCACATAGGATGGAACTCAAACAAGAGGTGCTACCTGCAGGAACGTGCACAAATGCCAGCTATTTAGAGTGACTTGCAAGCAGTGTTAGAACCATATATACTCATAAGCACCTGGAGTGACAAAAGTGACTATTGTTATCTTAGCACACGTCACCAGTTTGGCAAACACAAAACTGCTTCACAAGATGAGCTGCTGAAAATATCAGGCTGGGCCAAGACTAGCTGCAACTAACTGAACAGCACCAAAGTCTGGTGAAGATGAAAGCCGTGTAGACCACCGTGATGTGCAGGAACCTTGGGTATTGGCCCCTGGCAGCACGACAGCAGGCAGATCCCTGTAAGCCTGCCTTGTGATGGACAGCTTAGGCTGAAAATAAACGAAGCCCAGACATTCCTTCATAAGGCACCCTACACACATGCCCATGCTCACCCACACAGCATGCAGCACCTCTGAGGTTGCATCAACCTTCACCTACGGAACAAATCAGTCTGTAGCACTCAGTTACTGCAGAGAACCACCCCAACCACCTAAAGGAGTGCTGCCCTCCCACACATGACAGTGCACTGGTACGCTTTGAGAAGGGCTGCTTTCATTTTTGTTTATGGCAAGTTTCACTTTCAGGCTGCAGAAGCTGCCATATCCACACCTCACGTGCAAGTGTTTACATCCCAGCAGAAGCTTCCCAGCTGCAGCCGTCATCACACAGCAACACCAGTTCCAGGAAATGACAGCTCTGAGGTTGTTGCGTTTGGGTGTTTCACGCCACCAAACAGCTGACAACACCAAAAAGTAAAAGATTGGAAGTTTGGCATCCAGTACTTTAACCTTCTGTTCCTTTGTTATTTCTGCAATGGAGCAGAAGGATGCAGCCAAGCTTCCACCTGCAACCCTGAAATGTGCTTAAAAATGATCACTGAGCTCCTGCACCACCACGCTTCCTGGGGCGGGAGCTTTAAACAGACACCCACTTAGTGCTGACGTCAAAGGCATTTAAACATCACTCCCACTGAAAGAAAAACAAACCCAAACCAAAACACCGCTTCCACCGCGCATCGGGCAGCCCACCTGCTGCAGCGCCATGGGGCCGAGGGAAGCGGGGTGCCCTGGAGCTGGAGCACAGCAGAGCCCTCCCCGACACCGCAGGGTTTACAGTCCGAATGCAAACAGCGGAGACAATAGAGGCGGATGCGTGACGAGATGTTCCTGAATTCCTCCCACGCTTTTAATTAAACAGCACTGTTCGCTACCAGCTCTTTTGTTCCCCACTTTAGAAGTGGGAAAAGAAATTTCTTACTGCAATCTGCACGAAGGACACGGCCCCAAATACTTTCTTTTTTTTTTCCCTCATCTAAAACTGAAGTTCAAGCAGTTCATTTCCACTGGACCTCTCATCGGATAAAAATAGTCGAGAGATTTGCTCAACTGCTCTTGAGGCAACACCTTCTTCTGCTTCCTGTAAATGCCTCTGTAGCTATGCAGAAAAGTCACAAGCAGTCAGAAAAGCACCATCCAGCACTCCGAGATAAACAGCTGTGAGCACTGCGAGCAAACCAGGCAGCAGAGCACCTCACTGCTCGCTTTGCACTTTACGCAGCGCCTCAATCGTGCCAAATATCTTCCCAAAATGAAAAGGTTCGTTTAGAAAGAGGAACTTGAGAGAAAAACATGCCCGTGGAACTGGAGCAATCTCAGCATTTAAGCCAGCTGTGCTGACTGCAACTTGAGTTACCCAAAGCTGTTTAGGTTTTGTGACTCCATCTCCCTCCTCGGTTCAGATCCCGGGTTTTTAGGGAAAGCCCCTTTGCCCCGAGTGCCGACAAGTGAAATGTTGTTATAGCTATTGCATCCAGCCACAGAAGGTCATTGTGCTAGAGGTAGTTTCTTATGTAAAACTGTTTTCAGATCAGCAGGCTGAGAGGGAGGGGGGGGGGGAGCTGCGTTTCACCAAAAACTGAACTGATAAGGAAAATGAGACAGCACTGTTTGCTCAGCAGTGTGTTAAATCATTTTGCCTTCCAAACAACAGCAAGTTGGGAGTTCAACCATGCTGCAGCCAGACCCTGAAATTTTAAAGCCCCCTCAGAAACTGCAGGCAGCACGCTGGTATCAGGCAGTATCCATTTACTGTGGATTACAGAACCCAGCGGCACTGGAGAGAGTTTACAGTTAAGATTCCCCTCCAGACGTGCCTCCCAGACCAAAAAAAGGGTTTGCTCTCCCTGAGCCCAAGAACAAATAGTTGGCACTCTCCTCCGGCAGGGAGCAGCTGGCCAGTTGCTACCGTTTCTCACTCCCCTCCATGCCCAGCCACATTACCCAAGCTCCTCGTTCATGTTGAAAAATCAAAAAGCCACCAAACTGGGGAGCAGCAAGTTGCCGTTTTCTGTTTGGTGACCATTGTCAGAGAAGAGAGAGTGAGATTATACATGTGCCTAACTTGTTTTTCTATTAAACGCAGCTTAACACTCAAAATAGTGCTCGTGCAAGAAAGTTTGGCACAAGTTTCCAGGCACTGTATACACAATCTCATATTAAGGACTACGGAAAGTATCCATAATAACCGACCAGGCACAAAGAGCTGCAGCCCTACACGCCGCCACCAAAACAGGGGTTTCTTCCCCCAGACAGCTGCTTTGCTCCTTCCTCACTAAGCAAAAATCAGCCACGCTCCCCGGTTAAGCGCAACGGGTGGGGAAGTGCCTCCTGTAGGGCTTGTGGGAACTGAAAATCATTTCCCAGTGCAGGAAGGGGAAACAAAACAAAATTAAAGCAAGTCACAGCCTCAAGCAAGCAGCGCCCACCACACCGAGCCCAGTTACCTGTCTGAGACCCAAGAGGAAAGGCATTCTGCAGGCTCATCCTCTGCACCCGCACATGGGAACGCAGGAATTTAAAGCCCCGCAGCAAGCATTTCCTCCTCAGCTGTGGGCAGCCCGCGCCTCCGATCCTATTTAAACCAGGGCTTCCTCGGCCGGGAATGCAAAGTAAACAGGGTCCTGGGGCACGGCGCGCACTCGCTGGCTCCCCCTCCTCCTCCTCCCACTCCCCGTGACATATCTCAGACGCAGCCCAGCCGGGGTGGAAATGACATCAGGTCGGGCACTTCTGAAAAAAACAGCAAAGAGAAAAAAGGCTGAACCTCGAGGCAGTGCCGGTGAAGACGCAGACGAGCTGCGCTGCCGGTGCGGGACAGAGGCAGCAGGTCAGGCTCTGGGAGCTGGATGCCGACAGGTCCCCGCTGGGGACTAAAGCTCGCTAAGCAAAAGAACTTTTTCCCTTAGAACAGGTTAAATGCCTAAATTTGCTTGCCGTTTGCTGAGCAGCGGGTTCCATCTCCAGATGGTCCCATATCGTGTCCTCACTGCTTCCGAGCACCTCTCAAGTCCCCACTCAGCCCTGGCCCCACAGAGCAGTAGGCGCTGATCCCCCACTGCCACTGGCATTGGGTGCCCTGGGACAGGAGATAGCAGGCACTTTAATCCCTCTCCCTAGGGAAAGCACGACCAGCCCCAACCCACCAATGGTTTCTAATTCTAAGAGAGCTCATTTCACTCTGCTGTGCCAGGGGGCAATTAAGCCTTATAAACAAATTCATCATCTGGTGCGCAGGATGGCATTTCTTGTTTGTCCTCTCTCCCCAGCAAGGAGTACAGCAAGTTCCACAGTGAGGTAGGAGATGACACTGCAGAAGGTAATCTAAATTTAACTTCCTTTTCCTACCTACACTCAGCAGTCTCTATTTTTCGGGCATCTCTTCAATGAGCAGCTGTCCTCGTCCGTCCCATGGGGGCCAGCACCCCTCCAAGCACCAAAGGGGATGTTCAGCAGAGAGGAAACTCCCTTTGGTTTTGGCCTCTCTAACTTCTGGAACCAGGCAGTTTGCAGCAGTGCCAGATGCAATACCCACTGTCCTCAAGCCAGAAGTCCTCCCTGAGCACTGCTACCACCTCCCAGCCCCAAGCAAGAAACCCCATGCTGGGCATGCCCATACAATCAGGCTGTGAGGATGTCATAAATATTATCTATTTTTCACTAGTTTTAAGCCACCATAGAGACTTGCTGTCCACGGTAAGCACATCTCTGTTTTTCCTAATAGGCATATCAGCAATTTCCTGAAGGATACAAAACATCAGCATGAACCACCATCAGTTAGGCAATGGGATTTTCCAGCTCTTGTGCTTTCCAGACCAAACTCTCAACCTTTGCTTTTCCAATTCTGAGGACAAACACCAACAACACAAAAGGGCAGCTTTCTGTTCTAGCAATCACTTCTGCAGCCTCACGTTATCCTTTGAAATACCCCGTTTGGCTGCTGCTGTTGGGCCCTGGGCAGATCTCAGGGCTGAGCCAATGCAGCCATCTCCGAATCCCTCAGACAGAGGTAATGCAGCTTTGACAACCTGCTCTTCCCCAGCATTATTCAAAATGCAAAGTTTTATTGCAGATCTAAGACAAGTCATGAAGGACTATCAAAGGCAGTAACTTAGTGGAAAAGCAGTAACATCCTTTTCAGCCCCAGCAATTGGGCAAGTTAGCCTACACCCTTTTGATCCCTGATTGACACAATATCTTTCAAAACACATAGGCTCTCCTTATCTTTGCAACTGCTTTGGGTGTCCCAAGTGGTATCATTTGACCCTCTTTTATTTCACTGTTTTTAAACCCAAAGCCCTAACCCCAATGATTTGTCTAGTAGCCATGAGCTTCACAGGCAGCAGTTATGAACAAATAGCTCCTTTGTCTGTAGTGAATTCACCACCTTCTAATTTGACTTCCATAATATTACCAGGTGGGAACAGAAGTCCCCAATCCATCTTCTCACCCATTCATTAGTCTGTACTTGTTCACTAACTTCTTGTGAAAGATATCAATCTTCCTGCCCCTCTTAATGCAAAATCTTCTCCCAAAGCCCTCATCTGCTCATCACGTGTTCCTAAACCCTTCCAGTTTTCTACTGCCCTCTGCTTGTGAGCATGCAGTGCTGAAATAATTATTATTTTAATGAAAGCAACAGCTCGGCATGGGTTTCACTTCCTTTATGCGAACCTGGAGCTTAACATCTGCAAGGCCACATATCTCATGTGTTTATCAAAGATAAAACGAACAGAGCAAACACAGGTTTTTACAGTTTCTCTGTAAATAAATCACGTGAGGGCTCTGAAAAGTCAAGGCTGAAGTAAGAACATGTTAAGGGATCAACATTATTTTGAACATCCGCTTGCTTAGAAAGCCACCAGCCACCCTTTTTCAGCACATCAGAGTGAGTCGCACTGCAGCTTAGAGGGAAGGAGGGAACAAAGAGCCTGAGCTCTACCCATCGGTAGGACTGCTCTCCTGAATACGCCACCCACCCCAAACACGTTGCACAAAGGATGCTCTGTGACAGTTCCACAACCCAACACAGACTTAGGCTTTAGCATGCTACTGAGGTAGGCAATAGAAGTTGTTTGGCCCATTGTAGAACTGCTGCAGTGTTGAATGGGACAGGTTTGTGAGTGGATGAGTAACCCAGCAAGATGCATTATCCATTTTGATACCCTCAAAAAGATAGCTTGACCTTTATATAATCCAAATATGACAACATGATTGGAACAAAAATGAACTTGTGCAGCTCCAATCTGTCAGGCCTGAAGCACAATACTAGTTTTAGTGGCTCCACTGCTGGAGTCCTGTTGAAGGAACAGTAAATCTGTGTCGTCTATAGTATGCCCTCAAACTTCAATATCACAGTTCTAGGGGAAAAAAAAAACAACCAAAAATCATATAGTGCAGCTATACATATTCAGGATGACCATGAAGGTGGAACAATTGTATCTAAGAGCTCCTACATTTATCCCAGGACACTGTTATTTTGTTACCAGCACCATCCCTCGAGCATCAGCTATCTGCTTCCATTAGACATCATACAGCCTGGGATGCTAGAACTGAGACTGCACAGACCTGCCAGGCACTTCAAACAATGAGTGAAAGAAGCAACCTGAAGGAGCATGACTTTATCTTTCCCCATCATGAAGATGGCTTTGGGATTAAAGAGAAAAACAGGGTTGGGGGAACAGTGTATAGAAAGGCATGAAAGCAGATCCCTATTTCTCTTCAGTAAGATAACATCCAGGAATAACCAAGCTCCATCTGCTCTGACAGAATAAGTTCTAAAGGGACTTGTTTGCTAGCAAAAACAGGATGAGCTATCAGGAGATGAGCAGCACTGGAACAGAAAAGCAGTGTAAAGCTGCCTGCACACCATTTCTGCCTGCAAAGCCTGCCCACTGGTCACTGATTCCTGAAAAGCAAAGGGCCACTCACCCACTCCAACACAGCAACACAGCTTTCCAACACAAGAAGTGTGTGCACTGGGTTCTCGTAACATGTACCACTGATGTTGTCTTCAAAGAATGGCCTCAGAAAATTCCAGAGGACAATAGGAACAGGCCAGTCTGAACATCTCCCAGCACCCAGAGTATCTGCTCTATTCCTTAGGGGATACATGGTCCTGATAAACCTTCCAGATCCTCTGTGTCTACTGCCACAGGGCTATTTTGGAGCTGGCTAAGCTTGGTCTCCCCAGTTTGTATGCAGTCCAAAGACAAAATGAGGACACCAAAGTCACTTACGTTTAATGTTTCCCAGGCCAAACCAACTTCCTCATTGCTAGAGAGAACAAAGAGCAGCACCAGCAAAACACACTGCACGTGTGGAAACTTGACTTGTGAGCCAGAGCCACAGCTAGACTGTTCAATACATTTAAACATGCAAGGGAGCTCAAGGCCTGCTGGATCAATACATTCTGATGTGCAAGGAAGCACAAGGACTTACAGTGGTCAGAATCTCCTTGGGTAGGTCCCTCTTCCTGCAGCCCGCTGCTGCTCCTGTCAGCTCAGTGGCTTCAAAGCACAATACAGTTCTACTGCTTTACTAAGTCTAGATAAGCAAATAGGGACACTGCTTTTCAACCTCACAGCTGTCACCAGCGCTTTGTCTCCAAGTAACTGGTTAACCAGGGAGGAAGAGGCTGCGTACTTCAAAAAATGCTCAGTGTGGTGGAGAGCCTCAGTGGCTGTAACTCAGCCAGCAGCCCCTTTTCTGAAGCTGCTTTCTGTATTAAGCTGCCGCAAGAAAGGGCAGAGAGCTGAGATGGGGCAGGGGATGCCTAAGAGAAGCCCTTCCCAGCACCCACCCAAAAGAAGAGGCAGGAGCCAGCTATGTCCAGGCTGTCCCAGCCCCACCACCAGCCCCGCTGCTTCAGCTGATGGCAGAGCAGTGGCAATGAAAAGTCCAGGTTCCTTCCATGAGATCAAAATAGTTTTTGTGAAGCACAGCTTGAAATTTTCAGCCCTCAGTGACGTTATTTCCCACTGCTTTTTGCTTGAGGAGGGGAAAATGATAGCCACAGGTCCAGCAGGCACTTCTTCCCAGCAGCAGAGCTGTGGCCAAGCCAATATGTGGTAACACCAAAGGCTATTGGCACGGTTATTTTGTGTGGCTGCTGTTTCATACCCAGGCCTGCTATGGAAGCCCAGAGACCTCAGAAAAAGTTTTGAAGTCCTGAGCCACTGAGGTAGAAGGGAGTAAAGAGGCAGAATTGCCCTGTTAGAGATGACTTTTCCTGCTTCAGTGTAGTCGGGTTCAATTCTGTCCCTTTAGTGCTGCCAGATTTCGGGCACCCTTTAGTTTTAGTTTGGAGCGGGCCATGAAATCATAGGAAAGGCAACTCCTCCCTCAGAGCCAGCACAGGGCAGGGTGGGGGATCAGCTGTTACACACTTGATGAGACATCTCCAGCAGGGCTGGCGTGTCGGGGTGCTGCAGGGACACCCGCCAGGCTTCTCGCTGTTGGCAGCACTGCTCTTGTTTTCCGTCAGCTCGTGTGTGCAAACAGGACCTTTGGTACGGGCTCAAGAAGAGACGCCGTGCTCCAGACTGGGCTGAAGGCAGAGTGCAGACAGTAATAGGATCCTCCAAACATGGGATCAAGACGGTAAGAGTCTGTTCTTGTTTTAGCGTCTTGTGCCATGTGGGTACCAAAAATACAGCAGGTGCCTGGCCTCTGGTCACATCATCACAGCAGACAGCATTGTCCCAAAGCTGCTAATGCTAGTTGCTTACCAGCATAACCTTGATGGAAATCTCAAGACACCCTCCTCTTAAGGGTGCTATTTGTTTTCTCTCCAAATGACAGCAACTTGCTATTTTTAGTGCTCATCTCATGTCTGCTTGGCATTTCCCTTGGGTCTTACCCTTGTTTCACACCGCTGATGCCAGCTCCCACGAAGCTGTGTATTTGGTGCCAGAGGGGCTGATGCCAAGTCTGCTTGTTCTGATGCCAAAATGGCAGCTGGCTTTATTGTTGAAAAAGGGTTTGCCAAAGCTAACGGCACTAGTGCTGGGGAGACTAGCTTCGATTCCAAGGTTACTTTCCTTCCTTGCTCTTCTATTGCCTTTAGACTTCATGGAATAATGCTGCTCCAAATGACCCTCTGGTGTCCTAGGAGATGAATTTTTCATCAGGGTCTAAGGCAATTATGCCAGCAGACAGTCTGAACGTACGAGTTTTCAATAAGAAGGATAGGTACAGACGTGGGGCAATTATCTGGGATGCAGCACTGCTGCTGCTGGGCCTCACCACGACAGGAACAAGCCCCTGCAGATCACACAGGGCTTGATCTTTCTCTACCTGCAGATGTGTTTTAAAAGAATCTCTCACAAAAACAGAGAACTGAAGATTAAGAAGGTTATGTGGCATTTCATCACCAAGATATGCATGAAGGCAGAAGTCCGGAGCAGGAGAGGGTCAGGGATCAGCTAAATTGCATCACATCAGCATGGGCAGGAAGACAAAACCCAGGAGAGGCCATGAGTCTCTACCTCATTTGCCTCCCCTCAAGTGCCACTCAGCAAAATGCTGCTGTGCAGATACAACCTGGTCCCACACACCAGGTGTAGGTGCAGTGACCTGGGAAACACCCACAAGCAAGCACATAGGATGTGCAGCCTGTAATTCCACATGTACAGGTATGCAATTTGAAGGGATGGCATCCCTGCACATTAGGAAGCATTTGCCTGTTTGACCTCTGCTTCTTTTCTTATTAGCCAAAGAAAATTGTTCAGCGACAACTGTCAAATGGGCACCTGACAGCACAGACGTGCTCAGAACTTTCTTCAGACATGGTGCAGTTAATTGACCATTTAACCAACTCTGTGCCTTGACAGGTTCTCCCATTGCCTAAGGCTTTGCTGGGATATCTGTGACTTATAGAGCCCGGTCAGATGTTTCTGAAGTTCACTGGTGTTTTCAGAGCCTAACCCGGGCTCTGCCATAGCACCTCCACCCACTGATCAGTGGGTGATGGATCACACATCACAGGACACATCCACAGACAAGGATTTTAACTGAGGCACAAGGAGGCAGGGAAGGCTTCCCACTGACAGCAACAAGGCAGCACTGCTGGATCTCCAAAATAAAGAGCACTAAGGGTTGTGTACGTGTATCTTCATACAACCAAAGTGAAGAATAAAAGGAAACCACAAGTTCAGCTATTAAGAAAGCTCAATACCACAAGCATTTAAGAGATCACAACACAACAGTATTAAAGGCATCACTTTTAAATCAGCAGACAAAACACAAGGAGAGCTATCAGATCTTAACCTCTGCTGTTAGAAATTTGTTAAAACACGAAACTTCGGGGAAAAACCACTTCAGAAAGCCTCATCTGAAGTACATCTTCTCTATCTCAAATTACTGTGTTAAGGAGCTCTCTGAGTGCCCGGAGAAGAAATGCAAACTCATCACTTTCTTTTGAAATGAGGAATAAATAGAAAATGAGGAATAAATAAACCAACTCAGTATATATTTAAGTACAGATTCCAGTTTTCCTGCTGTTTCAGACAGGGGTTAGGTCAGGACCTGAAAGCCTACCCATTCCTCTGCTGTAGCATAGGTTCTGTTTGGCTTGTGTTGCCAAATGACAAGAATGGCCCCCCAAAATCCTACACACTTTGTTGCTCTGCCAACCACTGTGGAGAGCTTTTGGGATCGCATCAACCAGGAAAGCCCTCAGATAGCATCACCTACATAAAACACAGAGCACGTGGATGTGGGTTTCCAGGTACCAACTTGCTTTGATTCAAGTACACAGAGCAAATTAAAGGCCTCCCACGATCAGCTGTGCCCTTCTGCTGCAACTTCCTTGAGCGTAAAACATGGAGAGTGCCAGAAAGCTGCTTGAGATCTCAGCAGCGGGGCTCTAAGAACACCCATTGGGTGTACATACTGTGGGTGCCCAGCAGCACTGCTGCCCCAGGACAGGCATGTTGCGTAAGGAGCAGGCAGCCTGCAGGAAGCCATGCCTGCGGGTCGAGTTTCAGTGCTGACATTACACAGCTTGCACTTCGCTCAAGCATTGGAAGCACTGGTGGCACCTGGAATCGCAGCCAGGTTCTCAATCTCTGCCGCATACCTGCAAGTCAGGCAGCACTGTCATTCCAAGGGCAGACACCTCAGACACCCCGCTGTCTTGCTTCCCACCTTGCTGCTATCTGTAGGGTCACTCCTTCGGCATCAAACTACATTCCCCTAGCATGCATCAATATGCTTTATTAAATAAAGTTCAATGCTCAATAATTAGAAACACATTTCAGCTTTATCTCAGGACAAAACACTGACCAGCACAACTTGCCTTAATGGGCATTATCTTATCCCAATTGCTGTAATTTCCATTAGTGGTTGTTATTCCACCAGCAGATAAGGTGAGCACTCCCCTGGCTGCAGCAGGCCTGGAGGAGGACAGGGTGACCCGCAACACCAAGCCTCCTTCACACAGCCATCTGAGCCTCTCACGTCAGGGCTGCTCAGAGACGAGATGCAATCCCAGAGGCACCAGGCTGGGAAGGCTTCTCAGGATCCCCCAGTCCATCACATTACTCCAGGAAGGTCTCAACATACCTAAAGCACCAATGTTTGCTGTTCTACTCTTCAGAACTGCTTTCAGAAGACATAACAGACTTTTTTCAAAGTCCATAGAGACCAAATGTTAAGTTTTACTTTCTTTCCAATATCCATCGTAAACAACTCATAAAATACAGCATCCCAAACCATGCACATCACTTACTAGTAGAGTACAGTAACAGACCAGCATAGGACACTCTCCCACACTGTTAGCACAGAGCAGAACAGACCTCTCCAGGATCTACAGATAACTCTTCAGCATATATTCCAGTCACTTAACGAACCCAATGTACCATAATTTAATCCGAAACACAGTTCTCTACTCAGCATCCCATAAGCAACACATTCCCTCAGTCATCCTTAAGTGCTCAGTGGCAAAGTTCAGCAGCCCCACCATTTTCTACCTTTTTCATTTCATTTTAGATTAATACTTTCATTCACTTTTTCTCATCAAGTCCATATTTTCAGAACATTTTCTTAAGCCTTGAGTCTTCCTCATCAGCTGCAACATAACGTAAGACCAAAAGTAAAGAAGAACAGTAGTCTTTATTATCCCTCCAGTTCTGGGACACTGAACTGAGTAGTTGGTTCCAACATCAGCAAAAGAAAATAGAAAGATAAAAATAAAAATCAGATGTGGCATAAGAAAAAGATGTCAGACGGCTTAAAACATATAGGCCGTTTGTGCAGCGAATTCAGCATAAACCAACAACACAACTATCTTTTAAAGTGTCAGCACCCAGCAGACTATTTGTCGAGTCTGACCTCATGCTGAGTTAAGGTCAGTGTGAGGAAAAATAAGTGACTGTCAAAAACATCCCCGAATTCCTGGGAACTTCGAGCGGCGTTTCACTCAAAATAAACAAATAAATAAAACACAACGCAATCTTTTGTACATGCAGAAGCTCGTCAGTGAAATGGAACTTGCTTGTCTCGCTGCCGCTTCTAGCAGCTCTCAAGCAGATCCCAATTCAAGTCCTCCTGGTCTCTCTTAACTGGATGAGCTGGAAGAAATCTGAATGCGCACAGATGCCAAGAATGTCCCTTGTGAGTTCCATCCTCAGGTATGAGACGTGTCAACTGAGGTCAAGGGTTTGACAGAGAGCCCAGATCTCGCTGAAGTGTGATAACCCACCCAGAGCCTCCCGCCAGGCCTCCAAATCCCAGACTTATGCAAAGCAACACGGCAATCTGAAATAAGATCGGTTTCTGAAGGATGAGCTGGTGCTCTACACGTTTCATTTTATTTCAGGCTGTTGCCCAAGATTGACCGACCTGCAAGGAACACCCGCTACTGAGGCCAAGCATTTGGTAAAGGCAGGAAATGCTCAGAAGACTTTACAAGCACAGGACAGTCCCCACAGCTTCACTTCTACACAGATTGTGCCCAGCATAAAACAGCCACTCACAGCCAAAAGACAGAGATTCATTCTTAGCAACAGATCAAATGGTGGGACAGCTCTCTTAGGAATGCTCCGGTATCAGAAATGCCCGAGATTCCCTCTCAATGACTCTTACTGGGAAACACGAAAGGACCGACTCTTTTCTGTAGTAAACAGCACAGATTGAGACATTGTATCAAGACCTGAACATCCCTGCCAAGTCCTTTACCAGCACAGTAAAGGATCAAAAGGCATGGCTGAAAACGAAGGTTCAATTTACCCAGTTCAGGTCCCAAAGACTTTCTGAATTGTAATCAACATCTACAGCCAGCCAGCAAAAATACAGAAATCCAACAGCTAAAGGGAAGGGCGTCACCAATGTATCCCTCTCTACATGTAAACACTCTGAGAACTGTACCAAAGTTTGTTTTGTAACAGCTTCTTCGTGAGACAGTCAAGCCTTAGCGATCTAGGAAGCTGTGGATAAACCTCAAGAACTGAAAATGTCTTTTGGTGCATTTTCTCATTGCTCCCTGGGGAATCTAGACTTTCGGAGAATATTAACATGAAGCATGCAAAATATCCTGCGGACTGTTTATAACCTAATGACTCCAAATGTAACCTTAAATGCCATTCTGTAAAGAGTTACCCATGTTTAGCAATCCCAGCAGGAGAGCACTGTAGCCTCCCAAGCAGCCCACCACCACCACTCTTCCAGTTGTTTTGTACAAGCTTTTTCACATGATATAGTTGCTTTGTGGTGGTATTAGTGAAACATTGCTCAGAATCAGGCCAGTATAAAACTCAAAGTGGCATCAATAACTGGTAGAACCATCCCAAGGACTAGTGTTTAGAAATGTCTGTTCACAGGTACAGCCAAAGCTGGAAGGCTTCAGTGCTTACTTACTATACAGTCCTGTGTGCTTAAGCTGGTGGGTTGGTTTTTTTGTGTTTTTTTCCCTGGAAAAGAGATTTTGAAAGAAACGCTTCATTAAAAGTCAAATGTGAAAATCATCTGGTTCCCACTGGGTGCACCTACTGTAAATCAAGTTACCTTCCTGGAAGCTCAACATGTATCTGCTGAATGAAAGCTAAACACCTCTCATGGCTTCACAACCAGAACTCAAAGAGTAAGAAGCTGCAAGAGTTAAGGTTTTCATTGCAATGTTAGTTTAGCCAATTATACATCCTGAAAGCTTCAAAAAAAAAAAAAAAGTAAGAAGGAAAGAGTGTAACAATCTGTGAAGTCAATCCTTACATTAAAAATACTCATGGAAAAGAAAAATAAATAAATGAGTTGTTTGCTTTCCAGAAGCCACTATTTGGTCTTTTCTACTTCTACAAATTAGCAGAGGCCTTTCCAGAATTATAAATAAAACACTGAAGGCTCCATGTGACTTTCCCATATGTAGCTTTTCAACAGCCAAATGATTTCCCTTCTTCCATCCCCACTGTTTGCATACTAAGGCAGTGTTTGCCAAGCTCCAACTCAAGAATTTTTAAGCCAAATTTGTAAAACCAAGATAATAAAGATTTTGTCGATATACTTTAACCAGAGAGAATTCATAGGAAAGGTTACACGCAGGAAGGGAAGTAAGACCAAAAAAAAAGAAGAGTTGTATGTTTTGCCATCCATCTACAAGAGACGTCTCTGTGGAAGCACAGATGTGGGAAATGGTGAGAATGCCTATTTTACCTTCTATGGGCTTTTAAGAGCAGTATATTTAAACATCCCACTTCTCCACCTGTTCAGATACACAACATGCTCTTCACTCATTGAACAAACAAGTGGACCTAACCCAAAAAGTGGGAGAGTTGGGTTAAGAGAGCATCTCAGTCTTATCCCATCAGATAACTGGCAGACTGTGTACAGAAGGGATTTTCCAATCTGCTGCCTTTCTGGTTGCCTTAATTCCCAACACAGTATATAAGTATTCAAATACCCAAAATCCATATGACTTCCATGCTATGTGTTACCTCCAGAAAACATGAGGAGGTGACTTAAAATCAAGCCTTCAGCATTCTGAAGGGTGGGATATTGGGCTACACCTACAAGAAGCAACGTGGTGAAATTCTGAGTTGGGAAGGTGCAGCAAGCAAAGCTGAAGAGCACATGCTGGAGCAACAGAAAGGATCGTCTCCGGGAGGAGTAGGTAAAGGACAAAGCACAGAACTTCAACTGAACAGTCAGAGAGAGCAGCCCAACAAGGAAGACAAGAAAGTCACTTGTCACATAACTTAAGACTGCCATATTAAACCATGCCCCAAAGCAGGAGTTTGACACACATTCTCTTCTCCAGTTTGAGTTGCAGCACAGCATTCATTCCTACTGACCTCACTTTTCTCCTTGGAAGACAAACACACAGTACTATCTTGATCAACGCAACCTCAAAACGGCCTTCATAGCATGGAACAGCTCAATAAAGCAGAGCGCAACAGAAACCCACACTGGGATGGCTTGAAATTCATACATTTGATGTGATGTACATTAAGTCTTACTAATATCTAAATACCCCTTAGACACGAAGAGTGGAAAAGCCATGGCTTTCCACTTCATCAGGCTTCACTCCTTGTGGTCTACATTCTGTGTTGTAAAAGCCTAGCACAAGACTTGGATCAAGACACTGCACACACACCAAAGCTGTGTGAAACAACGAGAGAAGGTGTTCTCTGCACATCATGAAAAGCAAGAGGAAAGAGGTTCTATCTTTATTCTCTACAGTCTTGTTCAGTCCTGCTGGATGCCTACATGACTCTTAAATTATGGTTAATTCCTCTTGACAAATACGTTCATCTGCAATCTACTTCATCTGTTTCCAAAAAAGACAGGCAATATTTTTCTAACATTCAGCATTCCTTTCTCCTTCTCTCTCTCAGAATCAGGACTCCAATGACTCCTGGTCCATCTTCACATGATGCTGAACTTCACATTTGGCAAAGCCTCGCTATTTTCTATTATTTTCCCCCAATAACATTTATGGTATCAGAAGTGGAGGCAGAGTAATTAATATTTGTAGATAACATCTATTATTTTACACAACGCCAAATATTCAACATGTTATTTCACGCTAGTTCGGTGTTTGTCTATATACGTATCAGGATTCATACCTAAGTGAAAGATCACAGGTTTCAAAATTGGATATTGCACGACTCAGTGATTGGCCAACAATGAAGGAAAACAGATACAAAGCTGTAATACCACTTGTGAAAGTCAGAAATTATAGATGACTACCATGTTTTTAGGACCAAACTTCAGAAAATGAGCAAAGCAAACGGGTAACTTCCTTTGATTTATCCCCATTCCAGACCAAGGATGGAAAGAAACTCACAATGCTCCTTTGAACTCCTCCACAGCAGCAAGGAGACTGAAAGCGTAATTCACCCTTACTACTTTTTCGTCAAAGGAGGATTTCATTGTTAGCTACAGTAAACACCAGATTTATATTTTCCCTTGCAACTTGCCAATCTTGCCATGACTCAGTTAATAAATAAATAAATAAGGCTTCCTTTGCACTTTAGTAACTCTCCATTTTTAGTCTCCAGCAAAAAGATGGATGATAATTTATGATTTTGTGCTGTTTCTGGTTGAAATCACAGCAATAAATAGTCAGAAACGTAAAAGACAGACTGAAGTTGTCCAGTGGAATCCCACTGCAGCTAAGATTGAAACTTAACAGTGCCTTTATAAAGCAAATCAGCATTAAAACAAACCTCAATGCTTCTGAGACACTTCTTTGTAACAGAGTATTCTAAGTAATAAATAACTGACCAGTTGTCTCTGAGACACCCAAGGAAATGACAGCAATAAGTGGCATCAGGAACGAAAGTGAACTACCTCACAACTTCTCAATTGCCAGGGTTCCATATTGACCTCAGACTGACAGTTCCCTCCTCAATCATTCCAGAACACAAACATATAAAGACACATTTATAAGACACACACACAAACCACTGAAAACTCAAGTCAAAAAATGCCACACTGACAACTGAAGTCCTGTGGGTGGTTTGTTTGTTTGTTTTTTAATGTCACTAAATATCTTTTTATTCTTTTTCCCTCCCTCACCTTCATATCTTATAAATACTTTTTGTACCTCAAAACACTGAGGGAAGCCAGCAGTGATTTCCCATGGGATGCTGCCCAGCACACTCTGGGGAGGGGAAGCCAGCTCAGATTTCTCAACTCAGGAGCACAAAGAAAGAAAATACTTGTACTGGCTTTAACATCTCTTCACATCTGGAGGTCTCTGCTAACAGATTCTAACAATCAGGACACCAGAATTCAGCATCTCCAGCTTCTTTCCTGAAAGACTCCAGCTACTGATTCCTGATACGCTGCCGATCTGGTCCCTGAAACAAGCCAGAGAACGTTCAGGAAATGCTCAGGAAAAGGTTGGGAAGCAGGAGGTGGCTGCAAGTAGATCAGGCCCTTGGCTGCAGGGATTCACAAGGCTTTTTCTATGTTCTAACACATCTAGAAGAGATTGCATGGAAAAGGAACAAAAAAGATGAACTGCAACACCGTGGGAGGACACAGGACTGAACTATTTCAAGCTCTCTACAGTTTGGAGAACGTACAGTCCTGTGAGTTAGTACTACATGTTACCCTGAACTAAAGTCCTGACAATTCCTGACCAGAAACATGAAATAAAATGCAGGGCTTAGAAATGAAGAAGCGAATCGTGCAAAGATTCTGAAACAAATGCTGGAAGAAACAAGGAAAGAACCTACACAGCCACACACCCAGCCCACACCCAGCCAACCATCCACCACTGTTTTGAAGAGCAGCTGCCTTGAAGAATTTGGGAAGCACTTTGTCCAGAAATGTTTCTGATAGCATCCAAAACCTTCTCCGTCCAATTCTAATATCACTCACACTCTTCAAAGTCTAATTCTTTCTGTATTGCCTTCAAAGACTCTTGCAATTCAAAAGCCATAGGAAAGTTCACATAATAATAACACCACATTTAACTTTTCTGGCCAATGAGGTCACTTTTCTGCATTGCATCCTATACAGCGAACCACATGCTCCTCTGGAAAGACACTACTTTTATTATTTCCAAAGCACTGACAACCATATAGATTTACAACCATATACAGAAGCCAAATAGAAGTTCTTGCTATAGAAAAATCTGCTTCTAGTCTTTACTTTCCACTTGAATTCATAATTCTGAGTAGCAAGCAGTGTCTTTAGTTGAAGCAACTACACATAAATCTGGATGAAAGATGTCAAAAGTACAAAAATATCCATTACTGCTTTGGACTAGATTTGAACTGGTGACCGAATGATGTGACACTTGATAGTTCTTTAACAGTCCTATGATCGCAGAGGTTTGCATCAGCAAATACTTAAATCCCAGGAGACGCCACTTCCTGCGTAGGAAAATGTTAAGACAAATGAAATCCTCAGAAATAAAAGCTTCTCGATCTGTGCAACTCCAAAAAGCAATAAAATTGAAAGACAAGTCACCAGATTCCCAGGGGTTTCTGGAAGACCCATATATTACATGTATTCAAGCACACAACTTCGTGCCAGAAGTCACAATTAACAAAGTTCAGCCTTCATTACTAGATGAGGGATAAACACAGTGAGTCCAAAGAAGTCTCCCTTGTGTCTTTAGAAGCACACAAAAAAATTCAAGACATTTTGGATTGAACTACACAAACAACTCAACAGTGACTCAGTGATTAACAACTAATATCGGCACCATCTGCCCATCAACTACATCGTACCAAATAAGCAGAGCCAGGCATCTAACACCCATCCCACCTGAGCCATTCAGGCCCTTGCAATCCATGAGCCTTGCATCAATACCCCGGAGCTCTGCCAGCAGATAGGTGCAACTGCCGGTGAGGTGTGCACGCACCTCACCTGATTCCAAAGACGTGTTGGTTGAAAGCAGCAATCAAGTTTCCACTTGAGGTGAAGCATCCTGTAATATTTTATTAGGTTGCAAAAATGTCACCGTGGTATACATCTGCTGGAGAGGCAGACTGAGCCAAAAGCACAATTAACAGCTCCCATCAGAGGGCACATCCTGTCTCACATTTTTAATGAAGTGCTGCATATGCACAGGTGCTCCATTTCATTGGAGAGCCTCCACATAAAGAAAATCCCCTGATCAATAGCGATATCTTTCATCTCCCTGATGAAAAGTAACACTCCCTCAAACAGCCACCAGCCGTCCCCCCTGCGCACACAACAAGCTCAATCACAATGGTGACCATCACCACAAAAAGGCTCTCAAGAAGAAGTACTCGTGCTGCTCTCCGCCTGCCTAGGAGATGCAAGGCCTTTCCCTGCATTTGTTTATAAGCTGCAGACATTCTTCAGATGCCCTGCGCTTGCTCATTCAACCACCCCAGACATACTAGCCAAAAACCTCTTGCCATCCATGTGTAGACAGTCACGTTCTCCAGTTTGTACCCAAGGGGCATGCAATTTAGGGCTTGCCAAGGAAAGCTGCTTATCATTATTAACTTTAACTATATCCTCTATATCATTTAGAAAGCTTCAAGCGAAGAAAGAAAAGCATAATATAAATTACAAAGACAGATGTGATAAATCTTCCAAAATCATCAAAAACGATCACAGTAAAAGCTTTGAAGAATAAAGAACCTGGTTTCATAAAAACACTCCTCAGATTAACCCTTTTGCAGCTTTAGAAAAGATAAGATCTCTGTTGTTGCTGAGCACATCTGCAAGAGCTTGCCAAGGAAAGCATGAGCAAGCAGCTTCAAAGGCAGAATGACGTACCTATGGCAGTAAACTCTAATCCTCGCTGTGGAAACCACGCAACTGAAGTTAGTCATAGAAAATGGGATTAGAAATTCTAAAAGAAAACAAGGGGCTGGAGGAACCAGCAGTCATCCCAAAATCATGTTGAAAAACTTGAGCAACTTTTAAATAACAGCTGTTCTCAGAGTTGATAAAGAGGGGAGCAGGTCTAATAACCCACAGGAAACCTGTAGTGGATAGGTAGTGGATAGGGACCATCCAGGTCAGCTCAAAACCTTGAACACTGGCCCTGATGGAACTTGGAAAGGAGTAAAGGTGCCAGCAAACACCCCCAGCTATCACCTCCGGAAGTCCAAAGGCGTGAACCTCTAGCAAAAGGGCTTTCTGATTTACCCACATAAAACTTAGCAAGGATCAAAGCAGAATGTTCTTTTGGAGATCAGCGCATGGGCTGAGGTAGAGTCCTAGGAGACTATCTGGGGAGCCTGGCATTCTTCTTTCCACCCTCCATAATGTTGCGCATTCAAGACTGTTGCAACTACTCAAGTGACCATCATTGTGAGCATCACCCACAGCACATGGCAGAAATGCAGAAGTCAGGCCTTCTTGGAGAGAACGGAGGCAGTTCTCCAAGCAGACTCAGTTAATGTGACTTCCAGCGGTTCCTCATGTTTCTCGCACTGTAACTTCCCAGACAACAGCACTGCCTACTTTCCAAACCAAACCCAAATTACAAGTTTACACAGCCCACGTGAAATTCAGGTTTTGAAGAACATTTTTGTTTTAAGACAAGCTGATTTTCTAACTCAAGGCAATCTCTGGGAGGGGGAAAAAGCCACCAAAAACATCTGCAGCTAGGGTCAGGATGCCTAGAGAGATCCTGAAACAACAGTTTGTTTGGAGGAGTTTCCCTGGTCCTCTAATTGCCAAAGAACTTCATTAGCAAGTACCAAGTACTCCCTCCTGATCACTTCAGTAGATAAAATTAAGAGAACACAAAGACTTGCATCAGGAATACGAAGGCAGTGGGAGGAACAAAGACAAGCAAGGAGAGAAAAGAATAAAAGAATACCATGAGAAAATAAAGGAAAATAAAGGAAAAAAGAAAAAAAAAAGCAGACTGGTGATGAAATCTGCTCCTGATTGATATGGAAGGTGACCATAAGGTACTAACCAGAGCTCTGATAACAGAGTATATTCTCCCTTTGATCACCCTCTGGTGTCACTGGAGACCCACTGGGCCTTGTGGAGGTATCAAGTCTTCAAGAGATGAGTATCTAGCCTAACACATAGACCATGAATGAAAGGAGAAGTGAGTTTCCACCCCTCCTCCCAGCACTATTGCTTGCATTTAATCAAGTCAGAGCGGTCAGATTTCAGTGAGCTTCCTCCAGTTTCTGCCCAGAGATCACATCTAGGACTTTTTCCCTTTCAAAATGCCAACTTTGGTGAAATCCAAACTTAAAAGGAAATGGGAAGATATATTCGGGACCGCAGCTTAGGAGCAATTCCTCACGCTAAGCAGGGCACCACGGGGATATCCAAACTCACTGCAAGAGCCAAGCATCTGCGTTATCCTTCATTTAGTGATGACATCAACATGCAAGCCTTCTTTCCTTTATGGCCTTACAGGCCCTAGATGAACCCTGAGGAAGACAGACCTCACAGCAATGGGAAGCCACATGGCAAGACCAGGTACTTCCCAAAACCAAGGCTACAGCAACTTGGAGCACGGCACGTGAGTCCAGAGGACTGAGAACTGCTTATCCAAAGTCCCTGCAGCAAAAGGGTAAAGACACTCAAGGACCACCCCATACAGTCCCTCTGAATCTGAAAGGTAACCAGACCTGCTCAGGGTCCCAGAGACACGGCACGAAGGTTCAGCTTCCAGCAGCAGCAGGATCCTGATCAAAGAGCGCAGGGTCTTTGCTATACTTGGTTAAAATACTAAAAGCAAGGGAAGTCAGAGCATTTCTCACTCGGCTCAGCCTCTCAGAAGATGAAAGCAAAGAGGGGATTTTTTGTTTAATTACTTGCTTAGAAGTTCAGTAAAGAAAAAAAAAAATCCCCTTAGCTTCCCTTCTGTGTTTAGGCAGAGACCTTCTCTATATTTCCAGTGTTGCGAAACAGAATACAGAAGAAAACAAATCTACTTTGCCTACACAGTGGGGGGGAAAAAAAAAGCCACAAAAGCTCATATAAATACATGCACGTCCCTAAAAACAGATGCACCTATCAAAGCATCATTGCGAGTTTTTTCGAGTTGAGAGCCTAACAACTCCCTGTACTCGCTGTTAAGAACAATCTTACTCAAAAGTAACACACAGAGTTCACACTAAGAAGTAATGAAAGAACTTGGCCCTACTTGGCTTGTAAGAAGCCCGATTTGCAAATGCTGCCCATGGCCAGCTATTGAAAACACAGGCTGACAGAGCCCAGAAGGCACTGCAGTGAGTGACTTAAGTGGAGGCACCCTACACCCACCAACATTCCTGCTGAATGAATGTGAAATCTGCAAGAATTGCTTTTATTTATCTTACTAGAAGCGTTTCTTGGAAGGGCTGGAAAAAATTTATTTCAGATGGATTTTTCAGCTGAGAACAAAGTTGTATTTATTGTAATTATGCACTCTCCGCTGTGGCCTGCCTCGCTGAGAAAGAACATTAAATTCAGCTGCACACGAACTCACGGAAGTGACCTTTTGAATGAGAATGCTGCAACAAGAGACTCATGGAGCATTCTCCCTGCATAATACCCCACTGTCTGCAGCTTGCGATTAGCACTCTGACCACTGATTTCAGCTGCTTCTTACACAGGCACAAGTCCACACGAGGTCATTCTGCTGTGAGTAAGTCATGCTTGCTGCAAACTGCACTATGGAGAACTGGACTTGGGAAACTATTCAAAGTCTCCAGTCCATTTTGTTTTGATGAACATTTATTAACCATCATGTGGCAGCGTAACCTTGGGAGGCACTCTGAAGAAGGCTCTTCTGTAAGACACACACTACCTAATTTGAGTAAGAAGCTCAAAGGTGTTAGTGGTACATACTCACTTTAACGAGAGCAATGAATGCACAGAGGAACACCCACCGCCAGGCAGAAGCACTCGCTATTCTCAGAAGAACTTGAGGGTTACCTGCAGGGTTGCTGGATGGAAAGTCCAAGCATGTCAGAATGGAGGTGCGCTAACCCTAAAGAACCAGGCAGTCAAATCAGCAGGTCCACCTCATCACCTGAATGAAAGGTGCAATGAGAAAAAGCAGGAGGTGCTTGTTTGGAAACAGAGGGTGTCTCTTTGGTGTGCCAATATAAAACGTCCTCCTCGCCCTCCTCAAACACATCAGATCACCTTACTCTTCAAAGAAAGTTTGGCTATTACGAAGGGATCCCATCCTCTAAGAACTTAAAACAGATGTCTGAGCCTTTCCAGCAGCTGAGTTGCTGGGCAGTTGAACTTGTCGCTGCCAAAGAAAGCAAGGCAAGCTTGCGTGCTGACGTCCATGTCTCGGGGGCACTTGGAAGCCGTACTGCCTGCCTGGCCAACACCACCCCCGTGCAATAGGACCTGCTGGCAGCGTGCTCCCAGCTTCTCTCCCCCCCACTCTCCAAGGAATGTACACCAGGCTCCTGTGGTTCACGGCCATCCAAAGGTTTTTGCTATTTGGTTCACAGGTCTAGAAAACAGACTGCCCTGTTCTAAGCATCTGAGGATTTTTAAAGCCAAAATGCAGCTATCAAAACAGTCTGCACCGCCAGTTTGGGCTCTGTGCTCACTTTGCAGATCCTGTGTTAGCATTGCAGAGCTCTGGTTTCACAGCCTCGCTCACTCAACCTGCTGGTTGAGTCCCAGCCTGCAGCTCTGCCTGCCACTGCCTCCAAGGGGAAGGCAGTACGTGAAACTCAGCTTCCTGACTGCAGAGCCAATTAACCAAGAGCTGAGAAGGAAGAAAAGCTTTCACTTGGAGTATTTGTTCTCCGTGCAGCAAACACAGCACATGCCACGCAAGGGGCACAAAAGCTGGAGCCTCTCACATCGTTGCATGTAGATGATTTACAGCAATGCCTTCCAGACAAACAGAAGAACAGCTCTCACCTGAGCACAGCAGAAGCCAAGAACCATAAAACCATGTCTCAATGATTAGGTAAAAATTGACCATAGCACTGGAGGCCATTGAAAACCTCTAGACCGAAACCTTGCAGAAGAAAACCAGCAGCTTCTTGGTTAACTAATAACTGAGACCTGAAGGCTCTCATCTAGGCCTCCAGCTGATGAGGGAATTTACACAGCATCTACACACCAGGTGCCACGCAACCTTCTCGTATCCTGACCCACACAAAAACCCCACAGCTCACAGTGCATCACCACCTGACACGGGGATGCTGAGATGAGAAATGTGAAACTGCTTGCTTAATATCACGCGGTGAGCCGGGATCAGAGCTGAAGAGCTCTTGCAAAAAGCAGCAGTGTCCCAAAAGAAAGACCCAGAAGCACAAAGTGACTTCTAAAAAAAAACCATTATTTTTGACAATAATTTAAAATTCACCATAGAAGGAAAAAAAACCCTCTGCAAAATTAAAAAACAAAATTGTTTATTTTTTTTTCCTTCCATATCCCTCCCTCTCATCAAAAGCTCCCAAATGCGAAATGCTTGCTCTTGGGGCAGGGAAAAAAGCTGACACAGAAGCAGAGTCAGACCTGCAATTAACAAGTTAATGGGATGAACTGGGTAAAAGCAGTATTTTTGAAGCCTATTCCTTTAATGAAAGACATTAGACATTAGTTAAAAGCATAAACAAGTTTTACCTTGCACCCTGTCCTGCAGGGAAGGAAAGTGTCTTCAGAAGAGCTGTTGGTAGACAGTGCCTGTGCAAGAGAAGAGCTGGTGATAAGAAGAGCTCTCACAGCAAGGACACAAATAAACAAAATTTAGGGGCACTCATTTTGGAGCCTGACCATACTTGAAAAATGCCACAGGAACTTAAAGTTTCCTATGAAAAGCAGTGCAATGGTGAGGAGAATCATTCCATGCTTTCCTGGAATGAAATCCTTCATCTTGTAATGAAAGGATGGTCCTTGGACTTTGCAGGCAAGGGACAGACCTAGGGGCACAAAACCGGTTTGCGGAGCCTAACTGCTCTGTGATTACACTGGTAAGGCCTGGGGAGGACAGAGCATAATAGCAAGAAATGCTGTAAAATAAACCACAAACTTAAGAGGAAAATTAATATTCAAGTAGACAAGATAGAAAAGATTCCTATTGGATGCTCCTTTTCCCTACAAAAGCAGGAGGTGAACAAAGGAACAGAACAATCAATACAGGCAGAAAAAGGAGCGAGAAGTAACTTAAGGGAAAACTTATTTTTGCCATTGCAATTTCAGGCAGGCTTTGTCCGAGCCCAAGCACTAAGTGTCACTAAACAGGGACAATCAGCAGTGACAGATGTCTGCAAGCCTGCTTTATCTCAGCTTCACATCACAGGAGGCTGAAGAGTCGAATGAAAGCTGCTGGTGAAGTTTGTTCCTCCTAAATAGGCAGAAGTGAAAATGACAAAGCAATCCGAAGACAACCAATACACCCCCAGCCTTCCTCCTCCACTTCAGTGTTTGCTGCTTGAAAAGCAGTCTGCAGACTAACCAACAGGACAACCAGCAACAAAGGGAGGAATTCACCACACAGGAGACCCAGGCATGAGTCATGACCCTCAAATGCATTCAGGTAGCCGAGCTAAATGCTTTCCAAGCACAGAGCAATGGTCCTTCCAATCATATCTGAAAAAGAGACTTTTCTCCCTGCAAGAAGGGATGAGGGGAACTTCCATCTCATAGCAATGCAAAAGAATAAAGAGGAATGGAGAATTTAATGAGGTAAAAGCTTTCCACTGCTTGTCCTAAGGATTGCATCCATGATCTTCATAAGGGGCTCTCCTGCACTTCCCCACACCCAGCACCCCATGCCTTGTACATATTGGTTGCAGCTCATCATACCGGCACACCTCTTTGCAGCCCATTAACATCAAGAGGACAGCAGTACATTAAATGGCAAAAGTTTCCTGAAATCATCCTGAGGTTCCATGCTGCACGCTTGCTTTCTTCCAGTTTGGAATCACAGACCAAAACCTGGCCATCAGGGAGTATGCAACACACAACTTAACACACTGCCCATTTATGAATGGTTGCCCCTCCATGATTGTCTGTCACTAGCCTGGACTCAAGGACTGCTTTTGAGATGTCCCTGATATGCTGGGTCCTTACAAACCCATCAGTAGCTGCCCAGTCCTCTGGGATTCATGAACCCACTAAATCAAATGCCAGATGGGAGCACGTACAGCCATAAAGTCACCAGTTAAACACATCAGCAAGCCGAGGAGATTCTTACGCAGCTAACCAGGAAGGGTTACCTGGTTACCTCTTACCTTGTCCCCTATAGATGAGGGCAGTGTGAGTCAAAGGAACACCTCCAAACCTGCACGCTGTCAGGAGACAGAACAAAGGGCCACCTGCAGCAATGCATTACCAACAGTCCGGGATACGCCTGACAAGGACAGAGCTGCACAGGCACAGCCATGACCAAAGGGCACAGCACAGACACCGTGGGACAGAGAACGAGGCCAGAAGATCAGCCCATCACTTCTGGCCTATACAAAACACCCTGCTCTAGCCTAGAGTGCACAGGATACTTTCAGACCAGGCCTTCCATCTGCTGCACAGCTGCAGAGATGCAATGAGAAATTCTTACAGCATCGTGTGCAATCATGAGGGCAGCTCACGAATGGAAGAATGTTAATCAGTGGGGAAGCACGCTATCCAGATGAGACACTGGGGCGCACAGAGGTATAGCCACGGCGGTACGAGCAGTCCTTAATTCAATCTGCACAGTTATTTAGTGGCTCTGCTCTGAGCAAGTACAGGCTGTACTTTGATCTCTGCTGCCTCCTGCCAAAACTGGGGAAATCAGCAAGCCAAAAAGCAAGAGTCACAAAG
Source organism: Excalfactoria chinensis (assembly GCF_039878825.1). Taxonomy (NCBI): domain Eukaryota; kingdom Metazoa; phylum Chordata; class Aves; order Galliformes; family Phasianidae; genus Excalfactoria; species Excalfactoria chinensis. The sequence continues at coordinate 26,340,320 of NC_092830.1, read as the reverse complement.
ATATTTCAGCAGGCAAAAATACAACTCTGGGGTTGTATAAGCAGTTCTCCTCCTGAAAGACCCATAGCATTTCAGGAAGCACCAAAGTGCTATTGCAACTAATTACCTATACGTTAACTGAAGAAGCTGGTGTGTATTTTGAGATGGGTCATAGATGTGGATAACTGAAGCTTTGCTGCTCACACGCTACTCAAAGTGACACTCCTAAAGGGTCCCAAGTGCAGGCAGGTCTGGACCAAGCCCGGTAACTTCATGTGTGGTCACAGCCAGCACAGCCCTGAGCACAAACACTGCGCTAAAGGGGTGTCAGATGCACCAAGTCACGCCAGGCCTGCCCTGGACACAAGGCTCCTCTCTGCCACCCAGATGAATCATCTCTCACAGCATTTGTGTCACAGCATTTCATGAACTCTTCAATTTGGAATGAAATGGGCCTTTAAGGAGATCCGTGCTTCTGTCAGATTTTGGCTCAAAACCATCTTATTAGAGAAAGACAGATTCCTCGGGCTTGCCACATAGTTAACATTCACTTAAATCTCTTGTTTTTAAAGAAAACAACAGTTGAGAAAACGATGTGATAATTAAGCTGCTTGCAGTGGGAAGCAGATGGACAGTCAAATAACCTTTAGTTCGCCCCGTAGGGATGTACTGCAATAGAATCCGCAACAGAATAATGATTAATGCTCAAAGTTTAACGTTACAAATTTGATCAAGCTTGTTCCTAAAAGACATTTATTTTAAAAGACACCCTAATTCATTTCTTACTTCCCCACTTCCCTGTCCCTCTCTGTGCATGAGGACAGTGCACAGCTAATGCTATACAAGTGCAGCCGTAACCGGGCATGGCCAGGTTTCTTTTTCCTGTGTATACTCTGATCTTATTTTTGTTACACAAAAGCAACATATCTTCCTTTAATCTGCAGATAGATGCTCCAGCTCCTGTTAACAGTGCTTTATGCTCCATGGCAAGCACACGTGCAATGAACAGTCACAGGGTAAAGAACCTGGACTCAGGATTGGGCTCTGCTAATTATCTTCATTCTCCTCCACCTGCCACCTAAAACAAGACTTCATTAAAAGAAAGGTCTTCGAAGATTTCCAGCAGCCTGGACTTATTTTAACCTGAAAAAATCAGACCCTCCTGCATAGTACAGCGTGTTCTCAGCAATGTTTGCTCAGTGTGGCTAGGCAGCACAGCTCCACCTCCTGAATTATTTAGAGGACACATTTCCTGCAGCACCTCCCAGCCTCAGACCTCCAGCTCTGTAGGAGAGTATTCAGAGAAGCACAAACCCTGAACAAGCCCTCCCCAGCACAGAAGCAAGCAGGGCACTGCAGCTGTCTGATACAGAGATGGCAGCAGGCAGGAGTCACCGTGGGCACTGAGGGCAGCCATGGTCTGCAGAGACCAAGAGCTGAACGCTGTCACAGGTCTAGCTAAAAACATAGGAACCCTTGGTGCAGAGATCTTCCCAGGCCAGCACTGCTCACCACTACGAGCCCATCACCTTCAAGGAAATCATACTCCAAGGCAACATGAAAGCAGACAAAGTTTAGTTACATTCTCATTTCCCAGATCACACATTATTCAAATATACATATATATATATATATATATATATATCCCACATGACTCAAAAACGACAGTTTATGAGTGGGTTGCTGTCAATCTGTAGTATGCCGTGAGGTAATACCAGCTCTTTGATAGACAGTCTAAGATCTAAAATAAACCGCACGGGTTTTATATAGACAAGCTATGAAAACAAAACGAGTAAGAGACGCATCCATATCTAAGTGCTCTAAAGAAAACACAGGCAGCCAAAGCTCTTCTCTCCCACCATCACGTACTGTACCACCCAAGACTTACTATTTTAGGACTATTTCTGGTGCACTGATGGGAGAGGATATCTACAAGTCAGGCACACAACTATTCCACAAGCAGGTCTGTGTATGAATACCCTTCTTTTTCCCTTCCTCCATTTCTGCTTCCCATTCCTTTCCTCCACCTGTTCCTTGACTAATGCACAAGCAGTACAAGGAGTGCCTTTCACAACCTTCAAAGCAGGTACAGTGTTTTTATTAGCATTTACAGAAGACTTTCACAGCTTTTTTCACAGCTTTTGTCTAGACAGCCCTAGCACCTGGCTGCCGCTCATAGCTGGAACACCACAACACCTTGTGCCTGTATGCACTTAGTTTGTGTATGTTGGCTTGGTGGTGGAGCAGAGCAAGCACTGGGACTTCCACCAGTTCGAGGCAGTTGAGACAACATGGAAAACACACGGTTCATCACAACTCTGCAGCTCCCTACTGCATCAAAGGCCAAATGGCAGCAAGAAAATCTGGGACGGCGCTACCAATCTGATGGTTGGACCAGATGATCTTAGAGGTCATTTCCAACCTTAATGATTCTAATGACAAAGCCTTTAAAATCCATCCAGTACTCTCACTGCCCTGAAAGAAGGAGATTTAAAACATCTGTCGCCAAACTCCTCACATTTCTACTTGCTTCAGAAGTCAGGATGTTTTCCAATGGACGCCTTTCCCAGAAGGACACTCCACACCTGCGTCCTGGTGAAACTACACACCGTGTAACCACAGCCTGTGGTCAGCAGGCATGGATCAGTATCCAGGAGGATTCAGACCTTCAGTAAATTCCTTCACGTAACCTGTGGAGGTTTAAATCTTCAACAAACGCGAAAGGCAGCTCCTGCCTCCTAAACAGAGCATCAAATCTGAAGGAATCCTGCTCCATTTATGTTCTACGGAGGATGAAAAAGACATAATGACTCCACGAACAACAGGTTCCAGGTTGTGCACAGGACACCTGGCCCAGCACAGTTGTCTATGAGCAGCACTGAGCAAGGTGAAGGTCTATGGATTCTGCATAGGGCAGCCTAAGAACACTGCTGGAGCACATCATGGCACAAGCACAATATCGAGTAAAGTGATGAAGGAAAGCAAATGAACTTCTTCAGAACCCTTTGGGCACGAAGAAGGCGGTCGCAGCCTACAAAGACAAGGGCTGGTCCCCACCATCCTGGCTGAAACACTCTCCCTCCTTCCTTCCCACGAGGAACACAGGTCTGTGGGCACGGCGGTGACAGGCTGATGTGTTGGACTAGATGCTCTTAGAGACCTTTTCCAACCTTACTGGCTCTATGACTCCCAGCGCAGAGGCTCACCCCACACTTCCTGCACAGCAGCAGCCTCCCTTGCCCGGGCAAGCCCCGCTCCTGGGCCAGCCCCCCCCCTTCCCTGCCACCTCCCCAGGTGACACCCGCACCTGCCAGCGCCCCAAGCCCGTGCCCTCGGCAGGGCCGCCCTTCCCCGGAGCGGTGCTCCCTGCGCAGTCCCTCCTGCAGCCTCCAGCAGCCCTGTCCGCACGCTGCTCCTCCAGCCCCAGCGCGGTCCCAAACGCCGCTCCCCGCACCCCCAGCTCTATTTCAGTCCCAAACCTCGGCACACCCCCCCGCCTCGCCCCCAGCCCGCAACCCGCCTGCTGACAACCCTCGCCCCTCGCAGCCAGCTGTCGCTCAGGACCCCTTAGCACACACGGAACCCTCCGACCGGCGCCCCCCCGGGCTGCCTCCTACCTGGGCGGGCTCCACGCTGGCGGGCAGCCCCTCGGGCAGCGCCTGAAACAACATCAGGGCCATGGCGGCGCCGAACCTCCTCGCCATCCCCCCCACCCCCCGCTCCCCGCCTCCCCAGCCCGACTGCGGCCCGGGACGGGAGCCGAGGGGGCACCCCGCTTCTTGTCCCGCCTCCTTCCCATCGCCGATTGGACAGACGGCGCGCGACTTGGGCGGCTATTGGCTCGACGCGCCATCGCTCAGGGCAGAACGGGGAGGGGCGGGGTCTGCTTGCAGGGAGCTGCCATCTTGAGTGTGGCGCGGCGGAGAGGGGGCCCGGGGCGGTGTGATGGCCGCCATGCTGTGAGTGGCGGAACTGTCTGTAAGGGGGGTGTGGGCGCTGCCCCTCGTGCCCGCGCCCCGGCGTGGCGTGCAGCTGTCGCCTCGCGCCTGTCAGGGCCTCTCTGGTGGCCCTAAAACGCCCGTCCCCATCTGCTGGCCGTGTCTTCTGGCGGCTCTAAACCTCGCTCAGCCTCTGCAGTGCACACAGAGCGCCCACCCAGGCCCGGGGGGTTCAGCAGGAAACGCGCAGGGAAGTGGCTAAAATGGCCACAGCAGCAGCAAGCAGAAGCAGCGCGTGCTGTCAGCTGCACTGCTACCCCACGGCGGGCCCTGGGGATGGGGCAGCAGACTGCAATGGGGCAGCAGACTGCAATGGGGCAGCAGACTGCAATGGGGCAGCAGACTGCAAAGCCGCTCCTTCCCTCATCCTCCAAAACCCCGGCAGCTGAGCGGGGGCTGCTGGGGCCGCTGTGGGGAGCACGGCCAGCCCCTGCCTGGGCTTGTCCCGGGTGCAGGTGGCAGCGCTCGGGGATCGCTCCCAGCTCGTGGGCAGCGTGCAGGCTTTGTGCAGGCTTTGTGCCGTGCCGATCCCTGGGTGCCAGGCAGTCCCCACAGGGGATTGGCACGGCGATGCTTCTGAGATGCTCTGATAACGTGCTCAGAAAGAAAAAATAATCATCTGAGCAGCTTCTCTCCTGCCCCTGGGATTTTTCAATCAGGGCGATACTTGGGGCACACCTAACCCTGCACCCCTGCAAGCGTGGGTTGGCAGCAGTTAACCCGTTGGGCACACACCCTGCATGCTTAACCTGGATTAAGCACCTCCAGCAGCTCTTGGACGAGGTTCTGGGGCTGCTCATCATTCGTAGAAATCAATTTTGGTCTTCTGCAACTCACCAGCCCTGCTGCAGCCCAACAGGACGTCTTTGGTCTGGTTGTTATTGAAAGAAGGTTGTAAACATGCTGCAGCACCAACACCTCAGCCTTGCAGAGCTTCGCTCCCTTTCCCATCCTGTCCTGAAATTAGAAGTAGGAAGGAGGCAGAAGCTGGAGCATGGGACGAGCCCAGATTGGGAGTGACTCATCACTGGAGTGTAATTAACACCCGCAGCTCTTCGCAAATAGGGCTGAGTCCGGCACTGAGTTCTGGCAGTGAGGTTTCCTTCCTATTGCAGCAGTGTGATGCAGAGCTGAGCTGGACTGAACCTGGCAGCACGGAGCCACACTGCCTGCAGCCACCTGCCAGCACTCCACATTGTTCTGGAGCTGTGAGTGGCAGAGATGGCACAAACGCTCCCATGGAGGCTCCTGCTGCAGCTTAGAAACCTAGAAACCCTGCAATCTGAATGTAGGAGTTCAAACAGCAAGCAGTGATGTCTTCCTGTGGCACTCAACTGGAGAGACGTGGTTTCACATGCAAACAGAGAGCTCGCACCTTCCCTTTTTCCAGGGCAGGTATGACCTGTGAACCAGCCCCATCCAGGGAAGCAGGTACCCAAAGACCAGCCAAAAGCAGAGCCCACAGCTGATTTAAAAATCACATTTTATTTGCCATTCCCCATCTCTGCCATTTGCAGTGTGGTCTGTTTAGGGCCTGAGTTCATAACCCAATGGCTTTGTGACCCTCTCCAAGTGAGGGGGGCCAGAATGGCCAGAATCAAGTGTTCCCCAAGTCCTTGGTCCCACCATAGGGACAGTGAGGCACAAGATGGCAAGGCGATGCCTGGCTGTCATGATTAGTGCAATTTGCTGATTGCAAAATTCAGAGCTTAAAAACAATTATTTGTCTTTGGGATTGTGACAATCGCAAAGTGAATAAAACCTGAACCTCAGAGTAAGGCACAGTCATAGCACTGGTCCCAGGACACTGGGTCATTGGGGTGTTCCCCTACACAGGGGACTGGTCCTTTCCCACTCACCGTGGGGGAACCAGCTCTTGCAAAGAGGCCTCTGCATCAATTTAAGGCAGCAGTGTGGTTTGGGGTGGAGGAAATGGGAAATGATCCCAGATCCACTCCCACACTGGGTTAATGGGGGCTGCACCATGCATCCAAGCCCCACAGTGGCACACAGCTGGCAGTGGTGGATGGCTGGAGTGGTGCAATGGCTCCCAAGATAGCTTCTATTCACAGCCCTTTGTTAAAATAGACATATGGCACTTTGTCCCCGTGCATGGCCACGATGCTGTCCCGCAGCTCCGGCTCAAGGTCAGACAGCGCAAGGGAGCTGTGGGGAGAGGGGGCAGACATTGAGAACATCATCCTGTTCCTCCTGGGTGACCATCAGGACAGGCTGTAGGGAGTAAGAGGAGGAGGGGGGCTCCCGTGGGAAGCCATGGACAGGTACCATCTTTGAGGGAACAGGGCACAGGCTGCCGGCACCATGAATAGCAGGCTGCAGACAAAGGAGAGTGGGTGTTAGTGCTGGAGCTGCATGGTCCCAGCCCAGGACCCAACATAACAGAGCTCAGGTTGGAAGGAAATAAGCTTTGCCATCACTGCTGGGTGGGGGCTTTTTCCAGGGTGACTTCAGGCATCCTCCAGAGCCATGCTGGTTTTTTGAGATACTCACAACCCACCACACAGCAGCACCTGCAGCGGCGCGTGGAGAACCCGGATCCGCTGCAGGGGAAGAGCAGGGTCAGTCCTCAGCTGACTGCCACAATCCCACACCCAGAGCAGCAAGAGGGGCTCACCTGCATGAAGGGAAACTTCTCCAGCCGCTCCATGATGATGGGCAGAATGACTGCACGCAGGGAGAGGAGTGAGGGACCCCACCAGCCCATGCAGCTCCATCAGCACAGGCCAAGCCGAGTGCTGCAGGGCTGCAGTATGGATCTGATCCCCATCCTCATCCCACACTCACTCATGCCTGGAGCTGCCATGGTGATCCTGGAGACCACAACCTGTGCAATGCCCTTCACCGCTGCTCTCTGTGAGCAAGAGCGGTTGCTCAGCCTTGCTGATGCATCCCCATTCCAATATCTGCTCTCCCTCCCAAAACACTCACCCTGGAGTGCCCAAGCTCGTTGTTGTCTTCATCGGTCACTGAGATCCCATGGATAATCTCCCTGTGGGGACAGCAACTCAGCGGCCCTCGACTGTGCCACCCCTGGACTGATGCTGCCACCTTCAGGGTATGGCTGACACAAGGGACCCCCACCCCATGGAACACCCCAAGACTTCTGCAGCACCAGGACATCACAGACTCCAAAATGGACATCTTCACCCCCAAACCACCCTCCTTGCTTTGTTCAATGCTGGGCCACCCCACCAGCGACAATCTCTCCCAGATGCAGAGTGGTGATCACACAGATCCCATCCCACCTCTCCCATCCTCCCTTGGGGCCAGGGAGCAGAGGCAGACCCCAGGTACACTCACTGTTGCCTCATCATTGGGATGTTCACACAGTTGGCAGCAGCTACAGCTGCAAAAGGGACCCAGCGGGCAAGCAAGGGAGGAGCACGCTGCAGGACACAGGATGGGATCAGCATGGGGGTGGGATGTGGCCAGGAGCTGTTGCAACCCCATCCCTACATACCTTGGTGTAGAGGTTGAGTCCCACAGCAGTGGCCAGGGCTGCTGAGGTGGCTGTGACATAAGCCACTCCTATTTGCCTGGTTATTTGCAACAGATGCATGGAAATATAAAACACTGCCTTTGACACTGAGATCCTCTTCCTTTGGTGCCTGAACATCTTTTTGGTGCATCCCACAGGCACCAGGTGTCCCATCCCAGGGGCACACTTACGCCAGAGAGATGGGGGATGCAGCATTGCGGTTGGTGTAGTTGACGATGGCGTTGAAAGATTGGTTCACCCACTGCCAGAACACCACGGCTGGCACTGTCCTGCAGAGGGAAAAGGGCCCGCAGAGCGCCCAGGGGCCATCAGGGAACAGATAAGATGCCCTCTGTACCCTTGTCCTGGTGTCTGCTGGGGGAAACTGAGGCACTGCAGCCTGAGGTCAGGGACTGAAGCAGGGGCAGGGCTGGGAAATGAATGTGTTTGAGAGGGTCTTGCAGACAGCACAGGAAGAGGCATAGCTCTGAGGGGTTTGGGATGAGAATGAGATCCACCTGGCCCTCAGTGATGGGAGCAGCACGCTCATGGGGACAGAGGTGTCTGAGAGCAACCCACTCCTGAGCCCCAGCATTAGTGCCCCTAGAGGAGCTGAGGGCCATCCAGGCTGTGTCCCAACTTGTGTCCCCAGCTCTCACCGGTAGAACTGTAGCATGAAGCCAGTGATGGCCATGCCACCTGGCACCTGGAAGGACATCCTGCCAATGAGGTTCATCTTCTCACCACTGTCAGGGTGGAAGGCCGAGTCGTACAGTTTCTTGGCATAAAGCAGCTGCTCCTGGCTGCTCCCCGGCGGCACCATCCCAGCCCTGCAAGCCCGAAGCCACAGGAGCTCAGCCACGATAACTCAGGGCTCCCAAAAACCCAATAAACATCCACAAAACCACCTCTGACAGATCATAGAATCGTTTGAGTTGGAAGGGCCCCTTAAAGGTCACCTAGTCCAACTCTCCTGCCACGAACAGAGACATCTACAGCTCCATCAGGGTGCTCTGAGGCTGCACCAGCACTCGGGCAGGTGACGGGCACACCCCCAGCAGCACAGTGGTGCCACCAGCACACACTCACCTGCAGCCTGCCACCACGGCCTGCGCCCGGTCCAGCTCCCGCTCCGGCACCAGCACAGTGCGCGGGTCGGTGATGTTGAAGAAGTGCCGCAGCCGCCCCATGAAGGTGCTCTGGTCCCAGCGCGGAGCATCGATGTCGAAGCCGAGGGGCACAGCAGCCATTTTGGGATAGTGCTGTGTTGCTGCGGAGCGCTGCACTGAGTGAACTGCTGCAGGTTTATATTTAACGGCTGGGTTGGACTTTCAGCGACCCAGCACCCAAGGCGCTGCTGCCACCGGCCTCCAGCTGTGCTGCTGCAAGGCACTGCATTCTCCCTGCAGGGAGCAGCCCTCAGTGGGACTGCACGGCACTGCCCTGCAAGCGTTTCCCTCTGGGTCACTGCACAGCATACCCCCCACGTACATACCCATCCCCGGGGTATTGCACTACGCTCCGTGTCCCTGCAGCACTGCATGCCGCTGGCAGTGCCCGCGCTACTGCCTTACAGACAGCTCAGCAGCACAGCGCACCTCCCTACGGCACGGCACGGCACAGCACTGCACCCCGATAACTGCACACACCCCCACGGCACCTTCCACATTATGCTGCCCTGCACCCCACCGGCACCGCATGCTTCCAACGGTGCTACGTCGCATTCCCCCCGCCCCTTTAACGCTGCTGCCTGCACACCCGTAGAGCTGCACGACACCTGCCGACGTGCACTGCGCTGCTCCGCTTTGCACCGTGCAGCAACGCATCACGCCGGCAGCGCAGCCCCCGCTCACCCCGCGCGCCCCATCCCCACGTGGCCCTACCTGCGCGGCCCCCAGACCTTTGGCGCGCCGCGTGGCCTCCCTCAGCCAATCAGAGCGAGCCGAGAGGCCGCGCCCACCTCCCGGCGGTGGGAGGGGGCCGCGTGCTCTCTGGATGGGGGCGGGGCTACGATCGGCTCCGCCCCCTCCCGCGGGCCGCGAGCGCGTTCCGTACGTCCGGCGGGAAGCGGTGACGCGGGACGTAGCGGCGGCGTGTGTGACGCAGTTGCCCATGGTAACCCCGCTGCCGCGTAGAGGATGGTGAGCGGGGCGGGGGCGGCGGGCCGGGCCCGGCGGGACAGCGGGGAACTGGGGGGGTCCGGCGGGAGATCGGGGCGGTGGGGGTGCCGGGGTGCCCCTCGGTAGGCCGGGAGGGGGCCGCGTGGGCCGGGTAGGAGGAGATCGCTTGGCCTCGGGGCGGTGTGCATTTGGGGCGTCTGGCCCGAGGATCGCGGCTTGGGGGGCCGCGTGGGGATCCGTGGGTCCTCGGCGCCGGTGGGAAGCAGAGCCGCAGAGGCCCGGTTGGCCCGAGGAGAGGAAGAAGGGAGGACTGACAGAAGGGACCAGGCAGTGATGGGGGCAGCGCTCAAGCACCGAGTGCTGGGGAGAGCGTGGGGGCACCTGTGGCCGTGGAAGGACCATGGACAGGGCAGCCGGGGGAAGAGCTGGTGGTGTTGGCCCCAGCACAAGACATGGAATGTTGGTCCGGAACGGAACACAAGGATGCTCAGAGGGCTGGAGCACTTCTCCTATGGAGACAGGCTGAGGGGCTGGTGTGTACAGCCTGGAAAAGTTGGACCTGGGGAGACTTCAATATGGCCTTCAATATGGCCTTCCCAGAGAAGATGTGGTTTCCCCATCCCTGGAGGAATTCAAGGCCAGCTTGGATGGGGCCCTGGGTGGGCTTTAAGATCCGTTCCAACCCATCCGTTCTGTGTTGGTTCCTGGGGGCTGCAGAAATCGAGGGAGCTCCAGGAGGGCATGCGGAGTTGGAAGGGCTGTTGATAAATGGCCTTAAAAGGGGAGCTCAGTCTTGGCAAAGAAGCCTGGGTGAAGGAGCTGGGTGTTTGGGCACGGGTAGGGCTGAGACACTGCCCAGGGACTGGGAGAGACCTGGATGGGATGACCAGTTTGGGAATCACTGTACCGTGCCAGTCACAGTTGGCTGGCTAGGATAGGTTGATGGGATTTGGGTGCTCGGGTTTTCTGCCGTGGGCTGGGGAAATGGGGACAGCACAGACTGAAGAGAGAAGAACTCGTTGTGGGAAGGAGTAGAGGAACTTTGGTGCTACTGAGAGAAAGAGATGAACCAAGAAGGAAAGGAATGCTCAAGTGTAGAAACAAATTATTGAGAGGAACTGGAGCCTCACTGTATAAGATCTGGTAAGGACGGAGGACACTGCTGGGAGACAGATGTGTGGTGAGGGTGAAATGTTGCCTGTGTCAGGTTAGGGTGAGGCTGAATGATAGACGTGGGTGCTGGATGCTGCAGTAGTTGGGGTGGGACGGGAGATGCTGGTGGAATCCATCAAGGACTGTCAGGAAAGGATGAGTGGGGATCAGCAGAGGGGTGGTTGGGGAGCTGCAGCTGGGGTGCAGCATGTGCAGAGAGCCCAGGCTGAAGGAAATGGTCATGCGGGAAAGAGCTTCTGTAGCACAAAGCTGTGTTTTGTCCAGGAGCACTCTGGATTCAAGCTGTATTAATGCACAGGAGGAGGCATAAGTGAGAACAGCAAAGGCAGCTCCTCATCTTTGCGGAGTTAATTCTGGCTGCATCCCCACCTGCCGTGCCACAGAGAAAGAGATTGAGATAAAGTCTGTGAGACCTGCTCTATTTTAGATCAGGCGATGATGGAGCTTGTCACACCAGGCACCAAAGCCATCACAGGATGGACATCTGCTGTGGAGATGAAGGCAGCTGCCTCCAGCAGCGCCATGCTTTGTGGGACGCATTTGGCCTGCAGCTGCTACCAGCCAAATCTGCTCTTCTGCTTTGTGATGTCCTGATAAACTGGTGTAGTCTGGGATCTGGCTGTTGTTATGTGAGCGCTTTGTGCACGGGGAGGGTGGACTGGGTGTTTTCCAGTGCTTGTGTTATTTGGTACAGCATTTTAATGCTTCCTAGTCTATTTTTCAATTCTGGGAGTTGTTCTAGGAGCTGCAGCCTCTCAGACGGTGTGGGTAACGGACTGGCTGGGCTGGGCAGCAGGCTGGGGAGCTCTGTTACTGGCTCTCTGAAGTCTCAGCTTTCCCTAAAACTGAATAACCCTCCATGGCAGAAACTCTGGAACAACAGCCGATACATCCAGGGCAGCTCTGCCGATCCAGACAGCCTGACATAACAATGCACTGCTTGCCATCTGAGCTGCCATAGCTGCCCATGGGCGCATTTCTGACCCATCACGATTGCGCTGGTAACCACCGAAACCCCCTTCAGTTCTGCTTGCTCCTATTCCAGTGATAAGATGGTTAATGCTGTCGTTTAAATTATTTCAGTGCTCATCCGAGTAAGTGCAGAGGGGAAGTGCCTTGTTCTGCAGAGCATACCAGCACTTCTCACAGCTGTGAGGCAGGGGTGCTGGAAGGTCGTAGGTGGAGCACGGAGGGAAAGAAGAGCCATAAAAATGCATAGCATGAGAGATACGTGGCGCTGAAGGCTTTGGCTCGGTTGAGCAGCACATGTGCTGTGCTCACTGCAAGAGTGAAGGGAGATGTTACATGAAAGGGTAAGCAGCCTTCAAAAGTTTTGGAAGTGCTGTGTGAAGCAGAGCTTGCGGCCTGCTTGTCTTCACCAAGTGAGATGGTATGTTGCTGATGGGGGCTGGGGGACGACCTGAGTTTTTCTAAAGCTGTTGACTGAAGATGACATCGCTGCATCAAAACCAGGCCTGTCAAAGCCTGGCCCCACTGTGCAGCCGAGGAAACTGAGTCACGGAGTGGTTGGATGACACCAGGCAGATCTTGTTCAGAGAATGAAGGAGCAAAACGTGTAGTCAAACATCTTCCTCCTGGCCTCGAGCTCCCAGCTTTAACAAAAGCAGCAAGTATTGTTGCCTGCTGCAGGCGTACCTGCTGCTCAGAATTTTCCTTTGCCCCTTGTCTGACATGGAGGCTGTACCCAACCGACTCCATTAAAACAAACCATTTTCCAAAGCTTTAGCAGTGCTCTGCTGCTCCAGTTTCCTAGCAGAGTTGCACATCACTCATTTTTCATTTATTTACTGGTTGTGCGATAGCTTTATGGGAAATAATGTGCAAGGAGTGCAGCATACCAACAACTGGAGGAGGTTTCCAAGTACTGCGCTGCTGAAGGGGAGACAAAGCGGCAGGCATCAGCAATGCCCTGCACAGGGCAGAGCGCTTCCTTGAAGTCTGCAAAGAGCAGAGGAGTTTGCTTTTAATTATGAAAGGAGAACTCATGCTGGTGTTGGTTAATGCACCGAGAGAGTGAGTGCCGTGTGACCTCTCTGACAGAAAACTGTGTTAGTAGGTTTGAGCTGGAAGAGCTCTGTAGGTGACTCGGCTCCAATAAATGTGGGATTTCAGCACAGAAAAGAAAGTCTGCATTGAATGACACCATATGGTGGAGACATGCAGCAAGCAAATGATTTCGTTGGGAGTTCTGCCAGAGTAAGAAGTATTGAATAAACCGTGCTCAATAGATTAATTTACTTCGGTTGTGTTTTGAAAAAGGCTGGGTGATTTTATGACCATTAGTGACATTTGCAGTTCTGCAGCCGAAGATAAAGGTAATCAAACGTCATTCTTCAGGGCACCAGCTAATCAGTGCAGTTGTCAGGCCGGCTCCCCTCCTCCAGCTCTGTATGTGCAGAACCACACTCAGGACTGCAAATGGAGCCTCAAACATTCACTGCTGAAAGCAAGAGATTGGGCTCAGCAAAACCTCTTGTCCTTCCCCAGGCGCGTGACTCCTGTGTGACCGCCTGCGAGCACCGCTTGTCCCCGCTGCCTTCATCTGACTATTTAGAAATGGTGAACTGCTGCTGCATTGCTTGCTGAAAGTCGGTGGTGAGCAGGGCTGTGCTGTGCTCGGGGTGTGAAACAAGGAGACGTTCCCCCTCCGTGGTGAGAGATAACAGAGCGATAGGAGGAGGGTGAATTCGAGGCAGGTTTGAACTTGGCCCCTCTACCGCCAAAACCTCCTGGAGGACTGTAGGTGTGGCAGACACAGAATTAGCAAGAGAATCGTGGGCCGCTTTGTGGGTGTTGTGTGAAGTTTCTCCCACGGTTGTAGGGGAGGCACAAAGGGGTTGCTGGAGGACAGTGAGACACTGTGTGCTGCTGGGGAATGGAACCGGCACCTCCGCGGCTCATGAGCTGGCTGGAAAGGGCCAGGAGGTGAAGGTCTGACCCACGGCCATGGCAGTGGGGAGTCTGGGCAGGGGGGGGTGGGCAATGTGATCACAGTGGACAGAGAGGCGCAGGGTTTGTGGCCGTGGTGCATCTCGGTGAATGGATTCCATTTCAGCTGAATGCCCGCATCCACGAGATAAGAGATTGCTGGTGACGGAGGATGGTTTTGTTTAAAATTCATTATCTGAGCTTTGTGGTTAATAAAGTTAAACAGAATACATTTACTTCTCTTGCCTAATAGGAATCAACTGTGCTGTGCCGTGGCTTGCGGGCCGAGCTTTATCCATGCCCCTGTGTGTCCTGCCTTCAGTACGAAGGGAAATTGCTCTTTCCATTATGGTCTTATATTGCCAATCTGATACAATATTTAAACAGATTATCTCAATGCTCTGTTTGTCCCAAACCAATTTCTGTTTTGGCCTATAAAGCGAATCTTCCTTTCGGCGGCTTCTGTGGTACAGGATGTAGTTACATGCATCAACTAGTTCAAAAGGCCCATCTACAGCCTGGATTTAAAGCTGAATAAACCCACAAAAGCCTTAGCTAGGACTATAAATGTCACCGTATTTTTATATATGTCTGTATTTTCTTTTTTTAAGGAGAACAGGATTACTGCATGCAGCTATAACTGAACGTCCTTCGATAATTCAGTGGGTATTTTAAACCTAGCAATGATAGGCTTTCATAAAACCGCACATCCCTGTTTTCAGAAGGATGCTAATAAGATGGTTAGCTTCCCTTTCATGCTCAACGTGTTTATGAGTGCACTTACCCATTTAGTTGCATCTCTGAATTTAAAGCCCCGCTCTGATTTCACAGTAATTGTCAGGAGTCTTTTTTTCTTTTCCTATGTCCCCACTCACTGTCTGGAAAATGCCGTCTTCTTGTTGCTGACCCCATCAGTCTGTCTCCTCACAGTGCTTGTAAAGAAAGCCCTCTCCACCAAGGATAATGATGTTTTTAAACGAGCCAACCTGACATAGGACACATAGTTTGCTTAACCCTGATGTGACCAAGTGGCAGTCGCTGGCTGGCCATGCCCTGCCTTGAGTTGCTCCTTATGGCTGCCCTTCTCCAAAGGCTGCACACGCTGCCATGCTGTGCTGCTCATTACCCAAACAGCATCTGCAGTTCCCTTCTCTGTTACAGATGCCGCAGTCTGCTTAGTCTGTGCAGCTGCCGTGCTGCCCTTGCAATTCTGCTGCCATCCCTGCAGCTCCTCTGCCAGGACCCATCCTGCTCCTCACCCCACCTGTGCTCCCTCCTTGCTCAGGGTACGTTTGCTTGCGGCACCGCCTCAAGGCCTTGCTCCTCTCCCTTGGCATTTGAGTCTTCTCTTTGCACCACAGTTTCCCATTTGGTGGCTTTTTTACCCTATGTCCGCCATGGATATCAAGTGGCTGTTTCCTGTCTCTCATTGGGCCAAGTTGGTTTCAGCGCCGTGTCTGCAAGCACAGAGGTGCAAATCCAGTAGCATGTGTGCAAGGAGGGTTGCTTGTCCCTTGTAGTGCCTGCACGCTGCAAGGAACTCAGCTGAGTTATTTTTTTCCAGGCTACCAAGCTGTCAGGAAATGCTTTTTGTCTTCCTAACTGCTCACAACAACAATAAAAAAAACCCAGTAAGTATATTAGAAACCAGTCTGTGCCCAGCATTACTTAACCTTAAGTATTCACTAATTAGGGAGAAAATGCTGGGTGCCAGTAGTTAATAATATTTACAAAATACTAACAATTGCAGTAGCCTGGGCTATTACTTGGCTCTCAATTCAAGTTGTGTACACAAACCATGTAACCTATGCTGGCGGTTACTGAGATAGAGTCCACCTCTCTGTGTTGGCCTGCTTGTCTTCCAGCCTTTTAAATCAGCTTACTTTATACCTTAGAGAATACTTTTATTTCTATAAATATCCTCCTGTCCATTGGCTACCCCAGATAATCCTGCGATCAGCCGTGCAGCGGTGTCACTCGAGCAGAATATGGAGCGATGCTGATCGTTCTCTTGTAGGCTGTCATACTGGCCCAGAAATAGCATCTGTCTACAATGGGAGCAGCTCTATTAACATTTACAACAGTTCCTTTTCCCGACCCCTGGGAATTGCTCCCTGGTAGATAAGCAACACTTGGTAATACGTTGCTTTGCGCTCGCTGTTTCGGAGTTGAATTCTGAAACATAGCGGCTCCTAATCCTGATCTGCTCTGGGATGCCCTGCTCCACTCTTAGCAGTGCTGCGAATAGGATTAGCATTGCAACAACTTCTTTTTTTAACCATGAGCAATAAACTGAAATAATGGGGCCTGGTTCAGAGCCCTCTGAAGTCGGCAGCGGCGCTTTGATGGGTCCGTGTTGGCTTGGGTCAGCCTGTAGGAATGGGAAATTCACAGCCTTTCCTGGGAAGGGGGTAGAACGTGTGAATTTTAGAGTTCCTGCTCTCGTGGGGAGCTGAGCTCTGTGTATTTAAAGGCCAACAAATGCAGCCATAAATCTGACTGCAGGTGAAAAAATGTGCGGCGTGAGTCGGGCACTTACAACTTGTGTGTTGAAGGGTGTGCAGGCACTGGGGGCCATCCCATTGCTGGGCATTTTTCCTGCCCTCCACCCCAGCATTGCTAGGCTGGGGGAGCTGCCTGCACTCACACAGCATGGCCCATCTACCTGCTGCAGCTGCACAGAGCCAGCTGTGGGCACCCGGCCTCGGCATGGGGTGTCACAGCCTGGGCTGCAGGTGATGCATGCGGGCATTGACCACCAGCAAGCAGAGCCTGCTCCTGATTAGCACCTTGAGCTGGGCCTGGCCTCCCAGGTGTTTAGCTGAATTTCTGACCCTCAGCTTTCCACAGAATTGCAGTCACAATGGCAGCCATGCAGCATTCTACAAATATCCATCACACAGTTTCAGTAAGTTCCTCCTCTTCTTTCACGCTGTGTATTTGTGAGCTACATCTGCTAATTAAATAGATAGCCAACAGATTACTTCCAAATCCAAAATGCTTGGAGGGGATGGATCAAATCTAACCTATGTTTGGGTCTGGTGTATTTTCACACCGTGCAATGAAAGCTTTGACATCATGACAGATAGAGCCACGTCCTTTCCAAACTGCACTTTGTGCAGCAGCAGCATCCTGAGGACAGGCTTCTGATTGCTGTGATCTGGAGGGGATGGGGAGCAACCTTCATGGCTCAGATAGTCCTCAGCTCCCAGCAGGAATATTTAGAGGGCGCAGTTCCTCTTAGCAACAAAGCACTTTGTGACATTTAGCTAATTTTGCCCTTGCAGGTCGACAGGATTTGTTGTCTCTGTTTTGCAAATGGGAGAACAAAACTGCTTTAGAGGCGGGTCCCCGCAGCCCAGGCTTGTGCTGATATCTGTACTTCTCATGATTGCCCTTCGAGACATGGCAGTGGTCTGTGGGAGGCTGAGCAGGATCCCGAAGGCTCCAGAAGGAGCTGTGGGTGCATTTTCCCTGGGGTTTGCCCAGGCAAACAAGTTTCAGGAGCATCCGTGTATCTCAGCCCTTCTTCTGCGGGGCTGAAGGTCCAGATGGAAGGAGAGTGATTTGCTCCCTGTGGTTGCACGTCAGGATCTGGACCATTTTCCATCCATTTCAGAAAGGTGCAGGTCTCTGACAAAAGCTTGGGTGTGCTGCTGTAACGTGCACAGTTGTAAATGAGCTGACCTGCATATTCTGTTTCCTAATCCTGAGTGATACTGTCAGCTCAGAGAGCTGAGCCTGGCTAATGACTGAAATCCACTGTGCTTTTCTTAGCGAGGACGTGTGGTGATCTGAGATAGCTGTTAAGTGCTACATCCTGAGAATCAGAACTGCACGTGCCCCATGGGTCCGGCATGTTTTAGACAGATAAACGGGGTTTGAGATGATCAGGGAGTTACTATGAAAAGAACTGATGTCAGGTATGCCGTAACCTACAGTTAACTAGGAGGGAGATTAAATTAATGGGGTTTTCCCTCTGATAAAGATAATGAAGAGCTCGCAAGGACTTGGTTTGCAGCTCCTACATGTAATATCCTTAGGCACTGCCTTCCTGGCATAGGCAGTGCCAAACATCTTTGCGACATGAGTGATGCAGCCAGTGGTACATCACACTGAGTGGCATTTGTGCTGCCTGAGACCTCACTGATGCTCTTGGAGATGAAGGAGAATTGTGGGGAAGGGGAAGAGTAGGAAAGGAAACAGGAAGAGGGTAGGGGTTCAGTCTGTCCTGGAATCCAACACTGAACAGAACCTGTTTTAAGGGATGGGTTGCACAGCCTGGTGGGGAAAGTCAGAGGGGAAATAACAACTACAGCCTCTCTTGCTAATTTAGGGTTTACTGTCAATCCTGCGTAAACTGAAAAGCACCCCAGACCAGGAGGTGAGGATCCTCCTCTTGGGGCTGGATAATGCAGGCAAGACCACACTCCTGAAACAGCTGGCGTCTGAGGACATAAGCCACATCACACCAACACAGGTGAGGAAGGCCTTTATCTTACATCCAGCCAACTCCAAACATCCTGCATATCATCATTCCCTCTCTGGTACCTCTGGCCCCCTTTCTTTGAGCATCAGGGTTGGGGAGAGAGATGTCACCCATCAGAAATGCTGCAGCATTGCTCCTGTGTTGACCAGAGGAGGTTGCTAGAGAGCTATGGGAGATGCTTCCCCCCACCCTGTAGCTGCCTTGCAAAGCTCCCAGCCCCAACACCCTAATTCCAAGTCCCAGTCCCCTGAGTGCTGCGGCAGCACGTTGCCAGCCCACGCCACATCCTGTTTTTCTACTTGAATGCCCTTTCAGTTGGTGCTTTAATTGATGAAATGGACCCTTCAGACATGCAGCTGTTGCTCTTTTAAGCCTGGCATTAGTTGCGTTGTGTCGAATTGAGCTGAGACCTCTGGCTTCACGTGAGCTGGGACTCTCTACTCAGCTTTCACAAGCTCAGTCCTGCTTCTCACAGTGCCCTTGTTTTCTCCTTATCTGCAGCTCTCCCACCTCTTCCTGCACCCACCCTGCTGAGCCTTTCCAGGGTACTAACTGCATCATATGTTTCCATAGCCATGACAGCGTCAACCCTTGACCCAGGAACACAGGCCAGCTGATGGTTCAGTGGCTGTGTTCATTTTCACCAGTGTCTCTCCCGCAGCCGATCCATCTTTATGGCTGCCTGGCCCATCTCACAGCATAGTGCAGGCATGGGATATATAAGGTGCTAATGCCTGCCTGTGAATCTGATCCAGCCGCTCAGGTTTATGCTCTATGTGCCTTTGTTTCTGCTCTTTCCAGGGCTTTAACATCAAAAGCGTACAGTCTCAAGGCTTCAAGCTGAACGTATGGGACATAGGCGGACAGAGGAAGATCAGGCCATACTGGAGGAACTATTTTGAAAACACTGATATCCTTGTAAGTATTGGCTGCAGTTGAATGCTGTCTTCATGCAATCCATGATCTTGGCCAGAAAGGAACAAGTAGCGTAATGTCCCAGTTCTCAGCAACACCATTGCCATCATAACAGGAGTTATTCCAAGTGAAATGGCAAGATTGGTTGGGTGCACTAAGAAAAATACAGTGATGTTTGGAGAAGCCGTTTAGTTGTATGTTTTTACTTCCATGGAACGGTGCTGGCTGTTGCCAGTTCCTTTCTTCTCATCTCAGGCTCTTTCAAATAAGCGAACATCAATAACCTGTAGTTTTCCCATCTATGGCTCTTTTCACTGGAGACTCTGACAGCCTGTCATGGGTATGAGCGACTTAAGCCTCGTGTACGGCATTAGGTCAGTATATGTATTTTATAGTTGGGGAAACCGAGGCACAGAAGAGTTAAATGTTGTGTCTGGAATCAGACAAGAAGGCTTCTGGCTGAGGGACACAGAGAGACCCCTTGTCTTTTCCTTTGGTCCTTTCATCATTACACTGTCCTTTAATGTTTTTGACATCTTAGCTGCAGTTACCTTACAATTAGCTACAGTTGACTACCATTATAATTACACTGTGGGACCATGCCAGAGCTCGTTACCCTGGGACCTTCTAAGTGCTATCCTGACTAGTTTCAAAGAGCACCTCTAAGATGCAGCCACACGTGGCAGGATGGAGACAGTCTGGGGGCTCCAGGCCCACCCCCCTGCTAAGCACTGTTGCCAGTGGGAGCAGAGAAAAAGCCATTCTAAGCAAGGTCTGCAGGCTCCCATGGGAAAGCAGGAAGCTCTCTCTGAAAGACGCCCTTCCTCCCTTCTGTCTCACACACACATACATACTCACTGACTTGCTGGGAGCTTCAGTTCACTTCCACAGTGAGGATCAGTGCAACTAGGAGTAGGGCTCTTTGCTCTGAGGCTCACGTCAGGGTCCTGAAGGGCCTGGCTGTACCTGCAGGCTTAGAAAACATTGTCCAAATGGGTAAGTTATTTAAATAGGTGTAAAAAGTCCCCTAGTCTCTTCTGCAGAGCCTCTTTTTCCAGTGTTAATTTGAAATCAGATGTTTGAAGGCAAGCTCCATGGCATAAACCTGAGTGGCTGCTTTTTCAGGGATTAATGGTGAGATCTTTATAAAGAGAAAATGTCTGTTTGAAAAACTAGCAGGACAAACTACATATACCCTTCTGTGGACGTCAAGAAAACATGGCATGGCTGCAGTTCTATCATGCCCACTGAGTCTGAGCTCTGCAGCTGCTGGTGGGGTGAATGTAGATTTGCAAATCAAAGTCAACACTGCAAAGCAGCAGCTAGGGGATCTTTGCTCCAGCAGTTGTTCAGACTGCAGAGGCTGCGCAACTGCAAAACAGTGCCTGTGAGGCTCTGCTGGCAAAGCAATGAGCTACGCTGGTCTGTAGTCTTCCCCCCTTCCCAGGGTGTGCTGCAGGAGAGGTGTAGAAATAAAGGTGAATTCAAAGACAGAGGATGAATACAGCTGTGTTCCCAGCCCTCCTCCCACTCTAGCTAAAGCAACATGCAGAAGAAACCTTTCTTTTCATACAAGTAAGATAGTTGGTAGAACCAGAGTCAGTTTGGAGGAAAGCAGCAGTGTGAATTCAGAGAGGGAATAATAGATGTGCATGTGGACATAAGCCTGCACTCCCTACCTGCCAGGTAGCAGCCAGTCCTGGACTGTCCGCACGTTAGTGCAGTGCTTTGCCACATCGGTATGCACCAAAACTGGGATAGCAACAAAAAGGATGAGATCAAGTTCTCCTGCCAGCTCTTGCACCCCTTAAAGCCAGTAATTCATCTCCTCATGAAACCTGGTCATGCCTCTGTAAATTGAGCTAACAAATCCCTTGTATTATTTCCTCATCCAGCCCCACCACTTGCAAAATTTCTGCCCAGCTCACTTAGTCCAGGTTTTGTTTAGGCCTGCTATTCAAAGGAGACACCCACCCTTACCTGAGTTTCTTTCTCAAGCTCCAATACACTACTTCAGGGCTGCTCAAACTGGCAAACCACGTTACAAAACACTAGAGCCAGAAACAAGCCTTGTGTGGGCCTAGCTGCAGAAGAAAGATGGAAATAAGATATACCACAGTTCCCAGGACCCCCCCCGCTTCCGCCTTCTCCTAAAATATACTGCAGAAAGCAGAAAGGACCCTTTAAAAAGCATTAAAAAGCAGGAAGTGATTGCAGATTCAAATCCATGCAGGTGCCTTTGAATGAGTGCTAGGTCTTGCATCACACACCTGTGATATTTGGAAGCTTAACCCAGGCAAATAAGGTGTGGATATCTGGCTGATTGCATATTCAGACAGGCACCTGCAGCTATTTGGCACAGTGGTTTCTGGTTTGGAATTAGGCACTCTGCACATACTTTACCTTCTCTGCTGTGCTTTTGTGGCTTTTGCCCTGAGCACTGTGTCTCTGGTTCTCATCTTGCAAGATAGTTCCCTAGCAAGAAACAGCGGTGCAGGAGAAAGCCTGGCTGGCTGTGACATGGGACTCCTCCTTGCCAGTTAGAGAAGCACCATAATACGTAAGGTATCACCTTTTATCTAAGAAGCAGCACTCTAATATTGCATTCACGTGTTGCTAAGCTTCCCCTGAGATGTCCTGAAGGAGGAAAGATGATAATCAAGTTTCACAACCACCACTCTACATCTTTCTTTCTTTCTAGTCCATGCTTCCTGCCTCAAATGGGATGCAGGGGGGTGGGTGCTTGGGAGGGGCAGAGAAGATGGGTGTAGCTGATGCAGTACTTTTGCAGGTGCTTGGGATCACACTGCAGGGAGAGGCTGTGTCACGCATGCTCATGGGCTTTTCCCCATCACGTGGCACCAGGCACATGCACTATTGCAGTGTCCCTGCACAGCTGCATCCAACCCTGCTATGTATGCATAGGGTCTCTCAGTGTGCATCAGCCACAGGGAGGACCAGGGACCACAGCTGATCAGCTAAGAGGCCAGTGAGCTTGCAGAGATTCCTCCTTCTCAAGGCTGGCACACAGATTCTCCAGCTTTCATCTGGTCCCATTTTAAACAACCCTAGCACTGCTCACTGAGGGTGTACCTACAGCTTAGTAAATAGTGCTGCTGGAGATCTTCCCTCCCCCTACTGTTTGGTCAGAACTATCCTGGAGGCATGGAGTTTTGCGCTGAGACTGCCTGCAAGGATGCCATTTATCTTGATGGCAGGGTGCTGTGCTCATCTATTCCCTCAAAACCAGGCTGACACTTGCTCCCTGTAAGCTACCAAAGAGCATGCAGATGACATCCTAGCAGCTTCAGTCAGCACTGATGAAGAATGGCAGGGGCTGGAAGTGAAAGACTCGGTGTTTATCTCCAGTCCTGTCCATGTCTGCTGCCCCAGCAACCTTCCCCTTCCTATACGAGGTGATTCTTGTTTGGATGTTATACAGAGGTTCCCCAGTTTCTTTAGTAGTTTGTTATGTGTGCTTTCTGAATTACAGTAGTGCTGCTAGAGGGAGAGAGGAAGGGTGGCTGGATTTACTGATCCCTTACCTAGTGGGGTCTTTGAAGAGCCTTTTAGCCTGTGCAGGAGGCATTTACAAGAGGAAAGCAAGACATGGCATGCTGCTGGAGTGGGCGGGGACCCTCTACAAAGGCAGGGAGCCTGCAGGCTGGAGAACCACCCTCACCCAGGGTCAGATGTCTGCCTGGGACCTCCTCATAGACTGTGAGATGTGGTGCCCAGCTCCGAGGAGATGGAAGAGCTCTGTGGTCAGACTTCAGGAGCCAGCTGCTGCCTGTCTGCTCTGCCACCCTTAAGGACAAGCTGACAGCTGAAGGCAGAGTCTTGCAAGCTGGATCCAGCCATTGTCCCCAGCCACCTGTTCCAGGAGGTCGTGGTAGGACAGAAATGCAATGTCACCAATATATTCAAACTTCATCTGTCCCCTGAGCACCGTTATATGCCACGTTGGCTTATGAGAAGGTGACGTGTTCTGCTAGAAAGCAGCTTGGTCTATTCACAACACTGCAGCACTGTTTGAATGACTGTGTCTGGATCCCCCACATTTTGCCATCCTGTACTCGACTTCAGCCTGCAAGATGGCAGTCTGTGGAGATGCCAGGCAGTCTCCTATTCTCTTCAGATAACACGGAGCTGGTAAAAGCATCCCCAGTACTGCCGCCAGCCACTTTCTGATCCTAACCACATGGCTGTCCACTCCCTCTGGTTTTGAAGAAGGAGGTTTCTCTCTAAACGTCATGGTGTTTTGCCAACACTTGGTGTATAAATAATACTGAGTATCTTTGTGGCCAAAACCATAATTATTAGGCTTAGCTCATTTATATGATACTAAGGAAGAGTGTCTTCTGGGAAAAGTAACTTTTTCCCCTCATTTCTTTTTCAGATCTATGTCATTGACAGTGCAGATAGGAAGAGGTTTGAAGAAACAGGTCAGGTGAGTTACTTATGCCCAGCTTCCTTTGAAGTAACGGAGTGCTTCTGAGTGCCCCTTGCTCACAAAACTTAGGGAGATGATTTTGTTGTTTATGAGGGAAATTTGCATTTCAAGAGAGACTTGCCTTTCAACATCAATGCAGATTATTTTGGTAGATGTGAAACAAGGAAAATAGGTAGCCTAATTCCGTTTAAATAGAACGGTTTTCATTAAAACTATACAAGAATAGCAAACGGAGCCCAATACTGGAAGAAAAAAAAGAAATAACACAAAAACTTTTCTAAGTCCTTTAAACCTTGCCAAACCAAGACCCTTAGGAATCTTATTTCCTTATTTACGAAGTTGAAATGGAAATCATATTGACTTGATTGTCTTTTGGATGTAACTGAAAAAAAAAAAGAACAACAAAAAAACAACCCAGGAAAAAACTTTGTGACTAGAACTGGCTAGAAAAGAAGATTTCCATTCTGCAAAGTTTTGATGTTTTGTAATGGTTTGTGTTTTAGGATGGAACAAAAAATAGGACACTTGAACTTTCTGGTATAAAAATTGGCAAGTGACGGTGTGTCAAAATACCTGCCAGCAGATTCACCCCTTGAAATGGGAGTCAGAAATGAGGGACTAAACCTAAAGCCCTCTGTTCTGCCTGCTTTGAAGGAGGCACTTGATCTTTTGTCTCTGGAGTCTCAAGGGCACACCCGAGCAGAAGGGCTGCTGGTTATTCGAGGAGCAGGGGAAATTTCTCTCCTGTTGATGCCGTTTTGTTTTATTATCAGCAATTAAATATTCGTTAGGCAAAAGAGAGGGGGGGAAGCAGAAGCGTAGAGCACTTGCCTGAGTCAGGTGGACTCGGGCTGGAGCCCTCACATTTCCACAAGTAATCTGATTTCTATAAATCAGCCGTGTCAGATGAAAGAGACCTATTTGGTTGAAAAATTCCTGGCCAACTCTGTTTATAACTCTGTTCTCTCACCCTCATTTCCAAACCAAATATTGCTTTTGAGGGGATGAAATCGGATTTCCACTGCAGTTTAGCATCTCCCTGACTGCGCTCTTTTAATCCAAAAGTTTCTGGTCAGTGAATGAAAGATATCAGGACAGCATATGAGAGCAGAACCTTTCCAGCTAAATAAGGAGCCCACAAAAACCTCATCTACTCATCTCTCTGCAATGCCAGCAGACACTACAGGTTGAAGTTCTGCCGGGTTTGCCACACGCTTACACACAGGGAAGCAACTTGAGGCTGTGCTTGTTTCACATGAGGCCATTGCACAACCCTAGGCATGAAGTATTTCAGCCATCACAGATCTACTGCAGATTCAGATTTGGGCTATTGAGAGACTCTCTTTGAGTCATTCTGTTTAGAATGAACAAACCCATTTCTCAGGATGCCACCCAATGCGTACTGTGCATATGGAGCTAAAATCCAGCTTGCAGAGCTGACCTAGCTTGTCTTCAGCTAGCCAGTGCCTTCAAAAGCATTGCCGCTTTCTTGTGGGATTTCCATTTCTGGGCGAAAGGAAAAAAAGAAAAGAAAAAAAGTCCTCTGCTGCTCAAGTTGCAGTTTATGGAACTTGGAACAAACTCCTGAAAGTCATTATTAGCGCAGATATCAGGGCTGGTGTCAGCGCCTGCTCAGGTACAAATGCCAGTCAGGCAGTAACTTAAAACAGATTCCTCATCCTGCCAATTTACATGTTTTGCTGCTGTTTCATCAATTTTGGTCTCTGGAGAGCAGCGACTGGTAAAACACAGAGCTGTAGCCTTTAAGGCAACTGCTAATTTCAGACTAAGATGAAGATTTTTGTAACCTGTAATTGGAAGAAGTAGCTTTTGAACCTTGGGCTCGGATGATTGTATACATTTTTCTTCTCTTATAATAAGAACACTGGAACACGCTCTTCCAGCATTTGCCCTAAATATATTTCTAATTAGAGACAACCACTGGTGGTTGAAGATTTTCTTCCCTTGCCTCCCTCCGCCTTCCCCCTCACCCTACTCTCTTGTAAACGATATAGGAGCTGGCTGAGCTTTTGGATGAAGAAAAGCTTGGTGGAGTCCCCGTGCTCATATTCGCTAACAAGCAGGATTTGCTGACGGCTGCCCCTGCTTCAGAGATTGCCGAGGGACTGAACCTACACACAATCCGTGACAGAGTCTGGCAGATCCAGTCTTGTTCCGCTCTTTCAGGAGAGGGAGTACAGGTGAGGCACCGGAGAGGGCTGGTTGTGCCAGCAGGCCATCTGCAGAGAGAGATCCTTGTCTGTGGATCTGCAGGGTGGGGCAGGACTGGCTGCATCTCAAAGGAGGGTCAGCAGGGCCAAACACTCACTGCTGGGCCAAACCCTCACTGCTCACAGGGGTCAGTATCTCACTCACCTCCTGCATGGAGGGGAGGGGCAGCCATGGGCCCTGGGGACCTCTCTGTCCCTGGAAAAGGGGGAGCCTTCGCCTCCCCACCTGGGACCCCTTGACCGGGCCAGATGAAGACATTGATTTATTTTAAAGAGACTGCTGTCAGGTTAATCATTTTCACAAAACAAATCGCCTTCTACTATTAACCCCTTTGACTGTTACAAGTGTGCACTTTAGAAATCTGATTTACCTTCACTACTAATGTCATTTGGCGTTTTGCTCAACCCAGGCGCCAGAGAAAATCCGATCAATTTTTCTGATCTGAGAAACAGGAGAACAGCACGTGGGGCAAAGACCGCTTCTAATGGCAGCATGTGGGACGGCACAGACCCGCACAGGGGGCTGAGCTGTGTTCCTGAGCTGAAGTGTAATAGCTGCGCCTTGTGCTCCTGTGCTGTAGCCAGTTCCTGCAGCATAGCAGCTCTTTGTAATGTAAATGGGACCTAGGTTTGTTTGTTTCACTCTTAGGCTTTCCTGAATTAATGAAATATTTGCAGCGCTCCCAATCCGAGCGGTCAGGATTATTCCCTTCGCTGATACTTAAAGAAACAAAATCATGAAGCCATTTCTCTCCGCTGCATATTCAGTGAATTCCTTATTTGCAGATGCTACAGAGCTCTTCAAGGTAGCCAGATCTCAAGCTGAGTATGAAAAGTCAGAGCAGAAGCCCACAGTACTGAGTGGGCAGTAAAATGGCAGATGAAATTCAGTGCTGACAGGCGCAAAATAACGCACACGAGGAACAACAACTCTAACTAGACATATATGATGATGGGCTCTAAATTAGCTGCCATTACTCAGAGAGCAGATCACTGGGAACAGCAGCTCAGTGCTCAGCAAAGGCCAAAAAGGAAAAACCAAATGCTAGGGAGTTACCAGAAACTAGAAAAGGAACTTTCCAGAAAACTCTCTTCTATAACAGAATAAAGGTGTGGTAGGCTCCAGCCTTGAACATGACATTCCTTTCTGCCTCTGTTCCCATCTAAAAAGACTTCAGCAGCAGTAAAATCATAGTCTAAGAAGAAATTAGGCTGAAGGGTCTTTCACTTAAAACATGGCTAACTGAAAGTACAAAAGAGGATGCTGAGGGCCTTGTCCATTCAAGCTGTAAGTATCTCCAAGCATGGAGATTCCCCTGTCTCTCTACATAATCTTTTCCAGCACTTAACTACCCCCATCCAGAAAAATATTGTCCATACATCTGCATGGAAATATGAGAGATTTGAGGATCTTCTTTTGAGATTATTTTGGGAATGATCAGCAGTACAGAGTGACATCTGTAAACAAGGAGAATAAATAGATCGGGATTTGCAGCTTAGAAGAGAGAGAGAGGACAAAAAGTGAGAATGTCTTTGGGGTTTATGAGATACAAAAGTGACAGATAGACTATGTGCTATTTTTTCCACATTGCTAGAGGAAGGAGGTTCCTAGTGAAGCAGTGATTTAAAAGAAATAAAAGCTGCTTCTTTGCTAGTTGCATAATTGAGTTGTGGATCTCTTTGGCTGAAGTTGTTGGGGAGACCAAAGGTTCCAACCGGAGGTCGATTGGTTCAGAAAAATAGTAAGTGAATTTCTAAAGAAGAACTCCTTAGACAGGATCTGGGGATAACTTTTGAGTGAGGAACAGCCTGGGCCGTAGACTGTGAGAAAGAACCCTGTTCCTAGTTGTTCTGTCCTTTGGCATCCCATTGACCTGACCCCTTACAGTAGATACTTAGCTTTGAAATTCTCAATCTAACATTTAGACCTAAATGTTGCAGATGGTGTCCTTCAAAGGCCCATGGTTAGCTAAAATACAAAGTGAGCTGTGTTGTAACCAAACCTGTGAAAAGCTTCAACTCTGCAACCCTTATTTTGAAGTGGCGGTCTTAAGAGGGAGATGTGTTCTGCAGTGGCAGTGTATGTTGAAGTTCAAAGGAATGTGATCATGATCAAGATAGAGAAAGCAAGGTTACAGTTTCAGAGGGTTGCAGACAAATGCAGGCTACCTGCTTCCTTCCTCCAGGACCTCCTCTGTTTTATCTAAGTCCAACTCATAAGGGCAGTAGAGTGGCAGGTGAGATTCTGGGAGGAGTTCTGGATGTGGAAGAGCTACATGACAGAAGATGGCACTTTCTGTTGATGAGCTCTGAAAAATGCCTCATCTCCAAACTGATCTGCAGCTCTCTGAAGTGCCCTGCCCACTTATTTGTTGCTTAGTTTTCCTTTCTGTGCCCTCTCCTCAAAGTGTAGTGCATCTTCATATACATTCAATTGACCAGAATATAAGCCCAGTGTTCTAACCCAGAGAAATTAAATCTAGTTCTGTACTTACTTCCAGAAAACAGAAGAGCTAAATTAAAGTATTTGCAGCCCTATAGATGTTGTTCATCATGCTTATCTGGACAAATTAATTTAGATGCAGGGCAGATAACATATTGTTGTCCCAAGTCTCATTGCTCTAAATACTGCAGCTTATTCCATAAGCGACTGTTGCAAAAAGACAAGTCACAAAGTCTCTGCAGTTTATAGTAAGAGCTCTTATATTTCTCTTGTGCCATAACTCCAGTCCTGTCAAGTCAGGCAGCAAGGATGCCAAGCTCTCCCTTTCCTTGGCAGTTCATTGAACAGAATGTTTTCCAAGATGGCTTTTAAACTAAAGGATTTTAGGTGCAACTGGATCAGCCTAGGAATAGAGAATGTCTTCATTCCTGGGACTCTCAGAAGTCAACATGCTCAAAATGTAGGGGAATCAAAGAAAAGCTTGTTGAGAACATGAGATTAAGAGAGAAGAATTTGAGAATCATGGTACGCTCTGTCTACCAGTGGCTCAGAAGGGAGCTCTCTGTGTATCTAGTGCTCAGGTCACTGCTTTAAGGACTTCTTTGAGAAATGACAATGAGTGACAGAAAAATAAATGAAGACGTGGAAGCATCAGGTATTCAGAATGAAAGCCAAAGAGCAATCACGCTAACCATCACTGCTGATGAAATGCATTAGCTGGAGGAAAATCGAAGGCGTCACCGATGGATTTCACAAAGAAGAGTAGAAGAGTAGTATCTAGTACTGAGCACATGGAGGAACAGAGTTCATGGGAGAAGATCTTGGTGATGGCTTGTAGGAAGAGCAGTGAGCAAAGATAAATAACGCCAATACGTGAAGGAGAAATAGTTTGAAGGTCATTTAATTAGTTTAGCTGCTAGCACCATGGTGTATAGAATTGGGTAGTTAAGACTGGGGATTTCAAGGTTAATGAGATTAGATCATGGTTAATAGAATGATATAAATTTAGAGAATTTAACTATTATTTCAATTGGGTTATTTAATAAAACTGTTAATTAAGGTGGGAATCCATATTGTCATCTTCTCTTTTAAAATTAACCATTGGGGACTCGAGAAGAGGGGCCCAGCAGTGTTCTGAGCAGGTTCAGAAGAGAGGTGGCTGGGTTAACTGGAAAGCCCACACAGAGCCCTTTGGAAGCCAGCTGGCATCCTGCATTGTGCCAGCTGAAGACTTTGTCACCTCCAGAGTGAAACCATGGGCAACACTTGCCTGCTCAATCAGCCCTTGTAATGCTATTGCAAGAGGAGTGACATCCCTCACCTCAGAGGCTATTTCAAACAAGCCTTCTGCTTGGGTCTGATTTTAACCTTCTGACTAGTTATCAGTCAGGAAAGCCTTTTCTCCCTGCCACAACCGTTTGGACTCTGCCTCTGGAGCAGCAGCAACCTGTTCCAGCTTACACTGGGATCCTTCTGTATGGTGCAACAAATGAGGGAGGGGATTGGCAGTTCCAGCAGAGAAACACAAGGGAGACCTTGCCTCACAGCAGCTCTCCATTGCCATGTGGGCTCTCCTGGGGTTGCAGAACCTATACATGTTCCATCATGGCCAGCTGGGATGAGGTAAAAGCAGAAGGGACTCCCCTGCTTAGCTGCCCGCCCTCTTGCTGGAGATGCTTCTGAGGGGCCAGTATGTATTAAACATGACTCAAGACTTTGGACCAGTTTGTGCTCTGCAGCTCATTTCTTGTTTGAAACAAGAATCTCAGATCAAGGCAGCAGGAGCTCAGCCTGCCCCAAGGAACCTCCTCCAGAGCGATGCTGCAGCATATTGTGTCCAGAGTCTCCCAAGCATAATAGCACCCAGGAGACTATTGAAAACCAGTGGAAATGAGAGTAGCCACTAAACTCTAATTTATGCCAGAGCCAGTCTAGCCCAAAGGACTGCAGGATGGGCTGTGCACTGCTTATTTCTCCCTGTTGGGCTCCATTCTCCACTGGGAGCCCAGTGGAGCCCAAGACCAACGTGATGCTGATACTGCAATTCAGCACTTTGACAGGGGCAAGATTCAGAGCAGAACTCCCAGCAATCTTCTGTGTTATATCCTCTGAGCTCGGTTTTGTCTAAAAGATGTCTAAGCCACAGCAGGCTGGCCAGAGATCTCCCACATCTTAAGAAGGTTCTGGGGCTACTTGTGAATGTGATTTTTAAACCAATTTTGACTACTGCAGCTCTCCTGGGGCAGGCAGAGCCACTTGTGATGAGGAAAAGCAGCAGTATTTCCAGATTACAGGGTGAAGTCTTGTGATTTTTAAGCAGGGTAAAAAGAGACTCTACAAGGCTGCACTGGGGATACAAGGTCTCAGAGGACAAAAAAGCTTGCACCCAGGCAAAGACAAGGATGGTATACTTGTGGGAGCCTATAAAAGCCTGCCTGTGTGCTGAGCAGAGGAGCAAAGAAATGACAGATAATGAAGCCACAGTTCTAGCTGTGCAGAGGAAGAAGAAAGTGACAGTTAAAATAACATACACCAAAAATGCTAGAGATGGAGAAATTTGTACTTGCATGACCCAATTTGTTATGGCAGACAGAAGATTACATGAAAGGATTAAGCTTTGCTGTCCTTAAGGTCACATCAGGGGTCACAAGTTTGTGGCCTCGCCTGATCCCTGGCTTGCAGGGGAGCAGAAATCAGGATGCTTTTTTATGGGGTGGAAGGGACTCATTCGCTGTGTTTGAAGTCAGATTACTTCACTCCCACAGCCACAAAGCTGATAACGCAGAGAATAAGCAAGCAGTGGGCTAATCTCAAACAGGACTTTGCATTCCTCCTGGGGGAGGCTCTACCAGTTTGTTCCCAAAGGGTGTCACAGCATAACTCCCCTGGTGCAACAGCAGACGTGACTGCAGCGAGGCGGGGTTGCGCTAAGCAGCATTTCTCTGCAAGGAGCATTATCCTCATCCCTGGAGTTCTCTCTCTTTGCTTTGGTAAAGTTTACTAGCTGCTTGTTAAGGAGCTAAGAGAGCTGAAGCTGAAAGATCTGAAATCTTTCCCTGGCTAAGTTTTCCCATGGTTGACTTGAGGCTGGAATACTAATATTGTATCCGGCTCCATCCTCAGAATATCTGCCAACGTCTCTGTGTCTCAACAAAGCAGCCCAAGGACATCTATCAAGATCTAAATGTTACTGTAGGGACTGTACTTTCTGCACAGAACCATCTTTTAAGCATGCAGATATAGGGACAGAAAATGCAGGGACAAAAGATGACTGCAGTTGACTCCTCGTGGACTCGACTCTTTCAAGCATCTTTTCCTCCTTCCCCCATGCTTTCCCCACAGACCTCTTTGTGTTTGTAGCAGCTTCCCTCCATTTCTCTGTCTCAACAGCCCCCTGTCCCACTTCACACCTTAGGTAGAAAAACTGCAGACGTACCTTTTTGTTTCCCTTTGCCTTCTGTTGCATTTGCTGTTGCTCTCAGGGCACCGCGGAAAACATGAAGTTGCACCAGAAGCTGCAGCAAGGCCAAAGATGAGGAAGATACATCACACGTAGAGCTAGCCGCATGTTTCCTCTTTATCACTGTCAGGCAGGGAGATATTCACAATTAAATGTGATTTTTCCTGTCAATTATCTTATGCCAGAAGAGAGTTTTAAAATCAATTCCTGCTTTAAAAGTTCAGCGACCTACTTACGTATTTCAAGCCTGTTTGGAGTTCACCTTTCCTCCTGCATTTTGCTATGTCATTCTTTTGCCCTCATTATATGCTTGATGCAGCCAGGCTCTCAGCCATGGTAAATCCCATCATAAACTCTGCTTTATGACCCTCACCACGCTGGTGCTAAAACGGCCTGTCTTTCCCCTTCCCGAGCTCCCCTGATGGCAGCAGGCAGAGTTTTAATCACCGTGAATTCAGGTTGTGGTCAGATTAGGTAGAAGATAGGATGGGTGTTTGTTGTTTTGCAGTGATGCATTGTTTCTGAGATTACTGTGCTGAATAGCAGAGGGTGTCAGCTGATATTTATTACTTTAAGCTGTCTCAGCTGTTCTGGTTCAGCAAATAAACCTACATTCAAAATGAATGAGGAGCTCTGCTTGCCTTGTATGCCATGATGTGTGCAAATGTGATTATTGCTTCCGAGGCAGGGGAAGCTGAAATCATTGTGGGAGCATTTTTAGTTATTTATTTATTTTCACTCTTTGCAGGCAATCATGCGCATTTCTAAAGCACACAATGGAGCCAAAGGCTTGACACCTCTCTTCCCAGCCCCATTGTTAAGCCCTGGCATTCCTCTGGCTGGGAACGGCTGGCTCCCTCTCTCTCTAAAGTGATAAGCTTTAAACCGCGCTATTGATTGCTTAAGGCATTACATGTTTTACACCTAGGTTATCGGTGTTATTGAAAGGGGAAGACACAAAGCTACTGGGCCTTAAAATGAATCTACTTCTCGTCTTTTCCCATTTGCTCTGAGGATTTCAGACAATTTGTTTTACGCCGATCTCTGCTGTGGAGATAAATAAATGGAACTGGAGGCAGCAGCCCTCCCCCAGGTTCGAGGTAGCAGTGTTATTAGTACTGGGCCCCACATGCAGCCAGCACAAACTGGGCTTGTTTATTCTATAACACAGCATGTTGACCATTGAACATAATGCACTGAAATCCTTCCCGAGCTCCAGAATGGCTTTCACCCAATTTACAAGCACAACCGTGTCCCATCCCACCTGCTTTCTTTCTGCCCGTGGCACCAGCAATGCCTTGTAGGTAGGGTAGAGGTGGGTTTGCTGGGACACAAATATGAGAACTGTACATCCTGTACTCCGTTCTCTGCTCCTCACATCAGAGAAGTGACAGGAATGGGATAAAGCATCACTTTGTCCTTTAGGGGCATGTCCCGTTCTGGGACCTCAGCAAGAAACTCGCACTCAGTTATTCACAGCTGAAGGGCTGCCCTATTGCTTGCAATGGCAAGAAGTGCTGCACACGTTTTTACTCAAGTACCCTAACGAGCGTGTGGGCATCCTAACACGTGACCACCCCCGTTCCCACTGTGTTACCCCACAGCGCCTGTTCCTGAGAGGCACAGAGTCCACATCCCGTGATTAAAGGGACTTTCGTCCATCTGAGCTGATGTGATTTGCCTGGGGACACACAGGAGGCACGCAGCTGTGCAGAGAATTAGAGGCACGCTCTGAATATGGAGCTGGCTGTGTAACAAACAGCTTAAAATGCATAGTCTCAAAGACAAGGTGGCACGGCCAAGGTTACACAAATGATCTGAACCCAGAACTGAGCCTCGATCTGCTGCTGACATACCTTAACTGCAACGTGATCCTTCCTTGAAGGACCGAGGCATAGTGACAGGATGAGATGATGATACTTTTTATGGTCAGAAGAAGGCTCTGATAACCGAGCAATGAAACGCTTGCTCTTACGCACGGTGGTTTTGGGTGCAGAGCGCAGGTATGGGGCAGAGGAGGACTGGAGATTCGCTTTCCCTTCCCTTGACTAACACTGCCTTTCTCTGTCTAAAGGACGGCATGAATTGGGTGTGCAAAAATGTCAATGCAAAGAAGAAATAAAGCGCTCTGAGCTGCATGGAAATGGAGGAGCGGTGGGAGCAGAATTCTAGCCTGAAAACACTAATTTGCTGCTTTCTGACCAAATGTTTTTCCATCTGTGCACAGCTACAGCTGTTAAAAGAGAAAAAAAAAAAAAAAGACAGAAAAAAAAAGGGAACAACATCGGTTAAAACCTACTGCTGGATTTGGAACCTGACCTGCTCTTTAGTATCGGTTTTTTATCCCAATAAAGGAATTATATATTTCCTCCCTATGCATAAATAGTATTAAATGTCTGAATAGCCAGCAGATTTGTAAGCAGATGCAAGACTGATTCAATGTGAAGCAGAGGGAGTGGTGAGTTACTGTAGTTGCTTAAATGCATAGG
The DNA here is from genome assembly GCF_039878825.1 of Excalfactoria chinensis. Taxonomy (NCBI): domain Eukaryota; kingdom Metazoa; phylum Chordata; class Aves; order Galliformes; family Phasianidae; genus Excalfactoria; species Excalfactoria chinensis. The sequence continues at coordinate 26,306,122 of NC_092830.1, read as the reverse complement.
AGCTGCCCTATCCGTGCAGGCTTGCAGTTGCTGAGGACACGCTCAGGTGTCAGTCACAGCTTTTCCTCAGTGACAGATAAAACGTGGTTTTGTTACCAATTGTGGGTAGTTTCTTAAAAAAAAAAACAACTGATAAAAAGTCATTTGTGTAATGAGGGTAGAAGACTTCAGCATATTCCTATAGCCATAAAAGAGGAGTTTGATCATAACGAGACACTGTTACATTGCGACGCCGCCGTAGAAGGAAGAGGGTTATGTGTGTATAATTGAAGCTCTTTACAATTGGAATAATGCAGGATGAGCGTGCCTGGGGCTTTTCTCGCAGCTGAAGGAGAATTTAGCCCGGCGTTTCACCTTGAGCCAGCAAAAACGTGGTTCCTGTGTTCAGTAAGCTCCATATGCGAGATTAGTCTTGATGTTGAACAATCCCTGTTGATTTTCCCTTGATGTTAAGGCAACTCCGCAGCAAAATGCAATTAAGTCCGTGATTACTTTCTAGAATGAGATAGCGGGTCCCAGGCTTCCTTTCTGCAGTGTGCAAAACCCACTCCCACCCTCCTCAGCAGCCCTGCATGGAGGTGCCCAGCCCGCTGCCAGCTGCAGCTCATCCGGGTGGAGGTGAGGAGCCTGCAACAGCAGATGGGAAATGCTCTTTATAGCTAGGGTTTGTTCTGCCCTGAACTGCCTTTCCTGCAGAAGGACGTGGTTGCTGAGATAGAAAAGCAAACGCTTTTTCCACCTCCTTGTCCGTGATTCAAATCTATCCCCAGCTGACGGAGGGCAGGAGTCACTTAGCGCGCCAAAGCAGCCATGTCCTGTTGAAGCGAGCCTGGTGACTCCTGGGCCAGTTTCTAATGCACAGATGGTAAAATAATCCCACTGCCCTGCTTGCCAGCTTTGTTTGCTGCCTGCCTGTGAAAGGCCAGGGCTGGCTGGGGACCGCCTTACCCCTTCCACCTCTCGCAGGCTGGCGGCACGGGGCGAGCTGTGTGTCCTGCGGCATGTGGCTTCACCACGCGCCAGCGAGCTGACTCATGGAGCCAGGCGGCCTGCTGACACCCCCGGAGCTCCCCACCTCGCTCGTCCCTTCCCCAGGACATCTCCAGCTCACGGCAGAAACATCTGCACTGCGCGTGAAGCCACCTCCGTGTTACAGCCCGGCAGATTGAAATCGTCTGGGGCAGCTTCCAGGTCCCCCCCGTACATCGGGATGGTTCAGGGGTTGGGCTGCGCGTGGTTCAGCTGTCGTTGCTGTGGCTGGGGGCAGAGGGACAGCTGGGACAGCAACTGCTGCAGCAATCCGAGTGTAATCTGCCTGCGTCTGTGAGTCAGCACCCTGAGTGCATCTGTCTGCAGCCCAGGCAGGACGTGCAGACGGAGTGATGCAGCCTGCTGCAAAAAGCAGGGCTGGGAGGGGAGCAAAGGCTCTGGCGAGCTGTTAGGCAATAGCTAATGACACAAAGAAGTGACACGCTTCCAGTTGGCGTGCGTTGAGCAAGGAGTCGTGAGGAGGGATGTTCGTTTAAACAGAACAACTGTGTTAGCTCATGGGGAGCCCCAGGAAGCTGAGCCCTCGTGTTTCTGGAGCCAGAGGAGGAGAAATGTATCCCAGCACGTGTGTGAGAGGTCCCCTTTTCCTCCCTATCCACACATTTGCCTGATGAAAGTGCTGATGAAGTGTTGCAGCCCCTCCTGGAAGGTGTGCTTTGGGCTGTGGGATGTACTCCCAGGCTTTACGCTGGCCATCACTGTGCACTGGGTGCTGTGTGACATGCTTTGGCTCCTCTCCTCTGCCCCATCAGGACAAAGCAAAACCCCCCTCAGGGCAGAAGAGAGCCCTCCTCACCTACAGGGCTGCAGAGCTGGGTGCTGCCCCGCTCCCTGCTATTTCTTTAGTTACACTTGGAAGCATGTATAAAATGCTGTAAATTTACTCTCGCTCCAGTTTGGAAGGAAAAATTGCCTTACTGAACTCAGGATCCAGAAGCGTTTGCTGGCTCGTTCCTTATGCTTGCACACATCCTGGTTGCTTGGTCCTGCTCCAGCCAGAGCTTCACCCGTCATCTGGTAGATGAATGTGGTCTACCTGGGAGGATGGAGGTGGAGGGTTACAATGACTGAAGTAAATCATCTCGCAGTAATGGCCATAAATGTTCTCTGTACTGTAAGCTCTGTGTACTGACCTGGTGGAAATGTAAAGGGATGTGGGGTTCTGCTCACCTCCCGCTCTGCCCCCAGCAGCGCCCGGCTCTGTACCACCTGTGGAGCTGGGAACGGAAATGCTGCCCCTCTGCCTCCCGACCCCTTTGCTTCATGCTAATGTCCTGAGGAGGCTTTGTCCTTCCACCTCTCTGCTTTGCCCTCTTTGAAGTAACATCCGAGGAAAGCAAACCATCTCATTGGTATGGGTGGAGCTCTGCCGCGCATTGCATCGATTCATAGATTTTTAAAGCCAGAAGGGGCCATTATGTTCCTCTCTCCTGACCTCCCGCATAACACAGCCCATTAAATTCCACCCAGCGAGGCTCGCTGCAAGCTCGATGCCTTCGCTTGAATGAGAGCCCCTCTGCCAGGCAGGCAGCGGCCTGATTTAAGGCTCTGAGCGACGGCCGAGCCCAGCCTGGGCACGAGGAGTCTGTCACAGGGGTTAATTCCCTTCTCGGGGGGAGGCTGTCGTGCTTCACTTTCACATCATTAAATCTGGTTTTACCTTTGCGATAGATTAAAGACGCCTCTCCTGCCCATTGGTGTTCTCTGGAGGGGAAAGATGATGGAGATGTGAAATTCTCCAAGGGCACGGCAGGAAATGGGGCTGTGATGTTTGAAGCAGGGACTCGTGCCCACAGCCCACCTCCCCAGTTGGCTCCGATGGAGAATTTCCCTCCTTGCCCTCGTGTTGTTCCCCTTGTGAGCCAGAGGTGTTTTTCTCCATCAGAACTGTACCTGATCAGCAGACGGCGTTGGCTGACTGCAGTGGGGTGAGGCCTCTCCTGCGCCGCCTCTTCCATCGCGGTCCTGCTGCGGCCGGGCCCACACAAGCTCTTTCTTTTATGTTCCCTTTCTGAATTCCACCAAAAAGGGGTAATTGCAATATCTGCTCATGTTGGTACTCAGTGTGTGGTTTAGATGTCTTTGTCAGAAAATAAATAAATCAGTACAATTTAGTAGAAAGACAAATGGTGTCTCGGGGTGATCCTTTCCCTTCCGCGGGCTTCATTTCCCCAGCAGCTGTCCGTATGTCTGCCTGTCTGTCTGTCCATCTGTCAGGCCATCCATCCATCTATCTGTCTGTTCTGACTGTCTGTCCCTCTATCTGTCTGTCTACCCATCAGTCCGCCTATCTGTCTACCCCTCTGTCTGTCCATCCGTCTGTCCATCTGTCCGTGTGTTGCCTCCTCTGCTTTCCCTCCATCTCACCAGAGGAACGAGGCGGCTGCCGGTGCTGGAACCGGTCCGATTCTGGAAGAATGCTTTTTCCATTGGATATTTGTTTGTCCCAAACTATCGCAGCAGCGAGGCAGCGAGGACGGCGTGCTTCAAGAGCAGCATATTGTCTCCAAAGTCATTTTGTAGGTTAAAAAAAGCATGTGTGTCATGGAACCCACTCCCTGCTGATCTGGCAGGAAAATTAACAGGGAAAAAAGCAAAGCAAAGAACAGTTTGGTTTTGGTTCAGTGTGACCGAGTTCAGAGGGAGTTTTGTGAGAGGGAAGCGAGTTCCGGCTCCACTTCTCTCCAACTGATGTGACTCACTGCGCCAGGACGGCCCCATAGCGGGGAGCTGCTGGGGCCCAACCCGAGGATGGGCTGCGGGACAGCTTAGTTTTGGGATGTGCCTTGGGGCAGGGGGTCCCCACACCCACAGTGCAATGGGGACGGCACCCTATGGGGTGTTGTGTGCAGGGGGGGCTGCCCCGCAGTGCCCTGTGCTGCTGAATGGGGCATTGAGCAGCACAGCTGGTGCGGGGGGGGGGGGGCGAGGGGGCTGCAGTTGCTCCTGACACTTTTGCCTCTGAATGTGGTGATAAACTCCCTTTCCCGATTAGCGTTGATCCCTCTGCCTCCAAAACAGTTGGCCCTAATGAACATACGGCCCAACAGCTGTAAGCAGTTATACATATGCATGGATATATATATTTATCCCCCCCCAAGCCCATCCATATATACTGGAGATCACAGCTGTTGCTATTCTTCCTTGCAATGCAGATCAGACGCTCTCTCTCTTTGGAGTCTTACTTGACCTATTTTGCAGGCGCAAGATTTTTTGTGATGATGATTTCCCCAGTTGGTGCTTTTGATTCCGCCTGAAACATCTTGATTGAAGGCAAACAATGGCAGCTCCGGCAGCCGGCAGCGCCCCGCACCCACGCGCCGCCCCGGCAGCCGCCACGCACCGGCTGGGGACCACGGGGACATGGGGACATGGGGACATGGGGACATGGGACAGGACAAGGGGACATCCGGGATGCAGGGACACGGGGTGAGACAAGAGCACACCGAGGACATCGGGGATGTGGGAACATGGGATGGGATGGGGGATGTGGGATAGGACAAGGGGATGTTGGGAATATGGGGATGCAGGGGAGGTGAGATGGAATAAGGGGACACTGGGGATGTGGGGCCATTGGAGACGTGGGATGGGACAAGAGGACACTCCCCAGCAGCCATTCCCTCCTATCACAGCTCCTGTGCTCCTGTACTGCCCCTTCCTCATGCCCACCAGGCCCTCACATCCGTGTCTCCATCCCCTGCCACCTCCCAGATGTCACTTGCCTGGCCCCCAGCCCCTTCCCACCTGCCAGCCCCAAATCCTGCAAACGAAGATGGCTTCCCTTGGTGTGGAGATGGGGCCTCATGGTGTCCTCCATTGGAGTCAGCAGGAGCCTCCCACAGCCCCATGGACCCCCTTGGCACCCACCCCCCAGAGAGGGGTGCTGTGGTGGCCACATGCCGGTGTGGAGGAGCACCTGGCCAGGAGCACACAAAGCCATTATTTGTTTGGCTTTTCCATTGGAAGCGTGTCCCTCACCCCTGTTTCTACAGCAACTGGGGAGTTTCCGTCCTGGCCTGCATGGAGGGCAAGAGGTGGTCAAGGGGGGGTCAGGGTGCAGGGAGACAGAAGAAAGGTTCAGAGGGCAGAAGGAGCACTGCATGGCCCCGCTGTGGGCATGGCAAAGGGGAACGGCCCCAAAACTGCTCTGCTCTTAGAAAACCTGGCGAGCCGACAGCGCTTCATCTTCCACAGTGCATCTCTTCATTTATTCATTATGAGATAATACCCAAATCTGGCTAATTAATATTCCTGCATATTTTCCCAGGGCTGATGAGGTATCTTAAAACATCTCTCCGAGATGGGCTTTCATATTTATAAGGTTGATGCGCAAACTTAAATTGATGGTGTCTAAATATACCCCTCATGTTTAAGCATGGGGACACATTCCCAGGGGAGCCCTGGAGTGATGGGGGGCACCGGGGGGGTCCTCAGCTCAAAAAATGCTCCTGGAAGCCACACTGTGGCATGGTGGCACCTGTCCTTCCATGAGGGGTTTCTATCTGATGGCATTGACTGCTGCACCTGGGCTGGGTCTGGGGTCCCCAACCCACTGGAGTGCAGGTGCCAGAGCACCGTTGTGCTGAAATCCTTTTCAAGGTTAAAAAAAGAAGTTGGTGGCAAACTGGGAGCTCAGTTTGCATTTACTCTCATTATGCTGATTGTCATTTAGGTGTATGCAAATGGTGGAGGAGGCTCCTCCACCTGGGGACCCATTGACATGGTGGAGCCCCAGTGGGGTATGTCCCTAAAGCTGGAGGAAGCGTGGGTGGGGACCTGGCCCCATTGCTGCCACAGCCCCAGAGCTGCACCCTTCCTGGCGCTGAGCTGGAAATGAAGCACTGACCCCATGATGTGCCAACAGACAGGGGACAACCCGAGTGTCGGTGCCACCTCTCCCCTCACCACTCCACCAGATGTGTGTGCCCGGCCCCAGCTGTTCCCCATCAGCCTCCCCCAGCCCCGGGATCCTTTTTCCACCCGGCCCCATGTCCTTCATCAGACACCAATTTGGTTCGGCCCAGCTGCTCATTTTTCTTTCTGCCGTGTGACAAGTTTTCACCCAGCTCCCAATCCATCTCCTTCCATTCACAACTCAAGCTGTTTATGGATGGCCCCTGCTCGCCCCCTCCTCCTCTCCCCCTCAGATGGAGCCATTCACCAGCAGAACCCCACAGCACTGTGCTTACCCCCTTGGTCCCGCTGCCACCACGAGGCCACCACGTCCCCACGTGCCATCAAGCAGTTCCAGTGCTGGGGTCTTGTCAGTAGCTGGGGGTTTGTACCGGGGCTCAGCATTGTGTTTGGAGCTCCAATGAGGCACGGGGACAGGTGGGAACATGTCCCAGAGCCCCTTCTGTAGGCAACAGGTGCCTTAATGCCCGCAGCTGCGCAGAGGAGGAGGATGAGGACAGCTGGGAGAGTGAAGAAAAAAATGCAGAGAAACCCAACCTGGAAAAAAATGACAGAAATCCCTGAACGCCTCCAGAAAGACCCATTTTTCCCTGGATGGGCCCCTTGGCCTCCATTCCACTCCATTGGCCGCAGTGGCCTCCATTCCCCTCCATTGGCCCTGCTGACCTCCATTCCCCTCTGCTGGCCTCCGTTTCCCTCTACTGGCCCCACTGGCCTTCTTTCCCCTCTATCGTACCAGTTTACCCCCCGATTAGCCCCACTGGCCTCCATCTCCCTCTTTTGGACTCTATTCCCCTCTGTTGGACTCCAATCCCCTTTTATTTCCCCAGTTTTCCCCTGGATTGGCCTCATTGGCCTCCATTCCCCTCTGCTGGCCTCCATTCCCCTCTATTGCCCCAATAGAGGCTGCTATTCCTTTTCCTCTGGACCGACCCCATTGGCTTCCATTCCCCTCTGTTAGCTTCCATTCCTCTACATTGCCCCAGTATTCCCCTGGATCGGCCCCATTGGTTTCCTTTCCCTTCCACCAGCCTCCAATCCCCTGGAAGAGCAGCTCAGCCCCACACGACACCATTTCCTCATCCTTCCCGCAGGGCTGAGGCCGTGCCATGCCCAATCCTGCCGCAGGCAGCAAAGCCACCATCCCCATCCTCATCCCTGCGCCGCCACAATGGGGATTGTTCCAGAGGCGGCGGGCAGGACGCGGCCCTGCGCCTGACTCACATCCTTGGGCTGGGAGGGTCACCCCTCCAGCATCCCCCAGGGAGATGAACCCAACCCTATAGGGCACGTTGGGTTCTGGGCTGGCTCGGGGGCTCTCATCCCAACACCCCAGAACCCAGAGCCCCGCGGAGCCGCAGCGGGCAGAGCGCAGCAGAGCGAGGCGGTTGCACTAAGTGATCACATTTATTTGAATATTTGTGTGTGTGTGTGTGTGTGCGTGTGTGTGTTCTAAAATCGGTTACAGAATAAATACCTGTGCCTTAGAGCAGGAAGTCCACTTTTTTTTTATACAAAGTGCTTGTTACAGGAAGTTGCATCAGCGATACGCGGAGGGGGGGGGGGGTGCGTTTGGCATCACTTCCCCTCCTGAAAACTAGAACAGTTTGTTGTTGGTTTTAATTCTTATTATTTATCCGTGGGTTTGGGTCGGGTTTTTTTGTTTTTTAAAGTTTCTTTTCCCTTTTTTTTTTTTTCCTTTTTTTTTTTTCTTTTTTCTTTTTTTCCTTTTTTTTTTGTGCATTAAATTTCCTGCCATTGTGTATTTACAAATCTCTGAAAGAAGGAGGGGGGAGGGAGGAGAAAACAAACCAAACCAAAACCAACCAACGCAGAGACGTGTGAGAGGTGGTGGCCTTTAACACGAACAAAACCAGCCTTTAAAAAGAAATAAAAGTAACAAACCCCAAACCTACACGTATCATTTCATACTGAATCAATGATAGCCTTTTTTTTTTTGTTTTTTTTTTTTTTTTTTGAGGTTTTTTGTTTTTTTTTCCTTTCATTTTAAAAAGGGAAAAAGAAGGGTCTGGAAAAGCGGGAAACTGAACCAAACTGAAAGGGTAAGTGAGAGAAGTGGGAGCAGAGAAGGTGCCATTGTCCCTTCGGAGGTGCCGGCAGCGAGCGAGGGCAGCGCGCCCAACAGATCCCCATCCACTGCTTCTCCATAACTCCCCCCTCATCTCTTCCAGCAAGGGGCAGGAGGGACAATTCCGAAATTAAATTAAAAAGAATCGCAAGGAAATAAGCATCGTTATTTCATTGAAAAATGAAAATAGAAAGGAGATGAAAGACGAACCCTCCCCAAAATCCTGGAGGGGCGCGAGGCAGAAGGACGCTGGGTTTGATTTGAAAGAAAAGAAAACCAACAAAAAGTCCAAACGAAGCACAACTCCTCTCTCCGACGCGTCGTCCGCCGGGTTAACTGGTGACGTAGTGTTTGGCCGAGGGCTGGCCGTACACCCTATAGAAATCCTGCCGGCCGTGCTGCTGGGACGCGTCAATCCAATCCCGCACGGCAAGTCCCGGCAGCGACTGGGGCACGGCGGGCGCGGGTGGCAGCGGGTGGGAGTACTCCTGTGAGGAGACTGTCCAGGGGAAGTGCCCCGAGCGCGGGTAGGGCTGATGCCCGCTGTGGTTGGACACCGAGGAACAGTAACAGTTGTCCACCGAGCAGACAAGGATTTTGCGCCCGCCGTACTGCGAGAGCACGGACTGCTGAGATGACGTGGTGTTGGGGTAGTGAGATGGGTTGAAGACGGAGCCCGAGTGCACCGGCTGCGGGCCGCTGGGAAGTCCTACAATGTGCTGTGTGGAGCTACAAGGCACCATGGCTTGTGCGGACTGCCCCTCGCCGGCCGACGCGCCCTGGCTCATGTACTGGCTGGCCACAGTCCCGGACGATGGCTCGAGGAAGCTGCCCTCGGGGAAGGCGGTGGAGTGCTTGCGCTTCTCCGCACCGGAGTTGCTGACGGTGCAGGGGTACATGGGGATGCTCTGCAGGAAGGGGACGGGGGTGCTCAGGGGACCTGTGGGGGGAACAAGAAAGCGGGACCACATCAGGTTGCCGTCCCGATGGCTCCAGACCCACAAATCAAGGCATTGCCTCAGCATGCATCCATCCCACAAGCCACAGAGTGCCTTCGCAGCACCTCCACGTTCTAATCTGGACCACAGAGGGTACCTGCAACCCTACAGCCCTCCCTACCTTCTCATGCTGGGACCTGCAGGATGCCCAGTACTAGATGCGGGAAGCAAACAAGCCCTCTTCCCCCACTGCTCCCACCTCACTCACCTTCCAGCAGCTTCCTGAGCTGCTTCTCCTTCTTGGCAATCTCATTCAGGAAGAGCTTGGAGTTGAGGTGGCCAATTTTGGGTGGGGGCAGGCTGCCACCAGTACAGTTCTGGGTCCTGTTAAGACAGGGGCAGAGAGGAAAGGTGAGGGACAAAACGCACATGGGGCTGAGTCCACTTTCCCCCTGCCAGGCTCCTTTCCCCAACCCCTCTGGGGCTGAATTTCTTCCCCGGGAGCTGCTCCCATCTGTTACCCCCGGGATCCTTCCCAACACTGCCAGCTCAGCTCACTCTGGAGATAGAGAGGCAAACAGAGGCCCTGCAGCATCCCCAGTCCCGCTCTGCCCCTGTAGGTCATGCTGCTGTGCCTCACAACAGCCTCCTCCAAACGCGCTCGCTGCACTCACCTGTCCATTAGGATTTTCACAGACTTGGTGTTCTAGGAAGAGAAGGAGAAGCCCTGGTCAGCGAGGACAGTCCTCATCCCAGCATCCACCTCCCTATTGATGTCACCTTCTGTGTCCCCCCCGGAGGAGACGCAGTGCCTGGGTGTCTGTGACCAGGGCAAGAGGAAGACTCTACATCCCATGGATGCAAGATGCGCTGGCCCACAGTGCTCCTGGGTCATCCCACACTCCTGGTGGATGCACCAGAGCCAGCAGGGGGCCAGGCAGAGCCACCTGGTCCCTGGGCATCCTACCGCTCTCCCCATCTGGGTGAGCCACAAATTTGGCAGGGCCCAGGAGGGGCATGGAGTCCCAAATCCCTTTGTCCCCTCTTTGCACCAATCCTACTGGGCACCACTGAACACACTAGAAATGCTGGCTGCTCCACCGGACCAGTGTCTCTAACCCCTCATTGTGAGCCAGGCCTCCCCACTGATGAACCAGGCCTGTGGCCACCTCCCACCCCGACAGAGGGTTCTCACCTTCATGAAATTGATATCCTCAGTTTTGTCAAACATGACCTGGACCGAGCTGAGGAGCTTCTTGGCCTCCTGCATGCGTTCGTTCAGATGCAGGACCTGGGCTGCGTTCTCATTGCAGAACTTGGCCTGGGCCTTGTCCAAGATCTCCATGGTCTTCCGCAGGTCTTCGTCCAAGATCTGGTGCATCTTCTCATACTGCAGGCGCACTTCATCCTTCAGCTGACTCACCTTCTCCTGGGGGATGGCAGCAGAGTCAGCCCCTTGGCAGCCCCAAACCTCTGTGACACTGCAGGACACCCAGATCCTTCCCCATCCCCATCCTACTGCCCACTCTAGTCCCACGAGGGTGCAGGCCTTGGTGCTGGCCCTGTTACCTCCACCAGCCGCTTGTCAGACTCCAGCTTGTAGAGCTGCTCCTCAATGTCCTGCTCCCGCTCCTCCAGGCGGTCCTGCTGCTTCATCAGCATCTTCTGCAGGGGAAGAAGAGAGGAGCAGCTGTTAGAGCTGAGCTCTGGGATCATCCCAGAGCAAAGCTGAGCTCGTCCTGGGCTCTCACCCCAGCATGACCACATGAAGCTCAAAGGGCTGGGAACCTTAGAGGTAGCCCCATGACTACCATTTCACCACTTGGTTTGGTCCCAGCCAAGCCTTGGGGGGACACATGGAAGGATTAATCTGTTATGGAAGTACCACTTGGATGCCCATCACCCACCCCCAGTGTCTGCCGTGAGCCATCCTCATCCCTCCCGCACACCCCACGCCACGCCACATCCTTTCTCCCATCCCTGCTGCTGTGATAAGCCTCAGAGCCAGTGTCAGCGTAATCAGGAGGGACAGAGAGAGGAGGCACCGAGCTGCATTACCCCGGGGCTGGGCCCCAGCGAGCACCAAAGAACTGGGACAGAACGCCATCGGGGTGAGCTCCGGCCCCATGAAGGATCCTGACCCCCAGCACAGAAGGGCTCAGGCGGTGGGGGTGAGATGGGCAGAAAGCGGCAGCAAAGATGAGTTTCGAGGGGATTATTGCTATTATAAACTGCCACTTGGGGATTTATAATCAAGTAATTAATTCCTGGACGAGGTGGGAGGGGGAGGGCGGCAGAAGCGCTGCCGGGATTAATTGCGTTGTGGGGAAAGGCTGTCACCTCCAACTCTGCTCGGAGCAGGAACTGGAAGCCTCCTCCATCCTGTTGTTTTCCTTAAGAGCTGGGGCACCTCCACCCTGGCCACATGGCACAGCCATTGCCCCAAAAGCAGCTCTCACTGCTACTAATAATGAGGAGCTAAAAGACACCCATCCTCCTGCTCACAGCTGTGTGCCACAACACCCATGTGTGCGCCCACACTGTGTAGACACACACATGGACGTGGCCATGGGGACACCACCAGCCCCAGGATGTGACGATGCTGCAGGGATTGATGGACCGAGCAGCACCGGGTGCGCACTGTCAGCTCCATCCCATCCATGCCTGGGATTGGGAGTTTCCCACCCACAGCCACTGAAACCCGACCAGGACACGCGGGTAAAAACTGCCCTTTTGGCACTGAGAGGTGAAATCTCATTGTCTCTGTAGCACAGGCCAAATTCCTTCAGTATTTTGAAAAGGAAAATATATCCCTTTCCCTTCCATCCCCTCCCAAATCTGGTATTTCTGAAGTCATGAACTCCTCCTCCTCCAGGATCAAAATTTCTCAGGGTAATTTCTCACATTTCACGCATGACCCCAGTGCTGGGATGGCTGCAGCTCTCCGTGCGCATTCTCCCCACACAAGCCCTTCCCAGGCTCTGAGCAGCTCCAATTCATGTTCCGAGGCACAGAAGGTGCCAGGGCCCTCCGGCTATAGGTTCTGAGGAGCTCCTCAGACCCCATGAGGACTGGCCTTCCTCAATCACAAATATGTTATCTCCAAACACAGTTATAAATGGAGTTCCCCAGCATGGAGGAATATCGTATTTCAGCGTCGACAGATGTGAACTAATGTGACAAATGAATTAATGTATTAATCTGTGGTTGGGCAGTTCCACCCCAACCCAGTGGGTTCCAAGTGAGGCAGTGCTGGCCGCTGGATGCCAGCTTGTTCTGATACAATTAAATGGGATCTCAGCCCTTTCTCACGGAAAAAAAAACCAAACAAACAGCAAAAACAGCTGAGACCCAAGAGCAGAATCAACAACGGTGCAGCAAGAAATAAAGGCCGGGGCAGAGCTTGTGTCATGGTGACATCTCCAATGATGCAGGGTCACCGCATGGCTCCAGGCCCCAACCATGGCTGTAAGGAATACTTCTAAAGCCCCATATCTGTGGAGGTTGGGGTATAGGAGGGAGCAGGAGCCCTGCATCTGGCTGGGGCCAGGCACGTCGCTCCCTACGTCCTTCTCCCACAGCCCCGCACTGTCCCCTCACCACCAAAGCGCAGCCACTGCCTGAATGGGGACATTGTGCACTGCCACCGGAAGGACGGGATGGAGGGAGCGGGGCAGGAGGGGTGAGGAGGAGGAGGAGGAAGGTGGGACGGGAGCAGAGGAGCGGCGGAGAGCAGATGCTTTTCTTGGGAATGGCTCCAGACACCTGCAGCAGAGTGCAGGACCTGCATCAAGGGCACCCATTGAGGAGCATCCCAGCATGGAGCTCCGCGGGGCTGGAGCTGGGCCTGAGGTCGCGCTGCTGAATGCTAATGTGCAAAAAGCTGGCGGCAGGGAGGGATGCACACACACACAGTTGCCCGGCCTCACACCCACTGACTGATTTTCAAAGAAAAACCCACATGCAGAGCTATTCTGGTCCATCCTGAGGATGTCCCCTGGCACTGCAGCATCATGGGCAGAGCCCACACGTACCCCAAACAAAGGAGATCCCTCAAACCCAACGCAGGGCAGAGGGTGCTCCCCCAGATCGGGGAACTCTACAGACCCCGGGGGTCTCATGCTGACCAGCCAGGCACACGCGGCTCTTGCAAAGGCCCGCAGCACCGTCAGGAGCTGATTGCCTTACAGAGACAGGAAGGAAATGTTTGCTGCTGGGGTTTCATCTTGCACATATTTACAGTAAGTGGGGCGGGGGGGGGAGGTCAGGATGGAGCACCAGGTCTCCCCCGCTGCCCTGAGTGTGGGGTTTTGCTTTTCTTCTGCTGCTCCCTGCGCAGAACTGGGGCTGCTTGATCCCTGGTAGGGCAGAGGAACTGCATGGGATATCCAGAGCTGGGAGCACCAGAGAGCCCTATGCTCACACCAGGCAATCCCATCCCACCTCCTTGCAAGGAACTGAGCACTCCAGGAGGAGAAAACACAGGACAGAACCCCAATTCCTATCTCTTGTAATCACCCCAGCACCCCAGGCCCACTCCAACAGGGGCTGCAGCCAGGCACACCCCCCAGCCACAACTTGCAGTTGTGGGGACATGCTGGTGTCCATGGCCCTGGGACTGAACCCGTCCTGCAGGATGCCCTTCCCCCTGTTTATAGCTGCAGCAAGGAAAAGTTTGTGAGCAGGGGGAAACCAGGAGGCCTTGCACGGCAGAGGCTGGCAGCAGGATACTGGAGGCCAGGAAACAGGGACCTATTCTCAGTCCAGCAGCGACCTTCAGAAGGACCTGGAGGCCATCCATTTGCCTCCACAGCCCCTGCTTCCTCCTGCTGCAGGGATTATTTGGGGCTCTGCCTTCTGTCCAGCCACACCAGCAGGGAGCCAGGTGACACTTCCCTGGTGTCAGGCTGTGGGGGCCCTAACCTTCTTTTCTCCCTCTTCAGTCTCTTGTTTCATAGAGGCAGCCCCAACAGGAGGCTGTAACTTGGTCATATCACAAAGCCCTGCCCCTCACACCAGCCCTCTATCACGCTTCTGCTCTGTATCATCCATGAGTTGTTCCTTCCATAATCCCCATGAAGAAACTAACAGGCTTTGGCAGCACCCCCAGTCCTGCCTTCATCCGCTGCCGTCCCGCTCACCCCCAGTGGATCACAACACCCTCCAAGCTGCTGTGTGTTGCAGCCCAGCACTGTCTCAGGCTGTCCTGGCTTGATGCCTTTGCCTTCCAATGCTACCATCCCATGCAGACCCACTCCCATCGCCCGGCAGCCAGCCTACCCCCATCTGCAGCCCCTGTACAATTGAGAAACCCACACTCCCTCTTCCAAACAAACATCTCAGATTCAAGATCCAGCTGGCCTGTGTGATCTCAGAGTGTTCTCCCCGCAGGGCTGAAATGCAGCCAGCCTCTCCCTCCCTTCTGCTGAAGGCTGAGCTGCCTCTCATGAGCCTGCAAGGTCTGAGCCCTCAGCCCCTGGCCCTCCTCTTGCCCCACAGCTCAGTGAGGTGGGTAGGGGCTGACCCTGCTCCCTGAGACCAATCAATGACTCGGACCCAGACTGAGGGCACCCAGGTACCACCTGCACTGCTACCCAGGTGACTGGTGGCTCCCATGTCCCAGCTGCAGGGATGTCTATCAGTGCAAAGAAGGTAACCCACAGCCACATGCCCCATCACTGTCCACCGGCGCAGAGGTGACAACCCACGGCCATGTGCCCTGCCATCATCCATTAGCATGGAGGTGACAACCCATGGCCATGTGCCCCATCACAGCCCAGTTTGGGGTCCTGGAACTGAGGAGCCTGGCTGTGCCCATGGCACAGAGCTCCTCTCTGGGCTCAGGGCAGCACGGGAGAGAAATCCCCACTTTCATTCCAAGGCAGTGACTTTCTTCCTGCTAACCCATGCAGTTAAACTTCCAGCTGCTCAAGGCTATTCTAATTTGTACTGGTAAGTTAAATCAACACCAACAAGGGCAGAACGGGTTTACGTGCACCTCGGTTAGTGGCTCACACCAACCAGAGCACAGCTACGTTTCTCCAGGCAGCTTTTTGTTTTTTCTTTTCTAATAAAGATAAGAGGGCACTTATTTCTTTTGTGCACCTCCGACTGAGAAACGGAGCCTGAAAGTGACTTGGGAGTCACCGCCTTACGGCAAGTCAAGGTGACTTAACGCACCGACGGGCCGCGTCCGGAGAGCTCTGCAAAAATGCAGATCAACTAACAAGATCTACAGAACCTGTTGGGGGCTGAAAGGCAGCTTAGTGCTGTGAGGTGCCCACTGGAGAGCACGGGGATGGACCAGGCGTACGGCCGTGGTGATCCCAGCAACTGACTCAAGGTCTCCATTTCTCCTGGAAATGACGTGTCCAAACACAGGCACCTGTGCAACACCCCACTGCTGGGCTCCATGGGCTGAGCATCACAGCACGACAAACCAGAGACCCCCACGCTGCCACCCCGCAGGGAAGCCATTGGGGCAGCCATTCTCCCCCGCCCCGTCTTTGCGAGGCAGCGGCTGTTGAGAATCCGAGCGCCCGGATTCTAATCTTTATGAATCCCGTAGTCAGAGCGTGCTGAACAGCAGCCCAGCAACACCAGATGTTCAAACAAAGCTGCCAACCGACAGCTGTCTGCAGCTTGCAGCGTGTTTTTACTTTAAAATGCAAAATGATACCAATCTATATTAAAAGAGAGACATTCGGAGCCGGGCGATAGCAGCTGAAGCCGCGGATATTGCTCTTTCACGCAGGGTGTGGCAGCGGGAGGAAATATCTCAGAAACTACTGCTTAAAACGCCCTCCCAGCCCCCCAAATCCTGGCCCCTTTCCTAATGGGAAAGAGCCTCACGTTACCGCCTGAGTGCCGTGAATGTACCAGTGCGTGTCCAAACAAGCCAGCTGAAAGAAAAATGCGGCGTGAACAAACACGGACTAACGCAGGGTGCCAGAACGAACCCAGAGCCACACCTGGCTGCGAGCGGGGACGGGGCAGCACTCACCGCACGCGATGGAGACGTGCAAGGGATGCAGGGATCAGCTCGGTACCGCCTGCCCTCGTGCCCTGCCGTCATCCCAGCGCAGGGAGCAGAGCCCCCGTGAGGAAAGCGCTGGACCAAGCGCAAAGCCTGCGGCCATGGGAGGTGGCAAGGCCTGGGCAGGGCACAGCCCTCGTGGCTCGCAGGGATGGAGCAAAAAGGGCTCAGCCAAACGTGACGTCCCATCTCCCCGCCAGCCGCGCTCGCAGGAAATCCACGGGATCAGTCCCAGCGCCGCCTCATTGTGCTCCGAGCGGCGGCAGCATGAATGAATCACGCTCCTCGACGTGACACCCAGCTCCCAGCAACGTCCTCGGGATCAAAATATTTACATTGCAAATGAGTAAGAATAGGACCGAATCCCCTCCCCGGCTCGGTGACACAGAAGGGCCGAGCTGCGGGCTGGCGGAGCAGAGAAGCACAGAATCGTTTGAGCTGGAAGGGACCTGTGAAGGCCATCCAGCCCCCTACACTGAACAGGAACACCTACAGCTCCCATCGGGTGCTCAAGAGACCCTCCAGCCTGACCTTGGGTGTCTCCAGGGTCAAGGCAGCCACCCCCACTCTGGGCAACCTGTGCCAGTGCCTCACCATCCTTACTGCAAAAGACTGATCCTTGTATCCAGTCTGGAGCAGAAGGCAGGGACCTGGGCTCCACAACACAGCGATGCCAGACCAGAGGGGACCACACATCCCACAGCCCCACAGTCCCCTTGGGGAGCACACTGGGACCCATAGTTCCCACCCAGCCAGCTGCTGAGCCCTGCATGCTCAGCTCATGACATGACTGTAACCAAAGAGATGCATGGAGCCCTGGGGCAGCCCAAGGAGTGGCAAGCCCCCTGCTCCTGCAGCACACAGCCCACTCCCCAGCTCCCTGAACTCCCTGTTTTGCCCCCGGCACAGCACGGTGTCAGCAGGCATCACTTCACAGCACCAGGCTTCCTGGCGGGGAGTCAGAGGAAGGGGAAGAGGTGCCCAGGGCAAAGGCAGCCGGCACCTCCAGCTCCCAGAGTGCAGGGCAGCATGGCCCCTTATCCTTTTCATTGCCCTTGACTTTGGGAAGGAATAGAAACATCCTATTTTCGAGCCTGAGTATGGCAAATGATTGCACACCCATTGAAGGACGCACAGGAAGAAGGGGCAGGAGTTTATAGCAATCTGCTCTTACAAATAAATGAATTCAACCTCCTCCACTGTGGTGGGCCGCTGCCCACATGGGAAAGGTGACCCCCAAACCTCAAAATGTCACCATGTGCCCTGACTGCCCATCGTTACCCATGTGCATCTGGCCTTGGTTAATAAACAAAAGCAGGTAAAATCAACAGATTCAAGCAAAGTCACTTGCCATCAGCACTTCCAAATTCCTCTCTCTGATCCCATCCTCAAAGCCAAGCATCTCTTCATGGCGGTACCCACAGCCCCGCGGTGTCACCATGCAGCCTTGCCACCCCTTTCCTTGCAGCCCCCATCCATCCCAGAACCTAACAGCTCCACACACCAGCCCCACGCTGGCTTGCTTTTCTCTTCCCCATGTGCCCAAATCATGGGGATAAGGGATGGGGTGCTGCAGGGGACCTGCTCCATGTCAGAGGCATTGCTGGGGAGGGGGCTTGGATGCAGCCCCCACCATGCTACTTCAACATGCTGACTGCTGCTCCTGGGAGGACGCCTGTCATTGGTTTTTAATCTTGCCTGATTACGGGCCAGCCTCTGACATTATCGATCTCTGGTCCCCAAGGTGTCATCTATCTTCCAGATCTGATGGGGGATGAGAGCCCAGCAGCTCCGACCCGGCCAACACCATCCTTCCCAGGAGCAAGGACCCGCTCTGCTCCCCCACTGGTGCCACCAGCCTGCACGAGCCACATGTGAAGCTCAGCCTCCAACCCTAAACAAGAGGGATTTTGCTGGCTGCCCTCTCTCCATGCAGGCGCTGCGGAGCTGGGCAAAGCAGAGCAGCCCTGAGGAAATCTGAGGGCAGACGGATCTGGCATTTGATCCGCAGACTCAAAGCCTGGCTCCTTGTGTCCCCAGCACATCAGCAGCACTTTATCAAGTCTGGCAGGCCAAGGTGCCTCCAGCACCCGCCGCTTCCCTCTTTCACTTTCATTATCCTCTTTTAAAGGGGATGCAGCTGAGCAAGAAGGTTAAGGGATGTGCCAGAGCCATGCAGGATGGGCAGTGCACAGTGTGCGGCCAGAGGAGCCATTTCCAGCAGGGGCCGTGCTGCCATTTTCTAGAAGGGCAGGTCCAGCCCCAAGAGCTTGTGCCCACCAGAAAACCCACGTCCCACGTGCTGCTTGGGGCCCATGACAGCTTCTCCTTACCTGCACGCTACAGCTCGGGGTCCACACCCCATGGGCTCCCACCACCCCACGTCCTCCAGCTCCCAGTCCCAGCTCCAAGGGAAGCACAATGCTTTCCTCAAATTCCTGTGCTGCGATGACACATGACTGCGGGCAGCATGAAGGTTGTCTGCTCAGATGCTTCTCGTTGCTCCCTACAGCAAAGCTCAGCCTTGTGTTTCAGGAAGGAGGAATGTTTCCCAAGGAAGCTCCAGCTTGAACATGCAGATGATGGTTTTGCTTTTGCTTGTCGCCTGGTGTTATTTATTAGATGACTGCAAAAGCACCTCAATAAAGAGTGATCAGCGCTACATGTGCTGACAGCTATCAGGAGCCACAAGCAGACCTCAGAGAGGACCAAGGGCAGAACCACTGGGGTGGGGGCAGCCCGTGGGGTCCCTGCCCAGCAAGATCCTGGAGGCTGTTCATGTGCTCTGGGCTGTGAGTGGGGGCAATTTCCATCCCATCAAAGGGCTACGAAAGCCTGGGCTCAAGGACTGGCCCTAGTTTTGCTCGTTGGACTCACAGCCTTGATGAACAATAGGTTTGGAGTGGGGAGGTGTTTGCAGGATGCACAGGACATCACCTCCAGTCCCCTGCCTGGACGCCCCAGCAGGCTGAGACAGGAACAGAACACAGCCACAAAAGGTGTCCCCATTCTATCCTGGGGCAGATCCTGCCCCTACCCCACACCAAGTCCCTCTTTGACAGGCACCCAGCAACACAGTGCAGGAATGCTGCAGTAATCCCCCCCAAATCCAGCCACCCCCACCATCACAGGACCTGACAGCACGGAGGGAGGGAGGGACCAGAGGGACAGCACAGGACAGGGGACCTCATGGCATATTTCTTCCACTCCACCCACCCAAGAGCCATGCATGGAGGGGCTTCTGCCGGTGGAGCTGGGTGTACCAGGACAGAGAACAAAGGGAGGCACCCACACCCCCATCCCTTTGTCTGAGTGCAGAGGAGCTTCACCTGCAGGGAAAGCCTGCTCCCACCCAGCAGCTGGCAGATACGGGTGGGGAAAGGGACGGGTGGGGAAAGGGACGCAGCCCCCTCCAGCAGGAGGGTACGGAGCTCAAGGACATGGCAGTGCACATAGGAAAGCCCCTTCAAGCCACCGGCTCCCCCACCCCCAGCACATCCAAAAGCAAAAACCCAAGAGCCTGCAGCACAAAAACCCAGCCCACCCCCAGCACAATCAATACTGGTCTGTGTGTGACCCAGCACCAAAGCCCAGAGCTCAGCTCCTGCACTGGGAGCAACAGCGGGGCTGTGGGGGTCAGAGACTTGGAGCCACACAATAACCAGCTGAAGCTGCTGTACAGCCGGGAAGCTGCCTCTCCATCAGGATACAGGGCTCCAGCACTGGGATGGAGCTCCCGGGTCACCCAGCAGGAGAGCAGGACTGGGGGGATGCAGTGTAATAGGGAGGGGGGAGAGAAGCAACCCAGCGCCGCGTCCTGCAGCCGGCTGGCCTGACAGCGTGTACTCATATTTCAGAGAGACACAGCCATCCGGAACGTCACTCCCTGCCAACCGCCTCATCTGGAGCCATCCGCAGCTCACTTGTTTGCAACCCGTGCTGGAGCCTCCCCCCCTGGAGCAGGCACAGAGCAGGGAGCTGAGACAGGAGAGGTACTGGGAGAGAGAGAGCATGGAGATGGGGAGGAATGGCAGAGGAATTAAATCACTTGGTGCTAATTTATGTATTTTCTGGCAGTTGTGGTGCACCGGACCAGCAAACGGAGCATTTTGAGAGTGTGGTGCGCAGGAGCCACGGCTCCAGAACAGCGGGGTGCTGCTCTGAGACAGAGACTTCGCTCCTGTCACCACCACAGGCACATCACAAGGCAGAGAGCAGGCAGGCATGGTCCCCTGGTGAGAAGGGACCAGAGCTGCCCTTATCAGGAAGGATCCAGCACTGGGAACCTCTTCCTGGAGTTCATCTGGAGGACAGATGTAACATCTCTCGCGTGCATCCAGCATCTCGTGCTTGCAAACAACCACCCAGCCCTCCATGCTTGGGAGCAGGCATCTCCTCCTGTTCCCAAACACAGTGCATTCAGCCCTCCTTGACAGAGAAGGGCTGGGTACCCCTACCAGACCTCCTCCTATGGATGAAGGATAAGGGGAGGACAACCCTTGCCCACGTCCCACAAACCCCACAGCTCCCCATAGCCATCTGCCCCATCTTCCCTACCAGCAAATGCAGCTTCAGTTGGGTACCGCACCACACAAACCCAAGCTCTGGCTCCATCAAGCCACCCCCTTCCTGCAACAAGCCAGCACCTCCCCAGCCTGCAGGCTGCCGATGAACGCGGCAACTTGACAAAGTCACCAGCCACTGCTGCAGATCTGCAGCATTTCAGCTTTTCCCCCCAAGAAAAAAGCAAGGCCAGACCAGATTCTGCCCCAGAGCCTGCGTGGCAAAGCAGCATCTAGCTCCAAGTGTTTATTTATAAATCTGTACATACATGTACATTTGAATTCTGACAGAATTAATCCTGGCATCCAGCTAATTCAAAGCATTCCTCCCCCATCACACTACTGTTGCAGGCCAGCCCAGCACAGAAGCTGATTATAAAATACTGCACTAGCCAGGCATTTCTGCAAAGCCCTGTGCTATTGAGCATTCAGCCTTCCCTTGCTTGGCTATTTCATTGTTTCGGTGTCGATCCCTCCTCTCTTGCCCTGTGTTTCCTGGTTACTTTTGTCCCTGCTCTGGAAGCACCGCTGCTCTCAGCCCCGTTTCAGGGTCAGATTAAAAAATAAATAAGTAAATTCTAAGAAATTAAGGATAAGGAAAGAAAAACTTCCGGCGCATACCAAGATTTCCAGCAAACAGACCAGGTAACCAGCAAAAAAAGGCAAAAATGCAGCAGTGCGCAGGCAGAGCTGGGGCCTGAAGCCCGCTGCCTTCCTGCAAAGCACAGCGGAGAAATCCCTGTGTGGTCACACGCTGTCCCCTCAAACAGAGCGCGGAGAGGTCAGGGCAGCCAGCAATGTAAGAGCCTCTTTATTCTTGGGCAGTTGCACGGATCTGATCGCTTGTGCCCTTTGTGAGCCATGGAAATCTGCCTCCTCCTCCCAACCCCTCGAGCTCTGCCCCACTCGGGAAGGAGCAAGGGCCGTCAGCATGGGCTCCTGGGTACCACCATGGCTCTGGGGACAGCTCACAGTCAGCGCTTTGCCACAGCTAAGGGAGAGGAAGAGGAGGTTCCTGGCTTTCCCTGTCTCCCAGGAAGCTGAGGAATGAGAAGGACCATAGAATCATTCAGATTGGAAAAGACCTCTAAGATCACCGAGTTCAACCATCAAACCCCCAGCTAGGCCCCCAGTCCCACATCTCCACCCCTGCACCCCTGGCTCGAGCCCTACAGATGGCTGCCTCTTCCCCCCTCCCACCCCGCTCCTCACCAGCACCCATTCACACAGCACTTTCCACTGTGGGAAGAGAACATCCTCAGGCACGGTCCCTCCTCCTCCTCTTCACCTCCTTCCTCCCACCGCAGACACTGGATGCCCGCGTCCCCCACCTCCGCTGTCACTTCTTGGGTGACTGTGCAGACAACTTGTGGCTGCAGGTCTAAAGCAAGCAACTGCTGGGGACTTGACAGGCTACAGACAAGGGAAATGCTCAAGCTCAGCAGGAAAAGGCCCTGCATCCAGACCTCAGGAGGGGCAAATGCTGGTTCCAGCTCAAAGACCTGCAGAGCCCCCATTCTGCAGGGCCTACCACGGGGACCGGGTACGTTCAGAGAGCTCTGGGGAGCGCCTGCCAGGCAGCAGCCCACAGCACTCAATTCACACCTGAGAACTCGGGCCCTTGCACTCACAGTGCCTCCGTGGGCTGCATGCCACGCTCCTCATAAACAACTCATCTGGAAAATAAGCGAGCCCATAAAAATCCACCCCATAGCAAGTCACCAAACCTGTTCTGGAGTAAATCGACCTACAGCAGCTCAAGCCTGCAGTTGGGCCGACCCCTCATTGCCAGCACCAGGGTTTGCTCGGTGCCACCTCTGCACCCATGGCACAGAAGGGAGCGTGGGGATGGGACAAGAGACACGCACACTGCCAGGTGCCTCTGGTGTCAGAGCCAGACACCACCAAGGCTCCCACACCTCCCACAGGTCACAGCGCGTCTGCCTCCTCTTGGTTCAGTCGTGCAGGGGTTTTTATAAGGCAGCGGGATTTTCTCCCGACTTCCCACACGGTGCAGGAAGGAAGGTCAGGGGGAGGCTGTCTCTGAGCCTTGAAGCGTTACCAAGGCAGGAGCGGAGCCCCCAGCCAACCCCTTCCATTGGCAGCCTCTCCAGCAGCAGTACAACCAACCAGATCCCGCACAACAGTGGGACAAACACAGCAGTACCCAGCAAACACTCGGCTCAGCCCCTTTCACACGTCCTTCTTTGGCTGCTGCCTTCCCACCTGTGCTGCCGTCCTGGCACACAACAATACTCGGGGAGCGTCCTCCTCCAACCAGGGGAACTTCCTGATTTCAGCCCAGGAGAAGGTCCCCCCATGCCCTGGTTTGGGAGGTAAATGGCTCCAGCAGTAAAGATGGAAGGAAACGCTGTTTTGTTTCAAGACCTCGACACAAACACCACGTCAAGAAGCACAAAAAGAGGGTGGGTTGTCAGCCTGTTATTTTTTTTTCTCTCTCTAAGCACTACAAAAACAGGAAACAAAGGAGAAAACATCTCACGGGGGGGAAGGGGAGGTAGGCGCTGATACGCCCACAAAAGCAAGATTAACCACATATTTTATTTACTGCTTGCCTTACACTTGCACCTTTGGGTTCACCCAGCTGTGAGGCAGGGCTCTATGGGTCCTCAATGCTGGGTGCCGTGCAAGCTCAGGAAGCACTGGCTCTGCTCCCCAAGGAGCTCCAAGCCCCCACCTGCCCGACACAAAGCCCCCCAACGCGGGCTGCAGGGAACAATGACGGCAGAGGGCACTGCACCCTCCCAGCCCTCAGGGCCGCCTCCACCACTGGGTCAATCCCACACCCGTAACCCATGTTCCAGACACCGTGCAGAGGATGAGACTCTGAGCCTCCAAACTTTGACTCACTTCTCAGTTAGGAGCTTCCCAGGGGCATGTGTGGAACAAATCTCTCAGGGCCACTTGCTGGTGGGGATGCGCGATGCTCCAGGAGCACAGCCCATGGTGTGGAGCCAGCCAGCAGCTGGGAATCCCATGCTGACACTGGCACATGGGCAGCCATCGCTGCTGAGCTCACACAGGATGGGGACACGCACGTGGCCCAACACAGTGCTGACACAGCTACACTCTTGGTCCATGAGAATAGGGAGCCATAGCGGGGACCCTGCCACTGCCCCATCCCCAGCTCAAGGCTGAGCACCCAACGGTGAGAAGAGACGGGCTGACCACTGCAGGGATGGGAAATTAAGACAACGCAGTGATGGAGGTTCTAAGGGATTTGGCCAAGGTCACGCCGTAAGGCTGCAGCTCTACGACACAAACCCTTCACTGCCCGGCCGCACATCCTCAGATTTCACAGCGGGGCCAAAATCCAGCCTTGCTTTGCGCCAGGTCGTTTGGAACGCCAACATCCAGCCCTAACGACGGCACAGCAACAGAAAAATGCAGAGAGCGGGGATCGATGAGATCAAAGAGTCCTGGAAAAGGACCTGGAAAAACACTCCGGGTCCCCGTCCCTGCCCGCCGGGGTGGATCCCCCACCCTGCCAGAGGGAGACCAAAACCATTCCCTATAAATAGAAACAGAACAGCCCTTCTCCATCAGCCTGCCTGGGTCCTTCCCCTCCCAGTGCGTGTGGCACCTCCACGGAGGTCTCTGGTTTTCCCCAAAAAAACCTGGAGAGGAAAATAACCTTCCTGTGAGCTCAGGCTGGGAGCCGCCCCCCCTCCCTCCTCACCCCCCCCACAGGCCTGGCCGTCCAATTGGAAAGTAATTATACTGCAATTTTTATTTATGACTCTTTTTTTTTTTTTTTATTGCTAAATGGTGACTCATTTTGGCAACATTAAAATACACAGGAAATCATCCCCATTTTACAGTAATCACCATTCAATTCATTGTTAAATATTTATTTGTCGGACGAGCGCCGGGGCCCTCCGGAAGGGTCGAAGCGGGCGGGGGGCAGCGGGGCAGCAGGGCTGTGTGCTACCCCTCAGGGTGTGGAGCCGTGGTGAAAGCCGCTGCCAGATGGCCCAGCCACAGGCACGGCCGACTCACTTTCCCCATACCCAACGCCTCCCGCTGCCGGAGGGACTGGGGGCAGGCCCCTGTCACCCCTTTATCCTGATTAGAAAAAGCACTATTTGGCCAAAACCCAACCCTGAGCCCCCCGGAGCAAGAAGCCACATCTCTGCTGAATGCCTAACACGAAGCTCATCCGGTGCCGGCCATACGGGAGGAAGGGGAGGACAGTGGGAAGAGCCGGGCTCTGACATTCATCAGCCTTACAATGGCCAGGGCCACGTCCCTGTCGCGCAGCGGCTTTGTCATCCCGGGGCTGTGCGCCTGGATCTGCATTTCAGGGCTCCCCCCCCCATACACACACACACCACCCACCACCAAATTTCAATGCATGTCACCGAGCGGCCACCAGCTGACCCTGAGCCACGGCAGGGCTGAAATCTCCAATCATCCCCTCCTCAGCACCGGGACCCCCACCTCACACCAAGGGGACACCAAGGGCCCAGCAGACCTCCATGGGAGGCCCCGTCCTTGCAATTCGTCCCCCCCCCCTCGCTACACCCGGCCAAGCCGTGATCTAACATGTCTGCTCCTGCTGACTTCCTCCTGGCTGCCCCAGTGCTGCGGAGGGCACTGGCAAAGCTCTACAACAACAGGCCGCGGTGTTGGCAAGGAGGATGGCTTTTGGGTAGGCGCTACGCAAACACGAGCCTGTTGGGAAACAAATACGGCACGCCACAGATCCAGGAGGCAGAGGGAGAATCCCCAGCTGAGAACCACCACGAAGAAGCTCCTACCCAACACAACCTCTACGATGGTGGGGAACCTCCTCGAGCTCTCCCCAGTGCTCTCGCAGCACGGTGGGCTCAGTACCGCTAGCCCAGCACCTCCTATGGAGCACGGTGGACAGACCTCGAGTACGGTGGCCAGCTGATGACCACCAAACGCACCCACCCACGGCTGCTCAGCGGGGTGGAGACCACCACCACATCTCGCACAGGGACCACCATCTCAAGTACGGTGGCCAACCGACCGCCAAGACACGCATCCCACCCACGGCCGCGCCACTGGGTGGAGATGATCACGACGACTCACAGGCCTCAGCGGACACCGGACTCACCCTGATCTCATTGCGCCGGATCTCCACGTCACACACCGAGTGTCCCTGGTGGGCCCCGCTGTAGTAGCAGCAGAACTGGCAGACGGCCACCTGCTCGGCCTCGCAGTGGTACAGGCGGTAGGCGTTGTGCTGGGGGCAGCTCCAGGCCCGCACATCGTCCGCCTCCACCAGGAGGTGCCCACGGGCCGTGGAGGGCTGCTGCAGGTGGGTCTGGACGTGGGACTGGCAGCACGGGGCCTCGCACCTCAAGCAGATCTTCTGGGCGGGCAGCGGAGGGCCCCGGCGGCAGAAGACGCAGTGCAAGACGGAGGGAGGCTTCTCCAGGTTGAGCGAGTTGAACTTCTCCACGATGTTGGTGAGCTTCAGGTTCTTCTCCAGGTTGGGTTTCTGGTTGTACGCCTGGTTGCACTCCGGACAGCGCACCAAGCCCGTCTCCTTGGCCCACGCCTCACCGATGCAGCCCCGGCAGAAGTTGTGCTTGCAGGGGAGCTGGACGGGCTCCACAAAGACGTGCAGGCAGATGGGGCAGATGAGCTCCTCCTCGAAACAGTTCTTCCAGTTCTCGGCCATCGCTGCCGGCGCTCGCTGGCGGCTCTCCCCACCAAACGTCTCAGTTGGGTCTACGGACGGGCACTGGGGTCGCGTCGCCCTGCAATGGGAAGTGTTGGGGTGAACGGCCGGGCTGCCCCTCCGCCCCACGGAGCTCAGAACCGAGGGCACGAGGAGCCACGGGGCAGCACTCGAGGAATCTCGAGCTACAGAATGGCTTCGGTTGCGGGGGGACCCCAGAGCTCATCCAGCCCCAAGCTCCCACCGCGGGCTGGGTGCCGACCAGCAGGTCAGGGACCAGGACCCGATCCAAGCCGGCCCCAAACGCCTCCGGGGACGGGGCCGTATCGGTGGCGTCAGGTTAAAAACGCAACACAAACAGTTAATAAAAAAACAACAAACCCAACAAGCCAACAAAACAAACCCAACGACCCAGCAATGCCGTATCGGAGGATTTACAGCCCCAAAACCTGAGCGGCCCCCGGCAGCAGCGGGTCTCCCTTTCAGCAAACAGGGTGAATCGAAACTTACCGAAGGTTGAAAGAAATCCATACAAAATCCAGCGCCGGGCTCCGCGTTCCACATAAAGCTCCGAAATTCAGCGCTCCGGGTTCGATTTTTCGTTCCTTGGGTTCGCCGCCGACATTCAATATTTTAAAGGGACTTCTGTCCCTCCTCCGCCTTCCCCCCCCACCCCCCCTCCCCAAAGCTGACTACAGCAGAGCGGCTGGGCTGCCTCCGGGCTTTATCCCGGCTTTCTCCGCGATGGGAGCTCGGAATCGGGAGTCTTTTAAAGGAAACAGATCAAAGGGTTAAGATCCAAAACGGGAAAAGGAGGAAGACCGGGGAAATGGGAAAAAAAAAGAACAGCGACGATGACGACGGTAGAAAAAAAAAAAAAAAAAAAACACACAAAAAAAAAAACCCCAAAGCCCCACGAATCAACTCGGCAGCACCGAAGGATTGCAGCAATAATAAGAGAAATAAAAGAATAGGGGG
This sequence comes from Excalfactoria chinensis, assembly GCF_039878825.1. Classification (NCBI taxonomy): domain Eukaryota; kingdom Metazoa; phylum Chordata; class Aves; order Galliformes; family Phasianidae; genus Excalfactoria; species Excalfactoria chinensis. The sequence continues at coordinate 26,278,881 of NC_092830.1, read as the reverse complement.
GGAAAAAAAGACAAGAGAGGAACGAAACGAGGGGAAAAAACCCTCTCGGCTGCTTCGGAATTGTGAGGTGGTGAATGGGAGAGCCGAGCGGAGGACAGGCCAACCATTCAGGCGCTGCCTCCGTTCATAAATAGGAATGAAAAAGAAAATGGGTTTCGTAAAGGGAGGGAGGGGAGAGCCCCAAATCAACCTGCCGGGGTTCTCACGGGGGGGGCCGCGTCCTCTTCGGAGAGGGGCGAAAAAAAAAATCACCGAGACCGGAGGGGCTCCGAGCGGGGCCGCCCTGCTCCCCCCACCCCACACCCCCCCCCCCGCCCCGGAACAATGCGCCGAGCGGGCGGGGGTCGCGCGGAGCGGAGCGGGGCCGGAGCGTGCGGTTCCGGGCGAGTCAGCCCTCAGCCATTTTGCGCTGCCCTATTGGAGAGCGGAGCGCGGCGCAGGGAAACGCAAAAAAAAAAAAAAAAAAAGAAAAAAAAAAGAAAAAAAAAAAGAGCCCGACCCCCCCCGCCCCCTCCCGTCGGAAGAACGTCGCCTCGCCGCCGCTCCCTGCCCCCGCCCCAATGGGGGCTGCGGGCTCCGTCCCCGTGTCCCCGCGTCCCGTCGGGGCCGCTCAGCACAGCCCCGCTCAGCACAGCCCCGCTCAGCACAGCCCCCCGCGGCCGCCCCCGCCGCCTCCTGCCATCTTGCGCTGCCCGGCGGCCCCACGCCCGGCCTTCCTCCCGCCGCCCCCGGGAGGCGGCCGCGGCCGGCGGGGGGGGAAGGGGGGGAGCGCGGATCCCCGGGAGCTGCGGGGTTGGGGCGGGAGGGTGGGGGGGAACGGGGGAGGGCGAGGGGTGGGGGGTAGAGAGCGGGGCGGCGCCTCGGAGCCGCGCGGCTCAGCCCCGGCGCTGGGGGCCCGGAGGGGCGGCCATGGGGGCGGCGGCCGCGGGGAGAGAGCGACCGGGGGCGGGGGGAGGCGGGCGCGTCCCGCCCCGGAGCCGCAGCCGCTGAGTGCCGGTGGGACCGCCGGGCGCTGCCGCCACCGCCTCGGAGCCGCCCCGCGCCGCGCTGCGGTGGGAGCCGGCACGGCCCGCCCAGCCACGCGTCACCGCGCTCCGCCCGACGCGGGGCGGTGCTGCCTTAAAGCGGCGATGGACGAGCGGGGACAGAGGCGGTCGGTGGGGGTGGGAATAGAGGTGATAATTGGGTCGGCGTGGTGGGTCGGGATGGAGATGGACGCGGGAGAGGCTGTTCGGTTGGGATCGAGGCGGGAATCGGATGGAGACGGGAATGGGGTTCAGACAGGAGATAGGAGTGGGGAAGGAGATGGAGAAGGGAATGGGAAACGGGAGGCAAGTGGTGGGATGGGATGGAATAGAGGTGGGGATGGGAACGGTGTTTGGGTTGAGATGCAGATGCGACGGGATGGAGATGGAAATGGGATTTGGGTGGGGGTGATGACGATGATGAGATGGGAATGGAATGGGAATGACATGGGGTTGGAGATAATACGGAGATGGGGATACAGATGTAGATAGAGATACACACAGAGATGCAGGTGTGGGCAACAGCTGCCTGAAGGGAGGACAGCTCACTGGGGCCTGTCCTTTTGTTCTCCCAAAGTGAAGGCTGCCCTGCCACTTTGCACCGAGCTGCACATCCTCAGCACCACCCAGTGACTCCCAGTCCCACCCCTGGTGACGTGCCATCCCCACCAGCAATCATCAATGCAGACCAGGGCCCAGCTGGCACACGTGCCCTGCTGCCTGGTGAGTGGGGAGTAGGGCTGCAGAGAGGGGTCCCACCACTGTGTCAGGTTGGGGCCAGGTGTTCCCAATGCCAGCAGTGGCCATTTGTCCCATGGGGTCTCTCTGCAGCCAGCTGCCCCACAACAGCTCTCTCACCAAATGGTTCTGCAGCTGTTGTGCGGGATGTGCTGCGTCCGGCCCCAAATGCATGGGGAATAAAGCATGTGGCTGGTGTTAACCCATTTCCCACCGCTCAGGAGGTCACAAATGACTTCAAATTGGTTGGCAGGGATAGAGCAGGACTTCCTAACTACAGCCATGGAGCTGTCTGGAACCCTCAGATCCCAACAACGCCAGGTGCTGGAGCACATCCCCCCCCCCGCTGCATAGTGAGCATCCAGCTGAGACGGTCAGTCTCTCTGTTCATTCCTTTTCAGGACACCTCAGGCTTTAGGAGAAGAGAGTTGGAGTTGGCTCAGGTCACCACATGGAGTGTCGGAGGCATGGGATGTACAGAGATTACATAGGGTTGTGGATCCCACTGCCCTGCTGAAGAATGGGGCAAAAAGAAAACATCCTGAGGTAGACCCAAGGTGGAACGTCCCAGCTCCAGGTGGGAAAACCAAGCCTGGGGTTGGAGCCCAGGTTGTCCACCCCGATGTGGGGCAGCCGTCACACTGCTGGCCGTGGCGTCAGGGTGATGCTCACCGCCCTATCCGAGCTTGGTGTTGCTGGGAATGGGGCAGCACGGCTCCCCTGCCTGGTGGGGTTTCTTTCTATGGAAATGCCTGCGAGCAGCTGCCCTGCGAGTGACTCATTTCCTGCTCTTGTGTCACATTCTGGTCAGGCCAGTTTGGCAAAGGCTTTTTTCTCTCCCTCTGCTGCCTTTCTCTCCTCTCCCCCAGCGCGGAGGCCTGGGATGATGTGCATTCGCTCAGCCCCTGGCAGGATGAGGCAGGATTTTCAGGAAACTGCGTCAAAACCACAAACCTCCAAAAAGAAAAAAAAACAAAAACCCAACAACAACAACAAAAAATCCCAACAAACAATAAAAAAAGACAGAACGATTTTCTTTGCCCTCTTTTCTGAGAGCGAGGAAGGCGGGCGGCCAGGCTGGGCTCCTCCTCACTTCGCTCAGATCGAAGCTCTCCGGACGGCGGCTCTGCTCACATGGAGTTCTGTGTTCCCTGCTGGCTGCCCAGGGCTCTGGCTGCGCCACATCCCCAGAAGCTGTGGGGCTGAAATAGGTTGCTCAGGACCGTGGCCCCAGCATCCCTCCTTGCACACCTCGATCTCTGCAGCACAAGGCTGCCTTGCCGCCATGGGACAGCAGGAGCGGGGCACAATCTCATGCAAACCCTCAGCAATCTTTGCTCCCAAGCAAATTATCCCAATTCTCACCCTTCCTTTTTCCTTTTCTGCATGCTCCGTGCAATTAAAGCAGGCTACAGCCAAATGACCCGGCACCACACGCATGCTAAAAAGCCCCCCGCCGGGCCGCCACTGAGCTTCCTTTGAACAGCCATGTGTTGTTCCTAGGGCTGCAGGCAGCATCTGCAGCCGTGCAAACCCATGGTCCTGCTTGGTGCAGGGAAACTGAGGCAGGAAAGGGGCAGGTGCTTGCCCGCAGCTTGGGCATCTGCAGTGCTAGAAAGCCAAAGGGTTTTGTTTGCCCACAGACATGGGAAGAGCAGGATGGTATCAGCGTAAATTAGGTCAGGAAGCATTGCTAATAAAATGTCAATCCCAGTTGTGTAATGGGAGCAATTATGGGTTTAGGTCTCGTTAGGACACCGAGAAGGAAAACGTGGCTGCTCTGAGGGCAGCAGGAGTGTGATGGCAAAAAACAAGGAGGGTCCTGCTGAGAAGCCGTTGTGGTGTCTGAGTTCCCTCACTGCATCACTGGGTCAGGACTGCAGGCAGTGGGGCTCTGCCCCTCACCTAGCGCTCCGGTCCCCAAACTGGGTCCCCTACTGCCACCATGCCCAGGGTCCCATCCTGTGCCTGATGGGGACGGGGATGCCTGGGAGCTCTTACGCAGAGGGGGCAGTGGGGATGGAGTGCCTTGGGCAGCCTTTAGCCACGGGCACGCAGCACAGCATAAAGGGAACTGCGGAGGCATCCGTGAACACAAAGAGAGTCAAACACTGCATTTGGTCCCACTTACGGCTTATAAATGATTACTGCGTGTTTTAATAAATGGTTAATCAAGTGTTAGAGTCCAAACAAGTTGATGGGTTGCTTATTACCACGGTTTATAACCTTTTATGAATGCCTTCTGTCGATGTACTTATAAACATCCACACCACGTACTTCTCGTGTCTTGACATGTTGGTCACATCTGGGGGAAGTTGGTTAACTCTTGAGCTGCCCACCAGCGGCAGACCAACAGGGTGCCGGGCTTCGCTGCTGCTCAGCTGCACGCATACACGTGGGCAGCCGAGGGCGATGCGGGCGCCGTGGTGTCCCCTCGTCCTTGTCACTCTGTGATGATGAAAGGGGATGGGACGGCCCTGCTTTGGTGTGAGCCAGACACATCCAAATCCAGAATAAGTCGGCAGTGGGGATTTTTTTCCTCGTGTGTTTTTACCACTAGGACAAACAATGAGGGGAAGTGAGTGGTGGATTCTTCATCGCTTGAAGTCACCAAATGAAGACAGGATGTCTTGCTGGAACGCATGCCCGAATCAAAAACACAAGCTGTTGGGCCCGATGCAAGTAACTGGGTGACATTCCGCATACAGGAGGTCAGATGGGATGATTTAGTGGTCCCTCTGGCCCCCAAATCCATGGAAACATCCTCGGCCATAGCCGTTAATTCTGCGGGTAGCGCATCTACAGCCCCTCACGTCATGTTGCAAATAATGCAATAAAACTCTCAATAAGCTGAATAACAAGGAAACAATTTCAAATAAGAGTCTCTGAAATCTCCTTTTAAGGCAATGATGGGATTCCCACCGCTGGTGGTGCTCCCGACACCTCGCAATGCTGTCGGGCTGCAGCCTGCAGGAGGCCCCATCGCAGCCCCTGAGCCTGAACCCCTATGGGCTCTGTGGGGAAATGGGGTGAGCAGGGAGCAGCGCTGCGCCCACGAGCCCCCTGCCATGGGGACCCCATTCCCTGATCTGCATCCTCCCGCTTGTCCAGGTCCCCGGTGCTGCCGTTCACCTTTGGGATGGGAAACAGCCCCAGCCCTCCCTGCACACTGTGGAAGAAGGAAAAAAAAGAGAGAAATAAACAAACAAATCCCTTCCCTCTCTTGGCTTGGCATCTGCTCACAGCCCTTCCATTATTAATTAGAGGAGCTGCCGGCGTTATTAGCAACAAACCGCTCCTAATGAAGTTCAGAGCCGCAGATCCAGGAGGGGCTCCCAGACACCGCTTTTCACAAACCTTAATTAAATTCAGCGCCTGAAGGTGCTTTTGGCTGGGCGGCACAGTGCGGCACAGTGCGGCGGGGCACGGGGCTGGGCGAGGGCTGCAGGCAGGAGGAGCACCCCAGGGCCGGCTCCTCGGGACTCAGGGCCGTGCATGGCACCAGCCAAGATGTGCCTTGCAAAGGGATAGAGTAGGTTCTCTCTGATCCCGGTGCTGTGGGGTCCAGAGCTCCCCCGCTGCTCTGCTTATCTCCTGCACAGCCTTGATGCATTGCAATGATTAACTGGGTGCCAGAGGGGAGGTTCCCAGTGCTGTCCTTGCCGGGCTGTCTGAGTGGCAGCAATTTGAGGCCTAGGAGGCAGATGGCACGTGGGGTTTGGGGCAAGGGAACCGGCCGCAGCCATCCGCTCATTGCTTCTATCTGATGGAGGGTTGGCCAAGACAAGGACGAACAGCAACAAAACCCACCCAGCTCCTTGCACATCCCTTCCCTCCCCCACCTTCAGCTCCCACCCTTCCCCTCTCTGGCCTTAAAGGAATTTATTACAGAGGAGCATAAAGAAGATGACAGCAAAACCGTTCGGTGTTACTGGGAAGTCAATGCACCGTTAGCACAGGACTATCTCATCCCAGCACCCACAGAGAAGGACACGGAGAAGTACGCAAATACCTTTAATGCACTTCGGATACACGGGAGGAGAAAACGTTTAGTGATTCACAAAAATATTACAAAAGTCACGTGCAGGCGAAACAAACCCAGCACTGAAATAACCATGTAAGAATTTACATTAGAAACTAATATAAAATATTTTAAAACCTCTGCTAGTTTAGCTTTCTGTTTTGTCTTTTAATAAAAAAAACAACAACAAAAAAAAAACAAAAAAACACGATAAAAAAACCAACAAAAAACCAAAAGAAAGAAGGGGGTGGGGTGGGGAATAAAGGCCATCTCCAAGGTCCCGACGTGTCGCCGGGTCCCCCCGGGAAGCTGTGCAGAAGCCCTCTGAAATGCAAAGCATCTCTCCGACCAGCAAGGCCTGCACCGCGACCCACTGTGGGGAAACACCGCTGTGCCCGGCAAGGGTGGGAAGGAGATGGGCGTGAAGGGCTGAAATCCCCTGTGGGGTCGGAGTGAGGCCAGGAAGCCCCCCGCCACCTCGGGGCTGTGGGATCGGGGGCAGCGCAGACAGCAGAGCGGGCACGGGGCTGCAGCACCCACCCAAACACGCCATGCTGATGTAGGACCCACCGCCTCGGTGCGGTCCCTCCCACCCTCAGCACCGCTGTGCGTGCAGCGCAGTGTTTCCGGAGCTGCTCTTTCGTTGCGGTTGGGCCCCAGGGACAGGAACAAAGGAGCCATTTTGATCTCCAGCTTCGCCGGGGAGAGGAGGGACAGGCTGAGAGAAAAGAGCAGTGTTTGCAAAACACAACAATCGGCAGGGAATTTTCCTCCAGCTTTGAGAGGCCGTTTCTTTTCCTCTCTCTTCCTCTTTTTTATTAAAAGACAGAAGAAGCGGCATTATGGCTGGAGTATAAACAACAGCAGCGGGTGCTTGTAGGCCACAGTAGGCCTCACGTGCCCAGCTTAGCCCAAGGCCGCTGAGCCCACGAGGGGCCGGGCTCCCTTCGTGGCCCTGGGGCCTGTTGGCAGTGCTGGGGTTTGCCCACAGCTTTAGGGGTGCCCTACGGGCAGGCCTGCAGCACGCGCCATCTCCGACTTCTTCTCTGCTTGAAATGTTGGACTCGTGTGGAACACAAGCTGGTTTGTTTTGCTTTGTTTAGTTATTTTTAAAAGGAGGACAAGCAGGCACCGCACAGCAGAGAAAAAAATGGTACAAAAATAGTAGGTTGCTACAGAGCTTGTTAAAAACTGGTCCCAGAGACCTAAATTCAGCTTTAACATCTCAGGATGTGAACCCCACTGGCAAACGCGCATATAGAGCTTGTTTTGGATGCAGTCTGGCTTCTGGGCAAGCCTGCTTTTATGGATGGGGACAGATGCACTGAGAGGGATTCCCGGGTGCTCGGCAGCTCATCTGCCCTCACAGCGTCGCTTGAAGGGAGAATTAAGGCACAATACAGGATCCGAAGGAGGGCACTTGCACAGGACTGACTGCTGGGCGTGGGGGCTGTCCTGGTGCCAGCAGTGACCCCAGCTCACCCATGAGCTGAAGCCCAGGATTCCACCCAGCAGCACTGTGTCCAGGCTAGGGGAAAATGGGGCACATGGGTCTGCGGGCTCATGAGGCCTGAAGGTTCTCACAGAATCTTAGAATCGTTTGAGTTGGAAAGGACCCTTAAAGGCCATCCGGTCCAACTCCTCTGCAATGAACAGCAACACCTACAGCTCCATCAGGTGCTCAGAGCCCTGTCCAGCTTGACCTTGAGTGTCTCCCCACTGGTGTGGTGCTGCCTTTCCTCAGCCACACACAAGCCTGCAAAGTGGGCCACAAACTCTGGATGCCTGCCTAGGAGGGGACGAGCACCAGGGCAGGCACACAAACAAGCAGCCAAGTCCCCATGCAGACGCATCCTCCAACCAACAGCCCTGAGAAGCACGCAGCCGGCCCAATGTCCTCAGTGAAGCATCTCAGAGAGGTTTTGGTGAGGGGCTGGGGGACGTCTGATGAAGCGAGCAGATGCTGGGTGAGCAATAAGGTTCGCCCAGTGACCAGGCTGGGGGCTCCCGTGGGGGGCACTGGAGTGAGAGCTCCACTCCCTGCCCCACGCTCATTAAAAAACCAAATGATTCAGAAGCAGCTGCACAGCCATTCCCCATCTCTGAGCTAACACAGTCATTCGCAGCCCACACCCTCAGCAATGGGCATAGGCCAAGGTGTGAATGTGCAGTGGGACGTGCACAACCAGGTCCTTACCCCCACGCAGGACCTCCGTAGGTTGTGGTGAGGACACGAGGACTGGTCTGCAGGGACCACTGCAGCTCAGTGCCATCCCCTTTGGTTTCTGGCTTTCCTGCATCCCACTGAGATGGCACAAAGGACTGCGCTGCCTCAAAGAAGCCCGAGCTGTGGGTGCAAGGGGGGCTGCTAACCTGACTCCAGCACGCAGCCTCTCCCCAGCAATCTGTTCCCTCCAAGCCAAGCTCTGCTTTCAACTATTTTTTTTTTTAAAGCTACACCTCCTAAATATTTCTACTGGTCGCAGATGAAAAACAAAATCCCCACTTCTTCAAAGACCATTTGATGACCCGACGGTGTCATTTCAAAAGTCATCCAAGAGCAACTGAATATTTGAAGTGAGGAGCTTCAGAATATCACTTCAAATCACTGCTGGCATATCTACGTACAGTAAAACCAATATATCACCATCCTCAAAGATATTATACACAGCAGGCACCACCTAACTAAGCCACTGAAAATATCACTGTAGGTCATTCCAGCTACAGGACCGACTGCTCTGCCCAGGTCACATCCCACATGCTGAAACTATACAATAATTCTTCTGTTTTTAATCACAAGTTGAGAAGGAAAGTAGTCCTGGCTTTTGGGACTTCCCTTGTTCCAGAACTGCTGTCACATGTTGCATTTTCAAGGCATTGCAGATCTGCCACGAGGCTCTTCGTCTTTGGAAATACCCCTACCTCAATGCATCGTGAGATTTCTCCAGGAAAGAAAACCTGTACCCACTTATTTTAAACTGACATTTATATCCAGATCGCTATCTCTAGACAACAGACGCCTCATGGGTTTTGGCTTCATATAATCCTGCTTCAGACCTTTCACACAATCTAGAAGAAAAATCAGCACCAGCAGACCTACCACCTCAGCAGGTTGGGGCTAGAAAATAGCATGGCATTTATTAACGCTGGTGCGTTTCCCTTTTTAAAACTCTTTGCTCACTAAAATACAAAGGTTTCTTTCCCAGTTCCTTCACACACAGGCATGTCCTCTCGCCCCAAGATGAAAATATCCAAACTCGAGATCTCATTTACTTGCCAATGAGTAGAGTAAGCCTTTGGCACCGCTGCAAACTTGAAGCGATTCACGGGAGGGGAGGTCCTGTGGGTGAGCAGCTGCTCACAACGCCGAATAACACGCAACTTTCTTTTTCTTGATAACTGTTGAGAGGCAGCAGCACGACCTTGGAGCTTAAGGGTTGACTTTCACCAGTTTCTCTCCTATAGCTGGTCTGACAATAAGACAGCCTTCTATTTTAGCAGTTAACGTTTGTCTAATATTTTCCCCCTTAGCTAAAAGGGAAGATTTCACTTCCTTCCCCTGAAATCCTCCTCATCATTGTTATCCGGCTACTGGCAAAGATCTGTTGAGAAAATGTCACAGAAATAGAGATTTCTGGCATGCCACCTGTTCATAACTCAATACACAGAACTATATATAAATACATGACATGGAACAAAAAAAAACCCACACACTCAAGAATACTGGGTGGATTTTCAAATGCATTCAGTGTGCTCCCTCTGAAGTCAATGAAAACCCAACCCAGAGCGTCTGAAGAGAGTAAATACGGTGGGGACAACACACGCATAGACAAAACCGGAGCACAAGGCAGCCTGGTGGAGCCACCTGCCCTGCTGCAAAGGCTCCCAGAGGTCACAGGGCAGGAGGTCCTCAGCCTTGCAGATGTCTCAGACCCACAGAGGGTGTGATGGACTTCTCTCTGCCCTGTGCTGATCTCTGCAAAAAGAGCAACAACTGACCTTCCACAAACCCCTTCTCCACTAAGATGTGGACTTTAAGCTCCATGTAATGAGAGCTAGCATCTGGAAAGAAGGAAGAGCAGCCAGCCACGTGGTGAAGGGCCAGCGCTGCTGCAGGCACCCTCAGCAAGCCCATACCAGAGCAGTCCAAGGGCGACCGCTGGTAGATGGCTTTGGGACAATATTGTAGTTGTCGCCCTGCCCTTTTTCTGACCACCACAACTGTTTGTTTGTTCATTATCTTGGGACAGGACACTCGGTGATACTGTTTCTGAAGCTGGACTGGTAGATTTCCATGTTGCTCTCCAGCCCACAGTGTCCCCTGGATATGAGTCTTTAGAGCAGAAGGCTTGTGCAGGCTTAGTGTGAACCAGGACAATGAAAACTGGCCAATAGATCCCATGGATGAATGCAGTTTGCCACAGCACAGAAATCACCCTGGCTGGCACATGCAGATATCTGAAAGTTTGTTCTTTCACAGCAGGATTTTAAGATGATCCGCTGAGTTCAGACAAAATGACAAACTCATTTACATGTAAATTGCTTTCGTAGCTTTGCAGAAAGGAAGGTTCTGCTGAGCAGTGTTGGACCCTGCATTTGGCCTGCCTTAAATTATAATATAACAACAATTATAATAATACAAATACTACTTTGTACACAAAGCACGCCCTCCCCTGCAAACCCTGGCATGCTTCGGTAGGTCCTACAGCCCTCTAGTCAATAATCACCCTCTCTGCACAGAGAGACATTGAGTGACTTGCCTGAGGCCACAGAGGAATTCTGTAGCAAGTCCAAGGAAAGCTTTGTGGCTCCTAGCTCTGCTTCTTGACCAGCATTAACCAGCCTCTAATATATGCAAAAAACATCAAAGCAGTCTGTGCCAGGAAGGAAAAAACAAACAGAAATCCAAGCCTGGGGTACCAAGAGGCCTCCTGGACTTTGCTGTTTGATCAGGGGAGTTAAGTGTTAAAAGCTATTGTTATACTTGTATTAAGATCACACGACAACTGGCAATTGCACACAACTTGGGAAGAAGAAACCGCCAAGCTAAGCTGGCAGAAAGGGGTGGAAGAGAAAGCTGCACCTCCTCTGACAAGGAGAGAAAAGTTGCCACTGAAAGACAATGGGCAAAGAAAGGCTGGGGGAATATGCATCAGGAAGAACCTGCAGCAGCAGCAGCAGGGGGTGAAGCCCGCAGTTGACTGCTTCAGCATAAACACGTGGGCCAGCATCACGATGCAGAAACACAACATGACCGAGCAGACTGTGTCCTCTGCACAACACGTTTTGCTCTGGGTGAGAGGCCAAAGGGATCCAGAGGAGAGGGCCTTTTCAAACTGCTTTGGATGCTTTTCAGTCCAAATCCACCGAAAAGAAGGGACACCAGCTGCAACCACTGCAAGGCTGGAGGGGAAAACAGAGCTGCGATAGGGCACAACTCCCATTGCAACAAGAATAGCTGGATTTACGGAGGCTGAGCCTCCCCTCTGGATCCTGCAGAGCTGCTGAAGTTGCCCTGTGAACAAACGGTTCTTTCTAGCTTCTCAAATTCTGTACAATAGCAAAGAAAAAATACTTGACAGTATCTCTTTAAAGATAGACACACTGTAAACAGGAGATCTCCCCCGCCCCGGTAGCTTTCTTCCTCCTGCTTGTGCAAAACCAGAGGTTGCGACCTTCCCTGGGGTTCAGGCACAAGGACAGGATGCATGAGAATAAAGTTGCCTCTGTTTGCAGCGATACCATAGCTAATAGCACCAAGACCAACACTTAAAACATGCCTAATTTGAGGGCAGGGAGTATCTGGGTTTGTTTTTCTTGACTGAACTAGAAAGTTCATCTTTAAATCTGTTCAGCTTCAAGCATGTGAGCTTTTGGCCTCCTTTAAACAGGGGAAATACCATTCTGTTTCTGAAAAGAGAAAAAAAATAGCACATGGAAGAACAGTTCTGCAGTCAGTAAAAGTTTGGCTAACAAAAGGACTCCAGAGTCACGTAAAGAACATTTAATCCATGGATTATAGGCTTGCACCTGGCAGAATGCATGTGTAAATACAGGCGTGCAGAGCGCCTACACCCTGGGCTAAGGCAGAGGGAAGTTCTGTAGCTAGGAGAGAGAAAGGATTCTTACTACTAATTTTCATAGTTAAATATTTCTCACTCGCACTCACACATACGCAGGCTGTTCCCAGAGAGCTCAGCCTTGGGAAGGATAAAGGAAAGGGCTCAGTTCGGTCTGGGCTGGTGCTGAGTTGCTCCTCTTCTGTTTGCAGTGGTTGTGCAGCAAACTCTTTTATTTGCAGGCAGAGTTTTTACTGCATTAATTATCCTGTGAGTCACTGGGTAATGGACAGTAACTTGGCTCTCCCAGTTGTTAGAAGGGTGTAATTCAGCTCTAATGCAGTGGGTTGTCGAACACAGCATCTGGCAAGATGGAGACTTTCAGTTTCTTTTCAGGCCAGCTGTACTCCTTTGGAAGTTTAAACTGTAAGACAATACAGAGAACCAGTTAATGTATATCACTGCAATCTAATCCACAGAAAGAAAAAACAAAACAAAACACAAAATGGGTACAAAGGCAGGCGGCCCCGTGTTATTATTATTACTTAAAACAAGAGGCCACTAAGAAAACATTTCCCCATCAGTATGTTTTGGACAGCAGTGGACATTAGATAATGTGGCCTGTGCCTCAGCTGCCAAAGTAAAGTTATGAGATTTCAGCCCAAGCATTGTTTATTTCATCAGATGGATTCCGGAGGGTTTCTGCTCCCATCACCATCTCCCCTCCCCGATCTCGCTGAAAATTCACAGCACAAGTGCATTTTTTCTCCCCTTCCACTTGGCTATGGCCCTTTCCCTCCACCTCCTCTCCAGAGCCCCTGTTTTCTTCAGAGGGAGCATTCCGGCAGCTCGCAAGGCCCTGCCTGCGCAGGGGGGTGGTGCATGAGTCCTGCTGAGGGCAGAACTGAGAGGGTTTGCAAATGGACATCCATGGGAGGGAGCCCTGGCTGGGAGGTCAGCATGCCTGGGCAGCAGTTCTGCTCCAGCCTGACCCCCTGCACAAAGGCTTTGCACAGTGCCTGCACAATGCCTCATATTCGCACAGGCACTCAGCCGCTTGGGCTGTTTTGCAAACATTGATTAAAGCACAGGGAAGGGAGATTTTTGCCCCAGCCTGGTTTACACATCATTGTTTCTGGCAGATGTTTCCCAAACAATGCAAGTCTTCTGTCCCACTTCTCCTAATGCTGCTGCAGGACACCCAGCCCGAGGCTGGGAAGGCACCTGAACGTGGCAGATCCCAAACACGACTGCTTAGGGACAGAAGTCCACGGGGCTCCCATGAAAAACACATGTGACCAGAGCCCATGCATTCACACAGCAAGTGCAGGAGGTTCAGGGCAGCACTGAACCATCATAGAGTGGAACAATACTAGCTGTTTCCTGGTGCTGACAGCCATGCAAGGGTTAACATGGACCAGACCCTCCCATCGCCTTCTTGTTCAAAGGGCAGGCACTGAAAGATCTGCTGTTTAGCAGGGGAAGCTTGTGGGGCATCTGTGGGTTGACAAGTGCAATCCTGGAGCAAGGAAAGCTCCCCCTCTGTGTCACTACAATTTTGCTCTCACTGCTGAACTGCCAAAGCCATGTCTAAGAGTGCAGGAAGTAAAAGAAAATAAGCAAACATCCTAGATGCAGCACGAATACAGGCTTCAAACCTGTATGTGGCAACATGGCAGCAGAACAGCCACTTCGGGACCAGCATTTCAAGCAATCCCACTGACTGTTCTGAGCATCCAGAACACAAGGCTGGAAACCAGATTGCAGGATGACTTCCATTTAAATCTCTGCTGCACTCAGTGATCACAGTGCAGTGATCATCCCTGATGCCTCCACACCATCCTCAGGGAAGAATCTCCCCAGGATCCTACCCCAGCTGCAGGCACAGGACATGGAGGCAGCTGCTTCAGAACTGCCACAGACACAGCCATCCTTTCCTGAACAAAGCCAGCAGTGCTGGAAGCTACACAGGGGCTACTGCACACATAGAGAGCTTGTGCAAGGGAAAAGGACCTGCAATCATCCATCTTTATCCAGAGAGTTGTCTTTCTTTCCCTAAGAGCCCCATTCTGAAGGACATCAACGCCTGCTCAGTGGTAGGTTCTTGTTAGAGAAGTTCCCCTGCAGCCATCTGCTTCACAGGAAGGATAGCTGCAGTGGGCTATGAATTTGCTCCTGACCTTGCTCCATGCACAGCTTGTGTACAGGGGTAACTTGCAGTTGGGACCCACTGACCTTAGTGTGCCAGGCTGGTGGTTCTGGGCCTGACCCATAATCCGAGGGCAAGGCAGAAGGATCGTTCAGGGCAAAGGCTCCCCAGAACTTTTACTTTTTCCTCCTCTAGTAAACAAAAACAGTCCAAGTTCCACTTAGGACTGTCTTGTTTTTTCTTTAACTCAGTCCCTGTGTATGGCCTGGACCATGTAATCCAGTGGTCCCATACAGCCCAGGGGATCCTTCTGAGTTCAAGAGCACGTGAAACACATGCTAAAGATACACAGATAAAGATATTTCACTTAATCTGGGAGCCTTGTTATGTAGCAAAGGAAAGACTCTCCTTGCAGCACTGACAGAGCTTCGTTCAATCGCAAGAATATCATCAGCCAGGTCTGTGAGGAACGTGTTAAGTTGGCCCAAACTGGGATCCCGCAATGTACAAATCCTTGGAGGGATCTGAACGCTGAAAGATCACATTTCATCTCAAGTATTTTCCTTTTCACAAAGAGGAGTGGTTCCAAAGCAGTCCTCTCGGAGAAGTCATCCTTTGCATTTGTTTGCTTTTTACTTTTTAATGTAGCAAAGTCACAGTAACTCAGAGGCTGGTCGCTGTGCCAGAAGCTGCCATGCCCACTGCCTTTACCTCGCCGCAGGACACCGAGGAACACAAGCAATCCAAAGCCCTACTAAAGGCCCTTCCGACCAAGTGCTCCTGGGCTTCCATGTCACCGGCCAAAATGAGCTTTGGATTAGGTTTAACTGGATAAAAGCTGGCCTGAAAGTCCCTGCACAGCCAGCAGTGTGCTCCCCTCACTCTCTCAGCAAAGAACACCCTGGCATTAAATCAACTCTGGATTAAACAATTAGAGCCCTGAGATTTTCCTGGGGGGAGGGGAGCAGGGCGAGGGATAGGAGGGCTGCTTGACAAGCCAAGGAAAGTTTCCTTAGAGTCTGCAGGGAGCTGTAAAAAATGGGATTAAAAATATTACATGTCATTTTTGCCACTGCTCTTTGAAGTCAGTCAGAATATTTATATGGCATGCATGGGAGACAGGGTGTTAAATGTTCCCCAGGAAGAGATCACATGGCAAGGGGAAGTTTAGCACCACAGAGCAAAGCTTTATAAAGCTCCTTCAGCCGCTGCTGTAACGCTTTCAGGCTGGGGATGGTCTTTTGCACGCTGTGCACTGACTTGCAGGGGCAGCAGGTGAGGGCCAAGAGCAGACATGAAAATGTTCCCAAACCAAAAATGGAGGCCCCCAAGGACAGACTGTTCAGTAGTAAACGTGCTACCACTGCATTCAGCTGCTCTGGAAGTGGGGGAGGAGGTGAGCTCTTAAGGAGGTTACCCACAGCATGGAGGCAAACCCTGACTCCTGGCCCGCTCTGCTTTGGGTCAGGGTGCCAAGACAGTGAGTGGGGAATGACGCTGAAGGAGAGGATGTGCAGCATCTCCCTTCATACCGAAAACTGCTCTGCTTTTCTCACAATCCCTTCTCTCAGTGCCCTATCCCAAAGAACACGTAAAGGTATCGCAAAGCCTCCAGATTGTGAGGCTCTCTTGGGCATACATTGGGGATGCAAGAACAACGCAGCCTTACTTCCTCTGGAGAGTTCAGATCTTCTAAATCTTCCAGCATTCTCTCTACGAACTCTTCGGTCAATAGGATCTGCAAAGGAAATACAGTGGTTTATGTCTTCTCACTCCTAGTTTCAGCCAACTGCCAAGCAACAGAATGACTTTTGCACTGAGCAAACTGTACCAGCTTGCTCCTTCCCCACGTTCTTCATTCCTGCAACACATCGGTTTAAGGGCAAGGAGCTCCTAACTTTGCCTCCCGCCTCAACCACGGTAAAAATGTTAAAATTATATGGCAATCTTTTTTGACCCTCAATTATCTTCCTAAGACTAAAATTAGAGGCCTGGATTTAAGAAAGACAGAGTAGGGAAGAAGGAAAAGGGGTCAAGATAACAATTGCTGGAGAAGCAGTGGGAGACGGTGCTGCTTTCATCTGATTTCTTGAAGTGAAGCTCCCTGAAGACCACAAGTCACACAAAGCTGAGGAACACTGGGGAGCAAGCCCCAGGGATTCACAGGGAGAAATAACCGCACTCTCTTTAGGAAGGCATATGATAGCCAAAACCAGACATGTTCTGTCTCTTTTTGCAGCAGATGCAAAGGCTGGAGCCCCCAGCAGCCAGCGGATTTGGAAAGGGAATGGAAATGTGGTAGGGGATGGGGACAACATCCCCATGCAGTGCAAGTGCTTTGGAGTGGCATTCCTGGGAGCTGAGTTACAGCAGTACCCAGAGCATTATTCCCAATTCAACCTACAGGTTTGCTTTTTTCCCACTGTACCTCCTTTCCTTCCTTCACTCCACCCTTTTCCTCCACCTTCAGCACTGCTCTCCATTCCCAAAGCAGTCACCATACCCAGACCCCTTCTGTACCCGGTCTCCTCCTACCCTGGGCTGGAAGAGGGGCAACCTGGCTGTCTAATGGCCCTGCAGGAAGCCACCTCCAGTTCCTTGGTGCCAGTAATGGGAGCAGAGAGCACATGATTGCCTGGACAACGTGGGCTACTTGGCTGAAGGCACTGGTCTCTGTTTTGGTAATACCAGCAGGGCTGTTGGCTAAAAGAAAGGGAGTACTCTGGTCTCCTTTTCTTCCTTTGACTGGTAAGAGAATTGATCTGAAAACACCAAATCCAGATTCAAGAGCTATGATGTGTCTGAATTATTTTCCATTCACCCCTGCTGCCCTGCAAACACTGTACATTGTGTACACTGGAGGATGAGGGAACTGTAGCCTCCACTCTCTGCTGCATTTCCCTCCTCACTTAGCTCCAACCTGCAGCAGGCTTCAGGCCAGGGTTTATGACTGAGCTGCTCAGCTTGGATGCAGGTAGCCCATCAGGCCTTTCTGTTCATACCTTGAGCCTGGAAAAAGCTCTGCTTCAGCTAGCAGCCAGGAGCTTGCTGCTTTGGACAGAGCTCTGCAACCTGGCACCAATCTGCAGACTGGCAAGCTGAGAAACACTGCACTGAAACACGCAGTGCCACTGCAAACTGCTGCAGTCTCCTTGCAGGAGGCTGTAACTATCCTGCCTGTTGAACTGGAGACACTCGTTTGTTGGCCTGCTCGCAGAACGAGGAAGCTGACTGTCCGTGTTGGAGGCAGGAGGGCAACTTGATCGCTCAGCCCAGGAGGAATAGCTGGGTGGGGAGCTGGGGCTCCGAGTGGAGCAGATCAGTTTCTGCGGAGGTGCAGCCTGCAATGGGGTGAGGGAATGAAAACAATTTGGCAGACATCAAAATGTACAGAGCAGCCGGAAAAAGGAGGAGGAATTGGTATTCACAGCAATCAGGCAAAGAGGAAATGAATATTCAGCCCTCCACGGATGAACAAAAATGCCAGAGGTTGGGATGGGTGAGAGAGCAGGAATGAGGAGTCACATCTTTGGCAGGGGGACTAGAAGAAGAGCGCAGCAGGAAGACCCCTGGGCGCTCCCAAGGTGCCAGAGGCAGGGAAGAAATGGGAACCACATGTGGAGGCAGCCAGCTGCTCTTCTGCTGCTGGAAAACAACACAGGGTGAGCAGGGGTGAGCAGCAAGGGCTCGAGGGAGCAAACGGGGGACCAGTCAGGTCTTGGCTAAGCCACAGACTTGCAGAGTAGAGACAAGCTTATGTGGAGCACTGCGACAAGCACCAACGTGGGGTGTGATCCCCTGAGCCCAGCCCATCTGCAGCTCACCATCACCCTCTCAGTGGATTCTGTTAATCCAGCTGAAAAGAAACCAACAACCAAACAACAACTTCCACTGATTCAGTGAGCTGAACTGGCTCCCTGAAGGGTCTGACAGGCGGAGTGGGACAGCAGTCTGCAGCTCAGCTGTCTCACGGACTGTGGCTGTGAGATCGAAGTGGCGGCAGCGTGTGCTTTGGAGCAGGATGAGAAAAGATTGCAGTGCCGTTCTGCAAGCCCTGCATAGATAGTTAACTTTGGTGGAGGGCAAGCGTCTCTGGCTGCAGTGACAAACTGCTGCAGTGACATTCACACAGTGTGTGACACACAGCCCATCCTCAGCAACCTGCAGCAGTCTGAGTCAGAAACAAACCACCCCAGAGCCTCCTACCCCATGCAGCTGGGGAAACTTGTCCTCCTTCCTTGAGTAGAAGGGAATCTCTAAAGCGCGGGGGCAACCAAATGGGTAAGTGAGCTGATCCCTCAGCTCAGGGAACCTGCAGCACTCCTGAACTCCCTTGAGGATGCAGAAGGCACACGCTCCCAGCACACCGGCTGCTAAGAGGGCTTTGAAGCAAGAAGTACGGCAGTCCTGGATTTGCATCCAGACAAGATCTCCCCTCTTAGAAGTAGACCAATTTAAATGACCCAAGAGCATTAAGGTCTGCTCATAGATCAGGCCGACATCCACACCTGCAATCAGCAAAACAGCTTCATGCTGGTGACTCTTTGCTCCTATGGAGAAGGATGAGAATAAATCTGATCCCATCTCAGCTTCCCTCGCTCAGAATATCTCACATTTCCAGCTATTGTAGCATGCCTGCTCCTGCACAGTATGATACCCCATTACATTAACACACACACGTTATATGTGCATGATATTAAAGGTGACATTCCCAGCAAATAAACATGACAGACTGCCATTGCTCTAGGCACCTAATTTAATTTCCTTTGGGATTTAAACCTTAGAAGCTCAAATTAAACAAATAGGCCCCATTCACTTTATATTTCAGGCCTGAATCTAGAGTTTTCCTTCAATGCTGTTAGTTGATCTTATCAACAGGACGCTGCACAGAGATCATAATGATGAAACAGCTTTTTCACTCCCCCAACGAAAACAGCTCCAGCTAGGGGAAGAGTCTTTGCAATCTGTAGGACAAATGAAGCCATCCAAAACACGGAGTCAGCCTTTCCTCCCATGACATCTCTTGGGCAGTGCTGAAGAGGTGACGGAGCTCTCCCGGAGCCATAGAGGCCGGCTGCTCACAGCTCTGTGTTTTCACAGCTCTGTGCAAACATTCCCGCCTTCCTGGCCTGCTGAAGCTGGTTGCAGGGTGTAGCTCAGCCTTTGTCATGGCTGTTTGCAGTACGTACAGGGAACGGCCTCGCCAAGCAGCTGGGGCTATCTGGGATGTTCCCTTTGGTGTGATACAGTTCTGCTTGCACTGGGATCTCTGTGACCTGACCCAGAGAGGCCCAGACAGATGCCATCCCGTTGCTAGCAGATTCACTCTTCATTTCCCACGTGCTCTGTGGCTCTGTGAATGTCAGTAATGCTGCAGAAGCTTGGAAGATGGTGACTACCCAAAGGGGAAGTACCTGTTCTCTATCAGAGGTACCTACTGCAACAATCAAGGCCTGCATTTCCCTCTGCCTCACTGATAGCTGCATGTGCTGACACATTACAAAACACCGTGGTTGGCAGCCCCATTCAGGTGGATGCACTCAGGGAACATGTGAGCATGATGTCTCCCTCTCGTGGTAAATCCCACCTGAGCTTGTCTGAAACCTACTTCTTACCCACAGGACTCAGCTACAGGTCAAGTGAAGGAGCTTGTGTCAAAGCCTCCATACCCGCAGACAGTTGAGAAACCTGTATTGTGACTTGTTACAGGTACACAGCTGCAAATGCAGGAAAACAGGTGAGATCTAAAGACGTTCACAAGGTCACGGGGCTCTAGACTAGTTTGGCTGACTTTGAAAGCAACTTGTGCTTAGTAAAACATTAAAGACTTCACAGTCAGCTTAGAGGTACCATTCCACACCTAACACCCCATCTCTCTCGCACATTAGGGTTCAACCCTATCATGAGGACTAGAAATTCTCGTCACTGGAGAGGTTGCTGTGGACCACAGTTCATGCTGATTCTGACAGCCTAGAACAGCTGGCACACCTTTGATTTGGAAGACCCTCAGAAGCTGAGCTAGGAATTAAGCTGCAGCTTTGTCTAGCTTCAGGGAATGTGCTTTGTTCAGGGCAAAATACAAGCAATTGGCCCAGGGACAACTCAGCGTGGATGCTTTTACTGATAATACCCATGTTCTTGCCTACCTAGAAACAAAACCAAATGATCCCACACTTTGTCCTAGTGCTATGTTTGCATTAAACATTGTCACTTGCTTTTCTAACAGGTTTGTCAAAGAAAATAAAGGTTTTATTAGATCTGGACTTGGTACAGAGCTGGCCTGTACAGCTCAGGCAGAGAAGGTGGGGATGCATTGCAATAAACCCATACATGGGTTTACGTAGGTAAATCACACCAGCACTCCTCAGACACTGCTCGTCCATACAGGTGCTATACCTGGGCTGGGTGGAGCAGCTGTACCCTAAGCCGCATGTCATCTGTTACTTCTGCAAATACCCAGCAGCATTTAGGAGACCTTTGCCCTAAAAATGTTTCAGATTAATTCCTGTTGACAGCACAGAGAAAACGCAGCTGAGGTGTGTCAGCATTTCCCACTGAAATTAGACATTACCAATACACCCCTTGATTTGTGCTTTGTGCCATGAACATCCCCAGCCGCTCTCCTGGCTTTCCCCTTGGCTTGGCCTTCTTCACGTTGCCTTGCTTTGATGGTTCTGGCCTTGTCATTAAGCCTTTCTACGTCATGACCAGCCCCGACACTGCCTGAAGAGGCCCATACCATCTCAGTACAGCCTCCAAGGTACCAGCATTGCAACAAACACCTTTGATGGGAAATTCCATTGTTGCTCTTCCAGGAGATTCATAACTCTCCTTGTACAGGAAAAACATCCACTCGCAGATGCCTGAGGGACCCTATTGCTTCACACTGTGATGATACAATTCCCGAAGAGGAAGTATACGATGACGCTGAAAGATTTTGACCTTGTGAGATCTCCTATGACATTCCCAGCTACAAGGCTAGTCCTAGGTCCAGCCTGATGAGATCAACCTTGTAGACAGGGTTGCTTCCAGTAAACACAAAGTTTGGCTGAACTAGAGAGAGCTGGCAAGGGAGCCAAGCAATACCAATTCTTTTGGAGTGAAAATGCTAAGGCTGAACAGGCATTTCAGCAAATGCTCCAAGTGGGTAAGAAGAAAGCCACAAGGAATAGCCAAAATGTACTTCAAGCAGCAAGGGAGGGGCATTAGGCCGGGGGATAGTCAGTCGGCTGAAGGATGGAAGAACTTGACTTGTCCAAAACTAGCCTAGACGAAGGACTAGAGAACTTGCTGTGGAAGAGTGGATCACGACGACCTAATGGGATGCTTTAACTTCCAATGTTAAGTTTCTCCTGGTGTCTCATGAAATGAGGCAGTGAGAAAAAAGAACAGAAAAGAGATTTGGGGGAGTGTTGTGGGAAGGTGATAAACTTACTGGAAAGTGATAGTTTAGATTGCCCTAGGCCTGACCAAGGATTTGGGGGAAGCCACCTAAAAGATTTAGAAAATGTTTGTCTTGGGACAGATGCATCTGGGGAAAAGTAGGCTGTACTTGTATGCAATTTCAGGCAGTTTGTGGACACTGTCCTTAAATTCACCAGGCTAGGCATGGCACGGCTACTCAAGTCTGGGGAGACATAAAACCAATCCCTTGGATCCAACCCATAGCTGCCACTTAATGGGCGACCAACTAAAGCACCAGAGTAGTTGTTACAAAGGTTGCTTTGAACCTCTACTGCTGCCATTATGCCAATGTGCATAAATGATTTAACATGTGGTATAGCAGAGAGAAGAACCAGATGTGCTCATTTCCAGGGGAATGTCCTAACTCTACCGGAACAGAGTCATTCTCTTGTGCTCTCTGTCTCTGTGACTAATTCAGTGTTTTATATGATGTGGAACAACTCCAATTGGATGAGCTGAGGAACAACCAAAATACCCTATAGCTGTGGCGGCCATAAAGCTAAGAAGTAGAAATAGCGGTTGAAATAAAAGCAAAGGAATAAAACATGAGTTTTTCATATCCTGGGTGAGTGCTTTATCCTTCAAATGTTGATTAGAGAAGGCAAAACTTCTAACAACCCCAGCTCCATTCTGCAAAACTTTGTTGTTTTTTTTTTTTCCTTTGGTCTGTTTTTATTGAAGAAAACCTTCTATTTCTGGTTTCATTCAACACAAAAGGATTTTCTTCTGCTTTTGGTTTCTTTAAGGCTTTTGTTTCAGCTAGAAAAACTGAGAACATTTAAAGATTGATCTTGGTCTGCTCTTCTTTCCCAGATTTTTCACTTAGGTTGCCAAACCAAAAGAATGGATTGTCCCCTATGACCCTGCTCAACCCCCACCCTGCCACTGCCAACACAGATAGTGTGTGTTGATAGCTCCTGAAAGCTAGATGCTTCCCACGAGCTCCACGTACCTATCCTACCTACAGACATGCTTGTCTAACGTTTTCTACCAGAAGTTTGACCTTGCTGTCCTAAGCCTCCACTTATTTTTCCATGCTGGATGTCTTGTTTTAGGTTTTTAAGGGTTTTTAAGGGAAAAGGAATCAAGTTATCTCAGAGAGGTATTTTGGAAAAAGTAGTTTCCGACAGTGCTAACAAATGTGGATAATCATTTTGCTGCAGAGCACTGGAACTAGCCCTCAGGAGGGGCTCCGAAGGTCAGGGGAAAGTCTTTCTCCCTACCAAGAGAACACTTTGCAGAGTCCGAAGCGTCTGAAAGTGACGATTTGCCCACAGCCTTTCAGAGAAGGGCAGAAAAATGCACTGAAGGTCCCTTATTCATTGAACATGCCCCAGTCCAAGGCAGCTCACCCCCAGACACAGGGCAGAGGCTGCTAAGTAGGACTTTCCCCTTTGATCATTCCTGTGAGTGAGGAGGCATTGCTATGGCACCAGGCACATCGGGACGCAGAGCAGGAAACTCTCCAGTGCTCTCAGAATTTTTGCTGGAAGTCAGGCGATGTGGAGGAGGAGGTGAAGGAATTTGCCAGCTTGAATGAAGGGGAGGAGAGAAAAGCAGAGTCGGGCCAGGATGAGGGGAAGACAAAGACATAGAAAAACAGGATGGAGAGCAGACCAGAGGCCAAAGCCGGAGGTGACACAAAGGGTAGGGAGACGGGAGGGGAGCCCCTTTTCCACAGCCTCAGCATCCACACCATGTCTGTTGGACGCTGCAAACTTGCTGGCATGGGAGGCAAGCAGAGCTCACGTGGAGACAGAGACCTTGTGCTGAGGTGCCAACTGCAAATGATCCATAGCCTCCATCAGCCTAACAGCATTTGTTTTGAAACGGAGTAAATTACCTGGAAAAAAACCCCTCTACAGAGACCAGCGATATTGGGCATGTGAAACTTTGGAAATGGCTGAATAGAGACTGCCTGTGCAATGCTAATTCAGCCCCAGTGAATGTCTGCATCACGAAACAAATCTGTAATCACAAGATCGCCTGCAGTTTTTCTCCCACAAGACCTCTGCCCTGCTTGGTCCTCAGGATGGTTCTGCTCACTGAATGCAGCATTAGTCATCATTTCTTTTCATTATCATTCAAGTTGTTTGCCCGTTTCCTCCTACTCTCTTCCCCTTTATTTAGTACTCTGCATCCGACTACTGCCAGCATGGATTACATTGGAAGTACCTAATCTTACTGCCCCTCCTGCTCTCGCAGCCTCTGACGTGCTCAGCCTCACATTTCTGCAAGGCAGGGAGCACTCCTCTCCATGCAGCAGATGGGGGAGGGAGCTAAAGAAGCTGAGACCTGACAAAATCTCAGAGAAAACCTGTAGGAGCAGAGGAGGTTCAGTGTGAGCCTTGACTCTCAGGCTGGCCCCCTACCCCACAGAATTCTTTTCTCTCTCCTGACTTGTAAGAATGAATTTTAAAATCTTCCTGAAATTGCTTCTAGTGTTCATCTGTGGTGCTGGAATGCTTTGCAAGCACTACATTAATCTTCACAGGATGGCTGGAAGAAGGTTTTCCTTAACAGACAGAGGAAAACAAGTGAAGAGGAAATGAAGATTCTGAATGGCTGCTTCTTGCAGGTGCCTGTCCCAAGACTCTTTTCCAGCCTACTCTGCACTGTGGGGCACATGCGATCTGCAGCAGAATTCCTCCTGGCCTCTGGTGCTGCTGGGAACATGGATCAGACCTCAGCTCTCAAGCTGGCCATCCAGAAAATGGGGAACACAAACTCAGTTGCCATCTGTGAATATTTTAGCTTAAGAATCTGGAGATAATATTGAGAAAGAACAGAATAATAGAGGTAGGGACAGGATTCAGTTCTCCAGAGTACAGGCTTCACCATGTGACTATTATGATTTTTCTGCAATTACTTGCCTCATTCACTACACATGTCCTAATTTCGACAAACAAAGTGGAAGTCCTATAGGTGAGAGTCTACCTTACACCCCAAAATATGCTGCATCCTTGTGCACTGAATGAGGCGGCGTACTTTGTAAAAAATACATCTGAGCATTCAATTAGGTATGATATTGAAATACACATACATAACAAGGGCAAGGTTAAGCTGAAGAGACTGTTGTTCAGACGGTTCTTAAATTCTGTATGCTTGATTTTGCAGCTAACGAGGACTCTTTAAGTTTGTTTTTACTGCACTGTATGGGCTCGCATGTCAGAGTTTGCAGCAATATCTGATGCGTAACATGTACGTTGTACATGATCAAAGACTTGAATGTCATCTTCTTCCCTAGAACAATGACTGCCTAAAGCAGCAGGAGCAGAAATTATCTGAAGGTAGTGTTAAACAAACCTCCTTCTCCCCTCTGGGGAGAGTAAGCAGTCCAGGTGAGCAAGGTAGGAGGGGAGAACAGTCTGCTTTGTGCTAGACGGGCAGAGAGCTCCACATAAAAGCAGAGGAGCTTTGCAGAAGCATGTCCTGACTCCCATCACCGAAGACTTAATGATGGTAATTCCCAAAGGATGATGCATGCTGACAGGCTTTGACACAAACTACCCCAGGATAATATTAATATGTATTAAAGGCTCAGGCAACTTTATTGGGTCGGGTTTGATCAGCAAGACATTTCAACAGAGCGTCTCTATCATCTGCCTGAACACAAGTAAGGGAGGGAAAGAGAATGCACGCACAACCTCACCTTGCTTTGGGTAGGCTTACAGACAAACAAGGTTGATCTGTGATGAACTGCATGCTTGGCATGCTCAGTCCGAGAAGCTCGGGCACTCCACCATGAATATGAATGTCTCTGTGGGGCAGTTAATGTCAGAGTCTGTTTATATGATCAGCATCCTTAACTCTCTGACACTGGGCCAGACAGCTCCTGCCCAGCCTTTCTCTGTGCATCTGGAACATCTGCCCTTCGGGAAGGAGAGGAGAGGAGATGAGGGGTGCTTAGGAGGCATGGGGATAAGGCTGTCACGGTGCTGGGGGAAGGGGGAACGGAAGAAAGAAGGACGGAAGCCTTTGATCATGTGTAATGTTAATGCAAGTGTTACACATCAGAGACTTTGCCACGGTAACTAGCATATAAACAGGAGTCTAGTGTTAACAAGGAGGACTTCTTGAATATGTTTGTACATTTCTGAGTCAAAGCAATTTCCCTATTCAACAATACATGACACAGTGGAAGAAGTTCAGAAATAAACCAGCCTGACATGCTTAGACCTTTAATAGAATTTAGCTTCTTAGAACTAATTAAATGTTACTTAAATGAAAAAAAAAAAAAAAAAAAAAAATCCAAATGCTTGGGAAAGGTGCCAATTTGACAGCTCTGGAGAATGAAATAATCTAATCATCCCCTGAGCATGGGCAGCAGCAGGACAGGCTTCCCCCAGTAACATACCTCAAACGTGACCTGGAAAGACTGTTGACAGAAATGGGGCACACAATCGTCATAGTCTAATGACTCCTTGCCTTTTCTGCTGAGACTGCTAAAAGGGCTCCTGCCGAGCCCCAGCTGTGGCAGAGATACGGACACCTGTCTGCTAGGAACGGTGCAGGACCTGCCAAACTCCTGTCACCCGCTAAGCACCCACTGCAGCCAAAGACTCTCAGCCCATTGCTCAGCCTGGCCTGACCCACCTTGGACATGCTCCACTCCAGCCCACGAGATGTAAACAGGAGGTGCTGTGTTTAGTCTGTAGGTTTGGGCTTTTGCTGCACCAGCACTCAGGCCCAAATGGAGTCAGTCCCTGGCTGCTGCGCAGAGTGGAGGCCTGGATTTTTCAGGCTCTGTTTCCTAAGATAGGAGAAAAACCTGCAGGAGAAGAGGCCTGCCATCTCTCTTCCTCTCCATAATCCTTCCATTTGCATGCCTCTGCAACAAGCCTCTGCATTGCAGTGCCCCGGGTCCCAGGCAGAGGAGAAGGAAGGGCCCCTGGGCCTCATTGTGAAAGCTCTGCGGGGCTGCCAACTCAGGCTGCAAGGGTCTAAACTAACACAACTCGCCTCCTTGATAATTTTGTGCACCACAGTGTCTTTTACTTCTGAAGCAAAGCCACATGAACCTCCCTCCTCCACTCCCAACACCACAAGGGACTGCTAAGCACAGAGGAAGTCTTGCATTGCATATTAAGCCAAGAGCTCAGACACTCCCACATCTATCTCACACAACCAGGTCCTCCTCCTCTTGTCCCAGGCTGCTTCTAGCTTCCTTTCCCCTCCCAGCCAGGCTGTCCTCCCTCATTCCTATCACGGGATGGGGCAGGAGCCAACACAAAGTCAGTATTGTCAGAAGAGAAGATCCAACACAATGATCTTGTGCAGGAGACAAGCAAGGGAACTTGCTTCTCTCAATCCCTCGGGAGCCAGGAACTCTTCATCAGCATTCCCTCCCACATACTCCAGAAAACTAATTTTCAGCACCCCTAATTTTCAGCATCCCAGTAATAGGCACAGAAGCAACTGGGTTCATAAGGGTTAATGTTGGTTACTTGCCTGAATGGTGACCTAACTACTGCCATTCCTCACTCTTAGAGGTTACCCGACTGCTCCACACATTAATACATTTCAAGATGTGATGTAAATGCAGACAAACACTCTTATGTTTGGAGTTAACACAGTCACAAGATCCCGTGTATCATGTGTTGGCAAGCACAGAAACCAACAGCAAATGACCCACCCTTAAGCCTGACCGTTTGCTGTTAATCATTACAGGAGTGTTGCACTTTCCAGTCAGTACAATCAAAGCATGCAAGTTCTTTGAAATCCATACACGAGATGATTCCAGCCAAGATCAGCTCCTTCACAAGTCATACAGATTTCAAGGTATGATGTCCTCCAGACATATGAACACATGCACTGGAATGCCTTGAAAACAAGTCACTGGAAGGTTAACTACAACACTGCAACTCTAAAACAAACCCCCGCCTTAAAAACAGAAGGGGAGGCAGGAATGCCACAGCAACAGTGAAGGCAGAGATGTACTGCATGTATATAGTCTCTCAGAGATGTGTTTTTCTGTATAAACATTTCCCCAAAGCTTTTTTTTAATCTTTGCTATGTGTTTATAACCATGAAGAAATTCAAGGTTAGACTAGTGCCATGTCATCATATAATTTGTGCATCCCTGGCTCCAAAGGGCTGACCCTCAAC
This sequence comes from Excalfactoria chinensis, assembly GCF_039878825.1. Classification (NCBI taxonomy): domain Eukaryota; kingdom Metazoa; phylum Chordata; class Aves; order Galliformes; family Phasianidae; genus Excalfactoria; species Excalfactoria chinensis. The sequence goes on along the minus strand of NC_092830.1, from coordinate 26,251,317 downwards.
ACAAAGCAGATGAGGAGCTTCCAAGGGAAAACTGTGATACAGAAACAATGTGGTGCAGAAGATGTGTGGGTGCTTCAAGCAGCCACACACTTTTGTCATAAAATCATTAAGAAAGAAGCAAAACTGAAAGGCTGCACCCTCTGTGCTGCCCTCCTGTAAAGGGTGATGTAAGACTGAGATCCTGGCTCTGTAGGATCCAAGTCCCACAGCCTTCTCTGGATATCAGCTTGCTAGCTCTTCTGCTCTGACTCCATTCTTGTTTAAGTCATTCCACTCTGCCTCCCTACATTCCTTTCTTGAGGAAATCAAGAGCAAAGAGTCTTCAAAGTGTTTGCTGACTCCAGGAATTGGATACTACTGTATTCACAGACAACTTAATAACTTCCCAGCCACTGCTCATCAATTTGAGCTCCACTGACATAAATAGTAACAGTTTAACATTATTTTTTGAGTTCATAATCACTGAAAATATTCTGCATGAACTGTAAGAGATGCTAAACAGGTTTGCTACACTTTCAAGCCCTGAACATAGGATCATACTTAGGACACTGTAAAGGGAAAAGGAAGAAGGCTCTCTCACTTGTAACCAAGGTCCATGTGCTGCATAGGGGTGCTCCTCTGTAGCAAATGCTCCTTCTACTCCCGTTGATACAAACGTGATTGCTGTGTCCCCTGTAATACTTTTATATGTAAAGTGCCGTCCATGTAAGAGCCTTCCCCTGGGAATAAAACATACGTGTGTGAACTGAAAAGCTGTGAGCAGCATTCAACAGATCAATGAAGATGTATCATTATAGCTTCTGCCATCAGCATGTGAAGCCATCTGAAGGTAGTAACTATTAACTTTTTAGGAACATAGGACTGATTAGCCCATCACAAGTCTCCTTTTTAGGCAAGTTCTCTTTTATTTCCCCTATATAATGTGGGGCTTTGTTTCAGAACTAGAACAGCCTAACTGGATCCCATTGCATTTCTGTCCCCATGATGAAGCCCCAATGCATGTACAGACAGGGGACTGTCAGTCTTCCAGAAACAAGAAAACCGCAGGAGAGGATCCAGACTTCACATCACATGGCAGTGAGACAATGCTTTTCTAAGCAGGATCATCAGTGGGATCAAACTTACCTACAGTGACAATGCCCAGTAACTCAGTGCCCTGGTGCTTGACAGATGTAACCTGCGCTACTTATGCATTTCAGTAAAATACCTAGAAGATACACGTGCATGACCATTTATAGTATCAATATCCTTTTCTTCATTCAGCGCTTTCCACAGGGAAAGTCATGCCTGTGGTACTTAGGCTGAGTGCCTCTGCATGCAAGCAGGCTTCCAATATGCAATTGGGAAAACTTAAGGTAAGATACATGGCATCCAACACAGGGTCACAGCTGATTGATGAGTTCCTGCTGGTCAGTTGAGCTGTGTTAACTAATCAGGACAGAGTGTTCACACATTCGTAAGGTAAAATAAAATATGTTCATGTCAGCTATCCCATTGGTTTCTCAACAGGCACAGGCGAGTGTGCACCTGCTGCTGATAACTCTGATACCACAGGCAGGTAACTAATTAAGCCAAAGTAACTCAATCACCTGCAATCGTTTGTCTTATGCTAATGACTACATTTGCCACATGTATTTTTTAAAATAGTGCTGACTGAAACTGTGAGTATCTAGAAAAGTCACATACAGTGCTATGCGTAGCCTAACCTCCCTCTTAATAAAGTACAGGGCACACGGGATAATGCAAAGGGTACACACACAATGTTCTGTTCCTCACTCATGCAAGTGACAGAATTTGACTAGAAAACACACTTGCATGCATAAACTGACTGCAAACAGGCTTTGCACAAATATTCGTGTCTGAGTTCATAAGCCACAGTTAACAACTCAAGGGATTTGTTTGACAGAATATGATAAGACATCCATTCTTTATCAGAGTTGCCAGCATTGGACTATTAATAATAAAGGCATACTAATCCCGTCCTGTTTCAGTACACTAAAATACACTGGAGGACAGAAAAAAAGAATGAGGAACAGCCTTACCACGATGAACACACATGCAAAGAATCATCTGTTTCCAATGTGTTTTGGCAAAATTAACTCAGCTCTGGCCTTTAAAGAACCACTGCATGTGTGTCTGTATGGTGAAACAGTGCCACAAGGCAAAAGCTGCAGAAGCTGAGAAGGAGGAAGGATGGCCTCACTCACCTTAGACAGAGGGGAATCAGCGCTCCAGACTCCTGGTTAAACTTCAGGTGTACGCTTTCCAGCTGTCTCGTGCGGATTAGCTCATGAGGAATGATAGCTGCTGAGCTCTCGCTTTCTAAACTGTCCTTCCGGCTTCTAAGAGAGACAAAACATGCACACTTAGGATCCTAGAGCTGTGTGCTGTTTCTGCTGTGATTCAGATCCACCTTGTCAATACTGAGGAACAAAGGACCAAACTGTTACGAAGACACAGCTGAGTTCTCACCCCTTCATGGACTCAGCCTCCCACAGACTATCAGTCCCAGTATGCTGCTGCCTCTGTTTGATGACCTAGGACCAGAACTGGTGAAGACACATGCTGCGTTCCTCCCCGGAGCACAAGAAATAGAATTTCTGGGAAGAACTACAAAACACTTACACTCTCTAATGCCCGAACCACTACAAAATAGCTTAGAAACATTAGCAGGTATGCTGGTCCTCCCCCTTTTGCTGTTTTCAGGATATTTTAGGCAGTGACCTGCAGGAAAGAGTGTCCTGGAATATCTTTCAGGTCTGAGGCATCCCTACAATTACAACCAAATTACTTCTTCCCACAGCTCAACTGAAAGGTTTTGAGAACTCTGTTTTCACCAGCATCAAGTGCAACAGCCAAAGACGGATTCTGCTTGTAAGGAGCAGGTCACACACAGACTGCCTTCTCCTTGAAGTGGGGCTGTGTTAAGGCAATGCAGCTTTGCTTTCCTATTTTTTTTTCTCATTTCTGCAAGGCCAGCATGTGGTGAAGCCACGAGTAAAGGTTATGTTGGTACATTATGTTGGTATTAGGAACTTTGCCAGATAGAATCCTCCAGGTAATCAAGCAGGTGCACCTCAAAATACTTGACCATAAACACTTTATGTGTTCAAAGAGCAGTTACATGATAGTCCAGAACAAAGAAGGAAGGACATGGAGTTCTGAGGATGACATGAATTGATGTGATGAGTCTGACACATGATTTATATTTTTTTCACTTGGTGCAATTAATAGAAGACTTATATTAAGCTGAGATAACTTCTATCCTGCAGAATCACTAGAAGAGGAGGACAAGGAAATCAGGGAGCTGACAGAAAGATGCCATATTGTAATGTGGTTCTGTTTTGTCACATTAAAAACCAAACAGCACTACCAGGCTGAGTAGCTTGCATTTGGGAACGCTGCTAAAACATGCTCAGATCCTTCCTCCACCCAGGCTGAGCCATCTTGAACATACATCTGGGAAAAAATGCTAAGAAGCAGCTTGACCTTCACAAGCCCTCACAACCCATCACACCTCTACTTGACTTTACCTTTGGGTGTTGTCTCAAAACTACTTCCATCAACCACACACATAGCAATATGGTTCAGAACAGCTTCCAAAGCAGCTCAGTCTGTTGCCTCTACCCTGTCACCCAGGCCTAGGAGAGCTTCGCACTCGAACTGCTGAGCTGCTCACTCTAATACAAAGGTACAGGATCAGCCTCAGTCTCAGGAAGGTCTGCAAATACCCTGCGTGCCCAGGCTGGAAATATGCAGAGAAAACAAACCAGAGTAGTACAGCTCATCTCCCTGCACGATGAAATGTGCTTCATGTTGTGCCTTAGCCACATACAGAGTAACAGACGCAGCAAGGACACAGTAGGTCAGGATAACAGTTTATGCACAGAGTGGGTTGATGGTCTGCCAGTCAGCCAAGTGTCAGTCGGGTGGGTTAACCCTGAAGCAAAGACACAACATGCTTTGTAGTCCATAGGTGGCACTTACAGTTGTGTTTAATCTACTTGGGCAAACATTTTACAGCTCTTTGTAGGTGGGGTCTTCAAAGAATGGAGGTGGGCCAGCATTTTGCAGGCTGATTACCTGAGAAGTGCACCACTGATTAACGATCAGTTGACCTTAAGGTAAGCTTTGCCTGAACTTCCTTATCAGATCTTATATACACAAGTGAACTGTGGGAAAGTCAGCCTGTGGTCTACTGCTTCCAATCATTCATTTATCAATCTCTACCAAGAGGGTCAGCCATTAGCAACACATGGTTTTCAAGCAGGCTATAAGCTTGCACTCGTTAAATGCAGCTCCAGAGTTTATGCAGCCTGGAGCAGATCAGGAGTTACACAGCAATGTTAATGCTGCAGACAGGAGATTGTCTCCTTCTCACCTGGATCGCTCAAGTGCGCCAGGCACGTCTCCCACCCCTGCGTCCCATAGCTGGTGCTGTAGGCCCATGTTTTGAAAGGACAGACTGCCAGAGGGCAGATCCCAGCAACCCCAGGCTCCAAACCCCATGAAATGAAGGTGGGCTTTTCAGTTTCCACCACATGAGCCAGTACAGCTGCTAGCACAATGGGGCTGCAGTCCTGAGGGGAAACAGCCTCCGGTTCTTAATGCAATAATAGCAATGACGACAATATTCTGGAGAAAAGGGGCAAAGCTTTCTAAATCTTATTAGAAACAGCAAAAGCTGTTTGTCATTATACACTCGAGAGAAGATGTTGACTAATGTGTAACTATCAAACGGAACTGTCATGACTTTAAGGCTGTCAATAATTATGACTTCACATTAATAAGTAACCAGCCCTCCTGTCAAAAAGGTGAAGGAGTGAAGCAAAATGGTAGTTTATACTTTGAATGACATGAAATAATTAATCCTTTCCATGAAACTTTTCCGAGATAGTCACGGTTTCAGTGTTTGTTGTGGGGCTCACATAATTTCAGCTATTTGAGGTTGAGGGTGAAACTCCAATAGCAGAACCCTGCCACCTTCTATCTAAGCTGTATGTTTCTAAGCAAGAGCTTTGTGTGGGTGGGCACTTCTGGCCACGTGGTGGACTAGGCACCTCAAGAGGACATGGTGCATCCTCCGGCTTTGCAATATGCTTGGAGATGTCCAAGTGCAAGGTGCTCAAGGAAAGCCACAAAGAAGACGTGACTTTCACCTCTGGAACACGTGCAGCAACTCTTAAAGACCCATTAATACTCTGCCACTAGGAACAGAAACCCTTGTACTTACTCTTCTGAAGGGTGACGGTCCAGAGGGTCACCAGGATGTCTAGGGTGTTGTCAATGAGAAGTTCACATCATAACACACACTGCCATCCACAGCTTGTACTTTTCAGCCGTAGAAGAAAATTTAGAGTAAGTTTGCTTTCTAACACTAACATCTCTGGTTTTATGGCTGCCAGCTACCCGTAAGCCCTCACTTCCTCCACCCCATCACCAAATAAACCAGCAGCAGAAACCGGCGGAGTTTTATTTGTTATGACTAAGCTCTAGCTGACTATCACGTAAAACGCTGCAAACTTTGTCTATTCCAGATTTAATACTTCATCCAACCCCCACAAAAAATTCACGTTTCTCAGTGTCCAGAAAAAACAAGTCTGCAACAGCTAGGGCTGCTGCATTTGGAAAGGCAGTAGATTTAAATGGAAGCAGCACGCCGGAAATGTCCCAGTTTAAGGACTGCGCATCCAGTGTTTTGTGAAACTCGAGGGGGGCTGGGGGAGATTAAAGCGCATTTCCCTCTGATTGGGAGCTTGTGGGAGGTGTAAATGTGGGCAGTTGTCAGATTAATTCTTTAGATGATTACATTCTTTTTGTTTCTTTAAAGCTGTTTGTAGTTGGGTTTGATGTCTCCTATTCTGGGCAAGTGTATTGCTGCAGTTACCAAGGTGACTTTAGCTGACTTTCAACTATTTTTTCCAGCTTCAGCTTCTACCAGTAGTCTGCTTCTGGGCGGAGGAGAGGAGGACATTATTAATATTATTTTCTTAATCCTGTGAATGCTGATTAACAGTCCACGAGCTCAATCAAAGCCATATTTTACTCTGAGAGCACTGTTTTTGAAAGAAGGGTGGTCAAGCTGTTGCAAAGGGCTCCGCTATGGACTGCAGCCTCCCCAGACTTCCCTCAACAAGGAGAAAGAGCCCGAGGAGCCTAACATCCCCACGCGCTGTGCTCCATGATGGAAGCAGCCACACGCTGCAACCTGTAGCCTCCCGGGGGCCTTCTCTTTGTATTAAAGATGAGAGTAGTTGCAATCTGCTTAATTTTATGCCAATTAGCAGCAGCCCTTGGGGGATCCTGGAAAACCGCCAATGCAATCACCAGGTTGCGCAAAGTTTGGATGTCCCCTCCTTGTAAGTCATGTTTATGGCAACCTCTTCTCAAGCAGTCCCAATGGCAGCTATTTTATGGGATTCCAGAATAACCAGGTTGATCGGATTAAGAAAGGTTTATTTATTCTTGCAATAACATCCTGCTTTTTGATCAGGGTGTTTGATCTCACAGATTTGTTACTAAAGGAGGTCACAGTTCCCTTCCAAGCTCCATCATCTACACGGAACACAATCCCCCTGCATTTCCAAGCCACTACCCAGGTACTGACATCATGAAGGACAGACTCTCAGAAACTGCCCATGGCAGTGTCTTGTGAGGGTGGGTGCCCTGCCCACCACATCGCTAACCTGACTTACATCACTGATCCCTGCTTCCTGGTACAAGCATCAGTGCCATGACTTAGCAAATGCAGCCAATTAGAGCAGGCTTACACAGCTGCGAGAGAAAGGCTGCCCCACTTTTTCTTTTCCCTTTTTCCTTCCCAACTGGGGCTATTTCAAAATTCCTCACTCTCTAATGAAGATACGGTCAAAGATCACTTAAGTGCCGGCAATCTTCCAGTGTCTTTCCCACAGTTTCCCCTGAAGGACAAACCAGCAGTTGTGGGAAAGAGCCCAGAGCATCTTGGCACACGGTGTTCTGGGACACGTCATAGAGGCACAGAGGCAAGTGCAGAACCAGCGAGGAGGCTGCTGCATGGATCCTGCTGTGGTCATGCTGAAACGAGGTCTGCTTAAGCGTTCCAACCTGGAGGCTCATCATCCTGGTTCAACCGGATGGTGAAGAGGTTCTGTATGAGTTTCCTGATGCAGAAAGGCTCCAAAGACAACGCCAACACCAACAATCTTCTTGCCCCTTTGGAAAGCTGCATAGTTATTAGTGCTGGTGCTTGCAGGGGCCGGACTGTTCCAGACCTACAGCTGAACTAGGATTAAAAGATTTAGTCTGTGTCACTGGCACTCTGAAGACTCAAACCATCCTTTTATGCAGCAGGTTCCCCATCTGTAAAACTGAGACGATTTTCCACGTAGGAGTGTTGCAAGGATTAAGTCAGTGTTTGCAGAGCACTTTTTGATTCTCATCTGAGGAAAACTATGTAGAAGTGCAAAATTATTAGCACGGTGACCACTCTGCACTTTACTGACACTGGTTTTCCAGACATTTGCTTTCCTAGTTTGCAGGCTTGTCACCCAGCACTCAGGCTCGCGATGAGACACTCCCTAAAGCACACTGCCTCCCCCCATTCAGCATTCCTTACTCAAGCAAGACACCACTGAATGTGTCTCCATGAGGGAGCATGCCTAAATAAGCAGGCCTGGGTTGGAAACTTACTGCTTAGTGGTTGCAGAATCAGAAAGTCTAGCCAAAACAAGACATTTTCAGAGAATGCTGAAATGCTCTCCTTTATGTAAAAGTTTGCCTCCAAGAACTGAAGACAGGAAACCAGCTACACAGACAACAGCTCCCCTCCGCCCAAAGAAAGCAGCAAGCGAAACCTAGTGCAACTGGGAGAAGCAAAGTTCACACTTGCCTCAAAGCAAATCCTATGTCTTGATACCACCCTAAGAGTTTCCTCAGAAATGTTACTCAAATTGAGCTAGTTGATTTGCATTAACCCAATGCTACACGCAGCACTTAACAAAAGCAGCAATCAGGGTGCCCTATTTACCAGTCAAATGGACTACACATAGAGGACTCCAGTCCCACAAGCTTGCACTCTCGTTCACATGCTCCAAACCTGATCCTACACCACAGCAAGTAACTGAAATCACCAGGAGTGGTTTCAGGAGGATTTCTGTAGTGATACAACTTCCCACAAAGGCAAGGCAACAACCTGGGATGCTTGGGGTGCCCTGCAGCAGAAGGTCACAGCCAGGACAGCCCCAACAGACCCACCTGCCAGAGGCTTGTTCCCTGCTCCATTTGCCAGGAGCCTGCCTTCATTTCCCTACACAGCTGGAAATTGTTCAGGGCTGGATGGAATTAGCACACGGGCACAGAGCTACCATATGTTCAGGGATCCCTAGACTCTGACTGTTTTTCTGCTTGGAAATCAAACGCAGATGGGATTCGAGGCCTTTGGGGCATGTGCTGTGGGCTCCTGGACAAATGACCACTGTGCATGAGTGGCCAGGGAACCAGTGTGCCACTCCCTGGGAAATAAATCCCATCCAGAAACACGGGAACCATGCACGAGTTGAACCATGCTACTTTATCCTTCTTGAGGAAAGGGAGGGTGATAAACAGCAGACAGATTTTGGTTCAGCCTTGTGTTTTGTCCAAGTAACACAGCCCTGGGGACCTCTTTCCGCTATCAAACCTCACCTTGAGACACTGGGGATGTGCGTGGGCATTACTTGAAACCTAGAACAATGAAGTGTAGCAATTACTGATAATTTTAGCTTCAGCTCATGCAGCAGTGCAGCTTGCTAGCTCTGGGTTTCTATTCCAGCCTCAGCTGACAGGAGCAGTAAGACTGAGTCAGCCAAGGGGCAGAAAAACATCACTTTCAGCAGTGCTGCGTGATCAAGGGGACCCTTGAGGGGTGGAAAAGGTCAAGAACTCCCCTTTCCCCACCCTGGCTCTCACAGCAACTGTGGCAAATTAATTCCTCTGTCCTCATCTGTGAAGTGGGGCTACTACTCACCCACCCCACAGGAAAGACAGCTCTAAAGTTTACAACGTCAAGAAATTAAACAGCAAAATAAGCGAGACTCAACAAGTGTCACTGATCTTTGACATCTGGAGCCTCCAGCCAATGGAGGCCTCAGCAGCAGTGTTTAGTCTGACATCTGAATGGAACAGCTCAGCATCCAACTATGGTGAATCTGCAGTTAAGGAGATGGGGAGCCTCGCCTTCCCGTCTGCCTGAGCTGCACCTACCAAGCCAGTGGGTCATAAGAAATGAATTACGTTCTCCTATAGGGTACATTTGTATTCATACACGCCTCATTTTTCCAAGGTGTAATCAAGAGTATTATGTTACGTATGGTCAAAATGATTAGACATGTTTCCAAAGATTTATTTAGTTTTTGTTGGTTTTTTTTTCCTTAAATGCATACAAACTGATTTAATGGCTGCTTATGAACTGAGCTAACAGTCATTTTGAGAAACAGATGTCTGATGCAGTTTTAAGCATTAAGAGCGCCTTTATTCATATCCATAGCAGAAAAATGGCTACACAGTCTACAGTAATAACACTAATGAATCAAAGTACTACAGCTGCCCAAAAGGGTTTTGACAGAAACCAGCTTTTTTCTCAAAGGAACTTTTTTTAGGACTCTGGGACAGCGAGCAACTGGTAATATGCATGCTTAACATGTAAGTATGTGCTTTGCTAGAGCCAGAACACTGAATCAAGCCCTATCTGCAGCTAAACAATGTGAGGATTTTGCATAAGCACTGAAAACTGTAACAACACCAAGTTGGGGAAATGCTTATGGCATCTGGATCCCAACATTTCATACAAATAAACATTCAAAAGTTTGAGCGTTCTGATGTATTTAGTAACACTGAATGTGGAATACGTTGCCTACTCTAAGCCTTGACAGATTATTGTGTGTGGGTGGTAGAGGCCGGAGAAGAGAAAGGGGAGATTGCTACTAGGAAAGCAGTCAGTGGCTGCAAATCTATGATAAATAAACAGCAAATTCCTCTCCTGCACAAAGCCATTAAAGTCTATGTCAGCCTTTAACATCTTAATGTCAGCTGAGTGCAAATTTGATGGCCAGGGCTCTGCAGTGCTCCCTATGGAAAGTAGATTTGGAACACCTTGCCATGCCCCAACAGAGTGTTTCTGTCAAGTTCTTGAGGAGCCCCTAACGCACCAGTTATTCACAGGACCCTTGCAACGAACCATGGCTTTGATATTTTATGGTCTGGTGTGTACAGTGCAGGATATGATTACACACAAGCCTGGTTCCCATCAGCCAGCACCTCGTAATCGTTAACATATTTATCCTGGTGGTGCCTCAAGAAGATGACATTGTTATTAGTCTCATTTTATAGACTCAGAATTGAAGCTCAATAGCTAGATGACTTGTGAAGGGCAGAACTGAGAACCAGCCCGAAGAGGCCTGAAGCAAGGTACCTTGTACAGACTCTTGTGTAAGAAGGACCAGATCCATAGGCAGAGATGTCCACATCAGGTGCCTGTGAAGTCCTGTGAAATTACTATACATACACTGGGTTTTGTGTCTTTCATGTCTCAGCCTTTGCTACTGCACATACCTACAGGGAATGTGGATGCGGATATACTACTGCATGCAAAAACTGAATTCCTATGCTACATCTCTCTGCAGCAGTAGGAGCTGAAAGACTATGAACCACACTCACGTACTAAGGGGCAGGTTGTCCAACCTTGCTCAAATGCTTAAGACATGCTGAGAAAGCATATTAAGAAAGGCTCAGACTTTGTAAGAGCTTCCTGTACTACAATACTCTCAGCGCATCAAACAAGTCCTGTTGTATCCATTACACGAACTGGAAAGGAAGAAACACTGCACAAGTTGGAAAGGATGCTTTCCAGACTCTCCTCAAAGCAGTGGGTAAAAATGGAGGAAGGAGATATGAAGACACACTGCTCTTAGAACTGAGATTTCCTCCATCACTCAGGTGATAACTATCACACCAGTAACACTGGCAGAACATGCACTAGTTTAATATCTCTCTTTTGTTAACTGCATTGCTATTATGGGGAAACAGGCTAGCTATCAGCTTCTTCAGCAGTATCCACAGACCTCGGAGTAATGCATTGATCTTTTAGGAAACAAACACAGGGAACCAGCCACTCCTGCTATTCGGGCTTCAGGGAGGGTGGGTGTTCAGCTGCTACGGGTAAGACAACTTTACTACAAAGGGTACTACCAAGGACACAAACCTCTGACTTTGACCTGCCTTCCTCTCTACCTCAGAGCAGTTGAAAACTCAGGTAAATATCTGTGTACTCCACCTTAACACTTCAGCACTCTGTTTTGAGTGTATCTGTGCTTATCATATCTTGGATAATGTACAGCCTTCTTATCTAAGCAATGACTACCACCCAGCATTGCAGCTTACCCATCAGCTGCCTCCTTGACCTGGTAAGCACCCAAACGTTTCTGGTCTCCCCCAGCCACTGCAAACAGAAAGCTGTACCTGGGAAGGCAGAGCCCAGCATCTGTGAGAAATCCAGCTCAGTACTTTCCAGCCTCCTAAGACTGGGTGTGATGCTTGCAAATCAGATAGCGTCATCTCATTTCTTCAGAAGGGCCAATGGGACCCACCAATGGTTCAATGGGACCCACCTTCACACAAGACAGCATACTCAGAATCTGAGTCAGGTCAGGATCGGACTCCATATAATTACTATATATAAGAAATAAGGTTATTCCTTAAGCAGTAATAAAGCCAACAGAGATTTTTTCTTTCTTTTTTTTTTTTTTTTTTCCTCCCTTTTTTTTTTTAAATCAGCACCAATATATCATCTTACCTATTAGTACACAGCATCAGCAGTTAATACTTCCCCTGGAGTACCAGGCAAATCAGAAATACTCATACACAAACATAAATGAGAGGTCACCCAGAAAATGAAGCAAGAAAGGACATCAGAGTTCTATTCAAGGAATATTTTGAGTTAGGAATGAAAATGGAATTGAAATAGAGCAGGATGCTGCCTAGCACTATAGTGAAGAGCTGATTTCATGACTATCTTTACTCTTGGAACACAGTGTTCATAGGAGACTAGGAAACCAAAGGAAATACCAAGATAAGAGAGTGCAAAGATGCATGCCTTTCTTTGCCACTTAGATGAAAAAGTTACAATTGATGGAAGAGATTCAACTAGTAACTGAAATAAGCCTAAGATTGAAGGGAAAGAAACCCACAAGACTGAAGTGCAGATACTGCAGATGGCTTGAAACCACGCATAACTTCCTATAGACTTACTGAAGCCAAAATTTATGAATGAGGACAGACCTACAGGCCCATCTTGTCCCACTTTACTCACCTGTTAGTCTACAGTCTGTAAGACACCAGGGTGATACTGGCATCAATTAATACCAGTACCTGCCTTCCCAGGCAAGAACAAAGATGATTTTAGAAAAAAAAACAGCAACATTTTAACCAAAAGGTTTCTAATTATGAACTTTGACATAAAATGCACATGCAGAATCAGCAACGCTCACCTGTGCCATGTAGCTCTTTGGATACCACAACACCATATGAAAAAGTAATTTTATATGGCTCAGTCCTGCCCAATTTCAAACACTGTACACCATGAGCAACAAATCCTAAAAGGCACTGTCAGAGCCACTCCATATTAACAAGCCTGTGCAAAATTCCTTTCAAAATCTGCCCTCCTGAGTAGTAGCCCATTAACCCACCTTGAACAACTCTTCCATCTCTGTCTTTGGACTCTGTAAGCATTTACTATTAGCTGTCCCTTCCTGACAAGCCTTTTCTCAGCAAGCTTTAACTTGGTTTTCCACGTTGTGCTCCTATACCCTCCCATCACTGAAGAATGTACTTACGGTGCTCGGTCATGGTTCAACCCATTCTGTCTTTGTGCATTTATTGGAGGTAGAACAGGTTTGCTGTTAATCTCCAGCCCTCTTCGCAGAGTCTCCCTGATTTGCTCCGTATCTGCAAAGAGAATTTTTTTAACGTGACTCAGAGTCCCCAGAAACATCCCAAACACAAGGAGACAACAGCTTTTCTCAAAAGGCCTGTTGCATCTAAATCCTTCAGGAAGAAATAAAGAGATACTAAGGGTGAATTTATAACAGCACTTCCTGCACCTTTAAGTTATTCCACTTAACAAAGTCAGCTTGAATTCCCTGGGCTGCAATGTTATGTCAAGCAAGAACTGGAACCTCTGGTACTATGCCCCCTGATGTAGAAATTCTGAGTAGATTTGTATGCTTTCATAAAGGAAGTGTTTGCTGTTTCTGCGGCTCTTGCAGAACCTTCTGACACATCCAGCCTTTGTGCTGGAAGCCACTTTTCCCATTAGGCATCATGGGAGCTTACTTCTTTACTAAACAAGTGCAAGGAGGTCCTGGAGTTTTTGCAATTGGTTTTGAAAATCTGTTGATTCATTTACTACCAAATTCATAAAAAGAAAAACCTTTTATGCGGATAATTTCATCCTCAAGCTCACATTAGAAAATAAACTACGAATTACGCAGTGCAGATGCAGTGTCCTCGCTTTTTCATTTTCCTACAATGTCAAGTGGCCAAATATTTTAAGGGGATGCTTCCTTAATTTGCTTAGAAATTTCCCCTTCTTTTTTGATGACTGAGGGGAGAAAAATATATTAAAATGATTTCAAAATCTCTTAAAGAACATGACATACAAATATCACCATTTATATCTGTCTTGGGCTTTCCATTTGCAGGGCTAATATTGTCTAGTCTTTTTAAATCCAGTGTAGTTCAAAATATTTCCACAGAGGCCAGGCAGAACCCTATACATATACACTTAGTGGTTGCTATTTTATTTTTTAATTATTATGGACTTAAAACAAATATGATACAATTCCTATGGAACACATCATTCATTCCAAGAAATCTCAAGCCCTCACATGTTATTACTTCACCCATTTGAAAGTTAGCATGAATAATTTCAAGCATGCTTAACGTCCATGACATCTGTACCCTGACATGGCACCTCGCTGCAAAAGGGGAACTCCACCATACTCAACTTCTTCTTTCCAGAGTTCCACATTTGCAAGAATCACTTGAGTTCAGCCACAGCAACGTGCAATGTCAGTCCAATGTACCGCCCAAGAAGCGACTGTGTTAAAAAGGAAATACAGCCTAGGAAAATGCAATTGCATCACCTTGCAGGTGTTTACAGCCCTAGTTTCATCCAGTGCTCAGTTTAACTTTGCAGATTTAGATGAGAAACAGCCTAAAACCTGAAGGACATATGTCGGAAAAACCAAGGGTTTCCTTCTCTATCTCCTACCCTTCTTAAAGAAGTCACACCAAAATTTCATTTATCACTCCTTCTAGCACATGTGCTGTTTGCTAGTACCCCCAGGGCACCACCCAGACTCATCAGTGCCCAAAAGCCAAGGCAGTGCCACAGCCCAGGACCTCTTACCTTTCCCAGAGAGCCGCCGTGGCTGGGTTCCGATGCAAATGCTCCTGCTGTCTTCGTCATCCTCAGGGGGCCGGCTGAGATCATCCCAGGCACATTTGGCACTCACTCCACTTAGGTTTGAGCCGTCTGTCTCAATTCCTTTGTCGACTCTCTCCTGCTTGAAAAGATCCAAAACCCCACAACTTTTTTGGATGTGGCTTGACCCTGAGCTGAAACCCAGCCTAGCTCCATCCATCCATGTTTTGATGTACCAGCTAAGTATGACTGCACAATGAGTCAAATCAGGAGCTGATCTGAACTGAAACAAACCAGGACAGACTGGGCTGAGCTTCTGTCCTTTCCTTGATGCTTCACTGCTTGGTGCTCACAGGCAGAAGACAGAGGTGGAAATGAGAGACCTGAGGTATACAGGGTTGCTTCCTTCAGTGTTAACTCCAGTTTACAACAACTCAAAGCACTCCTGCTTGCAGCACAACTTGGCAGTCTACCTGCCACCGATAACAAACTCCCTTTCCAAGGAGCCCCCAGTAAGAAGTGCACAGAGTGATCTCTCATTCACAAAAGATCATCTGTAGACTGCTCGTACAACCGCTGCTTTTTTAACGTGCTGGGATGTTCAGCTGAGGACAAACGTGCAAGGAGGCCTCCATCTGTATGCAAGTGTCAGAGCTCTTGGCAAAATACTTTCCAAGCACGTAACCACCGTTTGGTGTCACACATCAACAACAAGCAGCCGGATGCTCTCAGACACCGCACCTTTTTTTCAAGGACACCCGCATCTGTTGCCAACAAGACTGAACTCCAAGCTTCAGCCAGAGGACACCTACCTGCTAATGGGAACTGCTGATACTTTGATTTTCCACCTATTTCCCACAAGGGGGTAATGTTGAGCTGAACAAACTTAGGGCTGCTCAGAATGCTGGTACCTCTCCACTGGCGCTGAATAAATCAGGCTCCTTTTCACAGTTTGCAGGGATGTCACTTCTAGTTCTATTCAATGATCTCCATTTCACTACATACATCTGGGTCAGCCCCAAACATGCAATAAGACCCACTGCTTGCAGGACAGAAACTCTTTAGATTTGAGGGCAGAGTGGAGCTGTGTTACACAACAGGAGCAGATCATTATTCCTGGCCTCTGCTTTAACCTTGCCACTAGAGTCAAGAGACCGTGGGAGCATTCAGTGCTTTGCAAGATCTGTTCCTCGAGAAGCAGTTTCCATACTAAAACCCACATACACTCCTCCCCTTGCCCAGTTCTATCTGCTGTACTCTATAAAGAGCTTTACTTGTTCTTGTGACCATTCAGGAGAGGATTTGAGCAGCTCAAAAATAAGCATAACACTTGGGATGTGGTTGTGCTGCAGTTTAAAATGATGGAATCCACCTGGCTGCTGTCCCACCCTCCTCTATGCACTCCTGCCCTTTCCTGTCTGACAAGTGACTTCTTTAAAACACGGTCACCTTCCTACACTGGCTCTCTGGCCTCAAAAGGGAGGCAGAAACTTGCAGCTTTGGTAAGACCACAGCTGTCCTGGCTTACATTTAAGCATTCAAGAGACTGCCTCCTTCTGCTTCTCTCCCCCAGAGAAAGCTACTCCCTGGGACCTTCCTCTGGCGTCACAGGAAAGTAGCTTCCCTGAAAAAGTAATAGGAAAATGTGACAAATAATGCATCTGTTGGGATTTTCTTTTGTTATGTCCTAAACACAAAATCTGTTGTTTTGCCCAGAAATAGAAGTTTGAAAAAGAAATACATCTGATGCTACATATGCTAATGACGCTCTATGCAAGATTTACCATGAGGCTCTTTAGGGAGCTCTGCGACGACCCAAAGCAGTCAGCATAGAGAGGTTCAGCTTGTCAGCACAGTTGTTTTTCATTCCACTCATTGAGAAAGCATGGGAGAGCCACCAAACTGGCCCCAAGCAGGGAGAGAAAGGGCCCTGAGGACCGCATCCGGATGGAGAATCTATGGGATGTGCTGCTTTATCCCCACAGCTGGAGGCCCCACTCCAGGCACAGAGCCTTGGGGAGGGGAGAGGGGCGCAGCCCTTTGTCTGCATCTCAGCTGGCTTCCAGAGCACTTCCTCAGGGAAAGAAAAGCTGCTCTATTGGCATCCCTGGGAGATCAAGGAGATCTGATGGAAACAAGCTGGCCTAAGGTAGCCTGATTTGCATGCTTGTGTTTGCAAACATGCATGTCCAGGGGAGGAAGACAAACAAACAAAAAAATCCAAACAGAAAAACAAATCAAAACAAGAAAAGCCCAATCAATGTTCAGTTGGTTTTAGTAACTTCACCCCATCTTTAGACAGTAAAGCTGTGCATGGGTGAGGGGCTGCTCCTCCTCCCATGAAAGGGCAGCAAAGCAGAGCAGGAGGAGCCTAGGGCAAAGGAGGTTCAGCTTTTTCCTTCCTCAAAGAAAGGATGTTTCTGTCCCATTTTCCTCTCAGCATGTGGGAGGGATGCTCTGAGGCTCTTCTAAGTCATTGATCCCTTTCTAAATGAGCCAGAGCACTGCAGTGTGACCCGCAGAGCAGCAACCGCAACTCAGGAAATTCAAATCAGCTTTATTCTCTTCTGAGATATCTGCTAAGACAGCACATCAGCACGGAGCTGGGGACCAACAGGGATGGTGTGACAGCAGTGCCAGGGAAATGAGAGTGGCCTACAGGAAAGCCTGACTGCACAGAGAACAGCCAGCACTGCCACAGTGTTAATTGCTGACATCCCAGGATGACATCTTAGCTGGGATCCATTCTCGGCAACTTCGAACAGAAAGTACAGCTGCTGCTGCCAGGGCTGGGGTTAGGCCTCAACAGTTCCCACAAGAAACAATGCAGCCTCAAAACAAGCTCTACCCACTCCCTGGGCTGCCCGACGTGCTTGCGTGCTCCAAGCAATCCAACAATTTTCTCTCCCTTTTCACACCCCCTTATCTTCCCCCCACCCCCCCCACTAAAATGCCAGGTGAACGAATGACATGTTATTCTTTGTCCACTAATGCAGAGCAGGAAATGCACGGTGAGAGCTGACTGCGGCCCCACACAGGTTTTAGGCTTCTGCAGGAGCCTAGCAGAAAGGAGCAGCACACACACCTGCACATATTCATTGTTGGAGGGGCAAGAGAGAACAGAAAACAGGAATGTTTTAACGTGAGGAAGTCCGGAAAGACCACAGACACAGCAGCCGTTGGTGGCAGGACACAGTGCGAGGCAGAAGCACTCTTCATGTGCCTTAACTTGTCTTGGCTGACTCACATTCCAGTAAGCTGAGCTACTACTCATTTACAGTAAATTGAAGAAACCCCTGTTATCGTCAGGAATCACCAGTGTTGTGGAGAACAGACAACACCCTCCAGGAGGGGAGAGGACACGCAGGCAACACTGTGAAAAGCCCAAAAACTTTATAGGACTTGCAGTTGTGTTTGCTCCCACACTGTGGGACATTTATGGAACACTTTTTTCTCTCTCTCGGATTGGGGTTGTTATTTTAGATGAACAAAACCTTAAGAACAGTAAAAGTAGAATTTGGTTTCCTTCCTAAGCTTTCCAAATAAAAGATGCTGTGAGGCAACAGAGGGTAATCAGATACAGACACACAGACCAGAAGCAAACACGAGAGCTTGTACAAAACGTGCACATATGCACATGCCCTACCAGACTAAGCCATAAGTTCTCAGTTAAAGGGAACACTCAGTGATTCTCTGAAACAAGATCAGAACCACACTGGGTTTGCCCAGGAATCCCATACTGCAGTACCACGTCTCTGCTGAAGGGGTGCAGAATTGCCTCCCAGACATACGAACCAGAGGTATGCCATGGGACAGTAATCCCTCTAGAAGAGTCTTACTCCTATCTTTTAACTTCAGAAATTAAACTGAGCTCTGATAGAGAGGGTTGAGTATATCCTCCTGCGTGTACTACTAACAGCAGCAAACAATACTTACAGCTTGCCATTATATCTCAGATTCATACTATTTGGCCTCACGTGACATCCTACAGGAATGACCTACACTGTCACATTAGTTATGGGGAAAAAAAAATACTTAACTGATTTAAATTTTTCTGCATGTTATTTCTCCTTGTCCTTACATATAAAGCAAAGGAAGATCCTGATCTGTTATCTCTGAATCAGGTACTGTTAGATATTCTGTAAACATAACTGTAAAGTTTAAAAACACACAGTCCAAATCTTACCAGTTTATCTCTTATATAACGTTGTTTTCTAGTTCTACGTTCTGTAAAAGTCTTCCCAGATTTGCCATCCATCTGGGGTGGGACACGCTCTCAAAGTACTACTAAGAGGGCAAAGGGAGTCTCTAGGACCGTTCTGAGATTATTACAAAAACTGAGATGTTCAAAGAACCTTTTCAGAAAAAAAAACACAACCCAGAACCAACTACTTTGTACCACTAGGCCAATCTCCTTTGACTACTACAAAAGATATGATATTTTATTAACTAAAGACATACTTGCAGATGTGGGTCAATTTCAAATATTGTTTCTCCTCTTCGCATGTCTGTTATCAGCCAAGGGCCTCCAGCTCTACAAAGAAAGAAAGGTAATGAAACAAACAAGGACTTGTGCTGATAATGAAAACCGTCAGTGACCCGTTACCTGCTTAGTGTTTGGCACCACCGAGTCTTGCAATGCAGTTAGGTCTGCCATAATCTGCCCCTTGCATAGATACACTTACTCACACAAGACTGAGCTGTGTTTTATAGGTAACTGAAATGGGACTGAGAAGTCTGGTGCAGCCTAAGCATATGAAGGATGAGTATGGCATGAGGTGAAGATTTATACCTCTATTACATATTTAAAGATGAAGCAGGATTCCCAATGGAACCTCATTTTTTGCTGAGATCAGCAATCATGTTCAGTACCATAAAAAGCTTCTTACATGCTCTGATGAATATCTCACAATAGACATTTTGTCTGAATACTTGGATGTTTTAGGGAAATCTTTGCTTTCATTAACAATGAAAGTTGGAAGAGTCAAGATGTTTCCCAACAAAGGTGATACAAAACGGCTTACTGTGAAGATGAACTACACAGGGACTTTTATTTAGGGTCACTCTGCACACAGGCTGTAGAATTCAGCCTCAGATTGCACTTCTCACTAGAAGTCTTTTGAAATCACCATAGAAATGTTTTGTTTTCCCATTAGATACTCTGTCACTGCAGTCAAAAGCCCCCTCCTCTGGCCCTGTGTTACCATCTCCAAAAACACTTGAAGTCAGACCAGTAAAAGTTAACATTTTATATGTTTTTCAAATGCATCGATATCTACTCTTTTTCACATCACTTTGGAAGGTACTAACTGCAGAAGAGCCATCTGTTTCAGTTCCTCACTAGGATGCAAGAGTCTTTTACCCTGACTTCACATGAGCAGCTTTCAGCTTTGTCTTTGAACCTGGCACATTTCTGGACTTCATTTTATCCTTGGAAAGGTGCTTGCAGCACAGCACAAAAGCCAAAAAGCCAATATGCGAACTGACTGGAGAGAAGGGTGCTGTGTCTATATACATAGGAATTAAGGGAACTACAGACTGTTTATTGCTTTGGGGTTCCAGAAACAAAGTTTGCAGCTGGACAAATTCTCTCAAGTGTTTGCACAAATTATCAGCATTTGTACCTAAATGGGAGAAGTTCAAGTTTAAGAAATCCAGCAGCAAAGGCTGGACTCCTCCAAATCATCAATCAGTTACAGCCCATTGTGGCAGCCCGCTGAGAGCACAAGTATTCAAAATTCATTTTCCTTAACATCTTTCGAGCTACTATCACACTGCAATAACCTCCTCAGAACGTACAGGAAAACATTTAAGCCACACATTTGCAAGTCAAAAAAAAGTTTATCTGCAACCTGACAGCAAATAAAGTATCAATGTATCATGTGAAATTTAGAAATCTATCTCCTCCTTAACATAACGGTAGGACTAGATGATCTTGTAGGTCGTTTCCAACCTTGTGGTTCTATGATAATGCTATCTTTGTCTTGCCAGGGGAGATAGTGAAGTTCATTCTGTTACATCACAAATACTCCTCTTTCTGCAAATTGGTCTGTCAAGTGGGGCTTCCTGGAGATTGATGTCCTCACTTTCAGACACCATCCAAGCTTTCCTAGGCACAGTAAAGCAGACCCTCACTTTCCTCTCCTTAGAACTACAGAGAGGTCACTGGTCAGAGCTGCCCTGGCTCTTTCAGGGAGAACCAATGAAAATATGCTGCAGGCATAAGAAGGAAATTAAGCTTTCAAGAGCTCATTCATTTCCACCCTGAACATGTGGACTTCCACATGCATTAATTTGCCATCTAAATGTCTGTGCGTGAGAACAGATTTGCAATGAATTCCCATCCCTGGCTACAGCGTAGGCTCCATCAACAAGTTAAAGATTGTTAATAAAAACAAACAACTGAGTTGTTCTCTGTCAAAATACTCCTCTGTCTGGGGCAACATGAGCACTTACACTGGGACAGTCCGAAGCAGCTCCAAGATCCCTTGCCCGTTCCATTGCTGAGCCGCGTGCAGTTCCTCAGTGCAAACCCCAACAATCTGAAATAAATAAAATGGAGATACTAAACCGGATGGAAACTGTGTGGTAACTGTTAGGAACGCAGGCCACATGGTGCTGGGTCAAACTGTGTAGATACAGAGAAGCACCATCCCTTTCAACTAAGTAGATAAGTGAAGACAAATGGAGCCTGAAACAACAGGGGGACTCTGCAAGCTCTCAACATGCCCCCTGGCATATAACATTTAATCTTGCATGAAGAGTGTGAACTAAACTAAAAGGGGTGCCTGGTGAAGAAGCAGAGTTTACTGAAGATCCATTGGTCTGTTCTCACACCTCAAACCAGTTCATGTAAGACAGACCACGCTGAGACAGGTCAGGGTCTAAGCGCATGGCAAGCACGGTGCTGCTGGCCAATTGCTAGGAGCAAACGTGGTAACAAACCAGCAATTTCAATCAGGTAAAAGATACACTGCCACAAAGGAATGCTTCAGTGCTCATAAATTCTTGACCAGCACTGTTTGCTGACTGGCTTAATCTTACCCACCACCATAAAGTTAACACACCACATAATCCACTCTTCAGTGCAGGCAACTGTAGATTTCTGCCTTTCTCTGCAAGGTATGATGCTTTTCAGGTTGGGATCTGCCTCACTGAGCAATACCAGACATACTTCTCACAGCAGCTGAGATCAGATACTCCAAGGAAGTCAACAAGTGTTTTTTTCTCCCCTGATCCATCAGCTTGTGCCTTGCAGCCCAATGATTCATCTCCCAAGACAAAAAAAAAGACTTTAGACGTGGACTTCTATTTCCCCTCTCAAGATATTAAACTTTTTCCGATGACATCAAATTTTCAGTCAGAATGTGATCAGCTGGTGAACTGTCAGCGAAGAGGAAAACTGAAAACTAAGTTCTCAAGAGAGGTAACCAAAAGTACACGACATGCCTTTACCACAAACATGTGCACTGATAGAAATCTGTGTGGAAAACTACCCACATTAGCACGCACCCACTTCTGCACACCTTAACTCCTCTGCCCCTCACAGAGCTCAGTCTTTCAGGACCTAGCCCTGAGAATGCATTCCATCCCCACCCATGTCCCAGGCTTCCTCCACGCACAGCCTGAATCACTCTCAATTCAGCACACCCCACCCTGGGCTTCTACTCACTAACAGCATACAAACTGTGAGACTCTAAACAGGAAATTATTTCACATTTATTCTTTACTTTTTGCAACCATTCACCCTCATTGGTCAAAATAAATCCTTAACAAAGAGCATCAAACAAAGGGGAAATTAAGACAACCGTATGTATTGTGGGAGATTAGAGTCCAAAAACTTCAGGATGCAACAAGCTGACTGCCCTTTGATCCCAAGCAGCTGGGTACTAAAGAAAGGATGAGGACTAATGCAGCACTGACTGGGGAATCAGCCAGGAATCACCCCGCTTAGCCTGACTCTATTTTTGCTTCCAGATCCCACAGTTCACCTTTTACTTATTAATCCCACACTCATCTCTTTTCCTGTTGGTAAAACACAGAGCTCTCGGGAAAAGAGAAGGTTCAGGAAAGCCTTTGCCCTTGCACAGCATTTGCCTTATGCAGGTCTGTGATGCTGGAGCTTCCCCTTATGTGTTGCAACTGCAGCCAAGGACAAATAAAAGCAACCTGAAGCTTGTAATTGTAAAATAAAACACGCGTTGTCCCACATGGCAGGAGCTTTTCTAAAGAGCAGGGGGAGCTATGTTAGTTCTGTCACTATGGTTAGTAACTGCATTTGTAAATTAAAAGTATTTGATGTAGCCCTCATCCAAGGGGCACCACTTGACAAAACGAAATCTCTGATAGCAAGCAAATCTGTTTAGCTAAGGAAGCTCTGTTCATTGAAGAGTAAGGTTAACATATAAGAGATGTCTCTCAAAGCAACCTACCTTAGATGGTAGATCAGTAGAGGTAAACTCACAGAGCCTCTAAAAAACCTTTATGTGGCAGGCTATGTTTCGTTCACTATATAATGCTAATGCAACTCTGTCTTACTGCAAACTTCTCCTAGAAATGAAACCAATGGAGTGTCACCCACTAACATTGACATAGCATTAATTTGAATTTAGTTCTACGTTAAAGTAACAATATTAAGCATTTCTCTCTGCTTTGTTACCTTACATTTCTGTTTGAAATTTCAGAGCAGTAAGGTAATGCTCAATTCCAGGTCTGTTTTGAGGTGTAAACCTTTTCTGCATGAAGTAGGCTTCTACATTGAGAACTGAACGTGCCATTGCTCAATCCCAGTAAAATCCTTACTGAATATGCCCAGAATAACAACTCAAAGATGAGATCCACAGTAATCAAGTAAGACAGAAAGGACAAAAACAGAAGAATAAGAACCTTACTTATCAAAGCTGAATAAAACATAGCGCTTAATGCATCCCATGCCTGAGAGGTGCCAGAACCACCACTGCTGTGCCATACCTGTAGGAAAGTAACGACCCCAAAAGGAGTCTGCACAGGCTGCATCTGAGGGTCTTCTGTCAGCAACATATGCTGGATTCTGGACTCACTGTTGTCCAAAGGGCTGTGCCACGACACATGGTCACCGCTGCAGAAGGTGTTTTCTACAGGGAAGACAAACAGGAAATATTTAGTCCAGAAAACATGCTAGAATAATGTTTCTGTTAGCAACTATCTGCTCCTGACCACTGTCAGCTGGGAACCTCTGGTCAGGACCAGCTCAGCCCCTGGTTGCTGCTCATGGTGCCCAATCCTGAGTTAGTCCTGTGGCAATAAATAAATGTTAGCCATTAGTATCATCAAGTTCAATTGGTCCCTCCCTAATTTACTGTTAGTCTCATTTTGTGAGAGGGCACAGTTAGCCTGTGGGCTGCATGGGATGCCTATTCAACAACAATTTATATTTGGTTTGCCACAGAAAACAGATTCTGAAATGTAAATTAGACTTAAATCATACTTTGCTATACCTAATAAAAACCTCCAGTCTGCTGCCCAACTTGTGACATTCTATGTCAGTCACTTTCTCTTCCAATTGCCTGCTGGCTCTGGTGAAGAACTGTAATTAATATGTTCCTTCTTGCCCAAACAATGAGAAAACCAGCAGGCTATAAATTTCATTCTAAGTCAGAATGGACTCCACCTAAACAAAGAGACAGAAATTACTCTTCCTTCTTTGCAACTGCAAGAATCCCTTTCTTTTTCTCCTCCTCAGACAGACAAACTCCCCAGATAACCCCGCATCCCACCTGCAAACCAGAGGGTACAGCAGAACACCTGTGTCCAATGCTTGCCCTGTGGATGAACTAGAAGCAAAGCAACCAGCCATGAGCACTTTCCCATCTGAAAAGGCACCTCACTGATGAGCCAACCCATGCCTACACGTCTGTGGGTTTAAACCACAGTATCTTGGGCAACTCATGATTCCTCCACCAGGTGTCCCCATTGGTGTTGGTTTGAACGTTTATTATATACGGGTTTTCAGACAAATTTCTCAGACACCTCAGTAGATTAAGAAAGAATTAAAATAACTCTAAATTCCTTAAGAAGCTTGGCCCCTAAAATAAGGCACGGGACAGAAGTGTTGTGATAAGTAAGGGAATGTTTTCCTTCATTAAAACTAAGACAGAACAGACACATCAAATGGAGCTGCTTAAAGAAAAAAAGTTTATCTATACATACAATGAATTACACACTTCCAGCACTGCGACTGAAGGACTCAGCTCATAGTATTGCTTTGCTTTTAGAGTTGGGATGTACAGTGAAAAAGACAGAAATGAAAAATATGATTTTAAAGTTTTCCTATATCAAAATCGGATTAAACAAACAGACAAAACCAGCAGAGCTGCAAAGGATCTTGTTGATATTCTCCAGGTTAGCCCAAACGTGGCTGATTAGTTGTATTTTTTAAATGATAAAAGCCCCTCAGTCACAGTTTTTAGGGATGAAACAAAACCACAAAGAACTTATTCTTGCCTCCTGTCTCTATACCACAACATTTTGCCCATCAAATGCTCACACAATTCTATGCTGATCGATCGCTGTGTTTCACTGCTGCTCCTGCTTCTCCTGGGAAATCCCAGCCCGTTTAGAGCAGGTTTTCAAATGCAAATGTCTCTGCTGGAAATCCACCTGTTTATGTCTATGTGAACACTGAACACTTAGAAAATCTCTCTCTCTCTTGCATGCACACGAATGCCACAAAATTCACACTGCCTACTCAATTAAATCACACACACGGAAAAAATAAAAAAAAAAATAAAAAAAATTAAAAAAACACTGCAAATAGGATGGAGTCCAATTAAAATCTGTAAGAGTGCAGAAAAATCAGAATTACAGCCCGAAACTCAGCTCTACGCTCATTTATTGTAACCCACCCAGAATGTAAGATCAGCCCTTGTATAGAGGCCACGACAGCATGGAGGAGAGCCTGAATTGCAGGGTTTGAGCTGAGGAGCTGCAGGAACAAAGCACTGGATAGCCACTTGCACACAGGCCAGGAACTGGGATTCAGATTCTCCATTCCTACCTCTCACACCCGGCTTGCAAAACAAACCACCAAAATCTTTATGATGTTTTAATTGAAAGTGCTGAAAGTTTCCATAGATATGAATTTACAGCTACGCTTCTGGTTATGATGAATGCCGAGTTAGAACAAACAACATTGGATAAACTCTCAAAGACGTGTACGATGTGCTAACATTTCCTATGCATACACATTCATGGGGCAGTTGGAGCGCATCTATGGGAGAGCCACAGGATGCTCAGAGGGCTGGAGTACCTCTCCTATGAAGACAGGTTGAGGAAGTTGGGCTTGTTTAACCTGGAGAAGAAAAGGCTCCAGGGTGACGTCAGTGCGGCCCTCCAGTATTCTATCTAGACTAATATCTAGGAGCTGTTCTGCACTGCTGATAACCCAGGATGGGAGCAGAACCTTCAGCAGTCACAACACTGATATGGGTCTACAGCCTCTTTTACTGCAGAGATCGAATGAGAAACCTGTACTTGTAGCTGGAAGCTACTCATATGAAAAACCTGAAAACATAGACATGAAAATTGGAATTTTAATACACGTGAAATAAAAGTCTGATGTAAAATAAAAAGATGACAGGAAGAAGCTCAATCCCACAGGATGGTGATTCAGTCCGAGAGGAGTCATGTCCATAGTACCATCTGCAATTGTTAGGGTTAGGACAAACCACAGCTCTCCTTTCAGATAAGAATGTTCCTTTGCAAATCATCTTGGTTTAGTAAATTTGAAACTCCATAGTCTCAGCAGCATTTGAGCCCTGAATCCAGGAGAAGGTAAGATGACTCTGTGGTAGCTGTGGGGCTGTTACTGACCCAGCACTTCCTATCATCAAACAGGGCACCAATCAGTCTGGGTACAAATGGGATTTAAGACTGAACGTGGTAATGTCATCCGTCCACATGAATTTGTAAGAGGGTGTTTTAACAAGAACTCCTGAATTATTCTATTCTGTCAGGGAATGCTGATGCCACAGAATTTAAACGCTTCACAGGTGGGGATTGATTTCATAAGGGCTCGACAAGGAAATCATTAAAACATTTCATTTTAAACTTATTGCTTTACTTTATATTTTATTACAGCAGATCAGAAGCATCTCTCTAGCTCCACAGAAATGAGGAGTCTCTAAATTTCCCACAGACCAGCAATATGCAAAAAGCAGCGTCCGTAAGACAACTACGCCACACTACTCTATAAAGCCTCCCATATTTTGAAGTCTTTAAAACGTCATTATCCATTCTCTTTAACAGGCTGCACGAAGCAGGTGAAACTCCTTCCTGCAGCAGTGGCCATAACTCAGCTGTGCAATCTCTCCCAGCTTTACTCCCTAACTGCTCAATAATGAGAACTGGGGAAATAACTCAGAGGAAGCACCCCACTGTGGACTAGTAAATTCTTTGTGCAGCAACGCTGGTGTATTTTCTTGAATTGCATTCCCCCTGCATTCAATTTTACTAAATACAGTTAATGCCTCGAGAAACAAATACAAGCCATATTCCTGGCCTCAAGATGCTTTATAAACAGTGTAGAGCATGCAATCCATGCTCAGGAGGCATTGGCTCGCTCTGCAGAGAAACAGCTTATTTCCTATTGTATTTTCCTTTTCTTTTTTTAAATCTGCCATTTTTACATCTATTTAGGAGCCCTAACTCCCCTGAATAATTGCAGGGAGCAAGTGGAAAAGAACAGCACACCAAAACCAGCACTGGGAGCTAACAGAGCTCCATCTCAAAGCTGCCCCAAGCTGAATCTGGCCCAAGAGATGCTCCTCATCAGCTTGCTAACCTGAACACAGAGCAGGCATGGGAACATGGGAGGCAAATATCTTCATCTGTACATGCACAGGGGACAGCATGGAGGAAAACATAGAACTAAGGCTGTTCCACCAGTGAGGAGACAGAAAGGGAACTCGGAGCACCTCTTCTGTCCACGACCAGCCTGGCACACAGCCTGAGCCTGGTCCTGGGCCACTAAGGTGGCTTGACTTGGGATAAACAGCCGTTCTGTTGCACCATATCCTTCTAAAGCACGTCTTGAATTCCTCCTCTCTGCAGAAAGCCAGGCTGTGGTTATAAGGTCCCTTTTTTCCTGAGTTGTGTAAGATGCTGCTGAAAGGAACAATCCTGCTTGTCCCCTGTGACAGCAGCACTGACCTGGGTTCCTGCCCTCCAAGCTGTCACAGTGCTTGGCACAACTCCTGCCACTTCTCTGCTAGTTTGGTCTAAGAAGCACATCTAACAAATTCACAGCAGAGCATGGTAGTGGGTATGCCATCTCTCATGCAAGCCAGACCTATGTTACCTGCTCTCCTCAACAGCCTGAACACTTACACAAGCTTTCCGGTTGCATCCAACAGCGACAGCTCAGCTGAGCTGTCAGCAGCCACAAATGGACAGCAGTACTCAGAAATTGTGTAGCTGAGGGCAAAGAAAAGCAGAGAGAGATTTCAAGTCCAAAGCTTTTGAGTACAGGAATGCTACAAAGGGCCCCAGTGAGCTCCTGACCAGCGTGACAGCGATGCAGCCAGACATTTAAATTGAACGCAGCTTATCCGATACTTGCAGAAATCATGTAATTTACTGCACTGCCATTACCCCATGCATGGCTCATATAATTTATTATATAAGTGCATTTTCCCCAACACATTTTTAATATTCAGTCTGGTTTTGGTTTGTTTTTTGTTGTTTTTAAAGTAGTCTGGCAATCTGTCACAAGTACGATTTGATGCTGTGTTTCTGTACCACTTTGCAGATGGAACAGCTAGAATTAATTACCAGAAACAAGGGGCAGACACAGAGTCCAACACTGAAATGTATTAGCTATGCTTTTCACCAGAGCTACTTAATATATTTCTAATTAGCTCGCTAATGGATATGACCATGCATGCAAATATGTAGCTATAAGAGACTAAACACGAAAGCTGTCTAAAAATCTCAAAGCAACACTGCTATTGCAACTCATCGTACAGACAAGTTAAAAAAAAAATAGCACAAAACACAGAGTATAAAGAAAGAGCTCATTCAGACTCATTTACCAGTCATGTTAAATTAAGATAATTTAGGGAAAACCAAATTAATGCTAAGTTCAGTCTGTCTGCTTCCTTTCCTAACCTACAAAGGACTGCACAAATGGGTTGGTAAAGGAGAAAAACGACTGCGATATACTCTGGGGGACCAGCTGGCAGCCTTGGTTTGTAATTTCATTTTTAGCTCAAGCAGAATGTTTCAAGAACGTAGAAGAAATCAGTAGAGTCCAAGCCATGATATATTTGCATTACACACAAAAAAGCCCTTTTCCCATGTCTGTGCTGCACAGTTCAGTTTCCCTTATTTCTGCCTGGGAAACAAGGACAGCCCCAGCACAGATTCACACAGGGCTGCTGCCCGCTGCAGACATGAAGCACGGACAAGATGCCTTGGGAAGAATTCAATCCCCAGAGCACAATTAAACAATGGCTCCACTGCAGGGATTCAAATTGGGCTTTTATAAACAAGGGGCCTAGGCAAACGGCTCTTTAAAAAAGAGTGGGGAGAGAAACAGATTATCAGCACTGTAAGGACTCCTCGACCTCTGTAGTTTGAAGACTGAGTTCAGAAAACAGAAGAGCGGAGCAGATATTCTTTTAAGTTGATCAGCAGGTGGAAAATAGTTTGTTATTCCTTAAATCCTGGCAGTTCAATATGGAAAACGAACAATCCTCTGAAAAGAGCTCATCAACTTATACACTTATGTATAACTTATCAGATTCTTTTAGAGTCCTGGACTGAAAGACAGGTGGAGGGGCCAGAAGCAAAACCCACCATGGCCCCAGCAGAACAAAGAGGTCTCCTTGCTGCTCAGAACTGCCACCCATCCACTCACATTGAGGTGGTGGCACATGTGCCTCTCTGTGCCGCAGCTTCCTTCTACGGAGTTACAAACACTGGTTTTCATACCACAATGCAAATCCCAGATGCTTTATGTGACACTGGAGAGCATACTAATGTAGCTGCTAAAGTACTATCATGCAACAACCAGCATGGCTCTGGGCCTCCTTACCCCTTCTGTTTCCCAGGACAATTCTTTCCCACCCCCTCTGCATCTGTGTGCCTGGCTCTCTCTCCCTGCCCAGCTCTACACGCACAGTTTCCATTACTGCAGCTTCTGAGAATTTCTCACACAGGCTCCCAGCAAGTGACTCCCATGCCCAGGGCACACTCCCACCCTCTGGGGGCCTCCCGTCCTCTCTCTGACTCCTTCCAGCCCCCTTCTGCTCTGCCTTCCTGCAGCCTCCTCCAGCTCCAAGCTGTCCATTGCTCCTTGCAGCTCCTGCAGCACATGGGCATCTCACTGCAGATGCGCTGCCTGTGGCAGAACGTATCCCCAGTGGTGCTTTTGAAACAGCACAGTTCTCACCTGTCTGCTGATTTATCTGCATGGCGTTCATTTACTGGGAGGAAGTGTGGCAATGTAACAAGAAAGAAAACAAACATGCATGTGAGCTGCTCTTTCACAACCCCATAGAACTCTCCTGCTCCAAGCTCTTACTTCTCTACACCTCATCACCCACAACCATCTGCTCCAGGTTCTGCATGGCTGGTGTGCTCTCCCTTCCTCCAACACTAGTGGGACACCTGCATCCTGCCTCCTCCATCTCCCAGCCAAGCAGCCCCAGAGGAGCAGGACTGATGCACCTGCCAAGCATCGAGCTTGGGTGGGACAGTCTCCAGCCCTGTGAATAAAGCCTCCCCCTTGGCATCACAGCAATTCCTGCCTGCAAGGAAGCCCAGAGGCCCTGTGGCAGCAGCATCCCAGAGCCCACCCCTTGTGCGCATTTTCACCAGATGAGCTCCACAAGCTCATTACAGTAACACAAAAGAAACTCAAACTCTGTTCAAGAGCTATAATTATGGCTCAAACACAAAGTGATCAGCCTGTTCCTGGATCACCTTTTGAAACTTCCTTCCACGTGTTCCGAGGTGATTCCTTTAAGCCTCAGGTTTTCAAAGAAAAAGAGTCCACTTGGCACAGGCTCTGGGCTGCCTGCACTCCCTGAATGCACTCTCCCAGTTCCCTTCCCCACCAAGAACAAAATGCTTCTCCCGCTGTGCCCATTTGCTGCCTCCTGGCTCGGCAGGCTACAGTAAAGGTTCTTTGCATGTAAAGCTGTCAGAAGATGGTCTGTAATGAGCTCAGCGTACTGCCACACTGGCAGGCAGAGTACAGAGCAGGTTAGGCAGAGCACACCATTTCAGTACCACTTGCTTCACAGATCTTCAATAGAAAATGTAAGAAGGATATAAGTAACAGCAAAGCCAACCACCAGCTTTGCCTTCTCTCCTCTGCAGTTTCATCTAACACAGGCTGGTAGCTATCAAGGAAAAAACGAGTTCTTTCATAAGACTACTCGGTTTGTGCAATCTTCCCTCTGCTCCGTGCATTCCAAATGATTGCAGAGGCAGAAAAGGAGGATGCTCCTGTGACTGCAAAACAATCCCTGTTTTGTGGCTTTCAGCTCCTTGACAGGGGGAGGCAGCACAATTCTATGCAGAAGCCCTTAACTATAAAAGTGGCTGCTTCCGTTTCCCAGAAAAGGCTGAGTGGGACAAAGACCTCATATGTAAGAGGCCAGAGGACCTCACATCAGCAGGAGGGGGTTTTCTGCATTCCCTGAGCCATTCCCTTTGTCTTGCATTCCTCCCACAGCACAGGGCCGGAGCCTTTGTCCAAGGCTGGACAGAACATGTGCAGCCTCTGCCTTGTTTCCTTACCCCAGGAGCCTGAACTACCCTTCTGGTCCCCAGCACATGTGCTCTCCAGCCTTTCATAGCAGGGATACTCTGGGTAGGATGTAGGCCTTCCTCCACCTTGGGCAGAAAACAAGCAACATTGGTTCTGATCCTGAACTACAGCCACTCTTAATATAAAACATCTACCAGAAGCCAGCAACCTGGAGTTCCAGGGCACGGAGCCAGCTGGCTGTCCTTCCATCCTTCAGCTGTCATAGCAGCGTTGCACCAAGATGCATCAAGGCTTTTCTGGGTATCCACTCCTGTTTCTTTCCTCCCTCTTCCAGGGGGAGTCCACATGCAGTACATACGCTGAAGTAACTTGTGCGTTTATAAATGCAACCATACGTCAGATTTGCAAGTGCCACTGCTCTGTCTATCCATGACATTTGAGAGCAATCTATGACACATGGATTGATGCAGAGCACAGAGAAGATGGATCCTTTTCCTTTTGACTTTTTTTTTTTTTTAAATAAACCAACTGAATGAACTATATTGAACAGCTCAAAAGCAATGAACCAAGTTCAATTCCCAGGCTGCAACAGGACAAGGATTGATAGAATTAAAAAGGACAGAACCAGCCGAAATCCAGCCAACACAAACTGGGCCTGAACCTGCTTTATCTAAATTGCAGCAGTAGCTAAAAACAAGACTCTTCTTTCAGCCAGTGCTGAGATCCTTTGCTTACTGCCTAGAAATACTATACAGTCAGAAGAAAGATAGCTTTTCCTCTACTTCAACAGTCTTTTATATGGAACAAAGAGTTTCTGTGCCTCTGCTCCTGGCACAAAGTCTCCCCATGCTTTAGTGTCAGTCCAGCCTTCAGGGCACAGGAAGGTCAAAGACCTGCGCTCAGCTAGGAGCTACACATTGAGACAACAGCAGCTCCCTGGCAAGGCACAGAACGACCCTTCCTGATCCTGAGAGGAAGCTGTTGATCCTCCTGCCCAGCCCAGGCTGACCCCCCCTGTGCTGACAAAGCAAAAAGCAGTATCACACAGCAGTGCTGCAGGTCCCCTGCCCTCAAGTCCACAAGAAAGCACACAACACTTTTCAAGCCCAACTAGAGGGCTACTGAGGCTTTTGCATCAGTGCAGAAAAAGCAATTTGGTGCAACTTCCAAGCAAAGCACAGGGAGACGTTACTTAATGAAAGCAGTAAGCACTAAATGGAAGTGTTACTTGGTCCCAGCAGCAGTGGAAGGAGTGGCAACAGGCAGGATGGAGCCCCATGCTGGGACATCTGCAGTACTGCAGAGAGGCAGCACCCTGCCTGATCTGAACAGAAAGAGAAGCCAAGTACAGTCAGCCATCCAAAATCTGAGGTCAGGCCGTTCCAATTATGCTATTAGAAGAATGAGAGCAGGGCAGTGTGCAAGTGAACATACCAGCCATGTGGAGACAGCAGCGCCACACAGCAGTCACACCTGCAGCTCTGCTTCATCGCTTCCTGCCCTCTAAAAGCTGAAATTTAACACCAAGACCTGAAACCACTTCTCTGGCCCAGACAGGACTCAGAGGAATGGCTGGCAGACAGGTAGGCTCCACAGCTCCTCTGCAGCAATTGCAGCCTCCTTCCTCCCTCAGCACCCAGCTGCACATCCCTGCCTCACAAGCGTGAGGAAACGCACTGCACTCAAAAGGTGCCCAAAATCACAGTCATACAAAAACACATTAAGCTCTAGAAGTCAAGAAATAGGAAACTGCACTTAAATTTGTTAGAGAACGTAGAGGTACCTCTGCATGCTGACCCATGTGCCACCTTCAGTGTCACCTGTGCCAGGGTCCACACTCTCCCTCTTTTCTTGTACTGAACAGCACAGACAGTGTGCAATTAGTACTGCTATACTTCCTCTAGAGTCCTGCTGGATAGCAAGACTGTCACGACATTAAAAAAAACAAACAAACAAGGGTACTGGACATTTCTTTGAGAACGGAAAAGAGCAGCTGCAGCGTTTGAGGCACGGACTCAGATGTGAACGATCCAAATCATTTATTACAAGTTCTCACATCCCTTATATACCTTCACAAGTTGTTGTTTTCTCACTTTCCCTTCCGCCCTTTTAACTTTCCCAACCACCTTTACATGTCAACAAAGCATTCTACAAAACACTTTTCAACTGTCCATGCAGGCACATATCCAATCAGAGCTGTGAGACCCTTCTTCTCCTTCCAGAGGTGTCCTTGGTTCTCATGCTGTTTATCATGCTCCACAGCTGCTGCTCTGAACAGCTTTTCTTGTATTTCCCACAAGCAGCTATACTAGTTTGATTCAACAGGGCCCATTGAAACCCAGAATACTTAGATTAAAAAAAAATAAATAAAAAAAATCAAAAGAGATGAGTAAAAAGTTTGATGCCAAAGACTGATCAGTGAGGAAGCTTCTTCAGACTTGTTGGAGAGGTGTTACATCAGGGAAAGTGAGCAGGTGCCTCACACCAAGAGCTCAGGTACAAGTTCTGGTGGCTTACAAACATATGCACAGGCTGAGGGCAGTCCGGGCAAGCTGTTGTCTCACAGGCTGCAGGAGGGTTTGCTGCAGCTGGCACTGCTCTGGGCAAAGCAAGTGAGTTCCACCAGCTGTACCGGGCAGCACCTGTACTGCACTGTTGGGCTGCTGGGCACAAGTGAGCAATTAGCATCAGCCCACAATGCTTCAGACCTTGAACAATCTGAGCAGAAGAGAAATAAGAAGAATAAACATGGTCCCAGCTTTAATTTTTCTCTGTGCAGTCCTGGGACAGTATTTCAAAAGAACACAAACTTATACTCCTACACAATGTCTCCTCTTAGAGGCATCTGTTCTACAGATAAAACTATTTTTCATGCAGTCTCTTCAGTGTGAAGTGACCAATCAGCTGCTTCTCTGGCTGAACAGTAGTGCTGCATAAGCTTTGTGGCCTACAGGGGAAGAAGGTGAGCTGGATCCCTCTACAACCAGTGCTTTGCTGCAACACCTAACAGGACAAAGCTCTGCCCATCCTGCCAGGCACCTTGCTGAGGATCCAGACGGAGCTGCCTGGTTCCAGCAGCGAGCGTAGCACGTGGTGCTGGCTAAAGCACGCAGCTCCCAGCTGGAGGAGGGGGGACGTGCTGGGGTTAGTTTTGGAGATGGGGAGTGGGAAATACTGGGGAGGTGAGCTCATGGGCAGCAGCACATGGAGAAGTGGATTTATTGCAGTGCTGCGGGACAGGGAGGAGCAAGGATGCAAATACGTAAAGGATGTGCGCTTTGCTCACAGAACAGATTGTTTTATGGGAAATGTCTAAGAGGAATTAGGCTAAAACCCAACCAGTTTCTCATGGACCACTGAATAACTATCAGATGATGAGAGCTTTTGGCCACAACAAACTTAGGTTAAATTGGAACCAGGGACAGAATGTTTCCATTCCCGTGTGCAGAACCAGGGCACACAAACTGCGTGCCTGGCTATATCCTACTCACCCATGGGCAGCAGCAGGCTGGGTGCTGCTCTACAATAGCACTGCGCTGCTTTCTGTGTCAGCACAGAGATTGCTGTGTAATGGGTTTTGCTGAAATGAAATTCGTGTTGATTTATACTACTTCATGGAGTAAAAAACACAGTTAATCCACCCATTTTTAATCTAAAATCCTGGAATACAAGAGAGAAGCCAGGGCCAGCTCCACACTGGAAACTGGTTAATATTACAAACAGATGATAAAAATACATATATATTTTACAGAGTCATAGCAACCAGAAGAGAACAATAAATCAGCCGAAGATTAAAAACATATAAAGGCACAGTCAGGGGAAAAAAAAAGTATGAATTACTGGTAGATTTTATTTGGCTTTAGTTATCCTATTGGGAAGAAATAAACACTTTGACAAACAAGCTAGACAAGCCTCATTTGTATTCAAGGAAGCGAGGAGTTTGTTTTGTTTTTACACACAGAAATTGGCCAGTGTCGAAAGTGTTTGAAAACATGTCAGCAAGGAAAGAGTCATTGAGCCTGCACATTGAGGCCTGCTAAACTCCCAAAGAGCTGAAGATGAGATCTAGTGGTTAAGCAAGGGCAACAGGTGTCAAAGCATTTGCTAGCATAATGGCTTCAGGTCTGCGACCTCAGCCAAATCACTTAATCCCACTGAGTCTCATTTTCGATGTAAAAGTTACACTGCCTGTCAAGTGCAAAGTGCCTCCATGGCTGGGATTAAACTAACTTGGATCAGAGGTGAACTGCTGAATAAGAGCGCATCTTCAGCTGCAGTCCTTACCACTCTTATAACTATGCTCATTTACCAGCGGGGAAATTGAGGCAGCAAAGCTGGTATAATACACTTACATTGATTCAGTGCAATAATGGCACAGGCAGGAACGCATACAGCTTTCCTCAAACTACCCATCAGACAGTAATTTCTACCCCAGGAAATCACTGCCTGTCAGAGGTAACTACAGGAATCTAGATATACCTCAGTGTGGGCTTGCTACGCAGGCTGACTTCTGAAGGCTTACATGCCTGTGGTGCAATGGGTGCTTTCGTGCATCCTTTCCCTTCCAGTAACTCTGGAAAGTTGGTTCACTGACTTGAACCATGACAGAATGGGACAGGAGATCAGAGATACCCAGTTCCTACCAGTTTCACAGTAAAAAACTTGAGGACAAGACATTTCATGCGTAATCCTTTGGAAAAGGAATCCCTCATACTGACGTGCAGAGGGTCAGGCATGCCAAGAGAGGTGCATGTAAAGAAAAAAACTAGATTATACTGCTAGTTTGGTCACTGCGCTGACACACTGCTATCAGCGTGTGTAACCTGTTATGAATCTGCTGGAATCAGTTCTGTCCAATACACTTTTCAAAGGGTGTAATACACTTTGCTAAGGAATAATTTAGTCAGGGTTATCTAAGATCTGACAACTGCCTCTGCTGCATGTAAGCAACTTTCTTCAGAAGTAACTGCCTGAAATATTCATTAAATCATCATTTGGAAACTGCATCTGACATACTTACTTCCTTTGCCCATATAACGCATTACTACTATTTTGTAGTCCCCCAGACACAAGCAGCACCCTAACTTGGTAAAGATTCTCCTAATGACAAGCTGCAAGCCTACCTTGTAGAAACATCAGCAGCGATAGGTCTCTCCTATCCTGGTGGCACACAGAGAAAAATATTACTTCATCCCCTAAAGCAGCCTTTTGCATATTTGAAGACCGTTCTCCCATCTTCCCACCATTTTCTCTTCCCTAGACTAAACAAATGCAACTCTTGATCGTTCCTCCTCAGGTCATATTTTCCAGACCTCCAGGTCATTCTTACTGCCCTCTGCAGACTTTACTGAAATGTATCTGACTTGAAGCCTTTTGCCCCAAACCAGATCCAATGCTCTACATTTCCTCTTGAGGCGCTGACAGCAGTGTATCGTATGTATCCCATACAACATACAGAACAGTTCTGTTTATGTGTTAGAACAATTCTACTTCCCTCACAGACTGAAAAGTGTTGGTTTAGGTATAGCTCACTGGTGAAACCCAACTCTGAATCATTGCCTTCTCTTTGCAAAACTGCTGCCCTACCCTGTCTGTCCCCAGCCAGTAACTGTGCATTGGATTATTCCTGAAGAAGCATGGGAACTTGCACTTGTTGCAGCCTAATGACCTTCCTGCACACAGACATTCCAGATCATCTCCTCACTTTGCTAAGATCACTCTCTGAACTCCACCCCAAGCAAGACAGTGCTTTGCTGCATCTGCAAGTTTCATCAGGATACTTTGCATTTCTATGATTTCATCATCCTGGTCAATCCCAAACTGCTTCAGCTCTAGCACAAACTTCAGAGGAATCCCAAATCTACCCTTCTCCTGTGGTTGAGGACAACGCATAGACAACTAAAGTCAAGATACCTAATCAGTATTGCATCCCCTTCTTTTATCAAGATGATTTTTCTTGGCTGGCTCACATACCTGTTACACAAGACTACATCCAAAGTCTCACCACTATCAAGGTAACTAACATTCTTTGTTTCCTATAGTACAACAATTAAATTAGTTTATTTCCATCTATTCTTGATAATGGAAATTCCTGCCTGGATTTATTCCCTAAATGTCTTCCCTACTGGTTGCTTAGATGCTAAAATCTAACTGACCAGTCATAAATCTCATGCCTTTATTTTGTGGACAAGCCCTCCAAAATCTGTACCTTACAGCCCAGGAAACACAACAGAAACAAGACCTCGTACAAACAACACATTTGTTTCCACACTGCATCAATATATTGCCCTCACAATGCAGACGCTTGAAAACAAACTTCACCACAAGAAGAAAATCCACAGATTTCAATTCCAGGAAAATAAACCTATGGCCGCTCTATACCATTCAACACTCTAATTCTGCAGTACCTAAAGAGTTAACATTTTTAAGCAGAAATTGGTTCTACCAGCAGACATTCCCAGTATACTCACGATCCATGACAAGTTAAGGTCACTGAATTGTGCAAAGTCTCATTTTCAAGGTTTGTAGGGTTGTTTCTTTTTGCAGACTAAAAATAACAGAGTTGGAATTTGTGGTCGTGGTCAAACAGTGATAAAATTAAGAACAGATAAAGCCACAAAAACTTTTTTTTTTTTGAGACTTGCAAACTTGGTTTTCTTGAAGGAGGGGAAACAGTGCTGTTTAATCAAAAGCACAAAGCATCAAGTGTTCCTTACAGCAAACAGGGAAGCCGAGGCTCAAGGATGTCTGAAATTTAATGCAGAAGACACCAAAGTACAGCCACAGAGAAGGAGAGATGGAAACAATCAAACAACACTCATTTGCTTAACAGCCTTTGTTACAAAAATACATCACCTGTAATGAGATACACTTTGAAATGCCTGTACACAGCAACAAGATTTAAGACAGCAGTAGCTGCTAGATCAGTCTTCAGCTCAATCACCACCAGCTGAAAATGCAGAATCTCAGCAAGTGCAAAACAACATCTTTTGCTCCCATAACTACAACTGGACCCAGCAAAGCACATCTGTGATAACCAAAACGTTGGCTTGTTACACAAGAGATAAGAGTTCAGCTCTCAGCATAGCTTTCAAAGTAAACAATCCTTTGACAAGCCAAAGCGCCTGGGAGCTACCCAAAAAGTTCCTGCCAGTTTTTTTTCTTGCTTGTTATGAGTGGATTAACAAGCATTACTCAAGTTGTCTTGGTTCATCAAATATTTTTTAAGGCTATCCGAAGTATTAAAGAGTCACCACAGACTTTTAAACAACTGAACAAGACACCAATGAGGTACGCACACTGGAGTCAAACAATGCTTGCCACTGTTGCATTTGACAATTGCTCCAAACAACACAGTCAGAAGAACTTGAGCAAAAAGGAACCATTCATCACATGAAACAGTGCAATAGCACTGCACGCTGCTTAATGCTGATTGGGTTTTGGAAACACCACCCCTACAAGTACCTGGCAGTCTTCAAGTTTTAACATCTCAGCAACAAAGTCTTGTAAAAGACCAACTAAAAATCAAAAGAGAGCCCTCCATCTTGTAGCTACCTTTCCAACAGCTGCTGGTCCCCACTAGGCCAACCCTCACCTTCCCACAAGCCAAACCAGCACTCCTCCCAGCTTACACACTCTTGCCTCCCAGCTCTACAAGGACTCTGGTTTCTCAGCCCCTCACACTGCGAGGCTCCAAACCAGACCCAGTATTTTAAGCAAGGTCTGCCAAGTGCCAAGTGGAAGAGGTAATAACTTCCCTCAATCCGTTGGTCGTGCTCTTCTCAATGTAACCCAGTATGTGGTTTGCCTGCTGTATGGTGAGCATACTGTTGGCTCCCAGTCAATTTCACATTCAAAGGGGTCGATTTATGATTCATACATACTCTGGGTTTCTTTTAATAATGTAAAATGATAGCTAAATACCCAGAGGCCAGAAACTATTAAAGCATATTTGAGCAGCGCCTTTAAAAAGTTGTACTAGATAGTCAAAATCAGCATGGATAAGCAGAGGATAATATTGAAGGCCCTTAGAAGTTCACGACAGAGTCTAACACACATGGGTACAATTGGTCTTTCCAGTCTAAAAACTGTCTGCTTCGTGGTCAGAAAGCTGAGACAGCATCAGTGCAGGAAACTTGAGAAATCTTCCAGTACAACAATCTTTTGCTTAACAAAACTCTTCTAAGCAGCATATTATCACTTGCACTGGCTGGATAATACCAAGAAGCAAGAAGTGGTACCTCATCTACAAGAAAGAGCTGTTTCAGGGCTGCTGCACAAATCAGGGAAGTTCCTGCCCTCAGCACCAGCTCAGTCTCCAAGACTTTCATCCTACATCTTATCCTGCTAAATCTCATTTCACTGCACACACATCTTCTCATTCATGAGAAAGTTGAGGCAAGCAACTGCACTACAGTCATTTAATATGCAAATATGAGGCACTGACATTACTGTAACAGAGACCATACCAAACTAGATAACATTAAAGGCTACAAGAAGGGTCCTATATCTAATACAGTTTAACGCATAACATGTTGTATGCTGTACCTGAAAGTGAAACCTTAAGAGTTAGATGCTTTCTTCCAGATCCTACAGCCTATATGCAGAAAATAGGAGTATGCATATCTACTGCTAAAAAGTTAAAACTTGTACAATTTAGGCAGGATAAAACCTCAAGCAATAGTGAAAACTATTAAAGTAACATGGAATCAGATGCTGAAGAGCAGCAAAAAAAATCCAGACAGAACAGATTATAGGTGTAATGCTATAATGGGATGGAAAGCACTACAAAAATAGCAGGGCGGTAAAGTCTTTGGCAAATGAGAACAAGCCCAAGTGCAGCAGCCACAGATACTGAAATGAAGGAAATGAACTGCTTACCTTTGGAAGACCTCAGGTAGGCAGGGATCTCCAGCAAGAGATGCCCTCACCTCCACTGACAACCCTTAAATGAGGGCTGGAAAAGGGTGGATCCTGGCTCCACTCCTTCCAGTCACTCAGGGGCACTGCATGCACCTGAACTCCCCTGGGCTGGCCCTGCCTTCCCACCAGGTGCTCCATCACTGCTTCAGGCTGTGACTCAGCATTTCCACTACAACAGTTGAGCCCAAACTTAAAATGGCAATTGGAAAAGATAGCTGCACAACAAGGGTTACAAAAATAATTACATCATTTTAAACTGCAACAAGAGACATTCCCTGTATGAAGACAAGCAATAACCTATGTTGACACTGGTCTCTGTCAGCCAATATTTAGAAAAAAACACCCCACAAGAGTTACTGCTCCCTCATCAGTTTATGACAAGTTATCAGAGCAATCCTGTTTGCACCTGGACCTTTCCCTTTTGAGAGTCAGCCAGCTGGCTGAAAACCTGCAGTGGAGTCAGGAGCTACTGAGCAATTTATTAACCAACAGTGCAAGTACTGAATGCTACAAATTCAATAATCATTTATTTGGAAAGTACTTTACCTGTAAGGGACCTCAAGCTAGGTTAAAAAAAAAAAAAAAAGAGTTCTTATGTTTTCATTCAGATCTTGTGATGGTTAAGGGTGCCCTCCAGGCACACTATGCACTCAGCCACTCCACAGATCTTCACTGGCTCTCCATACAAACTAATATCCAATTCACTGGAACAACAAAGGAAGAGCAGTGCGAAAGAGTTGGATGGTTTTTGGCTTTCTGGTAAGTCTCCACAATCACAGATGATTCTTCTGTGCCAACTCTTTAGCCTTCCCATCCTTGGCATCTCTTACATCTTTCTCATCTTATTACTTACACACACTAGCACTACTCAGCTGCACAGATCAGTGGAAACACCAGCTGTTTCAGAAGTTACAGCCCTTTTGCTGAGAAACAAGAACTTTATCAGATGTGTGTTCCTCAGCCATTTCAAGATAAGCAAGCGAGATACTTACATTACCTTCTCTCGTCATGAGAGAGCTGAAACGAACTACATAGGAAGAATGCCCATACTGTTCCTTTACCATAATTACTAACTGTTCTGT
Source organism: Excalfactoria chinensis (assembly GCF_039878825.1). Lineage (NCBI taxonomy): Eukaryota > Metazoa > Chordata > Aves > Galliformes > Phasianidae > Excalfactoria > Excalfactoria chinensis. Next base: position 26,210,117 of record NC_092830.1, on the reverse strand, counting down.
ACAGTTCTCTTCAGCTCCTCAATATCAGCGATCTGAAATTATCCAAACAGCAGCTGGGTTTTGTACCCACCAAGGGGTGCTGATGGAAGAGATCTAATGTTTTTGGTCAAATGTTTACACACACACAAAAACAAAACCTCACAAGATTTGACCAAACAACTGTGAGACCCAACTGTGACACCATATGACAGATGCAGCCCTTCTGAACGAAACTGACAAAATGTGAAGTAACAGATTGAACCCTGCAGTACCTGACTGGAAGACGTATCTTGCTAAGCCTTGCATTAACTCTGCTGGCCAGGTAGGTGGAGCCGACTCCCCCGTTTCTCTCTTCAGTCGAAATGTCAACTCAAATCCAAATCCACTTGGTCCATCTGTTCCCGTAAACCTGTGGAGAATGAAAAAGGAAAAGTCAGAACATATTCAGATTAATGAGAACAGTCTTCAATATTAGCACTATGGAAAAAGGCTGAATGTCCTTTTCACATTCTCGTACTTCAGCCTATGTTAGCTGAAATGGCATAACATGGATTTTTTAACAGACGTAATAATTTCAAAGATAACAACCATAGTAATATTTTCAGCCAGAATAATGTTGTGAAATCTTAACTTCTTCTGGGAGACAAGTATGATTTGTAGCAGCAAATTGTGCACAGATAGCTGCCCTAACTATCCTTGCTTAAATGGGAGCACCAAAGAAAGTACACAACAGAGAATGTTATTCCATTCTTGCAAACTCAAATTCCTGTACATTCAGAAGTGGGCTGCAACCTTATTTTAAACCAATATGCTTGTACACCTTCTCTTCCTATACCCAGGAGGACAACAGATGAAAAGCATTGAACATGATAACTACAGCTCATAAATCAGGACATTTGGCCACTTCCCCACGTTGATGGAGACAGATGTCAGGTTATTTGGTTTGGTCTGACGAGGTCTCACAGAGAGAATAAATTCGTATCAGGATCATCAGGGAAACAACAAAAGAGGAGAAAATAACAAATGCTGCAATACTGCTCTGCTTCACAATCCTGTATTTTCCATTTCTACATACAACAAAGATCTAAGTCCCCAGCAGCTAAAATTACTACCTTGTGGACAAACATGTAGGCCTACAAACTCAAAAGCAAGGTGGAGGCACCAGTTTTCTTCCTAGCACTCACACACCTCGCTCATTTGTTGTAGCTGTTCCAAGGAGGCAGATGTAAAAAAAAACAACACAAAAAAGCCTGATTTATTCTGGGCATAAAGACACCTCACAGAAACTTTCATAAGCCAGCATCGTTCTACAAACCCAAATCTCCTTGTCTAAGCATTGGCAGATTCTCTGGAGAAACTCTGTGAATGTCTTGGATGCCGGTACCTTGCTGACACACACGAAAGATACAATGCACAAAAGTGTTAACATTGTGCCTCCGTAAAACCAGCCAAACAGCGCAGTCAGGAAAGTGATGAGAGCACTTTCCATTTGAAAAACACAGATCACTAGCAGTGCCACGACTGCTGCCAAGTGCTGGGAGCTGCACTCCAACAGTAACAAGGTTGTTTGGAGCAGAAATGTTTTATAGCAACCCTGACCAATAACAAGTGCTAACACTGATCAAATTTAAGCATCAATGCACCTCCTTTGTGATTTGACGCAGCTTTAATTTGAAGACCCTTCAAGGAAAGTTTTGCTGTAGACTTGAAGATAGTGTAAGAAAAATAGTTAAGTAATACAACCAAGGACAGAACCCAACCATGAACAGCCCACAGAGATAATGAACAGCTCTGCCTGAAAGCAAGAGGGCAGGCAGGGAAGGTCAGACACTTATAATATTAAGAAGATAATATAGCAAATAAATATTTATGTGTGCAAAAATACACAAGTGTGTCTATTTTTGTTTCTGTATATACATGCCTCAAAAAAAAAAGAATTTGAACTTCATGTACTATAGAAGCAAATGCTCCAAGAACACGGCAGGTAACACGTTTTATAGTGGTCATTCAGTACATATAAAACCTCTTTTAGGAAACAAATGTACTTTTAAGCAACAAGCCAAATAATTACATTTGGTTCTACAATAAAGCAAGAGCTTACTGAATAACTGGACGGCCAGGGATCGCAGAGTGGAATTTGGATGGGCAGCAAAACCTGCATGCTGTGATCCTGCATGCAGCTCTGCCAAAAAGATTGGTACAGGGTGGTGACGGCCTCGTAAATTCAAAGCTGTACTTTGTACATTAAGCACCCCTGTTGTGTTTTATTAGTTTCACGTATCAGTTAGCAAAAGAAAAACAGAAGTATTTCATAGAGGGAGAAACAAAAATGCTTCAAAGTGGGTAATTTTCAGGGACCGATTCCAGGAAAAAGCATTCACCATAAACTGCAGTGCATTATGAATGGGTCAGTTTCTGAAAGGATCAAAGTTAACAAAAAGCCTTCAAGCTGAACTTACGCAGTTAATTTTTTTGGAAAGTAAGATGGCTCCCTATTGAATTTCCTCCTTTCAAGGCATGTTCTGAAACAACAGCCTCATTTTGAGTAAGTTTTGCTTTTGTGCTGGTTTTTTTTTAAACTCTACAATCTCTCTGCTTCAGGGGTAGACAGAAATAACTGCTTAATAGAAGACCACACGTGTTTTATATTGATCCATAAGCAAGTCACTGAGTAACAGAAGTGTGCAGGTGGGTTTCCAGCAAATTTAAACAAAAATTAGCTATGGGAACAAGGCTGGCCAGCAACGTGCCAATGGCTGCAAAATGGCAAAACTGACAGGCAGTGTTACTCACACAGATTTCTGTTTCATAAACAACACAGGAGCCTTGAAAGAGAAGAATCACAAGAAGATACATATGGTAAAAGGTAAGTAAATGAATATAGTAAGTTAGTTTCCTTCTAAGACGTTAAGAATCCCTGAAGAACTGGGTTTAAAACTTCTTGAAACAGTTAATGGTCGCAGGCTGTTGAAATGACGCTGCTTTAAAATCTGGGGATAATTTTTAAAAATCATTTCTGTGTAATTCAGACAAACCTTCATAGAATGAAAGGAATATTCACCTTCAGGATGCAATGAGGGTAGTTCATTTCAGTCAGCATTTTTGCCAAAGCTTTTGCTTTTATTCTTCCAAAAAAGTGTATTATTTGAAAATTAGTCCAGAATAGTTGTAACAGCTAGCATAAAAGCTCTCAATGAACAACTGTCCATAAATCCTTCAATCCCAGGATCCAGCCACACCATATATGCAGTCAATTTTATGCCCAGCTGCTGACTCCGGGGTTGCCTTTCCTACAGACGCTCAATTCAATTACAAAGTAGCCTGGAATAAATCCTGAATTCACCAGAAGCTGAAAGAAGACTACAGCAGGAATTCAACACGGTGAATATTCTAGCAGCCTCAGGTCCCAGTTTGCCCCGTTATAAGCTAAGGGCCATTAGACATATGGACCTTACAAGCGAGACTTTTCCTTTTATCTGGGCAGTGGGCAGCCATTCTTTCTCCAAATCACCTGTTTTCCTTTTGGTTCAAACCTTACCAACAAGACAAAAGGTGCACCCATCCCAGGCAAGAAACCTATCTGCAGCAAGAGAGCTCATCAAGTGAGATTCCATATCAAGTTGATGCACACTAGGACACTACATCACTTCCACGTGGAAATACGGGATTCCCAGGACAGCCCCTGCTTGCAGGGCATCCCAGGAGCATGAGGGATGCTGAGGAACCACACTAAAAGGCATTGCATCTTGCAGATGTTCAAACTCAAGCTTCTTGACCCAGCTCCCAGTTTTCACAAAACTTCCAAGAAACTCCATCACTGATCTTCAGGCTGGCCACCACCAACCAGCAAACTAATACACTGTTCCTCCAGAAGACAGAGACTGAATAAGCCTCAAACCCACAGAAAATGGAGTGGGGAGAGGGTAAGGATAACCCAAAAAGTAATTAACACACTTCCTAGTTGTTGTGCACAGTGGTTTTGAATGCACAGCCATGGAAAACGTTCCCCAGGCATCTTCCTAGGGCACACAGAAGTGAGCTGTGCTTACAGCCCTTCCCATCCACCCAGAGGCACAACACACCCTCCTTGTTTCTTCCCTTCCAAGTGGACATGAAAGTACCCATGCTGTTCCCAGGTTAGCCTGACCCCAGCTCCTGTGTAATCCCTGCAGGTAACACCTCTTTATTTCAGGTTTTGGTTCTACACTGGCAAGCCTTCATTTCTCTTGGTGATGGTTTCTTTCTGAAGAAGGGACATGAAAACTGAGGGGTTGGTTTTGAAGAGGTTTCTTTTCCTTTATTTTGGTTGGGTTCTGTATTTTTATCATTGCTTTTCTTTTTCTAAATCCGAAGGTGTTCAGTTCTTACAACAGCCAATTTAGCTCTGGCTGGAGCTTAGTTCTCCACTCTAACCCTGAAGGGCATCACGCACCATTTCTCCAGCAACACAGTTTCAATACAATAGTCCCTAAGTGTCTCAGCTCAACAGGAATACAACAGTGCCAAACCAACCAATGCACTGACAGTGTATGTGCCAGAAGGAAACTTCAAAAAGCATGTTTTGTATCCACACGTAGCCTCAGGTACATAAACTGAAAGTTGCAACACAGCACTGAGTTTCTGCATAACAGACCCGAATATTTCACATAGTTTGGTCTATGCCTTGCTTCTGCTGAACCCTGCACTTTGGAGTTAAAAGGCTTGTGTGTGTTTCTTTTTTTCCTAAACTATCCCCTAATGCTAAGAGGAAAAAAATCCTTATTTTTTCCCAAAGATACTAAGCACAAGGAGACAGCCTGGGTTGTGTTTTGCCTGCCATTGCTTTGCTCCTCCAACAAGAGAAGGCATCACCTCTACCAGCAGCCCAGCTCTGCAGCAGCCATGTAAGTTTTCACAAAAGCAAACAGTGGTGGAGAAATTCTTGGCTTGCTGCTGCCCACTGGCACCCATCAGACAGCTTCATATTATGGCTACAGTTGTAATGGAAGGCTCCGGTATCTGCCAAGTCTAATCCAACCCTACATTTAGCATCAAAACCTTTTTTTGTCACATGAACAAAAACAAACCGTCAGAAAGCCAAGGTCATATATTGCACGCCGTTCTTCAGTTTAAAACTCTTTATCTGCTCAGCAAATCTGCTCAGCAGAACAGACCCCAGTGCAGCACTGCACACAGGCTGAAGACGTCTGGCTTGTTCCTTTAATGAGGTAAGGGTTCCTCTGACCATGATATTTAGTTCCAGCAAAAGAATCCAAAGAAATAGAGGCCCCTTTATTTACAGAGCTGAGCCAGCAGCCTCCCAAGCCCCTTCCTCCTCCCCCCCCCCATGCTGCCAGCCCCCTCCTGAAGCCACACACAGAGAACTGAAAGGCTACTCCCCTCTGCAGCAGGACCCAGGGCGTTTTTCACATCAAATAAGCCAGCTTAAGAGGATCAAAAGCCAAACTAGCCCTTTGCTTTAAAGGCAGCTCTGAAAGCCAGAGGCTTTTCAGTTTAAATCGAAGCTATTTGCCAAAGCATTTTCATTCTCTCCTTTGCAAGGAACTAGAAAAGATTTGCTTTGTTGCAGTGTGAAACGGCAGTATTTCTGAAATGCTGCTTCGAAAAGCAACACAGCACTGGACGAGGAGCAGAGTGTACCAGGTGTTTATTTTTTGAGAGTGTAAGAGTAAGCATATATAAACATATTAGATGTACAAGCCCCCAAAATGGGAGTTTACATTGGGAAACACTGGTCCTTCTTTATATTTATCTCAGCCAGGGAACAACAAGAAAGCTCTTTCAGGGTCTGTGAGAATAGTCAGATGGAGCTTTCAGAAGTTACAACCCTGCTCCCAGCAAGTGCAGTGAAATCAAAGGTGTTCCTCTGGGAAGGGAAGTGAGGGCAGGCTCATGGTACACCACTGAGTGAGCCCAACTTCACTTTTCAGCTCCATCACTGCTACTTTTGGGGAAATGCATATGTTGCCTCTAGCTTTGACTCCTCCACTGCATTTCTTAACATCTACTCTGAGAAAGCCTCCTGCTCTGCTGTTTGTGAGCCCCTCTGCTGTTGTTTTGAAGGCTGCAGAAATACAAAGTTTCTAGCATTTCAAACTCTGGCATCAGTAAGAACTGCTGTTATTTTCATCATAGTCCTAATTCTACTTCAAAATAGTTGTTCCAGCACTTGTGCATCCATGGCTTTCAGCAATAGAGATCAGTTCTGCCAGGACACTGGGTCACTGGAGAAGCTGGATAAACCCAAGCAGACAGGCCCACAGTCCTGTGAGAGCAGAGAAACCATCCTAGGGCATCTCCTGTCAGCTAGCAAAGATATTACTGTTAGCAACATGGAGAAACAAAAAAGCACCAGAGCATTTAACAAGTGAGCTCACATGTCAGACTTCACAGGTTTTCCCTGCAAAAAACAGAGGCCACTTCTCTTCTGCTGCTCACATCTGGCTGTGAACAGCATCACAAAGGGTGGTCCTTCTGCCTGAAAGCCAAGGAGAAGCCTCATCTCATCTCTGGTGTAGAGCACTGGCTGCAGTGCCCCAGACCAGACTGCTCAGATTCAGTCTCCTGAATTCAGACTCGAGGCACTTGCAACATGCCCCATCACCACAAGCAAATCACTCACAGATTCCAGAAGGGAAGAAGAAATGACCCTCCCAGTACTTTCACCATCTTGCCTAACAAGAAATGGTCGTTTTTAGTTCTGCTGTCAAACCATATAAAAGTTCCATTTGAGAGCCTCGATGGTATGCACAGCATCCCCCCAACAGGAAAGGCTTAAAAAGCACCCAGAGAAGTTTCAGCCCAAACGCACCTGCCTGTTCCCATATTCTCATGGATTGCCTCCTAGCATTGAAAAAAGCATCGATTTTGAAGAAAAACATAACAGTCCCTGCATTTGTCAGATGTTTTTATCTGGCCATCAGATGGTTATCTCTTCACAGTGCTCGGCAGGAAATTCCACAAGTTCCCACTGCCCTGAATCTGCACACAGAAAGCCCTACTGGACTCTTTTCTACCTTGCTTAAAGAAAATGCTTCCCACAGAAAAAGGGAAAGTATGAACGTGAAAAGAACACATGCTCAAAGACTTCTATTAACATAAAATCAAGGTCAGGCAGTAAGCAACACATGGCTCAAGACGTCCGGCTACAGCTATCCCAGAGCTATTGCTTGGAGATGGCTTTCGCAGTACGTTGCACCAAATGTGTTTGCCATCAGTTAAATGGAAAACCTTCCTAGAAACAACCATTGCCATTGTTTTTAGAGAATTATTCTGACATCTAAACCCAAACAGATGCAGCTCTTTCCAAGCAGGTTTCTCAGCTTTCTGAAATACTCATGTAGGATCCACTTACCCAAGCGTATGCTTTCTGAGGGAAGTTTGTGAATTGCTTTGCTGCCAGTGAGGATGAAAACAGAGCTCTGCTTCACTGATCTACCATTCAGCAGCGATATGATGAAAAATAACGATAGCCATCAAACACAGGAGCTGAATGCCACACAGCTGTGGAAGTCACCCCTCCAAGCAGGCATTAATCAGAGACTATCGGAGGAATCTTTCAGCTCAAGCAATCCTGCAAACCGTCACAGCCAAGAACACAGGTAGGAACTTTCACTACCGACACCACATCCAAACCCAAACCAACTGGACCCACAGCTGACAACTCACACACAGGCTAACCTTGTTGTGACAGAAGCAGTTGCTGGTCATCTCCTGCCCACCCACATGTGAACCTGCTCCAGAACTGGGCTGTCTCCAGCCCAGTATGTTAAAGTAAACCACTGTCAGTTTTCAGGTCACTTAAATGTGCCCAGCTGCAAATGAAGGCAGCTTAGGGTTTGCTTCTTGAGGTTCAGCTGTCCCTGCCACGAAAGTAGTGGTATCTGGAAGAAGGACAAGATTCTGCTTCACTGCTAGAGTTAATCCCTTTGAGCTCCAGAGGCTTGGAAGCATTATCCTCTCGTTCTGGAGAGTGCCAGCACACAGCCGTACGTGCACAAACAGTATGCGTGCAGATTAAGGGCAGAAGGCTGTAATGGCTCTTCCAGTGCCAAAGAGATCTGCTTCGTTATTAGCACTAAGTAAGGAACTGCAGAATACTTCCACAGTCCTGAAACAGTATCTGAGTGCTGCTGTATGAATCCCTTGTCCAGCACAACCACCATGTTGTCCTCCGCAAGTTACTTTGAGTTCCTTCAGAATTTCATTCTCAGATGTAAAGTAACTGTTTCCCCACTTCAGATGGTAACATGACACGATGATGATATAGTAACTGCTTGTATATACCGGCTGTAAAGGTCACAGAAAAGCTGGGAAATTAACTCCATATTCTACGCAGCATGAACAAATACTGAAAATGGGAAATGACTTTAACACCAAAATATGAAACAGGAGGCTGCGTGGAATACGTCACCCTTTACCCCAGCAACAAGATGTCTACGTGAGGGTAGTTCTCTTGTTTTCTGTACAGTGGCACAAAGATGCTGCCATTCCAGTTGGCAATGGTTTGATCTCCTACTCCAGCCATCACCAAACTGACAAGACCGAATCATTTCACCTTTATGTTTTCCAAAACACGCATTCAAAAAAATACCCATTTGAAATTAAGAGATTAGAGGGCTGGATGGAATGGCTGGTTAAAACAAAATAAACATCTCAAAAACTTCACCTAGTGACTTGGCTCTGAAAGGATGTAAACAAAAGGCCAGCAGAGTCAGCGTGGCTGGAAGGACAGCACTGCCATGCACGGTGAGCAGCTGGGAAAAGGGCACCGACTTTCCTTGCAGTGTCTGCTGGCTCCTTCCTAGCTCCCACTGTGGAAAGTTCTGCAGCTGCTGGGAGGAATCCATTCGCATAACAAAGGAGGCTTTCAAAAGCAGTACTGGAGGGTGGAAAGAATAAGAGAAAAACCCAAAGATAGAAGCTACGCTGACAGCTACAGCTAGTTGGTTGTATGTAGCACTGCCTAGAAATCCCAGGCTCCAACAGGTTACATAGAGTATAAACGTATCACAGCATTACTCCCATCACTTTGCTGCTGCTTTAAGAGCAGAGGTAAAAAGAAGAACACAGGGAGCACCTTCATCAGAGCCTTCAGCACATCTTAGGGTTCCTGTACGGCTAAGTTCTCAGCAGTGCAACAGATAAGCTTAAAGCACAAGAAGTATTTAGGAGCTCTGTGAAGACTGAAGGCCAAATTTCAACAGGAGTTTAAACAGCTGTGTTACCTACTAGATCTGAGACCCAGTCCTTCATGTTTTACTTCATTAGCTGCAGAAATCAAGACATCTTACTTGCTGAGGTGGTATCTGGTCTCACTTCATTGCAAAGTGTGCAGTCCCCTGTATTATTTTTTTTATTAATCTGCCATTAAGCTTCTCCTGAAAGACCATCATTCCTTTGGAAGTTTAGACAGTCAGAACCTTCCAGAGGCAGACATTAAAGGCTGATATCTTCAATTTTTAGAAATAAGTACCTGACCTACAAAAATATTACACACCCTCTACCTGCTGCAAGATTAAAAACAAGAGGGTAAGAGGGTAAAAGAAATCTTGGCCTCTTTAAAACAAGTAAGGGAGGAAAAAAACATTTTTTCTCCTCATTTCATAGTGGGTCCAGAATTACACCTAAAGGTAAACTACTCTGCCTCTCAGCCAAAGCAGTTATGGAAATTGCACACTGGTTCAGTTTCTCTTACTAACAGGAGCGAAGCTTGGGAGGGAGATGTTAACTTACTGCACACTTCAGTACCACACAGGTTTTGGTACAAGAAGCACAAGCACTCCTCATGCTCCTGCTTAATTTCCAAGGAATAACCTACTCAGTAAAACATAAAGTTCAGCATCCAACTCATCATGGCAGTTCTGCTTCAGAAAATCCCCATCCATCTCTGAACGCAAACTTCTTTGCTTTTCTGCTTAACGTTACTCTTCTGGGTAAAAAAGAATTCAAGGCCCAGAGACACATTATTTTTTGTGTAATAACATTATACATATGGATTCAACTTAGCTAGGAAATGTCAACTTAAGGCTTGTCTTCATGAGCAAATTTACTGTAACCGGTCTACCAGTATAATTATATTGCTGTAGTTCTACTGCTAAAATTCCCCCATTGAGCCTTATTCATAACAACAGCGGCCTTTATGGTTTATTTTTGTCGACTATGCCAAAAAAGGCCCCTGCTCCAGAAAGGCCACAACAATCCACAGGGGAGGCGGGGGAAGGAGCAGCGCCAGTAGAAAGAATAACAGTATAGGAATGGCAGAATATGGCTGTGCACTAACGAATCGTCTGCAACAAAAAATGAAATGCTGTCAGAGGACTATACAGCATTCTGGGTATGGCTGCAGGTTTATGCCATGTTTCATCAACTGGATATGCTGCTCTGCACCAGTCCCCATTGTGCACCCCTTTGCCCTGTGCACTCCCTAGCTGCTGCAGCTCTTTACTGGTCCCTTACAGAGCGATACTGCCTGACAGCCACCCCATGCCCTCGGTCAGGGCACTGTCCTTCAGAATAAGAGAGTGACAATGTCTAGCCCTGCTGCTTTACAGTTCGTATCTTCAGGGATGAGCAAAAGCTGAAAAGTAAACAGCTCCCTTTGCAACAGGGATTTTAAAACAATTGCCCTTTGCTTTGGCAGTGCAAGAACGCCAAGAGAGACAAAACAATGAGCCATCTGTGCATCCTTCCCTCCTTCCCTTGTTTCTGCACTCTGGATTTAAATCAGAGCCCCCCAAGAACGGCTGAGTCCCCCTTCACCTCCTCCCACCCTGACTAGAGTGGAATAGTTTTCAGTTGTGCTTTTTTTTTTGTGTGTGTGTGTGTGTGTGTGTGTGTGTGTGTGTGTGCTTTTTGTTCTTAAGAGCCCTAGCAGAATCCCTCTTTAAACCGCAGCCCCTTTGTCAGGTGGCATCCCATCTACCCAAATAGCTTTGTCCTAGATGCCTCCCCCAAGACATCCAGCCCTTGTTCACCATCCCTGGAGGCAGTGTGGCACTCGGGAGCCCCGGCCACCCCTTTGTCCAGGGAAGGGAATGCCATGTGAATGGAGACCACCAAAGATTTACAGCCCGCTTTTGTTAGTCTGGTGTCACTGCCTATTGGGGCTTGATTCAAAATTGAGATGACAGTAGAAAAGCAGATGAGTTTAGTAACCACAGCGCAGCTTAAGGGAGAGAAATGCCGATAGATCGAATTTTAAAATAAATCTGGTCATCCCATCAAGATGCAGACAGAATATCCTAGCGCTGTGCTACTTAGCCAGGCATGCTCCCGAAGTAGAGTGTCTGCACTGGGGAAAAAAGGAGATTAGGTCTGAATAACAGCATTCAGATGCAACTCTTCAAACATTTATTTTGTTGGTATCATTATTCCAGCAAGCAAGCAAGGAGACAAAAAAGAGTAAAATTCCCTTTGATCTCACAGCTGGACTGGCCACACAGCTTATGAAACTCTTTTACCTTGACATCCCAGAAAAAAAAAACCAAAAACAACCATCCCTTTCTTTTAATTATTGCTTTTTAGAACATCCGAGAACAATCCTTATCAAATTAAACAATCTCACACAGGAAGACCCAAGCTTGATCTCCAGTCACTCCCCTTCCCAGCAGGCCAAGCGAGAGCCCTCCTGCTGTGCTCTGCACTAACCCAGCTGTGAGATGAGAGCGAGGAGCTCTCCTCCCATACACCAGACCATAAATGCAGCTCTGCTGACAGAAAGGAGTCACCCCACTTGAGCACTGTGCCCCATCCCCGCATGGCAGCAGGGGCTCAGCTTACCAGGATGCACGCACAGATGTGCCACTGCACAGGAAACAGCTTCAGCAACGCTCAGCTGTAAACTTACATCCAACCTTTTCTTTTTTTTATTGAAAACAGTCCTCCTTGTAAATTCAACTACTTTGCTGTAAACGTTAAACGAATTTCCTTCAATGCTTCAAAAAACTATTTCCAAATCTAGCACAGTTCAAGCGTGCTCTGATCCCACAAGCTCCACATGCAGATACACAGCGGCACAAAGCAGACCTCTCTCTGTAGGTGGCCTGCATCATCCACATTATTAACGGTGCTAACCACCTCCAGCAAACGGCATTTGGAAGCCAAGTGCTGCACTCTGCCTGGGAGCAGAGAAAAATAGGTTTCCCCATGGTGACCACTGCTTCAAGGGAGGTCTGCCTCCAGCAGACAAACAACTCCTCGTCCTACTGCATTGCCTCCATCACCAGAGGGACACGGTCAATGGGACGTGTGAATAGGCATGACAGTTGGTTTCAGTGGCTTTGGCTTGGGAGATCCAGAGTTGAATCCTTCATGGTCACACTTGTGCATTTTTAAAATGTCTCTGAAGTTGTTCAACTCTATTAGTCACACTCAAAGCTCTTCAAAATAAGAGGGGTCCCAATAGCACCACATGTGGGCAGAAACAACAGCCAGGTAGAAAAATGGATCTACAGGTCCATCAGTGAAAGCGCAGCTATACTTCTAGACACCAGAGATGCACAAAGGTGAGAGCTGTTACAAGTATTTCAGAAGCCTGGAAAAAGCTCAGACTAGTTCCCATCTGTGTAGGCACGTAAAAAACCCAAGTATGAGACAAATTCATTGAAATATGGACCTTATTGCCCCCCTGAAGCTCAAATTACTCATTTCATCTCTGATGGCATCTTATAGAAGCTATTACTAAAAGGAAATATTTTCTTCTGGTCACAGAACTCTGCAATTCTGTGCCCTCTCCCTTCCTACTCTGCCATGAAACTTCCTCTCTCCGCTATCAGAAAGATGACTAAACAGAAAAGCAAGCGTTACACCTGGGATCAGCCTCTGCCAGACAAACAGAATCAAGAAGAAAAAGAACACTGAGAGCTCACTGCCCACCTCGGGCTCTCCCTCCTCCAGCCTTAGATCTTGTAGCTCCTTCCTAAACTGAATCTTATCCGTGCCATTTCCCACGTCGCTCCCTTTAGTTGGGGCAGATGCTCTATCCCCAGGTCCTCAATCTGTCCTCAGAACTTAATCTTACTTCCCTGTTCCATACGCTGAGGTAGTACCAAGCAGTCAGCCCTTACTGAGCAGGTGTCATTTTCCTTCAGAGCTAACAGCCTAGGGAAGCAAGGTGAGGATGAGAAGAGATGGCTTGCACCACTCTGCTGTTATTTCAGAACAAGTCCTCAGGTTCCTCTATGTGAAGAATGCACATTTAAAACAAACTGGATAATAATTATCCTGGAATTTCAGGTTCAGCTCCCAGCGTGATTTGATCTTTCATTTCTCCTGCTAGATACGCTGTATTCTACAAGAGTTGCTTCAAAACATTCTCTGAGATACCAATCCACAACAACCACCACCGCCCACCTCTAACTCACAGTCTTCCAAAAGGTCCTTTAATCTACTGCATTTCATGAACATAAAGAAGAGCAGAGCCATCTCCACCATTTTAAAAACAGTTCACTGTCACCTCGGACTTCGGTGTAATATTTCAGAGGTGCATTTGGCACGTGGTTTATAAAGCACTCAGGGACCCATTAAATACCAAAATTTAAGGCTAAAGGCTGGCAGCAGCAAGCTTTTGAATTTATGAAAGGCTACAGAACTAAGAGGCCACTAAAGTGACAGCTGTCAGCACCACTCCATCCTGTATTCATGCAGGCTCAAAGGAGAAGCCAGCACGCACTCAAAGAAAGAGAGCACTCGTTCCAACTTCCAGGCTATTTTCTAAATACTCTTTTCAATCTCTTTTCATACTTGGAAAAAGCCTTGCAGAAAACATCCACCCCTCTGCAAGCCTCGCATTTGTTACCTGATCCAGTTTTGCGCTCCTTTTTCTTCCTCCCAGCTCTAACAAGCATCCTTGCCCCTTTACAAGTTAAGGTCATTCAGAGGATCTATACACGCCAGCAGAACACAAGCTGGATGGAAGATCATGAAAGGCTCATGCTTACCCTTACCTTTAATAGGGAGGCACCACCCACAGAGACAACACGTTCTCCCCGGCATGCACCGCTCCTTCCCCATCCCAATGGGAAGCAGCATAAATCAAAAGGGCCACAGCAAGCTGGGACCTGTTGTCTCGGCGGGTGGTACCATGCATCTGTATCAGAGACGAAGGCGGCTGTAATCTTTCTGGCTCTATGCAAATGGGATGCTGCATTTAGGCTCCTGGCAAGCTGCCAGAAAAGGAAAAAAACAACACGTTGTCTATATGAAGTTTGTGTAGATCAAAAAAAACCAATCACTGCGATTTACACAAAAGGCTAAACATCAAAACACAGCTGGCATGTTTATTCTCAGGATGTGGGAAGGCCATAAGTACAAACCTTATCTCATAACCTAGCCACAATTTCAGTTTTGCTTTCTGTTGTGGCTCTGAGTTACAACCTTGCAATTTTAATACAAATAAGGCTATTCAAGGTTTCCAGTATTCATCTCACATCATGATTCTAACATTCCGTGCACTTTAAAAATTGTTAGCAGAAAGAACAAGTACTTGTGGAACTATAGGGATAGTTAACTGGAGATTTAACCTTGGCCAGTAAAATAGAGACAGAAGGCAGACTGGTGAAAAAACACGCAGCCTTTTTGCTCCCTGGGATGCACTGATAACCCCTGCCAGCACAGCCAGGGGCCAGAGCATGTCATGGCACCACAGCAGCCAAAGCTGGCGATGCCACTGATAGAGCCTGAATCCACTTCCAATTACTGAAGGCAATTTCCTGTGACACCTGTTCTTCACACAGCCAGAGGTCACTGTCAGGACTGGAAGCTGCAGGAAGCACCAGGTGCCCAATGCACAGGGAAATACATTTGCCCACTGCTGCTAGCTCCGCTGCAGGGCAATAGCTGCCAGCCAGGATGCAAAGGGAGCAGCACCCAGAACATCTGTGCCTTCACACCTTACCCACTCAATGGTCACTGCAGTGAAGAATCTCATTCAGAAAGCAAGAACAATTAGAAAAAAACAAAAGCTCTATTCTAAGCCTGCTGAATGGATTCAAGAACTTACATATTACTTTTGGTTTTAAAGTAGACAGAAGAACTTATAAAGAAGAAGAAGAAGA
Organism: Excalfactoria chinensis; assembly: GCF_039878825.1. Taxonomy (NCBI): domain Eukaryota; kingdom Metazoa; phylum Chordata; class Aves; order Galliformes; family Phasianidae; genus Excalfactoria; species Excalfactoria chinensis. Next base: position 26,195,082 of record NC_092830.1, on the reverse strand, counting down.
GAGAAACAACTTGCAAAAATATCCCAGAAGGATTTCTGCTGCCACTCAACTTATGTAGCATGCTTGACTGGAGAGACTTATTGCCATGCAAGCAGCTTGGCATGAAATCCTGTGGAAAGGCCTGCAGTTCCCCAGTGCTGTCATGATGTCATGATTTAGGATTTTTAGAGCAATCAGCTCAGCACAGCTGGTGTCATGGTTGCCATTATACCATGAAACACTGAGTGTTTTTAAATGAAAAAGGTTTCCCCACTTGAAATTTGTATATTTCTTCCATGCTATTCCGTGGACTCTTAAGAACAGGCCAGAGTTCCGTAAGCAGAGCATAGCTGACATTTAAGCAGAGCAGGAAATAGTGCTGTTTTAACTGAAAATAAATCTGTCAACAAGGAGGCACAGGGAGAGCTCCACTTCAGACTTTTCAGGTTCTTATTAAAAAATATAAATTAAAGTCAACATTTTCATGTTACATGCTACATCTGTTTGCTATTTCATTATAAATAAAAATATAGGGCCTCCAACCCAGCCCCAGTTCACTCGCAATAATCATAAGAAAGTCGTTCTCATTTAACACTCATTGTAGTTGGTTTAGATTGTCCTGTATTGCCATAATAGGTCCACGAGAAGTAAGTCCAAAGTCAAGCAGGAGACGAACAAGGCACTTGGCAGTGTATTACCTGTCCCATTCTGAAGGATGAAAGGCAGCATGGTTATGGAAACGTGCCTCTGTTGCCAGTCTCTGTCTGCCATAAGTAGGCCCAGCTCTGCACTCTTTGAAGAGTTGGAAAGCAAATAAAGAGCCACAAACCATCAGCTATCTCCAGTGGCCAGCACAGCTGAACAGAGCTCAGTGTCCCACCAGCTTTAAAGAAAATCCTCTGAAGACTAAAATGATGTGCCTGCCACCCTGCTGTGCTGCCAACCATCCTGTAGGATGCTTTCACCTGAGAAAGCAGAACTCCGAAGCCCTTTGAGCAACAGAGACCATCAACCACAGTATTAAACATGGTCTTCAGTACATTTCCTGCTTAAAGAATGAGAACTTTCTGAGCATACACAAAACCCACCACAATCCTGCAAGCACACATGCAGCACCAGCCTTGTGGCATGCAGTCCATGTAGCCGTCATGTTTTGTGAGCAGGTGGCAGAGACTGTTGCTAGGAACAAGAATAACTGGTGGGTGCTGAGCTCTGTTTATCCACCCTTAGTGCTCACCTACCAGCTGGTAATTTCAGGCTCAGCATTCAAGATATGCGTAGGTTTTGACAGCTTTACCGCATCCATAATTGTGTAGTCAGACCATCTGCAACACAAGCAGAGGCAATCTTCTTGACAGCACGTGCAACATTAAGTTTTCTAGCTCCAACACTGAGACTAAACTTAAGGTGACAAACTGCAGCCAGCTGAACCTCACAGGACAGCTGACACAGGGACGCCTTGCTCCAGCCCACAGAGAGAACAGAAATGCATACGTGTACACAGGGCACAGAAATCACTGACAGCGACTAGTGGTTCTGTGCTTGACAGGTTCCTGCCAAAGCAGGGGGAAAAGTGGTGCAGCTCCAGCTCACCACTGGCATGCAGCGTAGCACTCACGTCCAGAAATTATTATTTCTTTTAATTCCTGGACACTGCAACCAGCACAAGGCATCCTCCATCATCTCAGCCTGAATTTCCAGATCAAGTTATATGACAGCATGAAGAGTTTGGTGTTCTCATCCCTGTAAGATTTTCAAGGTTGTGACAGACCTGTGTAACACTTTCACTCCCAAGCTCTCCCTTTCAGGCTATAGTTTAGCAGAGAGCAGCCTGGGACTGAGAAACCAGAGCATTTGCCACAAGAGACTATGTCCTTACCTAACTGGCTTCCTCATTCCTAAAAACACATTAAGCCATTCCTCACCCTTTATGCCTTCAGTGGAGACTCACAGTCTGTTACTGCTCTCTCTGCAAATCATCAGGACCAGACCCGATCAAAAAGAGGCTCAACGTGAAAAATCTTCAGGCTGACAAGCCTCCCAAAAGAAGTCAGCACAGCGCTTATGCCCTCCAAAATCAACTTCCAGTAGAATGTGGCTGGAAAACATGGGTTGCCTAATCTTAGCAACCTCTCCTTTTCATTGGTAAAGATGAAATCTCATTACTTGAGAACAAAGGCATTACATTAAAGCCTGCATGTCCATGGCTACATCTCTTGTGAAAGCAAGGGAAGGTAACCTTTAACTTCATTTCTTTCATTTGCCCTACCCTTTCTCCGCCCCAGCAAGTAATGAATGGAGTTTGTTGCCAGATGTTTTGGTTAAAATGCTCCAGGAAGGTCTCAGTGACACTAAGTTTCTGTGTAAACTCCAGTCTTAAAAGACTTGTTTTCTGAAAAGCAGACTTGTATCCACAAACAGGAGAAACTGCCTTAAGGACATAGGCACATAGAACTGCCTGACTGTTGCTGTTGCAATAAAAGCAGCTAGGCAAAACAGAACATAACCTGTTGGCTGAAACTTAACTTAAATGAGCAGAAGAGGAAAAGCTCAGATGAACAAATCTGGACTTTTGTTGCACCATTCATGGTGGATATTTAGCCTGGAACTGCAGAACAGCACAGGACAGTTTAACTAAACATTAACAGCATAAACCTGCCATTTCTGTCTGGTTAAAAGAGTTCTGTCCCAAGACTGTGAAACTGTGGTGACTACTGTTCACTTTATCTGGAGTTAAGGAGCAAAGTCAGCAAAAGAAAGACAAGAGTAAGGTTAGATCATGTTGATTGCCTGGACTAACACAAAACACCTGTTAAAGACTGTTCATATCAACAGGCTAAGATAACGATTTGATTACTCTTCTGTTATGATAGACTCACACTTCATACAGTAGCCACTGGGGTGGCAGCTCATTTCCTGCCACTAACACTGCTGTGCCAGCAATAGGAAAAACGCCCTGACAGCACTTTTGCAGAGTAAGTCATTAAGCATGCACAGGGAGGGATCAGAATTTAAGCATACAAACATAGCAGATTACCAAGAGTGGAAAAACACAAGGCATTCAGTTTAAGGGAAAGAAAAAAAGCTTCCCCATGAGTTAAAAAACAAACAACAACAACAATAAAAAAAGAACACAAACATGCAAAATTCACTCAACTTCTTAACACCAGCAAGGAAATATATTGCATGCAAAGTCCAAGGAGGGGAACACTAACTCTTCTACATCCAAGAACAAGCATACGTCACCCCTTAGCAAGACCCACAGCCTACAGTACTCTCAGCTGAAAAACAGCTGTTCAAATAATATAAACAGCAGGACAGGGTTTCTACCTACATTCCCCAAATGTGACACAGAATTCAGCACAGCAACAGAACTTGGATGATACTTACTCGTGTACTCTGTTGTCTCCATACAAGTCACTTAACCCAAAACTGACATAGTGCCAGTGCTCAGGAACGTTCAGCGCTGGGTTTCCAATGTTTCTGTACATGCTGACATAGTCCAGAGGATCGGGACCACCCAACCTGTAGTAAAATCAAAAAGATTTTTAGGTATATCGGTTTCTTCAAGACAAAAAAGTCTTCACAGATGCCACAAGGGACCTGCTTTAAATCACAGCTAGTGACAAAAATAAGGCCTGCATGGTCAAATTAATCTTTTTTATTTAAAAAAAAACAAACAAAACAACACAACACAAAACAAAAAAAATGAAAAAGAGAAAGGTTGGGTTAAGTCCAGAAAGCTCCAAGCACAGGAAGGCAAAGTGCATGTGTGCAACATACTACAATGTTTTTAACATTAAAGCATGAAGGCCTCTGGAAAATCATATTAAAACCTCCTCAAAACATTCATAAAATTATACCAGTAAAAGAGCAATAGCTGTATATACACTAAAAGCTCTTAATTCAGGCCAGGGGCACATACATCGCTGAAAAACAAAACACTATTCCACAAAGCACAATTTGAATCATCTAAGTTCTGAAGAAAGTAATCCATAGCTCTGAATGCAGACATGACAGTTAAAACAGCAGAGAAAATGTTGATTTAGAACCAGTAATAGCACCTGTAAAATGCATGAGCTGTGTTAATCAAGAAGGAGCAAAAGGTGAGTGCAGGCTCTGCTGTAGAACAAGGCTGGTGACTCAGCCACCAGCAGAGCCAGGCAGCCACCTGCTACCCAGGGACATGGTGGCCATGCTGGCAGAGCCCAGTGCTTGACTTGGTAAGTGCCCTACAGCCACAGAACAGGAGAGAAGAGAAACTGCCGCCTATATACGACTCTTCTCCTCAAGTAAGACACTCCCAACTGCTCAAAATGAGAAAATCTAAACTAAGAGCAACTCCTTCATTCAAACTACCTGTTAGATTAATTATCAACTGCAGCAACTGCTGAGATCCCAGCAATGTCATTTGCAGGTTTCAGGGCATACCTATACTTCTCTCTCTTGCCCTAGAGGTTTTCAGTATTTCATTCTGTGCACCAGGACCACTGCATGAAAAGTATACAAGCACCTCAACTTTGTGCCATGTTTAAAGTACTATCGCCTTATATAAACAGCAGAAGACTTGTAAAGAAATAGCCACAGCATCCAGCCTGCTTGCAGCATGCTCCATGACCCTGGAAGTGTTTACGTCCACATCTGGACACAGGCACCCTGTCCTGCAAGGGAGTTCTAGGGTGATCAAACAGCAAAGCACTAATTGCAATTCTCCTGATTTTGGCCAAAAGGGGCATAGAGCATGACTGCCCCTCACAATTCTCTTCCTTGCAAGTCACACCAGGCTAACTCTGGCATCCTGGGACTGTCTGGCAATGCAACCATGAGACCCATGGGTTGAAGCAGTGAGCATCTTGCCCAGAGCAACAGAACTAGGGCCAAAGAAATCCCAGGCTGGACACAGCCACAATACCCATGAAACATAGCATATGGGGTCCATCTTTACACGTACATCTCAGAGCCCCTGCACCCCATGAAGTCCTAACAGGGTCCAGGCCATCTTCCTAGCCCAGTGTTTGCAAGGAAACCTACCTGGGAAACTGCAATTATTGATCTTCCCCTGTGCCTGGTTCTAAAATCTTGTTCTCAAGCTGGGCAGAAGTGCATGCCACATTCTTCTGAGGGAAACGAGCAGCACAAGCATGCAGATCCCTTGAGGAGAGCCCCACACAAGTGCTCAAACAAAGCTACCTTAGTGGAAGGCTCCAGAGCAAGAGCGCTCAATACAGCAGTCAGCAGAACGCAGCAAGTCCTCAGAGCTGACACATAAGATTCCCAAACAAAGGGAAAACATCCCCACCTGCTAAGCAACAAGCATTCCCCTCTCCCACAAAACCTGCTCCTAAACTGGGTTTAATAACACCTTAGATATCAAATGAGTCAGATGGGAGCCGACACACAGTTCTGACACAGACAGCACACTGGGCAAACTCTTAAACCATCCTTTCATGGCACAGCACAGGTACAAGCACAGGAGCACCCTGCACTGGCTTCAGGCAGCCCCTCCTCACAGCACAGTCAGGATCTCACCCAGGCAGAAAAGCCCCACAAGGGCTGTGGCACAAACTTAACCCATTTGTAGGCAGGTTTTGCTGCTGCACCAACAACTCCTGCCCCGGTATGTCCTGCCGCCCACTGTGCTCCTGCAGGGCTCACCTCATATCACATCTACATATCAGTATGTGGGTTCACACAAAGAGCTGGAAGCGTTGGAGGAATTTATTAAAGAGAGCCCAACTTCAAAGCTGCAGGTATGGTACAAATTTGTTGCATTCTCTATTCATTGTGCTCATTCAGGAGAAAGAAGGGAAGCCTCAGGGGGAAAGTGGTATTTGCATCTGCATACGGAGCTTTCTCTGGATGCTGTTAGGAGTTGCTGAAGTGTTTGTCCAGGGAGAAACCCAAAGCAGGCAGAGAAACAGCTCCAAGAGAAAAATAAAAGTAATAATGGAAGATTTCCAGTCCATTTCCCCTGAACACTTTGCAGGGGGTTGTTTATGGTAAATAAATAGAGCCAGGAGCTTCACTCAAGAAGTTTCAATGGCAATCAGGAATTTTGGCCCAAGATCTGGAAATCATGTTAAAAAAAAGCCTTGTTCCCTAAGAAATCCCACACAGCTAAGCACCTTCATTCAATGGGATCCTGAACATTCTCCGGCTGTACAAAGGAAGGATCTGCTGCGTAGGCCAAGAACACAGCTTCAGCTACCTGAACAGAAATAATTGCTGCTAACAATAGAGAAACCAATAGCTATAATTACAAAGCTGATTAGATTATTAGATTATTACAATATTTATTTCAAGGCACAGAACTTTGCTCAGCAATTTCTTTTCATCTAGACCAGCCCTTAATCCTGCAGCTCAGGCAGAGGAGATTAAGCTACAGCAGAAGTCTTTCTCCCAGGCTCCATGAGTATCAGACTCCAGGTTCTGCCCCCTGGGCTGGCCAAAGGAGAAGAACAAACAAGCTGGGTCACTGTCACAAACCTCCATCTCTCTCTGTCTCACGCCAATCTGACATCACTGACCAGTACTGACTCCCAAATCAGTGACTGGGAACTCACTGAGCTCACCCATCTCAGAGTAGAAACAGGTGTAAAAAAAACTGATCAGACCCTCACTGCGGTGCTGCAGCACTGATCGATGCAGATGACTAACAAACCACCTCAGCCCACTCTGACGGATAAAGCGATCAACTAAAAATGCTCTAAGCGATACGGCCCAAGATAGATTCCTAGCTCATTAAAGAGCACTCCTTCAAAAAACAACAGCAACAATGCAGCTGTCGGAGCAGAGCATGGGGAGGATGTTATTCTGCTGCTCAGGACTCAGCCAAATAGACACGCAGGTTAAAACGAACTCCAAGTGTACAAGTTGAGCTTTTACTATACTTTTTTCAAACTGCTGGACTGAAAACCAGTCAATGCCAGGTTCATCAGACACAGACACTCAGATCATCTGATCACGCTCCTCTGATCCAGAAGAGAGGGCTAAGTAGCAGAATGAGGACAAAATCAGAAGGAACAACTTCCCACAGGGCTAGATACTAGACACTTATCTAGCTAAACATCCAAGTACTTCCTTCATGCCACTCTCTCACATAAACAACTGCTGTTACTGTGTCAGACACCGTGTCAGCAGGGATGGGAAGAAGCAACAGATTCTCAGTCTGCGGCAACACGTGGCAACACACAGGCAAAAGAAGCTGGGTCTGTTCCTCAGGTTTGCAGGCACACACAGCACACATTAGGCTCGGATACTGGCACACTGGTTCACTCCCATAAACTTGGGCCACATTTGCATACCAAGCTCCAGGTCAGCAAACAGAGTTTGAGCTTCTTGCCCAGGAGAAGAAACTCCGGCCCCACTATCCCCACCATGAACTACTCAGATGAGGAAACACGCTGCCTCCTCCCACCACCCAGTTTCATCCCCACTCAGGGAAGCTCTGTACCACCCCAGAAACACCTCCCCCACCACCAGTTCCTCCCCCAAATCTCTGCTCTGCAGCACAGCCCTCCCTCCACCCAGTATGTTGTCCCTTATGCCCTCCATCTCATCACAACCCCAGGCCCACCGCACCAAACCTTCCTATTACATCTCCTCCCAAATTCAGCACCCAACCCCCAGCCCTGTTACCTTCCTACTCTGCTGCCCCAGCAACTCTCTCTGACCCCATGCAATGCCCACTCCCCCTAAATCCTCTGAAAGCCTACACGTGGCCCTCAGCTCCAATGCTCTTCGCCGACAGCCCCTCCAGGCCCAATGCTTCCCCACAACTCCACATACGGCCCTCAGTCCCTACGCTTCCTCACAGCTCACTGCTTTCCTAAACGCTCCTCAAACCCCACCATTCCCTTCAGCCCCACGCCAGGCCCTCGGCTCCTCAGAAGGCCCCACAAGCCCCACGCGAGGCCCCGCCGCTCCCCCCAGCCCCACACAATACTTCCAAACTCCACACCAAGATCTCCTAACCCCACACGACGCCCCGGGCCCCATCGCACCGCCAGCCCCAGGCCGCCTCACCAGTACTTGAGGATGGCGGTGACCTGCAGCGGGTTGGGCTGCTCGGGGTAGAGGCGGCGGCACTCGCCGTAGATTCCGTGCAGGCCCGGCGGGAAGAGGGACGGGAAGGAGCCGGAGCCCGAGCCGGAGCCCGCCCCGCCCGCGGGGGCAGCCCCGCCAGGCCGCGTGCCTTCCATGGCCCGGCGGCGGCAGCTCGCTGCCCTCTCCTCTCCCGGTCCGGCCCGGCCCAAGCGGCGCTGCGGGAGGAAGGGGGCGGGCCCCGCTGCCCGGGCAACCGTGAGGAGCAGCGCGGCTCCGCCAACGGCAGAGCGCGGCGCGGAAGGAGGCCGCGCCTCTCTGCCCCCCGCCTCCTCGTCGCGTCGTGAGCGCGCCCCCTCGCGGTGGAGGAGCGGCGGCGCTTCAAGGCGGGGAGAGGCCTCGGGGGAACCGCGAGAGATACGCAGGGCTGCGGGGCTGGGAGGGAGCCCGGCGGGGCCGCGGGGCCGCGCTGAGCGCCCTGCGGTCGCGTACAAACGCGAAGCTGAGAAGCGGGCGACGGACCGCCCTCCGCCCCATCCCTGCTGCCGAAGGAGGAGCGGCGCCACGCCGAAGCCCCGCCCCGGCACGCCGCGCTTCCTGGCGGGAGGACGCGGAGCAGCCGCGCGTGACGTCACGCCGCTTCCGCCCGCGCGGTGTTTCCGTTCGCCCCGCACTTCCCTTCCCGGCCGGGCGCCAGGACTGCACCTCCCGGCGCGCACCGCGGCCGCAGGAATACATCACCCAGCCGGCTCCGCGCTGCCCTTTTGCGCATGCGCCGCCGCCGGCTGGGCTGTTGCTCCCTGACGGGTGACTGCGGCGGGTCCTCGCCATGGAGTCCTACGACGTGATAGCGAACCAGCCCGTCGTGATAGACAACGTGAGTGTGGGCGGCCGCGCGTCCCCGTGCCGGGTAGGGTGTGGGGGGGCCCCGCCGGCCGCGATCCCTTTGTCATCGGGGGCGGCCGCGCCCCGCCCGTCGCCGCCCCCCCCCCCCTCCCGGCTTGGCCGCCGCCTCAGGCCCTCGCCCGGCGCCGAGCGCTGCCTACCCGAACTGGGAGGGGCCAGCACGGCTAGACGGCCCGCGATTGGCTGAGACGGCCGCCTGTCACCCCCAGAGGGTCGCTGCCCCTCACTGATGGGGAGCGGCCCCCGCCGCCACCAGGGTGTGTGCGGGCCGTGAGGGGCGGCGCGCCCCCATTGGCTGCGGCGGCTGTCAGTCAACGGGATGCCCCGCCGCTACCTGCCGGAGCGGGGCCCCTCCCGGCACGCCCTTGCGGGGATCACCTGCGCCCATTGGCCGGAAGAGCCGTCCGTCAACAGGGGCTGCATCCTGGCTCTGCGGCCCCGCTTTGTGCCCGGGGGACAATGGGGCCGGTTCCCGGCGTGCTGCGGGCCTTGCTTGGCCTGACTCCCGGCATGCTCCGGGCGTGCTCGGCTCTCCTCGCGGTGACCGCGCGGTGCCTCGTGGGCTCACGGGCCTCGGCCCGAACCGGCGGCGCTCCCGGAGGAGCCGCTCCCAGGGCGGGTTGCGTCAGCCCTGGTCTGACAGCAGGGTGTGGCTGTGCAGATGGCCGCCGCTGCTAACGGCGTGCTGCCTCGGCAGGGGGCAGGCCTGCGGCATCGAGGTGGATGGGAGCAGTTACGTGAAGTGGTCCTGAGGCGCTTCCTAAGCTGCCCCATCCTCAGAGGCCTCAGGGAGGAAAGGTGACAGATGAAGTGGGAGGAGGGAAGGGGTGGAACATCCCAAGGAGCCTCCTCCACAACAGTGAGCCACAAGCTGCTGCTCCTCCCTTCTGGCTCCACTGCTGCTGATTCACATTCTGCTGTGTTAAAGGGCTGGTGTTTGTGCTTCCTTCATCACTTTCCTTTCTGTGGAATTCTGTGGTGATTATCCCTCTCTGCTCTGCACACGTGGGGTCCCATCTGTGGTACTGCAACCAGATCTGGGGCCTCCAGTACAGGAAGGATGTGGAGCTGTTGAAGCAGGTCCAGAGAAGGGCTCCAAAGATGCTCAGAGGGATGGAACATCTCTTTTATAAAGAAAGGCTTAGTTTTGGCCTTCTAGTACTTAAGGGGAGCTTATAAACAGGAGGGAGACCAACTATTTTTGTGGTCTGATAGTGACAGGACAAGGGGGAATGACTAAACTGAAAGAGAGGAGATTTGGGTTAGATGTCAGGAGGAAATTCTTTACTCAGAGGGTGGTGAGGCACTGGCACTGGCTGCCCAAAAAAGCTGTGGTTGCCCTGTCACTGGAGCTGTTCAAGTCTAGGTTGGATGGAGCCTGGGGGCCCTGATCTGGTGGGTGGCAGCCCTGTCTATGTCAGAGAGTTTGGAATGAGCTGATACTTAATGTATCCTCCAACCTAAGCCATTGTATGATTCTCTTACACTTGTTTTGAGCTGTATGATTCATAGATCTTTTCGGGTCAAGTTGGTTATTCCTCTGACCTCTTTATCATTGATCCAATTCCTCTCTACCACTTGAGCTTCGAGACAGCATGTCTCAGTTCCATCTAACTCCCTTACTTAGCACAACGATCGCTCCCATCCTTGCTTCAGGCCCGAAGAAGGGCTTGTGCTGCCAGAGACTGTTTCTTTTTTAATTTTAACAGCTGGTCTTACAAAAGCTGATTCTGCTTGCCTCCCTGATAAATGAGCTCCCGCCTTCCTCTCCCTGTATGAGCTGCAGAATGAGATGATTGTGAGATCTGCCCTTAATGCTTGCAGGCCAAGCCTTGTGGTGACATTGCATTTTTGTACTTGGGAGTTCAGGCAGGATAGCAATTGGAGCTGCTCAGAAAGGTGCTGCTGCTTCTGCTGCCTCAGCAGGGCTGCATGCTGGGGAGCTGCCAGCAGCTTCTTGAAGCTGAGTGCCTTCCTGTCTTGTGCATGTGTGTGTAAGGTGTGTGTGAGGGAGGGTGGGCTGGGGGGACTGAGGTGATGAACAAGCCATGGCCCCAAAGAACCAGCCTGCTGTGACAGAAAATGCTGATGGGTCTTTGTTGTGCAGAGATAGCAAACATCTATGCTTGGTTTGCTTGCAGGCACTGGGAAGCACAACAATGCTCAGATCCCCTCCCATCACTTTTCAGAGCAACCTTCATCTCCAACTCCAGCAAAGAGTTTGGAGCTCCTGACATGCTCCGTTTCTTTGAGCTTCTGTACTTAAATCTTAAAATGCATGACTTGCTGGGAAGCTCACCAGGATGAGCAGGGTAAATTTTGGCCTGTCATGGGGAAGTTTTGATCACTGCATTAAAACAGGAGCATCATTGTTCTCCAGAAGCCATTTCCCAGCAGCAAACTGTGCTGGCCGTCAGATCAAGCATTAGATAGAATAAACTGTTCAATGAACACAATATTCTGATAGTGCCTATCTTACTGCATTTGATTCATTATCATTATTATGTTTTAACTGTGAGACTTGACGAAGGATGATATTATTTTCCAGGCATGATGTTGTTTATAAGCTGTGACAAAGAAAGTCACAGTACTGTTTGGTTTGTCTTATTCCTGGCTTTGCTTTGACGTGACTGGTCAGAAGGGAGCGTGTGCCTGGGGGGCTTGCTTCTTGCCATGGCACAGGGCTCTGTGTTCCACATGCACCTGTTAGTGCAGATGCTGGAAGCTGTGGCTGGTGCCAGCATGGGGTTCCAGCACTGCATTCCTCTTACATCTCTTGTAACCAGCCATGTTCAGTTTCCAGTGTTCCTGGTACTCCTTTTTGCAGATCCATCTCTGCAAACCTGCTTCTGGCTGTCTGAAGGCAGGAGTGCTTGTACCCTGCTGGCAGAGTATGCCTGCTCTCTGCAAAGTTGGGCACCTCACCTGAATCAGCTGACAAAAGGAGCTTGGGAATAAGGCCCTGGACTGTGTACTGAGCAGCCAGCTGCCCATGTTCCTTTCTGCTGAGCCTGTGCTGGCTGCTGACCCCTCTCACCACAGAGCAGATGGCTGGGGCTTTCAGCATTCCCTGCAGCCAGAGCTTAGCTGCACAGCCCCATGCATGTGAGTGATATTGACCCACACAGAAGAGGTGGGAAGGGAGAAGCTGTTGAGGTGCTGCATTGCTATTCGCTTTAAAATGTAGTGAGAATGTCCTCACAAACAGAGCAGTCCTACTACAGAGCCCTTGAGAGTGAATGGGCACTTTTTCTGTCACTGGTTTCAGTGCAAATACACGTGTTGCTCCCAGTACACTTTTCTTTCGAGAAAAATTGGATAGAAGAGCTTGATCCTGTGATACTCTGGGATTAGCAGTGAAATGACTTATTGAAGGAGATCCCATGGAAATCTCCTTACCAAAACTTGTGTGTTCCTGCAAGCTCCTCGTTGCTACAGGATTGTTGTGTGTGGATGGGAAATGGAGTGGGTGAGGCTCAGCCTGGCCCTAGGCTGGCACCCCCACCCCACCTTGGAGAATTTATTCTCCGAGCTCTATTCCTAGTAAAGAGGAGAGGATCTGGCAGTGCTGGTGCTACTCTGTTAAAATTTATAAGGATTTCGGAATGAATGATAAGCTCATGTATTTGTTTCTCCTACAGGGTTCAGGTGTGATTAAAGCAGGTTTTGCTGGCGATCAAATACCGAAATACTGCTTTCCAAACTAGTAAGTACTTTGCTGGTCGTGATCAGTTCTCAATCCATTTACCAATTCTTAGATATGTAGAGAGCAGTAGTGGTCCAATTTTGTAGCAGGAGAAACAAGTTATACTTCTTCTTCCTGCTGTACAGAAGCCTTAGGGAGAAAAGGTCTCCTCTGTTAAACACATGGAGATTTTTCTGGGGAAAAAGATGATTTATCTCTTTGTCGTCCCCCAACCAAAGCTGTAGGATCCTCTAGTCTTGAGACAGGAAGTCAAAAGAGACCAAGTTGGATCTTGAGATGTGAACCCCTCCTTTTGGCGTGTAGGCTGAAGTCTTGCCATTCTTCTTTGGAAGTTTTCTGACAGGTTTATTGGAAGGACTGCCGGATCAGGAGCTATTCAGAGCAACACAGACTTGTCTGCACAGTGAAGTGGGGTGTGAGACTCTAAATATCTAAACTGACCTCCATGAGGTCAAGCAAACCTGTGTGGGTCTGTCTGCTCAGATCACTGCTCAATCTGGCCATGTTTACCCCTGGCAGTGTTGGAATCCTCAGTCATCAGGGAAAGTGTGGCCAGACTCAGCTGGCAAATGTCCCATTATTTCAGAAATGTCTGCAGTCTGCTCCCTTTGCTTCTGATTCTAGGATTAGTTTACAGAGCAAACCTGAGCCTGTCTGCACTTGGTAATGCCTTCAGACTCTGTTACTGCTGTTAAAAAGTGCTGGTTGGAGCTGAGAAGAAAAGAAAAAAAGTAATAAAATGTCAGGTATATCTCAGTTGTCTCTCTAGAACATTTATGCTCTTATCTTTGTTCCAGTGTGGGCAGACCAAAGCATGTTCGTGTTATGGCTGGTGCTTTAGAAGGGGACATTTTCATTGGTCCAAAGGCAGAGGTAAGAAAACCTGTGTTACTTCACCTCTTCATGCATCTTGCTGTGCTGCTGTTAGAGGGGCTGTAGCAGTTGCACTTTTAGCATGTTAACAGCTGTAATTCCTTGATATCAGTGTCTGTAAGAAGAGCAGAATAGACTGTCATTTCTTGTTAGTGTGTCCAAGCTGAAGTGGGAAGCTTCTCAAAATTCTTGAGCCAGCCTGATGATCACAGATCTGTCTCAATCCATTTTTCCAAGTCCTTTTGTACTTAGCCTTTTTGCTAGGCTACTTTGTGGTCTGTGTGGTTACGTCTCCACTTTCTTGACTGGAAACTTTAGAAATGGACCCTAGTTGGTTGCCTTTTATCTTTCTGGCGTGGACAAGAAACTTGCTGTCCACAGTGCTTCTTTTGTCAGCATGGTCTCATATTTCCAGTGAGCCCACAGAACTACATTCCCTGCTATCACCCTGCTATCTCATCATGACAGAGCTGGTAGAACAAAGATAACATTTGGTAGGTGTCTGCGTGGCTCAAAACATGTTAGGATGGAAAGTGCTCTGCAAGCATCATGTAATCCTCTGTATAAAAAGGCCTAATTAAGTCTCGTTAATACTTCTCTGGAAAAATGCTTGTGGTTATTGTTCAGTCTTTGCAGTGTATGTTAGCGACGTGTTACTTTTTAGTGGGACTGAAAGTAATTGAATCTGTCAGGTTAATTTGTATTCATAATGTTCAGAAATGAAATTGTTAGTTTCTGACAGGTATGCTGTATTGTTTCTGTTTGCTCAGGAGCACAGAGGTCTCCTCTCGATCCGATACCCAATGGAACATGGCATAGTGAAGGACTGGAATGACATGGAGCGCATTTGGCAGTACGTGTATTCAAAAGATCAGCTTCAGACGTTCTCAGAAGAGGTGAGATACCTCACTGTGTAGAGGCACCGGTGTGTTTCCTTTCTGTGCATAACACCAGGAGCCTTTGAACTCCTGGAGGCAATTTGGGACTCTTCCTTTGTTCTCCTTTCTAAACTCACCTGTTGCTCAATTAAGTTCTTTTCACCTCTCAGGAGATACTACACAAAGAATATCCAAGCAGAATTTCTTCTCACATCTCATGTTCTGGCCTGACTCAAATCTGACTTGCTGAAAGTCAGACTGTTATTCGCTCCCTCTCTCTTATGATTGTACTCTGCACCACGTGCAGCTTTGTTGTTCTGCCTGACCATCAGGCACATCCACTCAGCAATGACATAATCTGAAGCAAGGAAGGAGAAAAACGCAGTCTTGGTCTGGAATGAGCTGAACAAAAAAGTTATTAAATGACTGAAAGCAATAGGTTGTGTCATTGGTGTAGGAGTATTTCTGCCTGTATATAATGACTATATGCTTTCACCCTTTCTTAAAGTGTCTGTGTTATGGGAAAACTGTCTTCCTTTTGGTACAAGGTGTGATCTTGATCATCCTTTGCAGCAAAGGGTCACTCACAGGGTGGACTTCTCTATGACTAGACCAGCACCCTATTGGTTCTCCAGCCTAATAGCAATTATGCGTGGTGTAATATAGCTCACTAGCTGAAATTAGTCCCTTCTATGTGTCCTATTGTACTAGTGGTTCCTAAAGTGGAAAAATAAGCAGGCATTTTTGAGAGCATACATCCAGCTGCGTCCTGGTTATTACAGCTTGTCTCTTTTCCTTTACCAGCATCCCGTGCTGCTGACAGAAGCACCCCTAAACCCACGCAAGAACAGAGAACGTGCTGCTGAAGTGTTTTTTGAGACCTTCAATGTTCCAGCATTATTCATCTCCATGCAAGCTGTTCTCAGTCTGTAAGTACCTCTCCTCTTTGATGTGCACTTGTGAAATGTTTCTTGAAATCCTTGTTTGCTTTTTTTTCCACTTCCACAAAGAAAGAAGAAAACCAAACTGAGAAAGACCACGCTGATATCTGTCTTGTGTCCCTTTGCTAGGTATGCTACTGGGAGGACTACAGGAGTGGTGCTGGACTCTGGGGATGGTGTTACCCATGCGGTCCCCATCTATGAAGGCTTTGCCATGCCTCACTCCATCATGCGGATCGACATTGCAGGCCGCGATGTCTCACGCTTCCTGCGTCTCTATCTCCGGAAGGAAGGCTACGATTTCCACACGACCTCAGAGTTTGAGATTGTCAAGACCATCAAAGAGGTAACATAGTGTCTGTTTCTGTGCTTATACACAAAGAGATTTCTACCCGGTGGAAGTCATCGCTCCCTGAAGTATAACGGGAAATGCCAGCCTACCTAGTTCTGAAACTCATTCCTTTATCTACCAAAGGGAGACAAGAGCCTGTAAGACAATTAAGGGACTGAAGCATCCCTCATACGAGGAGAGACTGAGGGGACTGGGACTGTTGAGCCTGGAGAATAGACATTCAGGGAGGATTTCATCATTGTACATTAATATCTGAAGGGAGAGAGCAAAGGAAACAGAGCCAGACTCATTTCAGTGATGTCTGGCGACAGGACAGGAGGCACAAACTGACACACAGGAGGCTCCATCTGGATGTAAAGGAAAACTTTTTTTTGATATGAGAGTGTCTGACCAGCAATTTATCAGGTCTGATATCCTTCACTAGTATTTGCCTAATCTTCAAGTGAAGACTTTAGAAAATCCATGGTAGTTTGGGATCACAAGTGGATTGCTGCTGTTCTTTCTCTCTCTGGGGAAATAATTCACTCACAGCATTCATATTTATGAAGGCTTTCTTTTTTAATGGCAGTTACAGTGTTCAGTGGCCTTGCAGAGATGCAGTAGTTACCTTGGCTCTTCTTGTGTTCCAAGAGGAGAGGGCAAATGAGGGACAGTGAACAGTAGCTCAGCTGGTGACTACTCACCATAGCTTTGTGGCATTGCAGTTCTCATGCAGACAGGTTGTGCTCTGATTTCAGCGAGGCTTTGTGTAGCTTAGGGCTACCTGTGCATTTGTGCCTTCAACACTAAGATCAGAACTGCTGATGCCTGTCAGTTTTTGCCATGCTGTTGGCCTCCATCACGAGCTTTAACTGCAGCAAATAACTCTGGGCTGCGCCAGCAGCCAAGGCTTGAGAACATCAATGAGCTGTTCTTGAGCCTGTGACCTAATGGAAAAAAAAATGTAATGGAAATAGTTCGCCTGTTCTGTATGGCTGTAGCTCAGTGTGGCTGTGCAGAGGGATCAGAGCTCTTCTGCATGTTGCCCAGATTCTTTGAAGGTGACCAAACCTTGCCCAGAGTAGAGGATGTAGATTATCTTCCTGTGAAATTACTCCTAATGTGGCAGGATGTGGTTTTGGGTGACCTGTTCTAGCTGATCCTGCTTCAGTAGGGAGGTCTCTTCCAATCTCAACTGTTGTATGATTCTGTTACATGTGTTGGAATAGAAAAGCTTACCTATGCAACAAAAATTGTGGGCTGCTGGAGCAGTTTTAAAGGTGTTTTTTTTCCTGTAATTTAGAATGTGGTGAACAATAGGAACTGAGCTGTTTAGGCTATGCTAAGAAATTTTTGCTGATAGCTATTAGTTATTGTTTCTTCTGAAATGTAACAAGGGACTTTGTTCATGCTCTTAATCTATTGCTAAGTTACCTAAACCTACCTTTGTACATGGTTAATGCCATTAAAGGTGTTTCAGATGCCTGCTTTGCTTTGCACTATGAAAGGTTGGAAGTTCACAAGATAGTTATCCCACCAGTGCAGAGGGAGGTTACTTCTTAAGCAGTAAGTGAGAGACAAAAACAAAAGCTAGAAAAGTAGTGACTAGCTGTAGTATGAAGAGCAGATAAGGTACTTTTCTTGTTGTGAACCCAAAAGGTCTTTTCCTCAACACAAAATAGGATAGACTTGGATTTTGATAGGAAAGGAATTTGCTTTTTGTAGTGAGAAAAGTATTTGTCAGGGGTCTTTGATCTCCTCATCTCACTCTCTCTGGCTCTGCTTCTTCTTCAGCGTGCCTGCTATCTGTCCATAAACCCCCAGAAGGATGAGACTCTGGAGACTGAGAAGGCTCAGTACTACCTGCCAGATGGAAGCACTATTGAGGTTTGTAAAAGATGGGAGGCTTAGTGCAATGTGGGGTGAGAGAGGATAATTTTAAAGATCAAAATGCATCCCAGGTTGTTGAGCTGGGGCACTAGAATTTTTAGGGAAAGAGAATATTATTAGAAATCTTACTGGAATTCTTTGGTAAGAATAAAGCATGACCATGGAGTCTGAGAACTGTTTGAGTGCAGATTCTGATCTAGTAAATCTTCATGTGGATCAGGTATAGAGTGTGTGTTGGTATCTGTAAATTATGCTGTGGTTTTGTATGTGCCTTTTTTCCTGCCCAGATGAGCAGAAACTACTGGTCTGAATAGTGACTTGGGAATATTCTTTAAGACACTGAGCCTTCTGTGGAATGGTTGAAAGAGAGGAAATACAAGTCTTACCTCCAGTACCAGAGATGGAGCCATTTCTTCTCTTTCATCTCCAGAATAGAAATGGCACCTTTGCCAAAAGCTGTAGGTCAATATGGTGATCATTTGGGAGCTAATGATGTAGCATGAATGTCCATGAAGCTTTCTTCATCTGAAGTTTTACCTTGTAGAAATAGACTCAACCTTGAGGGTGTAGACAGTGGACTGTGCCGCACTGCTGTTGTCTTCCCTCTGTGCTAACTGCTCTCCTTGCAGATTGGCTCTGCCCGCTTTCGTGCCCCAGAGCTCCTGTTCCGGCCAGACCTGATAGGGGAAGAATGTGAAGGACTCCACGAGGTGCTCGTTTTTGCCATTCAGAAATCAGATATGGATCTGAGGCGAACACTTTTCTCCAACATTGTGCTGTCTGGAGGCTCCACGCTTTTCAAAGGTTCCTGTCTCTTGTTTTTCAGTGGGCTGTCACTTACATCTTTTTCTCGTCTTGTGTGAAACGGGAGATAAACACCCGGCTTGTCCTATGATATGACTGCTGTGGGAGCTCTGTTCTCAGGGTAATTACTGTGAGAAGCAGGAGACTGATCCCTGCTCTGTAATTTGCTGAGTCCTAGTCATAACAGCATGTCCCTATGGACATAGATACCCTCTGCCAGGGCCCATCAGCCCCTACCCACAGGCAGACATCTCCAGATAGGTCCTAATTTACCCATTCAAACCCTGCTCTACTGTTCAGGTCCACGTTGTTAGTAGGTGGAACTTGGGATTTTGCTGAAGGTTTCAAACTGCTTCTTTTTTTTTTTTTTTTGTCTTGTGCAGGTTTTGGTGATAGGCTCTTGAGCGAAGTGAAGAAACTAGCTCCAAAGGATGTCAAAATAAGGGTAGGAGCTTTCTCTTGGGCGTTTATCATAGAAACATACAATCACAAGGTTGGAAAGGACCTACAAGATCATCTAGTCCAACCGTCCTCCCTTATCACATCCTGTGTGTTGTTCTCTGACCTTTCCCCTCTTAAAGAAAGAAAAAGCCACACTAAGAGTGCAGCTGCCACGTGGTTCAAACCAGTAACAGCCTTATTGTGATGAACACTTGTTTGGTTTCATCATGGAGCAGGTAGCTCCTCTGACAGCATTATTTCTGTCCAGGATCTGGTCCACAGTGGTTATTTTGCAGGGAACCTGCTGTGTGTCTTTTTGGTGGGAGAGATCATACTTGTGTTAGCTGTAAGGAAATCGGGGAAGCACGCTGGGAGAAGCAGACTGTAGTTTCTGAGATGGTCCTGACTGCCTCTTTTTTTTTTCCTCCTAGATATCAGCTCCTCAGGAGAGATTGTATTCCACATGGATTGGGTAAGTACTGTATGGTGGTGGGTCTTCTTGTGGGATGAGGGCTGAAGAATTGCAGCCTGTTGGAGCTTGCACTGTTGTTCCTGCTACTATGGTGTGTCAGGAGGGCATCACTCCTCAACCACGTGCTACCCAGCCTGGTTACTGAGCCTCCATTCATGCTGCCAACCCCTTTGCTCTTTGCAACCTTAAGACTTCTGCAAGACTGTTAATTTTCTTTGTCTTAGCCAGTCTTAACATCCACATTAACACAGAACAAGCTCATTGGTAGCACATTCCATAGGGCAGAGGGAGTAGATACATTTCCCCTCTTGTGTACATCTTTGTTGCTCTTCAGGAGAACTAAACTCAGCTCCAGAATCCTAGGAAGTGAGATCAGATCTTATGTGAAGAGAGCTTGCTGGTTTACAGCAGTGTCAGCACGTTGTTTGTGAGAGGGTGGCTCGTGATTTGCTCTGTAATACCAGCACATTTGAAGCTAACAGGAGTGGAGGTGACTGTCCAGAAAGCATTTCTTCTGTGGGCAACCAGGAGACTTGGCACCTTTCTTAAGCGTAGAAGAGTAGTGTAGCAGAAACAGCTCTTCCCTACAGAGATGTAGTGACAGTGTTCCCAACGTTCTCCTTTAATCCTAATGTCTGTCTCTCCCCAGTGGCTCTATTCTGGCCTCGCTGGATACTTTTAAGAAAATGTGGGTTTCAAAAAAGGAATATGAAGAAGATGGAGCTCGTGCCATCCACCGAAAAACCTTCTAGCCCTGGGACCTATCCTCAGTCTCCTCTGAAGACTCACTTCAGTTCTAAACTCGCTTTTCTGAGTCCGAGTGTCTGAGAGCTGCCTGTATGTGTGTGTGTGCGCCAGCATGCCCCGATGTCACTGAGCAAAGACGACAGCAGCAGGAGGGTTGTATTAGTACTAACTACTTCTTTTTTATTTTTGTTGTGATTTTTTTTTTTTTTTAATGGAAAGGAAAAAATACCAGTCTGCTTTTCTTCAGAATGGCCCATTCATTTTTCATTTCAGTTCCTTAGTTTCTGTGTTACCATCACATTTGCCACTGTAAAACAAGCAAGGAAAAACAAAGGGAACAGCTTAGACTCTGCCTAGCAAGTCAGAAAGGAGCCAACCACTGCAAACTGCTCACGTAGGCTTTAGTCAGCCTGACTGCAATGCCTGGATTGTCTGGAAATACATCGCTGAAGCCCCATAGCTACTTTCTTCTTCAGCAGTGTCTCTGCCATCAGTAGGTTTTTGAAGTTGTTTTTAATGTCTTTTTTTATTATTATTATTAAGAGAAAGCACATTCTTAACAGTTAAGCCCATTTGCCCCCACTATTTTTGGTGTATGCGTGTGAGTGAGTGTGTAACTTCTCAGACTGATGTGTGGGTCTGTGCCACAGCTGGAGAAGTTGGTGATAGGACTTAGTTTGTATTGCATGGAGTAGAACAAAGCAATCTCTAATCAGCTTTCATTATGCTAGACGGTTGTTCTCTTATTCCTTCTTTTAAATACCTTTTCTCCTCTGGAAGCAACTGCCCCAGAGTGGGAGTGAAGGCACTTGAGTGTTCTCCCTCAACCTGCCAAGATTTACAGCTTTCATGTTCTTTCTCTGCAGGAGTTGGGGCTGTTTCCCTCCTCCTCTGCCATGTCAGGGCAAAGGGAGCATGTATTTTCAGCCAGGCATAACTCTTGTGTACTTTATCCATCTGGGGGGCAAAATAATAGTTGGAAAGGTGCATTGTAATGTAAGAATTGTTTTATTTATTGAAATCTCCAATGATATCTCAAATACTGACCACAGCACCTGGGAATTGTTCTTTGGGTCTTCTTTGAACACCTGTTATCCAGCTGTCCATTGTTTTATGTTAACACTGTTTACAGCACATATGCTTAGCATAATAACCAGTCAGCCCTGCTACACCACTCATTAACTCTTTTTTAGGAAGTTTCGCTGTTCTCTGTGAATACACTACATGAGAGGACAATAAGTTGTATTAGTACATTCACACTGACGTGAGCAGCGGGGTTGTGAGCAGCAGGCTGTTGCAGTGGCTGTGTTCTGCTGTCCTGTTGAGCTGCTCATCTACTGGCTGCTCTTTTATAGCTGCTGCTTCTGCAGAGATTGGAAGGCCTCCAGAGCAGCTGGTGTTGGGTTGCAGCACTGTTACTTGTGAGCGTTCTTATGCATTACTTGGTGCTCATTTGCTTCACCACTGATTTTCTGTAGTACCTGGCATTAGCAGTGGGCTGGAGTTGCTTGGTGGCAGTTCCTCTGTGTTCCCCTCCTTTCTCATTTCCACACAACACCCTGGGGCCACTCTCCAGATCCAAGACAGAACAAGAGCTGAAGGGCAGCAGCAGCCCTGCTGCAGAGGCCTGGCATAAGCTGGTGCACTGCCCCAGCAGACATGAATGTAAGCAAGTAGTGTGCTGCTCCAGCAGGAAGCACGTTCTCAGGGCTCACTGCTGGGCTCAGAGAAGTTGGAGGGAGGCAGATTTGGTGACCTGTTCCCAGCTGAGGCCACGCTGCTCACTCTCCTGTCAGAACAGATTGTATTTTTAAGTAAGAACAAGTCAGGTAGAGAAGAGCTGTCATTGCTCAGCCTCGTTCTGGTAGAAGATCCTTGCACTCTTGCTGATTAGCTGCAGCATGCAGAGAGGAAGAAACAAACCCCTCTCTGTTCACCTACCACATGCCCCAGGCAGTGCCAGTGATCTCTTCCCCCTCCCCACCTCTGCTGGCCTCGCAGAAGCAGCAGTGCTCCATTCTGTAAACTGCAGTGACCGGACAGAAAGGTGCCGTCTCCAATCTAGCATTCATTTGATCTGCCTGACTGTTCCCTCGCACACTGTCCAAACCATGTTGCCTGGTGGTGCCCAGCATACTTAAATAAAGTCATTCATATACAAACTTCAAGCCTCTTGGCCTCATCTTCCCCCATTTGTATTTTTAAGGAGATAACAGTGTGTTCTTCTCTTGCCTGTACAGAACTTGCTGGCTAATCTCTGCATGAAAACACAGCTGTAGTCCAAAACTGCCTTTCTGATCAGTCTGTCGCACTGAGGTAGGACATTCCTGGCCTGTGACCGGTCTCCCTGGTAGAGTTCAAAGCTGCTTTTCTTAATGACCATTATTCTCAAAGCCTTAGTTTGTTACTGAAGACAAGTACAGAACAGCTGAAGGGTAGAGAAACCGTAAGGGGATAGTGCAAGCAGTGATGCTTCTGGCATGGGCAGGTGCTTGCTGAGAACCCATTGCAAGCTTCTCTCCCAGGACAGACCTGAGGGAATGGATATGTGGTTCACTGTGCAGGCCTTCAAAAGCAGCAGGGACAAGTGACTTACCTTCCTCCAAAGGCAGTTACTGGCTCAAGCCCCAACACCCAGTCTTGCTGGAGAGGGGTGTCTACTTCTCCTTCCAGTCCTTTGATTAATCTCATTTTCTCCCATGCATCTGTGCTTGTGCCCCTGTACCACTGTGTGAACCCAGAAATGTCAGATCCACCTGCTTGAAAGTCACTGAGCAGGAACTTATCAGACCTGGTTCTCACTCACAGACTGAGAAAGGCCAGAGTGAAATTGTGGCTATACACTGCTGTCTGGATAGCACATTCCTGAGCATCTATCAGCTGCATCCCCAAATAAATCCATTGCAGCTCCTACTTCCCTCCCACCCCAGCAAGAGACACCGCACCTGGGACTTATAGGGGTAGGTGAGCCCACCCAGGGCCAGATGGGGCCACTGCCAATTCAAATGAGACCACAGCAATAGAGAAAAAAAGTCATATTTAATTTATGAAATGAATAATCATTCTCAAACTTTGTTAAAATCTACACAAATAACTTATGATTGAACCAGTAAGACCAACAAGAGCCTCACAAGAGAAATGTCTTGGTCCAAGACAGGAGGCAGCCATGTCCTGAGGCAAGATAGCAGATCTGTGGGCTGCATCCGCAAAGGGAACCTGGTACAAAGGCCTGGGAGGTGACAAAATGGAGAACAGCAGAAATGTGAGCAAATCTCTACCTCCTGCAGGAAGCACAGAGCAGAGCGCTGCTGGCTTCTACCCATTCTGCTTCAGCACGTCACTTCTACCTGCCCACAGCAACCCTAAGACTGACGAGACGCTCCCTCATTTTGAGGCCTTCGGGTAACCATCTGCCCCATCCGCTCCCAGCCACAGGAAGAGTCTAAACTTCCCCCTCTCCTTAGCTCTAGTACTCAGCAGCCAGAAAAATTGACCTCCAGGGCTCTTTGAAGCACAGAAGAGGATGTCTCTCTCCTCCTGAAGTAAAATCTCAACCCTGTGACTGCCCCATTATGTCAAACAGGCTCCTCAGTGGAATAGAAGGCACAAGAGCATAACCTGCTGTCTCCTCCAGGCTGTGCTCTCCCCCTGCAAGAAGGGAAGGCACTGGGCTGCTTCACACAGGCAGCAGGGTCAGTCCTGGGAGGAGCACATTTTGTCTGCTGTGTTACAGGCTCCTTCCCTGATCTGAACCCACCAGATAACGTGGGAAGCACTGCTGTAACAGCACTGACTGCAAGGGCCTAAGGAGGGGGAAGGATGAACACCAGCAACAAGGTGTCATGAGACATACAGGTTCTGAGCCCAGCACCTCCCTGCACAAGGCCACACAGGATGGAGTGTCTGTGTCTGCATATCTTGTGCAGGATATTATCCCAGAAACAAGACTAAGAGCAGATTTGGTCCAAGAACCATAGCACTGAATTGAATGGCTGGAGAGGCTGGAATGCTCTCACTGCTGTAGCCAAGTGATCTATCACAGGCCCAGCACATGCTCAACGCTCCTCTGCTTTCCCTGTGGCCACCTCCTGGGATGAGTAAACATTGGCATCACAGCACTTCACAGTTAAACTGTAAACATGGGGGCTTTCCCAGCCAGCAACCCCCTCACTTTACCGGCAGTCCTGCACCAGCCTGGAACCAGAAGCACTTCCAGGGGCACAAACATCCCTAGATCATTTTGATTTCCGGTGCTCGGCCTTGCATCAGGCCTTGGCGCTGAGCCTTCACCATCTGCAGACGCTTCCCATGCAAGCTGAACTGAGACCAACTGAGGAGCTGCAGCAGTGCACACGTGATGGGAACAAAGACGAGGAGGTAAAAGCAGCCCTGGCGGAGAGTTGGCTCCAAGACTGCATCAGATTCCAGCTTTGGCTGGGCACTCACCACGTTGCTCAAGGGGTTACGCTGGAAGATGTCATAGCCTGAGGTAGAAGAACAGACTGTTGAGAAGGGACACTGGGAACACTCCTCTCTCCCAGTGACGGGGCTTGGAGATGCAGAGACCAGTCACAGCTTTGTAAGTGAGAGAGCTCTGCATCCACCCAAGACACTGTGGAGGGCATTGAGCTCACAGGTCTGCCCACTCCTGCCACAATGCTTTCTCAAGGGCACTTACCTGTGTACACACAGAGCAGCCAGGTGCCTATCAGGGGGGCAAAGGTCTGTCCTGGCTTGGTGACCAGAGCAACCATCCCAAAGAGCAGCGCTGAAGCCGCCTGCTTTCTGCGGTTCAGTACAAGATCCTCATCCACCAGGTCAGTCACCACCAGGTTGAGCAACTTACAGGTCCCTTCTGTGAACACCCGGTTGCTGCAGGACAAGGCAAAGCACTGAATAGGGGCACCAAGAAGTTACAGGAGCAGGTGGGAGATCAGAGAAAGCGGAGAGATTAGAAAGGTTCCCTAACGCTTTAAATAATAGTTTCAGAAACCCTGGTTACTGGAGAGGAACACTTCCAGCAATAACAGCCTTGTGTGCCTTACAGTGATGCCCTGGTCCTGCCACACTGAGGCCTGGGGACTAGATACATTGGGATGGGGCTAAGAGGCAGCTGCAACACATCCTGAGGGCAATCATGCAGGCTGCAGAAAAGGGAAGCTCAGCTCAGCAGCTGGTATGGGCTGCTACCAGCCCAGGCAGCCACCAGCCCCGCCAAGTGTCCGTCCTCTCACGCAGCAGAGCCTGAACACTGCTGCCTCCCTCACTGCTGCCTGCACAGCCAGCAGATTCAGCATTGATTGCTCCTGAGCTGGGAGTTGTCAGATGGAGACGCCAGAGCTGGAAGCCACATGGCTTTTGTGTGACCCTGGCTACTCTTCCTTCTGGGAAACAGGGCAAGTTACTACCCTTCCCATCTGCCAGAGAGCAAGGGAAGCAAGCGCTGTGTACATACCTTGCTATAAAGATGCAGAGCAGATACACCTGATCAGGTCCTGCCAGGAGCATGACAACACTGAGAGCCAGCTTCAGGAAGAAGAGTCCTCTGACTACAGCATAAACTCCCCAGCGGCGGCAGAGGGACAGGAAGTAGAGGTTGTTGAGATGGGGTGCAATGTAGGAAACACCTGAAGAAAGACAGCAGCACAAATGCTTGAGAAAGCTTTAGTATCCACTATCCCCCCAGGACCAATACAAAGCTTGCCAACATGGGAGGACAGGTGATGCAGAATACCCTACTCCCCCCTACCACATACACACACACAAAAGAGGGGGTGCTGGAGCAGATGGGTTCAGTGGTTTTGTGGCACAGCACACACTCTTCCTACAGAGGGAGGCCTTCACCAAGCAAGAGGGAAGGCTTGCCCAGTGTCACATAAGGGCTGGGATTCTGTCACAGAGCAGCAAACAAGACTGGAAACCGTGACCAGAGCTGACCCACACAGAAACCTTCCAGGATGACAGTAGCCCTACAGGCTGTCTGCCACAGACCTGAAGCAGCCTGGACACATATCGTACACTACAGAGAGGGACTAAATTAGGAGCCGTGTTCCCTACTGCACCTCTCAGCTGTATCTGTAGACATGTACTGAGAACAATATCTGTGTGGAGTCACAGAGTCTAGGCCAGGATCCAGCACATCATGCTCTTCACCACTAGAAAAAGGCTCCAAATCAGTTTTCTTATGTCCAGGAAAGAAGACTCATAAGTCCCAAGAAAACTTGTGAAGTGCATGCACGTGTGAAACTTACAGCCCAAAGACCTGTTCGTGAGCACACCTCACACCAGCTGAATTTTACAAAGAAAGAATCCAGACTCAGGCCAGGCCCTAACTCAGCTGTTCCCTCCAGTCCCTTCTG
Source organism: Excalfactoria chinensis (assembly GCF_039878825.1). NCBI lineage: Eukaryota > Metazoa > Chordata > Aves > Galliformes > Phasianidae > Excalfactoria > Excalfactoria chinensis. Next base: position 26,168,712 of record NC_092830.1, on the reverse strand, counting down.
AGACTCACCGAGGAGGAAGGATCCAGTAGATACAGAGATCTGGTCTGACAGCAGGTGCTCCAGGAACAGAGGGAAGAAGTTGCTGTTAAAGTGGCAGTGAAAAACCTGTGAAAGCAGTGCACAAACAAGTTGGTAAGCAGCAACAGTAGTAAGACTGAACAGAAAAAGCTAACAGACCTCTAGACTCTCAAGAGATGAGAGTCTTATGCCAAAAGATCATGCAGGATGGGCCCCAAGTACTTCAGCAAATCAAGAGCTTGGCTGTGGAGGTTACAGCATGGTAGGCTTTGAGACCACGAGGCTGCCTGGGGTCAATTACCACATCCCAGCTGCTGAAGCATTCCTTACTAGCAAGCTCATAGAGCACACATGCAGTACACAGCACTGCTGGGGCAGAAAACAGCAAGTAGGTGACAACAGTGGCCACAGGGATCTGGAGGCGGAGGCAGTGCCATGGCAGGTGAGAGCAGCAGCCAGGAGGGCAACAATGAGGCTACAAGGCTCAAACACAAAGATACAAACCAGCATTAAGAGCCTGAGGGGAACTGAGGGACCCCTGGGGAGACAGAGCTCTGATTTCAGCACATCAAGCTCAGGAAAGCTGGGCAGGCTGACAGCATTTGGTAGTAATCGATGAAAAGAATGAAAAACAGAAATTGCAAAAGCCAGATGGCAGGTAGATCCAGCTGGATATAGTGAGAACACTGACGTGAGCCTCGGAAAAGCCAAGCCAGCAAACTGTAGTCGTAACCTCTTTCCACCACAAGCCAGGCCTGGTGCTCCTGCATCCCACATGGGCTGTGCAGAACTCAACCAGTCCCCTGTAACTAAGCCTGCACTGCAGAGGAGGGAACACCACACAAATGTTCAGGAACTGTCCTCAGGTCACAAGTAGAGACTGTGGCTACCAGCTAGCTGATGGATCACAGTGTGCATGGGTAGGAGGCCCTGATAGCAAGCAGACATCAGAAACTCCCCTGCCCTTCCTGGGAAGCTGGCATGCATGTGAATCACACAACAGCCATAAACGGTGTTCATCCTCTGAATCCCAGCACGTCACTGCTGCACCTACCTGGATTAGGTTCATGCAGACAAACCAGAGGAAGTTGCGATGCCGAGAGAGCTGCTGGAGATACTCTGCCAGGGTGATCCTCTTCTCCTGGGGAACAGAGAGTTTCTCAATGTACAGCCTACAGGGAGAAGAGAAAGATGAGAGGAAGTTAAAACAAACAAAACCAGAACAGTCCACAGCAGTGAATCCTTTACAACAAGCATGGAAAAGCCTATGCACAGATGCAAAGCTGTCCCTCCTCAGCTCTTATTCAAACCTTCCCTCTCCTTGGACCAAAACAGCAGAGTCCACAACAACGCGAGGACAACATGCTAGAGATCTTCCAAACAACATTAGTTTCCTGAACCCACCATTTCTGCTGATAAAAGCATTGCACATCAGCCACAGCACTCCTACTCCAGATCCTGCAGTTAGTTCACCTGGCAGGTCTCATCAGGATCTGCTGTGTTAGTAGAACACAGTGCTTGTAGCTTTTAACAAGAGACAAGTGAAGCAGCCCAAAGAAAAGCAAAGGAGCTGAACTGGGTCATGATGCATCTGGTTTTCAGCAATATAGCCCAGCCACTGCCAGGCAGACAAAGTGAGCAAGAAGGTAAGAGATCTCTGCTTGTCCTACTCCACAGGAAATGTGCATTAAAGTGGTCTCATGCTCAAGCAGGAATACTTTAATGATAAGCTGCTTCTGACATATTGCCACTCACAGGCTGCAATAGGTGCTCTAGATATTAACTCATTTCATGTTCCAAACACTGGACAAACCACACAGCAGGTCAGGGCTCTGCCTCCGGTTTGGGCCGGTGGTGTCACAAGATAGTTTTGTCCTGTTTTCAGAGGGCCTTAGAAGCCAGACTGACCTCAGCCAGAGGTGATTCTGAAAACTGTGTCAACAGACAAGAACCACAGATAATTAGCAATGGTTTGCCTTGTCCTGGATCTTCCTGCAGTTTGCTACAGCACATAACAGGACTCTAAAGATGTAAGTTAAGCCTTTGTCACCTGCTGGAGAATTGATGACACGTACTCTTTTAAGGTTGATTCCTGGTCCCATTTTGCCTTCCCATCAGTCTCAAATCGCTGGCGGAGCAACTGTGTGGACAAGGTAAAGCCAAGGATGGAGCAGAAGGCCAGCACAATACAGAAAATCCGAAAGGAAAAGAAGTCTTCCTTGTTCCATACTGCATATGACATGAAGACAGAGAGCGAGCCTATGGCACTGAAGAAGGAGCAGTAGAAGTTGAGGCTAGTCCTGTCTTTTGCTGAAACTGCCAAGTCCGCAAGCAAGGCGTTGTGATGGAGGTCAACCATGGTGAGAAAGCTGTCATACATGCAAAGGCAGAGAAGGAACTGCAAACCAGGATGAGTCCAGGCAACCCAGAAAGCCAGGAAAGAGATGGCAAAGAGTGGGCCATTGTGGCTTAGTGCTCTGAGCCTCTTCAGAACTACTTCTGGGGAGGAAATCTCTGCTCCTGGCCTGCAACAGAAGACAAAAAGCTTTAGACTCCTGGACAAAACCCAGCACAATCATGCATCCTTGCTCTCTAAGGAAGTTGTCTATGAGGTCCAGACATCAACTCACGTAACAAGTACCCACATCAGATAACTTCTCAGCTAATATGTGAATACACAAAAAAATATGGGTGTAAGAAGGCCAGAAGCATGAAAAGAAAAAATATATATATTTGTTTTGTTGTTTGGTTTTTTCCTCCCCTAAAGTAAGGAGCTCCCTAATAACACAGCACTACAGTTATTTCAACCAACACTTAAACCATTGTCACTAGATGCAGGAAGCCACATCATGATTCTCATTAAAAGCTTGAAGTAAGCACATGAGAAATGCTAATGGTCAACAGTGGTCCATAAACCAAAGAACTTGAGAAAAACTTTGAGGCAATTATAAAAAGGAAAATAATTATAATTATAAAAGGAAAGAATTATCCTTTCCCACCACTTTGCTTGTATGTTTTATTTAGAACACAACTTACTGCTGCGTGCTAAGAAACACCCTGTCGCTCAGCCAGCCAAACAGAGGGTCATTGAGGCTGTTCCAGATCAGAAACACCGTCTAGGAAAGAAACAGAACAGTGAAACAAACCACAGAACAGCTTCTGGAAAGATGCACTTCTGTTACTGAATCGAGCAGTGCTGAGCTTGCATAGTGCATACATCACAGGATCCCCTCATGCACCTTCTCTGCACTGTCACCGCTGTTCAATTCCCCTGTCTGGGGCAGTAGCCACTAACGCAGCAAACCCAGTGGTTTTCCATACCAGTAAAACACCCCGATGTTCCCAGAGGAACAAAGTCCCCAGGTTTTCTATCCCAGCTTGTTTTCTGTTTAGTTAAGTGGGAAAAACTGCAAAGCCCAAATTAGCACTCAAGAGGACTCCCTTGTTTCCTTTCCAAAGAAGAATGCAACCATTACAACAAATGCCCTGCATGCAGCATGGACCAGTTTCAGCTTCAGAATTTCTTATTTACGAGAGTAGGAATCCATGCAGAAGACTAACCTCTCCTATCCAAAAGGACAGTTTATCAATCTTGTAAACGGAGACAAAGGTGTCCACGTAGTAGAGGAGAAATACATTGTGCAAGATGGAAACAAACAGCGACAAGGAGCCGTAGATCACTGCAGTGGGCAGATGAAAGACACAGGCCAACAGCCGCAACCCCATGTTGATGGGGTCAGCATTCAGCTCCATGGATCACCTCCATTTCAGATGGGAGGTCTTCTCACAGCACCTGTTGCATCTTTGTTGGGGCCAATCCATTGTTGCTGCTGTAAAAGAGAAAAAAAATAAACAAGCAGTGCAGATTCAATTTATTAAATGAACTTAATTGAATCAAATTAACTGCTAAATCTTTGCCAGCAGAGATCAGAATTAGTATTGCTTCGAGGAGTTGTTCAGAAGTGGATTGGGTGGGATTTATGAGACAGGAAGCTGTCTGCCGCACTAAAGCTGTTCCATTAAGCTGAGGCCAGGCCCTGGTGCAGCTGTCTCTTTGTGAGCACACCGTCCCTGCCCTTTATACTTTAATGTTCTTTGTTATCCAGCAGTCAGCTGATTAGTTCTTTCCATCTCTTTAAAGGCAAGGTAGCAGGAAGAATCAAGCTACGTGGCCGCAAACAAAGCAGCCTTCAGAACACAGACCTAACAACTGACATTTTAGGTATCAGTATAAATTTTCAGCCAAATAAAAGTGACAACAGCTCTGATGTAATATCACACATACATGCTGCTGTCCCCAGGCAGTCACAGCTGTCTGCACCTGGACTCACTCAGACAGGAGATATTTATGGCAAGTAGCATTGCTGCTTTGTGGTATGAAGAGATATGATCAGAGGGCTACCCAAAGTCAAGTAGCAGCTGTCCAGCACATCTTGGGACAGCCTGAATGTTGAAGCTGAAATAAAGATGCTTCAGCTAGACAGCAATATATATGGAAGGAAAGCAAGTGGAAATGGTAGTTGTGTCCTGAAAGAAGCCACTGTATGTTCACAGAGGGCTGAGGCAGGAGGGGAAGGGAGGGTAGGACTGCTCAGCCAGCACTGGCCACAGCTTATGGCCAGGAAGCCCATCCCCCAAAGCAGGACATCATCTTCCCATGACAGAGGCCCATGCTCTTCAGACTGAGCCCCCTTTCACACTCCAGCTGCTACAGACCTAAGGCAAAACACAGGGCATCTCTTTGGATGGATGCATTTAGTATCTGGTAAGAAGTTACAGGCTCTTAAATCAGTGTCAGTCAGCTTCCCAGCCCAGGCTGTCCCAAGAAGCTCTGTTCACATGACAGGTGACAACAGGGTCACTATCTCAATGCTGCCAGAAGCAAGATAAAGGAGCTGGTGACCCTTACAACTCCCAGTGCAGTCCTCCAGAGCCACGCACCCTGTTCAGACATGTCAGAGAACCACTTCATAAGTGTGTCTGGAACAGGAAATGATGCACCAAGTCATCCCCCTGGGCTTGCGACATCAGCCACAGCAATCCCATACAGAAACAGCAGACCAAGGGAAGAGCAGCTGGGTATGAAAGCTGATGAAAGTGCAGCATTTCCCAGAAGCCATGAGTCCGACCACTTCTAGGCAAGATTAGAAAAACAAAAGATATCTGTCTGCTCTGCTCGGCCCAAGGAATTCCTCGTCATTAGCCCAGCAGGAGCAGGCACAGCATTTGTTCCCATCAATTGCATCACTAGATTGAAACGGCACTTCAACCCTGCCAAAGTGATAGAGCTCAATTGGATCCAACTGCAGAGCTCTCATGGGACTAAGCAACCACGCCATATCCCACCACACCAAAACCCACGGCCAGATAAAAGGATGACTCTGCTCCAAAGGGACTTCAGCCAGACAATGAACACTTACAGGTGTAATTAAAGACAGACGTGCTGACAAGCCTCAAATGGAAACTGCATTCTGTACGGTCATGAATTGAAAAGGAATCAAGAATTTGTGATGGATAAAGATAAAGGTTAAGAAGAACAGAGCTAGGGCAGCTGATCCACCCACAAGCCCTGTGCCTCTCACCACAGACTGTCTGCAGGGGACTGGCTCAAGGGCACATCATGCCAGCAGAGCACTGGGCACCTGCAAGAACAGGATTGAGCACAAGGCAGATAACATCACTTAGCCCCAAGTGTCACTTGTAACAGCGAGCTGTACATCAGACCCAGCACAGCCAGCTCTGATGGCACAACCATTACCTGCACACTAATACAGACTTGACTTTGCTACTCAAATCCTGCCTGAGAGCAAAGCCAGGCTCAGTTCTTGCACTGCACTTCACACCCCCCCATCTGAACGGCACTTCACCAAGCACAAGTTGCACACAGCACAGCTGCTCAAGTTTCCAGACACCTTGTTTTCTCATCTGTGCCATACAGCGCTGCTTAAAAAAGGTTACATCCCTCTTCCTCTCTTCCTTTTCCCCATCACTCCCCCACAGATGTGCAGCCCTGCTGACATGCACAAGTAATTTCACTTTGTTGAGACAGTTGTTAAAGTTTTGGGTTTTTTTAACTCCCTCATCTTAAAACACGCAGATGAAAAGGAACAAACGATAGTAGCTCATAAAAAAAGCAGATTTCGTTCCTACATCCCAAGCACTGCGTTATTTAAGCTCACCACGGTGGTATTTTCATAACCTTTTTCCTTGGGACAGAGCATTAGTCATGGAGTATGTCAGAACTTTTCAGAATTAGCTTTTAAGTGAGGGGAAAAGGAACTGCAAGAGGGAATAATAACGCACAGCCATAAAGGAACAAGCTCGTAAATTAGAAAGCAACCAGCCTTTACTCCAGAACATTTCCACCTCCGCATCTGACATCTGGCATTGCTCCTGCCACTGACGTCTGCAGATCTTATCTTTTGTGAGGAGGATGTTTGAACACCATCTACCGGGAAAGCATTTGTTTGAGAGTGCTGACAAAGGGCAGCTGGAAACGCATCGCAGTTTGGGGCTGTCGCATCTGTTCCAGCTTCCTAGTCAGTTCACAGCTGGGTTCACAACCTATTATGCCCCACAGCAACTCAGCGACCCTCGGGCTTGAGAACAGGCCAGCTCCAGTGCCTGAGCTGCCCGTGCCACAGCAGAAGCCACTTGCACTGAGTTGGCAGCAGAGCCGTGTATGGGCATCCTGGTCCAATCCAGCCCCTGAAGCAGTGCCAGGCAATTCCTGTACACCAAAGTAGCCACCTGCAGGCCTGACCACAGCAACAGCATGACTTTCCAGTGCATTCTCCACTATGTGAGTAATACAGGGATATCCTAAATACCTCAATGTGCCTGTCCTTGCTCCAACAGCCACTACAGTGCCTCTGCTGCGTGTTCTGGAGTTTGGGAGGCTTACTAGCTAAAGCACAGGGACAGACCAGCTCTGTCCTTCCACACCCACATTCACTTCCTCAGACAACCCACTTGCTAAAAGAGGGTCTCAGTGACACGCAAAATACTCTGCTATGTAGAACCAACCAACAACAGACTCCTAACAGCCCGATATCAAAGTGTAAAGCAATGAAACCCCCATAGATCCACCACCTCCTGGCTCTGACACAGAAACTCACCACTATGATTAACCCCGTGGGTGTGTTTCCCAGCATTATTTACCAGTTCAACAATGACAGGTAATATCACACAAAGTTTGGCCAACACCCTTCTCGTTACAGGCAATCATGGGCCTCCATCACTTCCGTCACTCCTTCCGAGATCACGCACGTAAACAGAGCTACCCTGCAGATAATAACTAGATAATTAACATCTCAATCCAGCTGGCAGTCTCAGTGGCACTGTGTTCAAGCAGAGAGCTGTAGAATCATTGAGGTTGGAAAGACTTCTTCTGCAAGAGCAGGCTGCATATTCCAATGGGATTATAGAGTTCGCTGCTGTATGTACCTGGCTGGGGCCATGCTCTGGGCACCTGGTACGACAGCTGGTGGCACACAGCTCCCTTTTCCACCCAAGCGCTGTTTTTATAGCGTTACAGCCTCCCACGAGCTATCCTACCGTACCAGCACCCCAGAGCAGCAGCCGCTCCCTCACAGCCCGCCCGCAGCTCCCGGAGGGGCCGATCGCGGCCCGGCCGCACTGCAAAGCACAGGCCGAGAAATGAGAAGCGAGGCCCCCACCTGCACTGCAAACATGGCCACGCACCAGGGCGGCACGGCACGGCACGGCACGGCACGGCACGGCACGGCACGGCACGGCACGGCACGGCACGGCACGGCACGGCACGGCACGGCACCCCGCGTCCATCCCCCCGGCACCTCCTACCTGCGCTCGGTACCGGCGCTGCCCCACCGAACCGCACAGCCACGCATGCGCGCCCGGCAGCTTCCCGACCCCACCCCGACGCCATCTTGCGCTCTGGCGAAGCCGCCCCTCCCACCGCCATCTTGTTCGAGGGCAGCTTGAAGGAGGAAAGGACCTCCCGCCGCCTCATTTGCATTAGCCACGCCTCCCGGAAGTGGCTCGATGGCCCTTCTATCCCGGTCACGCTGGCTGCTCTATGGTCTCTCGGAACGCGGCGTGCCGACTCCAGTCGCCATGGAAACGGCGAGCTCTACCCTGTGCGCGCCCGGCCCTCCCCATCCCTTTAGTCATCAGCTGCATAGGAGCACCTTTCAGCATTCGTTTTGCGTTACGTTGTCCAACGTATAAGAAAGAAAAAGAGCCTGCAATTGTCCTACAATTCCAGATCAGATTTTAGTGCTTTCTCTGGAGCCTGAGGTGTACGCGTCCTTGGCCTACCCCTGCAGCCCTTGCCCAGATCCAACACTGCTCCCATGCATAACAGAGTCAAGACCCCAGTCACCTCATTCAGAAGAAGCACCACCGCACCCTGTTACTTCCTACTGTTTTTGTACGGTGGAATTAGCAGCAGGTTCCTAACCGCATTGCTTTGATAAAGTCGTGGAAGCTGGGCGGTTAATTGCAGCTCTTGCAATTAGGGGGGCATGGAGGTGTTCATTCAGCCCAGCAGCTGGCACAGCTGCTGCCCATGAGGGCAGCACAGGTGGTGGCGATGGGCCCACAGGACTGGCAGAGGTACAAATGTGAGCTGAGTCCTGGTTCTGCATTTTCTTCCTGCGAGGCTCTTAAAGTTACATGCCTCGTGTTGGCTTTAGTAGCTCGGTGATTTCTTTTTGCTTCCCCCAGCTGGGCAATCAGTGTGGGAGGAGTGCAGGTGCTGCAGCCCTGGCTACTGCTGCGTGCTTCAGCAAGGTGTGGTGCTGTGTCTGAGCCCTCTACCCAGTGTGCTGCTAAGAGGAGGCTGCAGCAGGGAAGTTGCCTCCCCCACATCAGGCTATCCTGCTCTTCCTGGCTCTTCGTTCAAGAAAAAGCATCATCTTGTCTATTTTCTCCCTTCAGGAAGTGAGTACACTGAGAATCTCATTTATGCACTTATCTGTACGCTAAAGACTTAACTATGTTATAATGGTGAAGCAGTACTGCTGCTATGAGCATGCAAGTGAGCAGTTCTGAGACTTGTTTGGGTTGCATTTCCCTTTTGCCTCTGCACATTCTCTGTTCTTCAACAGAGGCAAATCCATGTACAGCTGGCTTGGGGTGTTGATGTATGGTACTGATCTAGCCTGTAACTTTCTGAGTACCTCCTGGTTGTGAAAGGTGCTATTTTAAGGTATTGTGGTGATAGGATACAAGCCCCTCAGTTAAGGAAAAATGATGTAGGTCTCTCTGAATTCTTGGAGACAGAGTTGCATTTTCTCTTCCATTAAAAATAAATAACACTACTTGTAAATTATGTTTTGGTTGTCTAGAGGCTAACAGCAGGAAGTTGGAAAAGGGATATATAATCTATAGAATCTGTAGATCAGCAGAATGTTTGTCTTAGGGACACAATAAGAACAGTATCCCCACATCTATCTAACTTTGTCTCAGAAGCTTGAACTTAAGCTAGAAATGTACTGTGGGTGTCTGGAAACATATTTCTGTAAGCAAAGTTGAGCTGAAAGATTGCTATGTAGTACAACTCTAACTTCTGGAGATAACCTGTTTCCTTCCCTGTCTGGGCATCGATGCTATGGAGGGTCCACTACAATGACTCAGTCTTTCCTTCTGTTTCAACAATGCAACTCCTATGTAGGATGCAGGGAATGGAATGCCAAATGCAGTCAATGCATGCAGAGCTAAAGCACAAGTTGCTTGCTGTGTTGTTGGTTGCTAGCTTGCAGCAGCAGGGGAGATGTACTGTGAGCATGAAATCATTCTGGAGAAATGGACTCAGGCCTTTGCAGCAAGCCAGTTGGCTCTCCTAACAAGACTTGCAGCGTAAAGTCTTGTAATCAAGCAGCTGAGAGAGCAGGATGGTGCAAAAGTACCAAAAAAGGTGTATAAAGCCCATTGTTCTGCTATGCAAACTGTCTATGTACAATGAAGAAGTTTCTATAAGTAACTGGAGCTAGGAAAGGGAGCCAAGGCTGAAGTTGAAGGATTTGTTTTGGCGTGTGTAAAGTCAACAGCTGTGATCAGATATTTACAGGGGAGTCTGAAGCAACTCTTGGAGGGCAGAACCATGCAAGGCCAAACAGACCATATCAGTAATGTCATATAAGGCTGAGATTGCCTAGGTAACAGTATCTGGAAGAGTAGGCTTGGTTATGGATGTAACAAAACTGAGACCAATGGGAAAGGAGTGATTAGGGGTGGACTGATTGTCTAGGAAAGGACTGCTGGAGGAGTGAAGGCATGAGCAGAGCAAAAAAGTGAGTACTGAAATGAGAGAAATAAGATCTTAAATTAGATTAAAAAATACTAAGGAAGTTAGGATTGGCTGAATGCAGAAGTGCAGACACCTATGAATGGTAGAAGAGCCTGGGGACCCAAACCTACTGGGGTGCTGGAATGGCCTCCTTGGACAGCCTGCTGGACTCAGTCAGTCCCCAGTCAGCAAGGTTTGGTGTGGGAGAGCAGAGCAAGGGAGTTATGGTGGGAGGGAAGGGAGGTGCACCTGTAATTCAGTGTCTGTAGTGTGTGGTTTGTTCAAGCTTCTAATGAAGTCTTTAGTAGTGCACAGAATGATATAAGTAACAAAGAGTTACTAGCAGTGTGTTAATGAGGTTATTGATTCTTCAGCTGACTTGTTGGAGTGAGCGATCTGTAACTGAAGAGGTGTGTGGGTGAAGGAGATGGGAATCAAATTAACTTTATGCAGTGAACTTTGGAAGGAGGAGGTTGTGCTGTGTGCCAGCTGCTCTTCAACATGGAGGGGACCCTTGGGACCATGAATGCAATGAAGTGCAGATTAAAGAAAACAGTGCTTGAAAGCAGCTTCTAGAAACAGGTCTGTCTCTGGAAGAGAGCTGGTGGCTTCCAGAAATGTAGGCTGAGATCCTGAAGTGTGGCACAGTGCCTACAGGGAAAGTGAAGCTGATGGTGGGACTTTCAGTCAACCAGAAACCAGAATGTGGGGAAAGGAGCTGTGCAGAGGAAGGAGGAGAAGCAGGGTTGCATGCATGTGTGCATGGCCAGCATTGGGAAAGCTACCCCAGAATCTATGTGGGTGGATGAATGGCAATAGTATTTAGGATTGCTCTGGCTGTGAGCAGGACTGACTCTAGGAGCCCTGCTGATGCTAACTCTGAAGTGTCACCTGCCCCTTCTACTGCTGGCAGCACAGCTGTTCTGACACTGTTATCCAGCAGCTGCAGCAAGAGGAGGAGGAGGGGTGGCTGCTCCAAACTTCCCTTAGCCGGCAGCCTGCTGCCTTTTGACCGCTATTTGGGCAGAGGTATGCAAGGGAGAGGCTCTTGTATCATCATAGTCAAGTGAAGGTTTGCTCTGCAATGCCAAGAACTTCTCCTACTGCTTCGACCTCATCTGGAGCCCATGCTTTGCACAGACTCAAAATGCTGGATCTATACTAGATTTCAGTGTTTCTGGGAATGCTGTTTTGAATTGCTGAAACAGATCTGCTTCCTCTTCAGAAGGTCTTTGCAAGGGATGACTAACATCTTCACTGCTATTGCCATGGCTGCCAGCATCAGCTAGAGCCCTCTTTGTGGTGCACTGGCACTGTCAGAGCTCAGAGGAATCTTCTGCCTTGCTGCCTGTCCTTCATACAAGGTGAAGGTGTCTGCTGCCTTCCAGCTTGGAAAATGAGATAAGCAGGGACTGCAGCAATGTCCACCTCCTGCAGCACTCCTCAAACCCAGGTCCCACTAAAATATCCTGGACAGGTCCTCAGAACAAATGTGCAAAACTATCTGAATTGGTGGGTTTCTCCTGATTCTAGTAACAATGTCACATCTAATCCTTCAAACCTTTTCCACCCTGTAGATCTACTGCTCTTTGGGGGAAATGTTATGCTTTCATTCCAAGTACCCGTGCATCTCTGCAAAGGCCTTTTAAGCCTGGTGGCTGTTCTCAGGCTGCTTTCAGTATCGATTCTCTTCCTTTCCTCATCATTGCCAGATACTACAAGGGGGTGTGTCAAACAGCCTCACCCCTCTTCTGAGAAGTGAAGGCCGTGTTCTCCTGTTCCACCAAGTTTCCATCCAGAAATATCCTATGATAATTGGTGTGGAGAGGCACTGTGTAACTGCTGCCTGGAGGCTGATTGCTGCTACATGCACTGTGGCTTTATAGGGTGCAAGATTGAAGCAGCAAGCTCCTTCTGAGCTGCCTGCTTGAATCTCAGCTGCTGTGCTGCATCAGCTGGGTTGTCTGCCTCCACTGCTGCACCAAATGCCTTTCAAGATGCTACAAGAGTTCGTCTCTTCCAGGAAGTACATCTTCTTGATGCCTCAGGGATGATGTGAGAACCTCTCGGGAAAGTATTTACTGCCCCTTGGGGGGCTTTGCTGGGACCGTGTGGGTTTACTGTTGTCTTGGGGAATGTAGCAAAAATCTATGATGCTGTTGTTGGTTTTTTTTTTTCCTCTTGGGAAAAGGGGCAAAACCTGGAAGCACTTGCAGGATGAAGCAAGCGTGGGAATTTGTGCTCCTAGTTAAACATTAAGACCCGGAAGAGCCAGCTTGCTTGCTCTGTACCAAGCTGTTGTGCTTTACTGGAATTCCTGTGTTGCTGCCAGGCACGTCTGGCTGAGTGGGAGCATTCCCTCTGGGAAGATATCCAAGTGTCCTGTCCTGCCAACTGGTCCTGATGAAGGAGGAGCCAAGTGTTGTATTGTGCTGCATGATTTCTGTGCTTCTTCCTCTCCTCCCTCTCCCCCTACTGAAGAAGCACCCAAGAGGCTTACCCTGGAGTGAGATTTTCTTCAGAGACCTTGACCAGAGAGAGTGATCTTTTCTGGCAGGCGAGAGAAGGAAATGACAAGGGAAAAATAAGGAGACTCTTTGCTGTAATCCTCTCTCATAAGCTATTTCTAGCTACCAGGATAAGCATGCAAGACTGTCACCAGAGCTTTGGAGTGCAAATCTGAGCCCACGTGCTGGATGCACTGCTCCTCTGGGCAGGAACAAGCTTTTGTGATCACCCTTAAGTGGAAAACACCAAGTGTGTTGGGATGCTAAAGTGATCTTGTCACGTGGGCAAAGTGGGTCTTCTGTAGGGACAAGGCAGAGCTGCCCATCTCAGGGGTGCCAGGGAGATGGGGATTGCTCTGCCCAAAGCTGTGCTCGGTCTGAAAGCAAAGTGCCTGCTGCACCTGTATGCACTGATACGCACTGAGACCAGAGCGTGGTGCACACTAACATGCATTGCTTTGTTGGCTGGGAGCGTGTGGGCAGACTTCACTTGTCTGTTTGAAATGAATGAGTAGTTTGGTAATGTCTCTCTTCCAGAAACACTAAAGCTTTCTTTTTTTCCCACTTTTTTTTTCCTAGCAAGACCTTTGAGACTTTGCCACATGGCAAAAAATTTTGCCGAGTCTGCTCAAAAATAGAGAGATTAACTGGAAATAACACAACTTCTCCATCCTCTTGGTTAGGGGAAAATGTTGCTCTTAGTGCACTCATCCCTGCACCTTTGAGAGATGCTACAGGGAAGTGGTGACACATCTGTGGATTGATTTTTGTGAGGTGAAGAGGAGATGAAGGCAGGAAGAAAGCCAGAAAGGTCTGAAAGCTGGGGTGCTGGAACAGCAGAGAGCAAACAGCAGCTAAGGGGAATCTCCTGATCTGCCTTGGTGAAAGCAATCTGCAGGCATGCTATAGACATTTCTGTGATGGTACAGTGGCACAACCTTTGTTGGTTAGTGCTGCAGTCAGGCTCACTTCTCTCTTAGAGGCTGTGCAGTGTGACATGGGTTTGACTGTGTTCCTTGGGTTTCTACAGCTCACACAGTAGTTTTCTTGTATCCCAGAATCCCGTAACCAAACAGCTCCCTGAATTAAAAGCTAGCTTCAGGTGACAGCAAAATTCTGCTGTGGGGAGTGTCCAGCAAAGCCAGCTCTTTTGCAGTGCTAGTAAGTAACTGCTGCTACAAACACAGGCCGGGAGGGCTGTTCAGTGTTGTTAGTGGTTGATTCAACACCTGCAGCAAGTAATTGTGTAACAAAGAGGTGAAACAGTTCTCTCTGCACTTGAGCTCCCAAGCGTTCTGTGGCTCTGCGTTGCCAATGTTTTGCAATTTCTCCCTTACGGCTCTGCCTGGATCAGCTGGCACAAAAGCAAGCTTTGCTTGGCAGACCAAGTATTTCGAAAGCTGGGGTGTTGTGTTGGGCTCTTTGAGCTGCACCAGGAGTTGCTGGAGTCAGCTTTGGCAAAGCTGGGGAGAGTCTGAAGTAGGGTGTTCTCCAAACCCAGGGTGGTTGTGTTCATCTGGCTGTGACCTTCTTGGGAACCTTCTCATTCAGCTCCAGCCAAGTGAGGCTGAAGCCTCTTCTAGTAAGGTCAGAAAGACTTTAAGGGGAGGAACCTTGTCTCTTGCTGGTACCTTTCTTACTGGTTAGTTCCTTGCTGCTCCCTGCAGGTCCTGGTGTTCTGGTTTGGCTCCTGGGCACAGCAGTGCCAGCCTCTGTGCCAGTGGGAAGTTGGTGAGCACTTCTGGCTGTTCCTGGCTCAGGAGCAGAGAGCAGAGCCCAGCTTGCTCTTTTGTACTCAAGACCTCCAATTGTTTTGGAGGTTTTACTGAGGTTCTGCAGAGCTTGACACAGAAGTGAAGGTAACAGGTAGCAGTCTGAAGGAAAACAAGGCTGATCTTTCTCTTGACTTTCCCCTACCACTGCTTCTGAAAAGCAGGGAAGAGAGGCTCATGCTGTTGGATGCTTCCTTCCTACACTTGGCACTTTCACAGCAATGGAAGTAGAAACAGGTGAAGAGGAAGAAGGGAGGAGTGCTAGTGAAATGTGATTTTTCAGCACCTGGCTTTTGGTGCCTTCTGGCTACAGATGGTCTAGCCTTATCTCCTTGAAGTCTTACTTGCTCACCATCCCTGTGAGTGTGGGAAAAGGTCAGGCAGGCTGGCACTGGCTCTGAATGCATGTGATTTGTTGCATCCTCACTCAGCTCTATAGAGTCCAGCAGGACTTTGCTCCAGCATGTCCTCCCTAAGCCAGCCTCTGGAAACTGGAGCAGCATTAGGGGCAATGCGAGCAATATATACTGGTGTAATGATGAGATGAGCCACATTTTCAGCCCCTGAGGGTGCAAGGCTGCAGACAGGTTGGAGCAGGAACAGAGCAGCATAGGGCTGCTGTGGAACAGTATTGACAGCCTCTGTGACTTGCCCAGGCAGCTTTGCAGCTTCCCCTGTGGCTGGAGCATTCTCTGGGTTATGTCAGCTGTCAGCACCCTGCTCAGGGTGATCTGCTTCCAGGGATGTGTCCTCAAGTCTGTGGCTGGGTATGTGACTGCTGCCCTGGAGCTCTCTCAGCTGTTCTTAGTCCTCATCTTGTTCTCCCTGTATCTCTTCAGGTTGCTTCCTTTAGTCAGCTGTCCTGTCTGACTGAGCAAGTAGTGTCCTTCCACCACCACCTCACAGTGCTCAGGCTGCCTTGGTGCAGGAGGCCCAGGAGCATGGTGCCTGCCCTCCTCCTAACAGACACCTACTGTGCTGGGTAAACCTCAGTCAAAGCAGCTACAGATGTATGACTTGAAGCAGCTTGAGCCTTTATTTTTAAAGGGCTATGACAAAGTAGTATGGACTTCTTTTCCTGTATTCCTGTTTGGGAAGGTGGCAGTCGTGGTGGACTCTGACTCTTGGACTGCAGCTGCGTGAAAGGGCAGAGTCCGGTCCAGGGCTGCTCGGCTGTGCAGGGGCTGGGCTTTGGTTCTGCCCTGAGGCAAAAGCAGGCTTCAGCTAGTGCAGATCCTGTGCTTCAGGAGACAGGAATGCCTTGTGCTGGCTTAAAAAGGAAAAGTTGCAACTGTGCAGCACCCAGCATTGCTTGTAGCGATTTCCTGGGGGCTGCCAAACCTCCTGCTGGACTGGAGGAAAGCACTGAACAGAGTGGGATGAGTTTCATTTACTCTCTTGCCTGAAGTGAGAGTTGTTGGCATGTGGCAACTCTGTAGTTAAGGGTGAAGGTTCTGAGCAGTGGGGAGGAAAAAAACCTTGTTGCTATGTGCATGGTCTCTTCCCATCTCTGGCAGCAAGCTGTTTAAAACAAACACTAACCTGAAGTATTGTATGTGTGCATTCCCTTCCTGGTTCTTGAGGGAGAGAATGAGTCATGGGAGGTCATTGCTCAATGCCCTGGGGGGTTATCCGGTCCTCTGAGGGCAGGGTGGGGACAAGTTAAGCTGTGGGGTAACTCAGGGTAAATGCACCCTTGGACATGAATGATAGTCAGTGAGATCAAAGTGAAAAGCCTCTACATGAGGACTTGCCAGAGGAGTTGTGGATGTGGACACAGACCTACCTGTTTGTATGATAGCCTGCAGGAATGGGGAGATCTGTTCATTAATGCTATGTGCATCTCCCTATTCAGCCTGGTTTGGGAGCCTGTAACCATGTAAAGTTTTTCTTTTCCACTCCTATCCTCACAGCTATTGAAACTCAGCAACTGCTCTGGCCAAGTATTCCTCTTGTAAAGCCCCAGATCCTGTACCATGTACCAGCCTGGCTTTGTACCACGGGAGTATTGTCCAACCATGATCCCATCTCCTGCCTACACCTACCTACCACTGCGCACTGGGAGAGCAGAAGACCCAAGCAGCTCCACAATGTTCCCTCCCATCTACATGCACAACTTCTACAGCCGCCCTGTGACTTTTGTGGTAGACAGAAGCAGCTACCCTGACTATGTGGGGAGTCAGGTGGAGTACCATCACTTGTACAGTGCCTCCAACCCCTACTTCCATCCGTACTACACCTGGCATTTACCCCCTGTGGTCCCTGTCCCGCTGTACAATCCTTATGCAAACTACAGTCCCTATGCTGCCTATCAGAGACCAGACCAGTATCGAGACACGTGGCCAGAAGGCTTCACCATGAGAGGGGAGCTTCAGTGGGGGAGGCTTGGAAAGGTGTTTGGGCCAAGGAAAGACCTCCCAGAATTTGTGAAGGATGATCTCCGGAGGGTTTATGGCACCTACCCACGGACCAATGTCTCCATCACCTACCGGAAGGGGGAATTCTTAGTCAAAGCAGACCCCAAGGTAGGAGAGCAGGAGTACACAGTGGAGAAAAACGTCATCCAGAGAGCTCTGACCCCCAGTGCCAGTGAAGCAGATGACAGCAGCGAGGACCGGAACAGGAAGAAGAAAAAGAAACTGAGACAATGATGTGATTGGCCACACAATAAATGGATGCTTCACGGCCCCAGGGAGCCAGCTGGTAGATGGAAAGCAGCTCAAGCAAGGGGTGCCACTGCTCCCCTGGGCTTTTAACTCCTCTGTGTCCTCCACAAGCTTAAGGCAGTTTCACCTATTTGATGCACAATGTCTGACCTGTGAAGAAACCACCTGGCACTTGTCTATCAGATCAGCTCTTTGGTCCTGGTTTTGGAATGGATGTTTACTTATCACCGTTTTGGTTGGGTGGCCACAGGCTGAAAGGGGATTCCCAGAGAGCAGCCCTTGGTGAGATGGCCGCCCTCTTCCTACACTGTCCAGGGGAAGGTCCTGGGAGCTGGATCCCGTCCTGGCACTCACCTGAGGAGATCAAAACTGGATTTCCTTTAAGTTGAAGGCAGTGCAAGTCTCAGAGGGGAGAGCAGCTCTCTGGCTCTGTGAAGAGTAACTGTCTGCATATCATCACTGCTGTTCTATGGCTGTACCATTGTACTTATGGTGTGATGCCTGCACACAGCACTTTGCTGCACTCTGGCAGAAGATCTTGGTGTCCTGATCCTCTTACACTTGGTAACCTGGTTCTTGTTCCTCCTGGCCTTGTGTCCTGGTTGAAGTGGCTGCTTGAGGCTCTCTACTGGGTCTGACCCAGCTCTGGCTGGGGGTGCTGCCTTGCTGCAGATAGCAGAGCCCTGTGTCCTGTGGCACCTCCCACAGCTGCTGTCCTGGGTCTGAGAATGATTTGCTTGCAAACTTGTGCCTTTTAAATGATTATAAATAAACAATTCAAAACAGAATGTAGATAGTGTTTTTTGGTTTGGTTTTATTTTTCCTGCTTTTTAGCTGTGAACAGCTCTCAACGTGTTCTGGAACTTTTCTACGAATCAGGATCTTGTCCTGTGCAGTCTTCTTCCTTCAGTTGTATGTCTCCTTGCCTTGCTGGTTGCTAACTGAGCCCCACTCCCAACAGTGAGCTGCCCAAGAAGTGTAGCCCTTTTCCCCCCTACAGTTTCCTTCCAACAGACTGTATGGGAGATGATCTTCCCAGTCATAATGGGAGGAAAGAAAGGAGTGCTCCATGTCAGCATGCTGATTCAGAGAGCCTGTGAGAGTGCATCTGGAGACCCTTGGTGGCTTTGAATTGCTATAGGGAAAAAGCAAGTGGATTATTTCTTTTTACTTAATGTAACTGTTCCATTTGTTTCTCTGAAATGGGTGAGCTCTGCTGCTCAATGAAGCAGTGGGAGCTCTGAGCCAGAAAAGCTGTCACAGGATCTTCAAATCAAGCTACTGCTGCTCCCTAGCTGTGCTGTGAGCAGTGAGACTTGATGAATGGGCTGGAGTTGGCTCTGCCAATGGCTGACAGTTGTCCCTTCACTGTGTGATGGGCAGCAGTTAAAGCAGAAATCCCAAAGCTTGCACTTCAGATCCTTATGTGGTGATGCAGGACTCAGATGTGGTGATATGGGTTTTCTCCAGCATCACAGAGCTGGTGCAGGTGGGGCTGGGCTGTTCTAGGTGAGCTTCTGCAGCAGGTGCAGAGCAGTACATCTAAGGGACAGAATGGGGAGCAGGGGGCTTGCCTTCTGATGGTGGTCAGATGCTGCATGAGTTGCCAAAACCTGCATCAGTTACCCTAAATATCACTCTCCCAGTTGTTTCTGATGACAGTTTTGTAACACGATTTAATGGAAATTGTTCCCCAAACTTGGCCAAAGCCTCCCAGAGTCATAGTACAGATGAGTGGAAAGAGCCAGTTGTGTCCAGAAAAGCTTTCTATGGAATCATGCTGCCAAGCTGTGTGAATACTTGGCAGCAGCGCTGCCTGTCTCTGCTCCCACAGCCTGGCATGCCCTGTCCTGCTGGGGACAGCCCAGGAAGCAGGCATGGCCCATGGCCTTAGCCTGGCCTGTTTGTCTTCTCCATGTTTTATTGGGTTATGCTGCCCGGAATCTGATTTCTAGGCACACCCAGGCCACTGTGTTGACAATGTGTATTTTTAGCACAGGCTTACAACCATTGGGAGGCAGCAACGTTTATTTCCTTAAATTCCATTCCACTTCCAGATGGAAGAACCATTTTGTAGCAGGGTTTTTTATCCCTTCAGGGAAACCTGCACCAAATGACCTCTGCCTCCAGCAGCTCTGACTGTGGGGCTTTCCACTGTGGTCATAACTCACCTCCATCCCTGCTGGGATCTCCGTGCACATTCCTGCAGGCACAGCACTCAGCTCCTCTCTCTTCCTGAAGGTTTATTTGCTGCCCAACTGCAGAACTGAATCCATAGGGCATTTTTGGATGCTTTAACACCTATGGAATTCAGTTCTCAAAGCCAAGCAGCCAGTCCTCACCGGCTTCCCATTGCCCCATGTGGCTGTTTCTCCATCTGCTAGGAGGAAAAAATAGCAAAGAGCCCGCGGTGCTGATGACACAGCACAGGCAAAGAGCTGACACAGATTTTGCAGTGGGAAGCTGCTGCAAGGAGGGGGCTGTGGTGCTGCTCTGCCCCAGACGCAGCACAGGGAGCCACAACTTTATTTGGAAACCTTGCTGAAGTTGGCTGGTATTTTTTTTTCCCAGTGCTTCCACACGTCACCCTGTCTTTTGGAGCTGCTATGGAGCCTCGTGCCAGCCCTGAGCTCTGCAGTATGCTGGGAGAATTACTGCTTCTTCCAGATGTGGTGATCAGGAGCAGGTGCCTTAGGACTTCTATGTACCTGCCTGCAGCTTGTGCTGGTGCCACTGCTGGTGGGCATTGGAGGGGAATATGCAGGGACTCTGGTGAGCGGCACCAAGCTGTTGCCGGCAGATGGGGGCAGAACCGGTCCTCACTATGTGACATTCATTTTGAGCCCAACCAGGAGCTGGCTTCTGAATGCACGGGAGACATGTTTTGGCTCAGCTGCGGCTCAGCGCAGTGCTGACGGCAGCAGCACACGGTGGTCGGGAAGGAGCACAGCTGGGAGGGGTGCAGGCTGGAGTCGAGCCCCCAGCTCTGACAGCTCGGCTTCGGGGCAGGAAATGACACATGGCCTTGAAGCACCGGCAGAGATTTCAGCGGGGAAGCGCCCAGCAAGTTTTGGCATGTGCAACGAGCTCTGTGGTGGCTCAGCAGCCTGCCCGGGGATCTATTTCAGTCTGCCTGCAGGGAACCCGAGTTCAGCTGGGGCAGTGTGAACCCTCTGTCCTGGCAGGGTGCCTTCTGCTGCCACTGTGTCCGTTGGGAGAGGTGGCTCAGGGCCCTGGCAATGCTGTCTTTCAGATTGCCTCCAGCTCTCGGCCGCTCTGAGCAGCCACTGCTTTGGGGGATTAGAAGGCAGAGGGGAGGGAAAACTAGGCTTCCACTGTGTGCTGATTTTCCAAGAGAAAGGAAGGGCTGCAGGCAGAATAGCAGGATGGAGGTCAGCCTTGATACATCCTCCCTTGTCATACCCCAAGAGATGTCCCCATCCTTCCCTGTGCAGCCCTGGGGAGGTGATGGCCTTGGGGCCACATGGCTTGCCTAGGGGTGTGCTCTGCCCTGTCCTGTGCCCTGGTGTGCCTGGATGAAGCAGGGCCAGCTCCAGGCAACCTGATTTTGGCATCCTGACTGCGGGGCCTGGGCATCTCCCAAAGTACCAGGACAGTTTGACCTGGGTGTGATGGGAAACACATGAGGGCTGAAGCACAAACAGCTCCAGCTGTGCTTCATTTTGCTTGTGGCTATTCCTGTAAGCTGCATCCCCACAACGCAGCATCCCTGAGGCACTACTGGGTGTGCAGAACTGCAGGCGGCAGGAATTTGGCTGGTTCCTATGAGGGGCTTTGGGGAGCTGAGATGCTGGAATATCCTGTGCTGCCTGTGCCAGGCTCTTCTCTGAGCTCTGCCTCTCAGTATCCCACCTCCAGGCTGATAAAGAAGCAGTGCCCTCATGTTGGCAGTGCCAGATAACTAGTGCTGGAGATACCGATTGGAGAGGACGTTCTCAGGCAGCAGTGTCATGTAGGTGTTGCACACCCTTGGCACTGGGACATCCATACAGATGGTCCTGCTTTGTCTTCCCAGGCAGTTTGCAGAAATGGTTACAGGCAAACACCCCCCTCCGTGGTTAAATATGCTAAATATCAGGGGGTTGGCTCTGGTTCCTCAGACTGCCCCAAAAATGCAGCTAGAACTGAAGCCAGGCAGGAGAAACTCAAACTTGTGGACCTGCTGTCTCCTTCCCCACTGCCCATGTTGGAGCAACCACCCTGACTGCAGCAAGATGCATCCTCCCTGCTCACCATCAGCCACAGCTGGGCTTTGGCTCCTGGGAGAGCAGCAGCATGGGAGCAGCCCTGGCTCTGGCATAGCCCCCCTCCCAGTAGCACTCGACCCCGGCACTTACCGGCAGCTCCCGGCTCTGTCTCTCTGGCAGCAGGACTGCGAGCCGTGCGGCGGAGGCACCGTTAAATACTGCAGCCGACTTACTCACTTCTCTTCCTGGACGGCAGCGTGCGGGGTTCCCACCCACTTCTTTCACCTTTGGTTTCCAGGCTTTCTGAGAAAAGGGGAAGCCGTGGGAGGCAGCGACCGGCATCCCCGTGCCAGGGAGGCAGCTGTGGGGAGATGCGATCTCCAGGAAGCTCTGACACCCGGGAAAAGGGCAGATGTGGAAACAGGGGCTGCTCCCTTGGGCACGGCCAGGAACCCCCAGTGCTGCAGGGCGGAGGGGCTTCTCCTCCCCTGGCTGAGCATTGTCTTCCCGGAACTGCTCAGGAAACGCCCAGCCGTGCCTTTGGGGATGAGCTATCCCCTCTAGGACTCAGATGGGCCCCAGCATCACCCAGCCTTGGCCAGCCACCTCCTCTCCCACTGCTCCCAGCCTGGGGGCTGACACCCAAGTCACCCATACATGTGGTGAGCAGTGTCTGGCCTCAGCCTGCAGAAACCTGTACTGGTAGCTGCACTGGGCATGGGTGCACCTTTTAACCCAGCAGCATCCCCTTGGGACACCTCCAGCCCCACAGGTGTGTGCGGACCCTGCAGTCACTGCTGCTTTTGGTGGGGTGAGCACAGAGGGCTGCAGGGACTTCTTTTCCACAAGGTGACATTGGCTGCCATCTTGCTGCTGTCCTGTCCCCCTCACACCACTGGCCACCATTGTTCTGCTCTGACTTGATGTCAGGTCCCCCGGGGCTCCCTTTGGGTTGGAAGTGTGAGCGGGGTTCTGGCAGGGGCTGCAGCACTGAGCCAACACTCCCTGTCAGCAACAGGCAAATACATCAATACAGGACAAGGGTACACGGGTGGGAGGCAGCACCGGTGCTCCTTTCTGGCTGGGCTGTGAGTGCCTGTGTGCTCTGCTAACACCTGCCAAGTGTTTGTGCCTTTGGGGGCCGTGTGTGTATCAGGGCAGGAAGCACCGGGAAGGCTGCAGGGCTGAGATTACCGAGCTGCTGGCAGCTGGGCTCCAGTGGCTGCTTTGCACCTGAGAGTGTGAGATGGATCCAAGGGATTTACCACACAGATCCCTAACACAGCCAGCGTCTCCAATTCAAGGACCCTGCACAGCAAGAGCTCTGCTCATATTGCAGCCCCCTGGGCTCAGCTCCCCTCCACCTGGGGAGCCACTTCTGTCCCATGGCACTTTTTCACATCCTTAGAGACCTTTTGGCCACACAGATAGAAACTGGGTGACATTTCAATAGCCTACAGGAGTGGGAAGAAATGGAAATGACCAGGAGGGACACACAGGATGGAGGAAACGAGCAGCCTCCTCATTCTTGCTGTGCTGGAAGCGTGGTCAGTGGGAAGGGAGTTTCTTGGGTTGTTTTTCCCCTCCAGGTTCCTGTTTTCCCTCCAGCCCTGCTGGGAAGGGCTGTGAGTCCCAGCCTGGTATTTTCCCTGATAGACAAAGCCGTGTTCCTGCTTGAAAGGATCTTCACCAGAGTCAGGAGTTTTGTGAGGCCAAGCAGGATGGTTCTAGAGCAGGTTCAGATCTGGGGCCCACCCAGTGCCAGATCCCATGAGCCAGCTCTCAGCTCCTGCACCCTACTCTAGTAGCAACAACATCCTGAGCCTGGAGTCAGAAGGACCCTTCATCCCAGCAGCCTCACACTGGGATTTTGGGCACTGAGCCCTGGCCCCAAAGCTAGGTTAGGGGCAGGCAACGTGCCAGTTCCCACAGCACTCCACTCTCACAAACATCCGACAAGGAATGCCAAAGGAAATGTCAGCATCACTAGGTAAATCCTTATAGCTAGCGCTGCAATCAGCATGATATAAAGGCCTGGGGCTCGTCCAGCACTGCTCTTTGCAGATGGCATTCTTTTCTTATACCCAGAGGACGGTGGGAGGTGAGAGCTGACGTGCTCTTAGCACGGCAAGCACCGCACTGGGCAGTGGGGATGAGGGCGCTTGGTGGCGCTGGGCTGCAGCTCCCCAGGCCGGGAACCGAGGCAATATTGCTCCTGGAAATCCAGCGGGGATCCACCCACTGTTTACAGAGGAAAGTGCAGTGAATCATCTGTGCATGGAAGGAAAACGCACCGATCGTTGCGGGTTTTCAGACCATTCCAGGCAAAGTGGACAAGCGGGAGTCGGGCATGGAGGGACTGAATCCTACTCAGCATCCTGTGGGGTGCCCAACTTGTCCCAGCCACCCTACAGGACAGCCCTGTGCTGCATGCTGCCAGGATGGAGGTGACACAGAGTTCTCTGCTGCAGTTGCCCACACGCATGGCACAGAACCCTGGGGATGCCATATGATGCTCTTCTGAGCCTGCAGGATACAGAGCTGGGAGGGCTCTCTGATGTCCCTGCTCAGCAGCGAACCAGCAGCATCCCAGCACAGCACAGGATGATGGTTCCTTCCACCTGCAGCAAACAGGTGAGATGAGGTTCATGTGCCCACAAAGGGCTGCGTTACCTTCCAACCACATCAGCTGGAGGAACAGGAGGATGTCCTTAAAATGAGGACCGAGGCAAGGAAAGGGGATGCTGGGCTCTGCCAGCAGCTGGAGGGCGTTAAGGTTTGAGCCTCCTTATGGTCTGCTAATGGGAGATGGGGATGGCAGATCGTGGGCACCTGCTGCCAGTGAGTAAAGGTCACTGTGGGCAGCTCTGGTGGCTCCTTGTTGCCTCCCTCCCAGGGGAGCATTTGAGGACTTCAGAGAGCCTCTGGGAGTGGAAGATGGAGGGATGGTGGGAATGTAGGGAGGAAAAGGACCTCAAAAGTTGGCTGAGGCTCTTGTGGGAGGTGGTAAACGGCTGATCTCGTGTAGCCCTTGCTGTATGGGCACCACTGGGGTCAGTAAGGTCACAATTGCCAAGGGAGGACAGGATTTGGGTCAGCGGGGGGGGGGATGGGCCGGCTGCGGGCAGTAGGGGGCTGCGCGCTGCTGCGGGCGGAGGAGCGCAGGGAGCGGCGGATCTGCCCTGGGCTCGGAGACCGGACGGAGGGAGCGGGGTAACTTAAACAACCATCGGCTGCGCGGCTGAGGTGGTGGCTTATTCCCCTCAATATGAACTCCTGTTACAGATATCGGGAATTAAAATGCCCTCCGGCACAGCACCTGCTTTCTGTTGGAAATGCAAGGCGTGGTAATTAAACCTGCTGGTGCCGTGCCGGGTTTTTGTGCTTGTTTGGTGTTTGATGTGCGGACAGGCAGCAAGCTGCCCTTGTAGCTCATCTGCCGGGTGATAAACAGCCGTGCGAGGCTGAGGGCGGCTGCCCAGTCTCACTGTATCGCTCACTCTTCACCCTTAGTATGAAGAACACCGGTGAGTGCTACAGGAACGCCTGACCTTTCCGCCTAAAGCCGTCCGTGCCGTGACAGCGGTTCTCGCGCCGTGACAGCGGTTCTCGTGCCGCCCCGTGTCACTAACGCAGCTGCAGGGCACAGACCAGCCCCACGCGCGCTCACAGCGCCCCGCCGGCAGCACGGCCCCGCGTTCCCGCCGCGGGTTGTGCCCGCCCCCTCCGGGCACGCACCAATCAGCCGTGACTGGCTCTCCCCTTCTCCTTTAGGCGCGGAATGCTGGTCCCGCCCCCCGCGCTCGTCGCAGCCAATCGTAGCCGCTCTTTGTCTCCCTGTCCCGCCCGCGAAGGTGAAGAACCAATGCGAGGCGCGAGTCCTTCAGGCGCCGAGCCAATCAGCGAGCGAGCCTAGTACGGCGGCCGCCTCACGCCCCCGTCTCCCGGGGGTGAGGGTCTCGGGCGGGGCCGCGCTATGGCGGCGGTGTCGCTGTCGGTGTCGCGCGTTGCTCGCAGCCCTCCGTCCCTCCCGGCAGGACCAGCCGGGCGCCGCGCGCCATGACCCGTCCGCTCGGAGCGGGTTCGCCATCACCGAGCCCGCCCGCTCCCCGCTCCGAGCGCCATTTTAGGCTGTCGGCGGGCAGGGGGACGGCCCGGGACTGCAGGTACGGCCGAGGGGCGGCGGTGTCGGCCGGGGGGCGCAGCGCTCCGTGTGCGGGGCGGGCGGCGGGGCCGGGCCTGTGCGCGGCCGGGAGTCGGTCTCTAGGAGCGCCGCGTGCCGGCCGGGAGCTCGGCCCGGGAAGGGCGCGGAGCTGTTGGGGCGGGTCCGGACGGGGGCGCGGAGCTGCGCGCAGGGCTGGAGCGCCTCCACTACGGGAACAGCGCGAGGGGGCCGGGATCGGACGGCGGGACGGGATGACGGCCGGCACCTCCTGCCGTGCTGCGGGGGGCGGGAGGGAAGCGGCGTCGTGTGCGGTGTGATGTCGGCGGGGCGAGCGGGGACGGCCCTGAGCTGGCAGGGAGCTGTAGGTCGGGTGTCGGGAGGAAACCCGTCGCGCAGAGGGCTGCGAGGCACCTGCACTGCTGCCCACAGCGGGGGGGGCACTGCTGGAGGTGCCAGCGCTGGGTTGGATGGGTGCTGGGCTGGTGGGGGCACCCGGCCTGTACTGGGGTGGAACTGGGCGACCTTTAAGGTCCCTTCCAACCCAGTGTGTTCGGTGATCACCGTGTGGCCCTTCCAGCTTGGGGTTACATGTGGTTCTTATCTGCTGTGTGGGTGATTGCTGGCTCAGGTTGCTCAGAAAGGCAATGGAGTCTTTCTGTTCAGAGAACTTAGTAACTCCATCCCAGGTGAGCCCCAGCCAGCCCTTCCACCTCAGCTGCTCTGTGCCGGGCAGGCAGCCTGGCAGCGACAAAAGGGGCTGATGCTGGCTGGTGTTTTCAGCTCATCATTCAAAACCTGTGAGTGTCATACCTGCCTGTATGCCCGATGTGCCTCTCACTGCTTGCTGACAAGCCTGTCTGTAGGCTTCAGCAGTTGGACTGTAAAGAGGAACCTTCAGTTGTTGGTCATGTCCTCTAGTCTGTGTCTGTCCCACACTGTGAGCAGTGCCTTATTTTGTTTGTTGACATGGATCCTCTGTTTTGATAACCCTGAGGGGTGGAGCCAGAAGTTCAGTTCCTCTTCTGCTGTTGCCTGACAGTGACAGTGAAAGTGAAAGTACTTGCATGGTCCGGTTTGGCTGCTCAGGGATATTTAGAAGCAACTTTGATCTAAGAAAAATACACATTCTGTTACGTGATAATCCTCTGAAAGAACGCTGTGAGGTTGTATGCGTGACTCTGTGTAGATTTGTTGTCCTTTTTTGTCATCAGGATGGTACTTTTCAAGGCTTTTAATGACCAACTCGTTTCTTTTATTTGAAGTTTGGTGTGTTTCTGTGCCCAGGTCATGTCACATCACTCTGCAGTCAAGTCTGACTTCTGCCCCAAATGAAACAAACAAAAAGCCTCAGCCAATGAACAACCCATTGGTTACTGATAGTACCTCTGGTCTCAGCTTTGGATTTACAAGGCGCTGTGTAATTATGGTACAAATACGGTGGTTGTTACAAAGCTCTTGCATTCAACTAAAAGGCAGCAAAAGGATGCCACTGAGATAGGGATGTGGCTGGGGAGAGGAGGAGAGCAAAGGTCCTTAGCTTTGGTTTACCTTCAAGTGCAGAGAAGGAATCTTTGCAGTAACTGGAGATGAGACTTGGGCTGCCCAAGCGGTTGGTGTTGCAGATACCAAGTATGGCTGCCTGGTTAGGAGCCAGGACCGTTCTGGGAAGCTGAGCAGTGCTCAAGCTGTGAGCACCGCGTGGCCTCAGAACTGTGGGCACAGCCCCAGGGAAGAACCGAGTGCTCCCTGCCTGGAGGCAAAGCTGCAGCTGCAAGGGAATGGGAATTTCAGCCTTCTGATTCTTCTGTTGATCTGAACTTGCCTGTGAGAGGTTGTCCGTTTCTAACAGCGACCGGATTGTCGGGGTGAGCTGTGGGCTGGACGCTGAAATACTGCTCTGCCTTCAAGGACTGTGACCTGGTGACCACTTACCTTACTGTGTGTGCGTAAAAGCAGGATGGCTGCAGGTGGCTGTCCATGTTGGAAGCCAGGAGGTGCCTGATTGAACTGCAGGTTGAAATAAGAGCTGCTGGCATTAGCAGCAAAACGAAAAGCCACAGAACCCCTGTAAAAATGAACTTCAGCTTTTTGCTTTATTCACTGCGTGGACGTTTAGGCGTTGTTCTCTCAGACAATAATACTTACCTTTTCTCTTCAGAAACCAGTCTATTACAGAGTTCTTCAAACCGGTTTTAAAACAAGGTAAATATAAATGTCTTCCACTAACAAAATAAAAATAAGAAACAAAGTTTTAATTATGGAGGTCTGCATTAAAGCAGGCTCTTCCCAAACTGGAGCAGTGGCACAATGACTTCAGCTTGCCAAGTACACCTAAATGAGCACATTTGTACTTTTCTTTCTTAAAAACATAACTGAAGAATTAATTCCTGTTACGGTGGATGTCTGTAAGCAGCAATGTAATGAGTAGAGTTATTTTATCACGCTCAAGCTAGGTGGTTATAGCAACAGTAACCACATCAAAAATCATGCAGTTGTGATTTGATAGAGGACACCGATTGTGTAGTACTAACAAATACTAAGTGATGGGGTAAACTCACTTTGGGCTGTGTGGGAGAGGGGTGAAATACCAAGCAATAAGATACAAAAAGACTCTTCCAAGACTTTCCCCCTCCTTCCCCAGTATTGAGGTTGTGAATGATTGATCTTCCCTTTGCTCTTTCAGACCTTGGCCGTAAAGACAGAAGCGTGTTGTGTTCCTCAGACACGGGAAACGTGAAGGATGCAGGAATTGGACTGTCTGTTCTACGCGCCGAATGCTTTGAAAAGCAAACGACTCCTGCAAAGAAGGTTAGAAGGAAAAAGATGCCAGACTCAACACCAAAAACAAGTCCTATTTTAGATGCCTTCCGGAGAGGAATTGAGAAAAAAGACAATGTAAACCTATTGGAGGACAATGCAGTATGCAAGGCACCGGGTTCAGCATGGCCAAGGGTTGTGATTCGGAAACTCTTTGTTACTGCAGCATCTCCCAGGAATATCTTGGCTGAAAAAGACAAAGGTGTCAAGCCTGAGCAGGGAAGAAGTGAGAAGTATCTGGATGTAACAAGAACGCTGCTGTCTTGTGAGAACAGTTGGGAGCAGAAAACGGATTGTATGGATGTAGAAGAGACCAGTTCAGACTCGGACACATGGGTTTTATCAGAAGCCGATTCTCAGAAAGCCTGTGCTAGAAATAAAGGCAACGCAAGCAGCACATCTCTGTGTCAGAACTCAGGGCTTCTCTTGAAGTTGCCGTGCACTCCTCCTGACTCCAAGTTTAGGTTAGCACTGGGAACCCTGCACAGAGGAGGAAAGCAGAAGACACATAGAACAAAGCAATCGAAGGCACATCACTTAAAGCCATTTTCAAAAGCAAGCGTATCACATCAGGTGTGTTTAGAAAGGTTATTGAGGATCGAAGCCAGTCACCACTGTGCGTGTGCTTTTGTTTTAATGTGGGACGAAATTCTGAGTGCTGCCTTTTGCACATGCAACAAAGTGCTTTTTCTTTGTTCCACTGTAAATATAGGGTCGTGCTTTTGGGTAAGCTGATTGATAATTGTTTCTCAGTAGATGAGAAATCCTGGCTTGAGAAGAAATAGGCTGATTTAGCTGAAAGCACGCAAATGCAATGGAATCTGAATGGTCATTATGTTATAGAGAAGTTGTCTTACTGGAAACAGTGTTGTATTTTCTCATGTTGTAACATAGGGAATGGCCTGGTAGTAAGAAGCTGTGGTGAATATCCGTTCAGATTTATGAACTTAAGCCACAGTGGTTGGGTAGAGCTGGGAATATCCATATCAAGTATGTGGTGTTTCATTACAGATTGAGTTATATTCTCTGTCTTTAAAACATATGCAATTCATATTTTATCTTCTCTCTCTTTATTTTTAGGGAAATGGATATTCAAGGAAAATATCACATTCTGGTTCGAGGGATGCTGCTTCAGGTAGATGCAGTACTACTCTTATGGAGTTAATTAAGCAATCAGATTCATCGTTTACTGTCTTTGTTTTTCTATTGCATGTATGTAGCTGGGATAGATTCTCTGGCTTGTGGTATGTGTTGTGATAGTAGAGTGCAAGGCAAATGAAGGTGAAAGTTACCTCAGAAAGAGGATTAGTTTGGTAGCGGGGTTCAGGTGATTAGGACGATTTGCACACAATTTGATGGATGTCAGTGCTAGTGACAGCTGTTAAAAATACTCTGTGACCCCTTAGGGGAAGCAGATCTTATTTTGTGCTGCAGGAGGTAGAAGTTGGTATGTAAAGCCCCTGTGAGTAGAGCCTGAAGCGGACTGATAAAATGAGTATAAGATCAGAGAAGTGACTTTGCTTCTGAGTGTTATTTTTATACAGAAACGTTTCTGTGGTTTGATATGCCAAATTCTACCTTTTTATACTATGTAATGCTAACTGAGAATGGCAAAATCATTCTTAGAAAGGATCAGGTCTTGCTCTACTTGCATAGCCCACCTCACTTGATTTAATGATTGCCAACCAACAACACTGTTGTTACTGGCCCAGTCTGGGGTGATTGTTCTTAAAATAAGCTTAAAAAATCCAGGGATTGCCATGGTGTGGTTCCTTGGCTGTGCAAACCTATTGGACTCTGCTGCCATGAACCCCTTCCACCTATCCAAGCACTTGGAGCTGGACAGTGCTGTGAGGAGCTGATCTTGGCTGGGAAGTGCTAGCAGTGTGTAGAAGTGATGTTCTGCTGTACCAGCTGAGCTGCTGCTAAAATACAAGTATTTCGCTTCCAGGTTAGTTAAGATGAGTGGCCAGGTAAATCTGAAGTGTGGTCTTTTGTGTTCAATGGATGTGTTGTTGATCCGGGTTAAAAACAAAAAGTCAGCTGTAGTTAATGTAAAAATGCACATTGTAAGTCAGTTGTTGTTCTGTTTGGGTTTTTTGTTCTGTTTTTAAGAGTAGACTTGCAGTTTTGACAACTTGAACAGCAATAGTAATTTATTTCTTCTTAAATGTTTTTCACAGATGGCCCATCCCAGCCAAAGCAGGACTCGAAACATGACATATCTTCTACAAACTCATTGAGAATGTCCCCGGAGAAAGCTGCCAGCGTGTGGAAAAGCCAGTCTGTTCCATTAGTCAGCCATAAATCTCAGATATCTTCTGGGAAGAGAAAACGCACTGTCATGAGTGTGTATGCAAACAGTTCGAATCAGTGTGAAGAAGCAAATTCCAATGACTCTGCTTTGAGAAGGTCCTCTGCAGCTGGGAAAAATGGCAAGTCTGCTTTGGTTAAAAACACTGTGCTAAAGTCTCCGTGCGTGGAAGCACTGCAGCTTGTGGAGGCTGCTGCTCTACCCAGACGTGATTCTCCTCACTCAGAGGAACACCTTGACTCAAGCCATGAAAATGAGAAAAATTATTCTTCTGGGGGTTTGTCATCGTATTCTGTACAGCTTCTGGATGAAAACAGCCAGGTTTCTGTTGTAGACACTAAAGAGAATCAATTGCAGGTGGCCAACTCACACTTCTACTTGGACAGTTCCTTTCCTTCTCAGGAGAAAGGTGCTGTCTTGCCTTCTCCACACCATGTAAAACAAACAAATACTGTGCTCACAGAAGGTGTGAAATCTCACCTCCAGAATGCTGTGTTCTCTCAGGTAATACTACAAAGCTGTATGCACAATAGAGCTGATAGTATTCCACCCAGAAACACTTCTTCAAGAGCAGAAGAAAAGGCTTTAGAAGATGTTTCTGATTTTTGTCCAGTGGAAGGTTCTAAAAAGCTTACAGTCTTGGAAGAGAATGGTAAAAGGGTTCAGCGTTCATTGCCTTTTGAACAAGGGTGTGAGGACAACAACCGTGTATCTTCAGAACTTGCAGGAGAGTTAAATGCTGGAAGCGCCTGTACAGAGATGTGCAATATGAATGGCAAATCAAAAAGCAGTTTTGATAGTGATGATGAGACTTTGGAGCACATTCTAGATGATGACGACGATGATGATGAAACATTCATGCCGCTGCAAGAAATCCTGTCTTCAAGTAGCAGGCCTCAGACAGAAGCCCTGGAAGGAGACAATTTTGATGATCTCTTGAAGAGCACCACGGCTCTGACAGATCGGGTAAGTGGATTGTAAAGAAAATACAAAGCACTGTCAGCTTTCTTACAGCACCTTTCCCAGTGACCGTCTTCCTTTGTTCTTAATGTGTGTAAACTCAGTTATTTTCCTGCAAAGCTGGTAACTTAGCTTACCCGAGGGTCCTGTGCAGTGGAATGCAGTCAGTGTAAGGGTGCCTCTTGCCCTTGAGATGGCTCAGAAATCTGTGTCCAGTACTTGGTCTGCCTGGCCTTTGCCTTGAGGTTGGGTTTCGTGGAAGTTGAAGTATGTTGGGATTTCAAAAAGGGGAATGAAATCCTCTCAAAAGGGATGAATGAGGAAGTATTTAATGATTTGCAGGGTATTACGGCAATGAATTGATTCATCTTTTAAAAATTATCCTATTCGATGGCAGCATCAAATAAATTGTGACTGCAACTCTATTGTAACGTAGTGGTTTAATTAGCGAAGTCTTGTGCTTGTGCGTGAGGTGCTTCATGTTTGCGACTAGAACTCTGTTGGGAAGCCATCAGTTTTACGGCTGTCGCTTAGCAGTACCTGCACAGTGTGAAGGCTTCTTTCTGTTCTCCACGCTGTGGCCCTGAAGTGAGCAGACTAGAAGGGGGAGAGAAGCTGTAGTGAGGGCACAGGCAGGGCAGCTGGCTGCATCTGGGCCAGGGATATGCTGGCACATTGTCATGCGCTGCAGTGAAATGAAAGGTGCTGCAGAGCTTCTGCATTAAGGCTCTGCTTGGAGACAAGGTAGGTAGCGATTTGCTTCTGGGAGCTGGTTGTGAGTGAGTGCCAGGTGCATTACTTGTTGATTTGTTTTCCCTTTGCTTATTTAACTGTCATCACCTAACCCCAAGGATGTTCTTGCTTTTGCTCACTCTGCCCTGTTGCATGGGGAGAGAGGGGTGAGCAGATTCTGTTGCTTAGCTGCTGACTGGAGGAAACCCACCATGGTTTTATACCACAGGAAAGAAACTTGAGTAGGACAAGATTTACTCACATGTCCCATCTATAAATCTCTGAAATGGTTTATTTTGCTGAATGAGTTTCTTTTAAAACGTTTTTCCATAAGCAAGTGTTGGGCAGCCATAATTGTTTTATCTGACCTTACAGTTAATGAAGCAAGCAAATTATAGAATGGACTTTGATGGTTACATACATATTCCACAATCTTAACCGACTGTGATTTTGTAATTAATGGTCAGGAATGATGAACAGATACAGCCCAGATCAAGTGTTTGTGGAACATGTGTGTGATTGCATTGTATGGTGTATCCTCCGTCTGTGTAATTCCTGACCAGCACAGATAAAACAACTCAGAACTGTCCCAGAATTTCCATGACTGTAGTTTCAATATGTACTGGCATTTTTATCTTCTTTTGTAAGAAGGAGCATATGTGCAAATTGGGAGTACCCTCTTGGTTTCTCATTGTTCACTTTGCTCATGTTAAATGGCTGTAAAATAAGGTAAGAGGACTTTGACATTCCCACATTTTCCCACAGAGAGATGCAGCTTCTTACATTTGAATCAGAATTCAGTTGTGTTCATGAAAGTTAATGCTGTATTAACTGATTTTATTTTATATTAGCAGGTTCTTAACAAATTCCTATAATACTTGAGAAATAGAAAATCCCCGGTGTGAGGGTATCCTCTTATTGGTGTTCTTCCTACAGTGAGTGAGTTTGGAGGAAGAAGCTTTTATCACTGGTGAGGGCTTTCCTGCTTAGGAAGGCAGTGTCAGAAGGGCGCTGCCTATCCAAAGCACTGAGTTGTGTCCATGAAGGATTTGGGATGTGTTTAGTCTGCAGCTAGCTGAACAGATTGCTGACTACAGAGAAGCAAATCTTGCTGGCAGTTAGGATGTTCTTTGTAGAGGTGGTGGCTTGTTTTGTTTTTTTTTTTTTGTGGCTATTTTTTTCTTCCCTGCCTCTGTTTATTGGTTTCCTAATTTGTTTCTGTGTTAGGATTCTCACCTGAAGCTTTCTCTTGTCTATTGACGTAGGAGATGATTTAACACAGAGTGATATTTTGCACTTCAGGAAATGGTGAAATAACGTGGATGTACTGGATCATTTTGGGGAGTTTCTTGTGCACAGGAATGGGGGATTCCTGGAGTCTCTGTGCATTGCAATGAAGCTGTGCAGTACAAGGCTTCTGATGTGAATGCTGTTCATGAAGGCTTAGCTGCAGGTTGGCTTCAGGGAGAGAAACAGAGGCTTGCTTTGCTCTTCTGATTCATTGTGAAGCATCATTTCTGAATTAAACACTGAGAGATTTTACCATTACAGAAAGTTGTCAAGGAACTGAGAAACCCAACTATTTGTAGTCTGGCTTTTCGGGGTTTCCTGTGAAATTTTACTTTCAGGTAAAGTAATAAAAATTGGAGAGGTTAATAGTGACTATAGCAGAAATGCTGAGTCATGGCCTGAAGCAGTGATGGAGCACCTGGTTGGAAGGCAGGGCCAGCCCAGGGGGGCTTAGGTGCAAGCAGTGCCCCTGAGTGACTGGAGAGAGTGGAGCCAGGATCCACCCCTTCTCAGCCCTCATTTAAGGGTTGGCAGTGAAGGTGAGGGCATCTCTTGCTGGAGATCCCTGCCTACCTGAGGCCTTCCAAAGGTAAGCAGCTCTTTTCCTTCATTTCTATATCCGTGGCTGCTGCATTTGGGCTCTTTCTCATTTGCTGTAGCTGAAGACTTTGCCACCCTGCAGTTATCATCCTATTATAGCATTACAGCGACTAATAGTGAAACAGTAAGTAGTCTGCAGTGTTTTTAAAATGTCTTACTATTTCCTTTGCAGCTTTCTAAGCCTCCTGTTGGTACCCAGGTGTCATATGTGAACAGCTTAGAACATCTCTTGAAGGAGAAGGAACAATCTAAAAGGTTTGCTGTTTTTAAAGCTGCTTTGAAAAATTTACTGTGGAGCTGTAGATGCAGACTTACCTTGTCTTCCCAAACGTGATGGCATTTGAGTGACAGCAAGTTAAGCTTTGCCTCCTGACACTACTGCCATAGGTCTGATAGGACCTACCAGCATGGCTGTACTTGAAAAGTTAAATGACAGGCTCCCTGCAAGCAGTAGTGAGTGATGTGTGATATATCTGTCTCACAAGAGCTGGACTAAATTCACTGCTGCCTTTGCTGTGGGTCACCTCACCAGCAAGCGGCTGCTGGTCAAGCATGAAATAAAAGCTTTATGTGGGCTGATTCCGTGAGTTTCTTCAAAGTCCTTTACAGCTCAGTTTTGTTTTCCGAAGCTGTGTAGGCTGTCAGTTTGCAAGCAGGTACGCAGTTGGGTGGATAAAACTAACGAGTGCTCTGGCAAGAGATCTTCCAGGGAACGAGTGTAATGTGGTGTATGTACTGATGGCAGTCACTGATGGCATGTACTAATACATGTTTTTTCTTAAAGAGTGTGTGTGTAATACACATTCTAGTAACTGGTGCTAAACGGTGGTATGTGTTGCTGTTACTGTCATTTCAGGTTGGATGAACTAGAAAAGCGATTACGAGAAGACATACAAAGGAAGGAAATTGACTCTTCAGATGGAGAAAGTGAAAATGCTGTGGAGAATGGAGACCTCTCAGAAGAACACAGGTCCTTCCTGTTCCAGACCCAATTAAGTCTAGCTCTTCCCTTTTCTTCCTTAGCCTTTTCCTCAGATCTCTCCCTTGTTCTCTCAGCTGTTGTTAATCTGTCTCTCATGAACCGTTCTTATCATCTTTGGGGGGTTGGGTGGGTTTTCTTAGATGTTGTGCATTAACCCAGCTCAACTTTTATATAAGGCTGATGTGTTCATCATCAGAAAATGACCGTCTCAGACAGCAAATAGCCTCTCGTTCAAATTCATAAAAGCAAATTTGGATTTTACAGGGCTTTTATAAAGAGATTCTCAGTAGTAGCTCGTGCTATACCTGACTCCCATCCTGGAGAAGACGTATTTGATTTATCAATCTCTGGGAAAATCTTCAATCAACATGACCTTGACTTGAGGAATTTCCATTTAATCCCTCAAAATCCTGTAGAAGAACTCCTTTCTAGGTAAGAATAACCTCCTTGCTCCGTTATGTTTACTTGTGGGATTTTTACAAGTGATAGCAGTTCTTAAGATAAAATAGTATCTTTGCATACAATTGAACTGTAGGCAAGACTGACCTTTCCTGAAACTGTCCTTTCTAGGCGAGCCACACAGAGCAGTGAACAGCTGCTTGACCCTTCCTTCTTTCCTCTTCAGTGATTCTTGTGGAAACATCTTAAATGAGGTGTGAGGGTGTGTTCTGGCCTCTTCACTATTTATGCTGCAGTGGGCTACAAAAGCTTACCTGTCCCAAGGCAGAAAGAGGACCCCAGTGATGAAGGGATCTGTGACCAACTAACGTTGCATTATGTCTGCTTAAAGAACGTCATGTGCTGAATGGGCCTGGGACCTAAGATTCCTCATAATAAAGGTTGCAGGAAGTCAGTTTGTGGCATCAGTTAAATTCTAAGCTAAAAGCGTAAATAATACATTTACACGTACAGCTGTCAGCGTGCTGCTAAGAGGTGTGTTCATGAGGCTGTCAGGCTGCAGGTAGATGAGCAGATTCTTCTGTAATACCTCAAGTGCAAATCCTGAAAAATTCCAATATTTCAGCTGGTGATTTACTCCCAGCTGGCTCTGTCAAACTGTGAGCACTGATACAGTGCCAGAGGATTTGGTCTATATATATGTGTGTACGTTTGCTGTTGTGGATATGAGGAGGAAAGTGGTTCCTGTTTGCATTCTGAGAAAGCTGTGTTCATATTACCTTCTTCTGGATCGAGACCTATCTGTTAATGTGATTTAAAGATCACAGGGTTGTGAGCTCCAAGAAGTATCTTGTAAATCAGTAACCGGAGGAATGAGAATTAAATGAATCATCCCTTGCAATGATGATTGAATTGCTTAGGCATTTTGAAGCCATCCAGCTGGCACATATTGGCTCTCCGGTTGACAAATGGATGTCTTCCTAGCCACCTAATCAGTCAGATAGGTAGATGGTTTCTCAGGAGACGTACCTGTCCCAGTAGATACTGAGAATAGGGGAGACTAAAGAGGGGTATGTGGGAAATTGGCTACTGTTAATTGAGTATCATTAGTTCAGCTGCTTATGGCATGCATCGCTTTATAAGGAAGATTAAAATAGTTTACTGCTAAACCTTACAGATTTTCTGTTCTCCCAGCAGTTATTTGTGTACTTCAGCAAAATTTACATGGCAAGATGAGACCATTTGATTTTAAGAGTTTAATTTGTACCTCCAGGTTATTGAAAATGAAGATTCTTTAAAAAATAATAATAATAAAAAAAAAAATCGGAGATTTTTCCAATATCAAACTTTTTTTTTTTTTTGTCTTTCCGTGTAAAAGAATTTGTAAATTTCACTGAACAGTGAAGGGAAAAAAGGTAACCTTGCTGACCTGACTGAGTCCAGCAGCCCATCTGCGGCGTAATGATTCCCAGTACAGCGGTATAAATCAGTGTTTGTTTGCTGATATTATTCTCTAATAATAAAAATATTTCCCAATCATGTAGCGTGGCATTGTGGAGAAAAAGGTGGTTGTTCTCTGCTTGGTGGTTTAGAAGTTTTGTCAAGAAGGAAGTTTAATTGCTGTAGTATCTCATAGTGGGTGAAAGCATAAGAATAACATGTTTTGAGCCTTCAGATCTTCATCCACTATTGATGAACCGGGGGCTGGGGAAGTCCTCAACAGTTCTGTGAATCTGCTGCTTCAGTCACTAATGGGTTGTTCTCCTCCCCACTCTTTGCCTTACAGTTCTGATCTAACGCAGCAGCTCTTTTTGGCTGTTCATGGTTTTCTGCGTTGTTACAGTTGCAGTGCCTGCCCCATTCCAATTCTAAAGTGGCTTTTTCAGGTAAGGACCTGTTCCTGCAGTTACACTCTATCTGGGTAGACTGTTCTCCCCAAAGGCTGGTTGTAGTACAGATGATTGGTACCAGTGAATCCGTTGCATTAGTTCAGCAATTTGTTAATCCTAAACAACCTTTTTTTGGGTTCTGACTTTTTTCTGCAGTCTGAAATATTTTGTCATTAGAAATGAAAACACTGGGAATAGCTTGTATTTTTTTCTCTCCACTTCCTGAGTGACTGCAAAGCTTCCTAACCTTGCCTGTCTTTGTACATGGTATCTCATCTGAACATGGCACAACGCGTGCTGGATGAGGAGGCATTGCAGGATGTTGACTGTGGGGCAAAAATCAGAAGCAAAGATTATTTTTTTTCCTTCCACCCTCAAAACCAAAAGTGCACCCTGCAATTTGTGCACGTATCAACTTGTAAATCTCAGTGCTGCGTGATTTGTAAGATGTTGGCATGCATTGTGGCCCAAAAAGTCTAGAGACACTCAAAGGAGATGTGGCAGTTTTCATTCTATGTGTCTGCATTGGGAATTCATGCCATTCTGTCACTCTCAGAAATGCCCCTGTCCTATCTTCATTCCACTACTGTTTATCACTAACCATTCCTAAAATGAAACTGGACTGCCTGTAGGATTGCAGCCAATCAATTGGCTAACTTTCTGCTTCTAGCAGAAGAATGTTTCTGTCCTCTTACCTGGTTCTCCCCAACTGGGAAAAGATTGCCTTGCACTCCTTATGGGAGCTCTGGTGTTCTTCAAATAAGGTGGAAGTGCAATGCAGCTCAGTTTGCTCACCAAGCACAAAACTATCCAGCACCTGGGGGGAAAAATGAGGGGGTTTTACTGGCCTGCTGAAAGGCACCAGGAAGCATGGTGTGTATTTCTCAGTTGTATTTTTGTAGGTAGGCATTCACTGTTTTGGCTTAGTATTGAATGTGTTCTACTGGTAAAGGTTGCAGCCAATTCTCAATTGCCACCGCTTCTGTTTAAAGATTTCAATTTGATCACAGGTAGAAATAGGTTCCAAAAGGATATATGATACCTCCGCTCTCCTACCCCTCAATACCTTCTTATGAATAGATGGATTCAGCTTGGGATTGTAGCATTCTGATACTGCAGATAACTACTTCTAGCGTATTCACAGAACATGGACACTGCTTGAAATGATCCGTGATTAAAATACTCTGTTCTCTGTGGTTTGCGTTGCTGAAGAGGGCTTGGTATTTATTTGCTCTTTTGTTGCTTTTTATTTTACTAAAGAAAGCTGCTGTGCAGCTCAGTATTTGACGTGTAGTTCTCTTTTCCTCCACAGATGATGTCTGTTCATCCTAGCTGTTTTGTTTCCACTCAGATTTTAGACAGGTTGATAGAAATAACACTAAACAATGGTGAGTATTGAGGGATGGAGATCTTAGCAACTGAATGAAATCATCTGCCTTCCACTAAATAGAGAACAAAAGCATTGGTTCTGCTCTGTGTTTCTGTTGCTAGTGTCTTGGTCTTCAGTGAAGTTGTGTGAGCTTTACCACAAGATGTCATCCTAGTGTATATTTACCAAACTGTGCGTGTGGTGCAGAGCCTTTTATACTTGCTTCTATTTGTTTGCAAATGGAATTGACCTGAGGAGGAGCCCAGTTTGATCGAAAGTCCTCTCTGTCTTCTAATGTAAAAGCTTTTGTAGCTTAGGGACTACAAGATGGTTTTCACCTAGTAGTACCCAATGCTGCATAGTTCACTTTGCAAATTAATGGCAAAAGTAAGAACTGTGTGCATGCATAGAAACACTTGGAAGTGTCTGCTTCAGCCTGTGCTGTTGCTTGTGTGTTCTGCCTGCCTTCATCTGTACTCTAAAACTTCTTGAGTACCAGTTCCTTTGTATGTTCTGTATGTCTTCATTTAGATTCATCGGAGTCACTACTTCATTTAGGTCTGCCAGTTCACATTATAGTAATCAAATTAACTTGAAGCACTTGGTCAGATCTACTGAAATCGTTCTATGTATTCGGAATGTCATTGGAAACAGGACTTGTTTGATACAAGCGGGATTGTAGCCTCCTGTATTTGTTGCTTTGAAAGGAGTCACTGAAACTAATCGGCGAGTGTTCAAAGAACTCAGAGAGTCTCAGCAGGTCTCTGTATCTCCCTTGAAATGGGGTCAGGTCACCTACAGTTGCTCCTGAGGAGTTTGTTTAACTACAACATTGCCTACTGTAGAGTCTCCAGAGTGTTCTGAGACATTCTGTTCCATTGCTTAACTAAAGATGCATCTTTTTTTTCACTGAGTCGAACATTAAGTTCTGAAACTACAATGTCTCAAATGTTGTTTGTTTATATTTATGATATATTTTTTGAAGAAATAGTTAGATGCCGCACTGAGTGACATGGTCAGAGCTGTCACAGGCATGGGTTGATGCTCTATGATCTTATTGGTCTTTCCAGCCTTAATGATTCTACAAAGGTGCTTATTTAGTGTAAAATACTGCGTTAGACTACTGCAGTAGCAATTCTTCTGAGATCAGAGCTAGTGGAAAGGAATTAATGCAGACAACTAAACTTAAACTAATATGTCCCATATCTCTTACTTGTAGCCTCCATCAGTGATGACCAATCTAAACTGTGGATCCCTTCACTAGCTGATGTGACAACTGTCTTTGTCAATATGGGTATTACGCTTAGATCTCTTTTTCCATTGCAACACCTTCAGCCCAACTTTAATGAGCATGACATTTTGTAAGTGTTTTCATTTTGATATCTGTTGCTTTAGACCCTTGATGAAGCTTTGCTGTCTTTAGCTTAGAGTCAGTGTTGTTTGTTGCCCTACAGCTTCCTAAGGGGTTCTCAAGAGTTGTAGCCTGACTGTAATTAGTGAGCTGCAAGTTTAAGGTGTGTGTGCGTTGTAGCTGAGGACAGGTATCATTTGAAGGTGTTTAAAACACGCAGGGTTTTTTTCTTCAGTTTGATGCAGATAAAGCTTTGTGGGCATGAAAATTGCTGATTGCTTAAATTAGTGTCTCTTTTATTAGAAGTCAGATGCAAGGAACAGTGAGCAAAGAGCAGATGGGAGGATTTGCCAACCCTGTCAGTCCAGCCTTCTCCAGTCTACCAGAAAGCAATCTAATGAATGTGATCAAGGTGAGAAAACCTCATGTAGTTCACACAGGGCTTTTTATTCTTGCAAGCAAAAACCTTGGTACCTTACCTAAGCTTTGGGCATGGTTGTTTGAGTAGATAGAACCCTAGCATAGCATCTCGTTTCACGTTCAGCAGATGATCCTCCAGGAGCTGCTTGATGGGGGAAAAAAATAGAATGCAGGCAATTACTAGGAGATAAGGAGATATGGATACATAAGTGTTACAGTGACAGGTTGTTGCTTGAAGGAAGTTTTAATGTAGGGGTGCAACACTGAAGTTCTGATTACACTTAATAGAATCTAATTTCAGATTTTAATATTATGTCTTTTTGTTAAGTTCTTAGACTTCTGTACAACAGTAATTCAAGACGGATATACGGATCAGGAAATACTGCTGCTACTTCTGTTGCTTTTTAGAATAAGCTTGGAGAAACAGCTGAAGCAAGTTTCTTTAATAGATATCCAGTGCCTTCTCACAAAACTCCTGATAAGTATTAAAGACTGGGGTACAAAGGTAACTTTGGAATTCATTTTGTAGTATTGAGTTCATGAAAATGCAATTTAACTTTCAAGAAGCTTGTGTCAATGCTTTTTTTCCCTTTGGCATAGTAGAAAAGCGCTGCTTGAAAATGTAATGTGAACAAATTGAAACCTTTCTAGCTCCGTGAGATTTGGGGGGTGGCTGGGCATACTGGGAGGGTGTTTGCCCAATAACATCATCTGCCTGCCCTGCACGGCGACTGTTGTACGGAGCTTGCAGTGATTTGGGTAAATACTGATTATGTTTAAGATGGCTGTTTGAAAGAATGAAGCCAGTGATTGCGGGAAGCTGATCAAACGTCAGCAAAAGCAATCTGATCTCAGCTAGCCTGCTGCAAAATGCTATTTAGCAGGCTTAGGTACAAGTGCAGCGCAAGAATATCTTCATGTGCATCATCTCTTGCTAGCTCAGTTTTCGTTAACGTCTGTGCTGCTTATTTTGCTTGGGAGCAGCTCTGTACTTGTTTGCAAATAAAACAGATACCTGCTGTATCCACCACTCAGTAATCTGGGGATTTTTTAATTGTTTTTGTCCTTTTAAAGATGCCTGAGCTCTGCCTGGGGGTGAGCGAACTCTCCAGTCAGCACCATAATCTGCTGTGGCTGGTTCAGCTGGTGCCCAGCTGGATAACGCGTGGACGGTAATGACACTACTACAGCTGATTGATTTATGTCGACCCAAAGCCTGATAAATGCAGTAGCTGTTACAAAGGTGGTGGTTTGGGGTTGTTTGTTGTTGTTTTGTTTTTTTTTAGTACTTCAAAACAAACAAAAAAACAAAGCACCAAACAAGCAAAAACAACAACTGAACCAGGTATTTGGGTTTTCTCGTATGTTTCAATTGT
The DNA here is from genome assembly GCF_039878825.1 of Excalfactoria chinensis. NCBI lineage: Eukaryota > Metazoa > Chordata > Aves > Galliformes > Phasianidae > Excalfactoria > Excalfactoria chinensis. The sequence continues at coordinate 26,126,604 of NC_092830.1, read as the reverse complement.
TGTATGTGCAGTTTTTGTTTGAATGTCATTTCTTCATCACCGCTTCTGTGAAAAAGGGTTATTTTCCATTTCACAGACTGCAGGCTTCCTGGTGCTTTGTAGTAGAAAAATGATTGACAGCTTCAGATTCAAACATCTATCACCATTTTGGTCTGAATGACCAAAAATGTTCTTTGGACGATTCGATTTTTGTGTCAATCTGTTCTGAGTTCTATGTGCTTGAAATGAATATTATAGCGTATCTGAGAGATGAGGGTGACTTTGTTCCTTGCTTTCAGACTTGGAGGCAATTATGCAGCGATATTTACTTATGCACATGAAAAGCTGCATTAAGGCAAGAGTATTTATGTCTTAATGGCCTCCTTTTTAGTTTAGTAGCATTCTGTAATGTAACAGCTGTGAGCACATTTACGTCTAGGAAAGCCATGCTTAGCTTTGCTATATTTTCAGAAACGATGTGAATGGGAAATGAATTGTTAAAAACTCATGCTTGTTTTTCAGGGAAGTAAGACAGCGCCTTAGCCTTGTGATAATTGCAAAGCTTCTTAACAAAAAGCATGTGAGGATACCTGACGACTGTGACAAGCAGGTACTGTGTGTGTGTGTGTGTGTGTGTAGTTTGAGTTTAGAAAACATCTGTATTGTTGTTTGTGCTTAATGTACTTTGTTTAGGTACCATAAGCCTATTTTCCTGTTTAAGAATAGCCAATTACTGATTTTTTTTGTTTAGGTTACTATTGAAAGAGTGCTTGCACGTGTGTAAACAGTACATTGTGCACCTTAAGTGCAGTATTACTTATGTGCCTGAATGTTCATCTTGAACACTGAAAGAAGAACAGACTTTTCAGTTCTCCTCTTACATATGTATGTGGAGTCACTTTGTATTTATAGGAGTGATCTGTTGGTGAGACAACATACAAACACTTCAGTTTGTGAATAGCCAAGAACTGCCAAAGCTTCAAAGCTTCAGTTTTAATTAAAAGCCCTTTTATAGATGTTCTCGCATTAGGCAGATAATATGGTAGTGGTGCTCTGTTTCACGTTCTCTGCTGCCACTAAAACAATCCCGTTTGTAAATTCACGTGTATCTGTAGATGTCTCTTCTGTATCAGTATCTGGTGTACATGAAGCCTTCTAACCTGCTAGAGAAGATGAGAAAGGATGAGCAGCAGGGTGTCAGTGAAGAACACACTGAAGAACGCATTAATACAGAACTAGAACAGGAGGTATGCAGCCAACAGGACTTTTTTTGTGTTTATCTTTTTTACACCTTCTACAGTTTAGCAAATAAATCTTGCATTGTAAACCAGTTTAGAAAAACTTCCCTGCAGCTGGAAATTCAGAATTGGTTTGGTTACTTGAGTCCGCTGTGAAATGCATCAGCGAGTATTTTGAGCTGGATGGTGGGAAAATAATGTCAAACATGACTTTAATTTTCAGTATAACTGAAAGCCCAGAAAGCTTTGTGAGCCAGCTGGGTAACTTAAAACAGCATAACGCTGTTTTTTAGATGTTATGATATATGAATGTATTATTTCCAGTTATTTAGGAACAACATGTCTGTCCTCTTATTTGTCTATTGGAGGATGCCAGTGAACTCATAACACTGAATTATGAAGGCAGCAAGAATGCTATATGTTAAGGTGGTTTTGGCTGCTACAGCTCTGTTGATTTCTCTACAGGTATATTACCTCATCTACATCCTCCTCCATCTAGTCAGTGAAGCTAGTTTCTTCGACACCGTAAACTCTGATCAAAGGGTAAGTAACTTCAGTGACCGGGGCTTTAGATTTTAAAAGACTCATCGTGTGCTTTTGGTCTGTTGTGGGAGAAACTTCTGCTCTGAGACAAAGTAAATGCAGAAGGGCTTTTCTCTGCAGTAAATTCAGGGAAAGAAACCTGCCTTTTTGCAAGTGGAATTATGTAAAAAGATAAGACTGTAGATCAGCAGATGTGTTATCTTCCACAGAGTAAACGGAGATCAAATAGATCCTCAGAACTTCAGTGAACCTGTGTGAACTTCGTTAGTAAAGCTGAAATATTTCAATGTAGAAGAAAACCACTTTGAAAATAACCAGTAAAATATGCTGAAACACATAACAGCTGCGTTGGGGTGCAGTCACGGGGCAAGTGGGGGCTAGGGCTGGATCTCTCCTTTTCTCTGTAGCAATATTTCCCTTGTGTTGCAAAGTGTGAATAGCTGTTAATCAAGACCTGTTTGGCCTTCTGGTAGTCTCGATCCAGATTTCAGCAAGCATTTGCTGTGAGTTCCTTGCTTCACGGTGTTTGTGTAAATCTTCTGTCCCGTTGAACACTCCCGGCTCTTAAGCAATGTCATATGATCTCTTGAAGATACTGGTAAAGCATTATGTTTGTTTACATTTTACAGAGTTGTAGAATAGTTTAGGGACTTCTGGAGGTCATCTGATCCAACCACCCTATTCAAGCAGTGCTGTCTGGAACAGGTTCGGCCATGGTGCTAGGCAACAGTTTTTGAGTATCTCCAGGGGGTGAAGCTGCCTTGCCTTTCCTGCAACCAGTTGGAGTACTCAGCCACCTTCACAGTGAAGTGTTTTCTCATGTTGAAATGAAACCTCCTGTGTTTCAGTTTGTGCCTCATTGCCTCCCGTCATGGGAACCTCGATTTTAAAACAACCAAAAAAAGCCCCACTGGCTCAGTCCTCTTTGCAGCCTCCCATCAGATGTTTTTAGACATTGATAAGATCACCCTGAACATTCTTGTTAGGCTGAAAAGTCCCAACTCCCTCAGCTTTTTTTTTCATAGGAGAGGTGCATCAATCCCTTAAATGCCTTGGTGGCCCTTCATTGTACTCCCTGCAGTGTCACTATGTCTGTGTTGACTGGGCACCACACTGCAGATGCAGGGAGGAAAGGATCAGCTCTCAGCCTGCTGGCTGATGTCCTGCTGGTGGTTGAAGTCCCCTCTTAAAACCAGAGCTTGTGAATGTGAAGCTGCTCTTCTGTCTGTAGAGGGCCTCATCTGCTTGTTCTTCACAGGCAGGTGGCCTGCAGCAGGTACTGCTGTAATGTCACCTTTACCTGTCCTCTCTTTAATTCTAACCCATAAGCTCTCAGTGGGGTCTTTGTCCATCCTCAGGCAGCTGCTTTTACTCATAGAGGGTAACGCACCCTTGTCATCTTCCTGTCTCCCCTTTAAGGACTTAGGGCTTAAGTTTCCTACTCAATTGCAAAAACATGGTCACATGCTGTAATATGAAGCCGAAGCATCTTTAGTATAGAAAATACTTCTATTGCAGAGACCAGAGATTTGTTCTTTCTAACCGCCTTCCTGAACATTTATGGGGATTCTGAATTCAATTAGTAAATAAAATATTAAAAAAACCCAAGAAACTCTGCAGCCATACACACAAAACTACTCGTATCTCTGAATTTCTTGATGAAGAAATAGTATGTTTTTGAATATGTGATGTGAGATGTGGGGTGGCACTGGATAGTAGCTGGATATCATGCAGGTTAGACATTGTATGAAATCGGTATTGTGATTCCGGTTCCAGTTATCTTTCAGTTGGATGGGGTGAGTTGTCATTGAGGCACCTAAAAACATTTAAGTGGAATTGCACTGGGTTTGGCTTAGAGAGTGCAGCCTCCTTACGGCAGGTTAGTGAGAGATTAAGAGGAAGGATTTTGTCCTGAAATCCACACAACGTCAGAGATCTTGGAGCTGTTACTGGGGATTGTGGAGTTGCAAAACAGTGTTATTAAAGCCATCAGAAGTATAGAGAGAAGTAAAAAGATCAGTGCATAAACCCTGTGCGTGTTTTACCTGCTCAGCTAATTCCTATGGACTGCAAAAGGAAATTACCTGAATTGTGGTTGCTGAAGAGGTTATTTTTTAGCTGTTGTAACTTCAGAACCTTTTTCCATCCGTGGAAGACCTGAATGGTATTTTTCTTGATGCTCTGGGAACAGAGGAGACTTGCAAATTAACTAGTAGGGACTTCAATGTTTGTGATGTGTAGTTGTGTTCTGATGAGACTTTAGAATTACTTATTTAAACTCATAGAAGCCAGGTGCATAACAACAGCTGATACAGGATCTTGTAATCCTGTTTTCTTTCTTTTTCCTTACTTCCTCGTTTAAAGAAAACTTCAGTTTAAAGCACGTGGTTTTTTTTTTTACATTGAAATAAATAATTGAAGTAAGTATTTTAGTTTCAACATCTAAACAGCTGTACGTTTCTTATCTTTATTTAGCAACACTTACTGAAGCTTTGTGGTGCCTTAGATAAGCACATAAAACGTGATATTAGGGAAGATGCAAGGCTGTTCTATCGAACAAAGGTAAGGCACCTTTTCTCATTACTTTCATTTGGTCTTTTCTAATGTTGTTCCCTCATCTCAACCGTGCACGTTCTAAGACTTCCTCACATATTTGCTTTTCCTGGTCTGTCTGTACACATAAATGCAGATCTGTTTTGATGCACTGAAAATACTCTTTGCTGACAACACGAAGATGTGAGCTTGTCTTCCTCTTAGAAAGGCATCTCAACTTTCAGACCAACAGAGTTGCTCCTTTTCTCTCCCCTCTGATAACTGACAGGAATCGGTCTTGCACGTTGCCTCCACACTTGGAAGTGCAAAGCTGGATTCAGGGGGCAGAAGAAATTGGGCTGTTTTGTGTCCCCTTTATTCTCAAAAGAATGACATAATTAGTTGTTAAAATGTTGTGTGTTTATACCAACGCTGTATGTGGTGTTGCATCAAGCTTGGCTAGTTGCCTTTCATTTGCTTTGTGGCATGTAGTTTGCTAATGGTAGTCCTAACTTTGTGACTTTCATGCTCTGCACACTGTCATAGCAAGCTGAATCTCATCTCAGCTTTGAAAATTGCCTTCTTCAGCCTTACGTCAGGCATTTGCAGCTGTGTATTCATAACTCTCAAGAAGGCTGTGGGTTTTTATTCAGCCAGATGGCTTAGAGCAAGGATCCTTTCAACAAGTTAATGAATCTTGCCTTGAATTTTTGAATCTCAGATCCCCGTCTATTCTGTTTGTTATCCAGGCACTGGGAGACGATAACCTTGCTCTGTTTCTCCCTACTGCTATTTCTGTCTTTTCATTGTAGTACTGCAGTAGCTACCAGAAGGCACCATTGTTTTACATTGAACACAGAGCAAATCTCAGCTCTTGTATTTCACACCTGTTTGTGATTGGCTCTAAGGAAAAAAAAAAAAACTGGTTTGTTTTTTTATGAGGAATTCATTTTGGGATCGCAGTGCTGCATCCTTGGCTTCTGTGATTGCATTGGCAGGCACCTTTTCTAGTTAGAAACAAGACCCATGTCACAAACCAACAGCAGCTGAAATGGGTTTTTAGAGGCCAGAGGCTTGTGTGGTGATTCCAGGTACTTACCAGGGGAGATCACATGTTTGTGAAGGTACCTGAGCTGGAGGTCTCCTTGGAGTTGAGGTGGTGATGCTCTCTGCCTGCTGTCACACCGTTCCCTCCCGGAAAGCCTCGAGTGTTGGGTTTCTGTTTTGGGTGGTGGTGGTGACTCTCCTTTTTGACTTATTTTAAACGGCTAAACTAAGCAATCTGAATTTGCAGGTAAAAGACTTAGTTGCTCGGATATACGGCAGATGGCAAGATCTGATACAAAACAGTCGGCTTACTCAGGTAATGTAATGAAGCATTTTTATGTTCATATTCTTCAGTTACAATTCTGTCTTCGCTGGGTTTCGGTAAAACAGAGATATCACTTTTATTCTCAGAAGTGCTGTTCTCATAAATGGCTTACGTAACACCCTGAAGTGCGAATACGGAGTCAAGTTGCAGGGCCTGTCTCTGATTACAGTCATTAGCAGATGCTTCAGAAGGGACTTTTGAGTGGGGCAGGAATGCAGCGAGGCACTTCCTGCTATTGTCTGGCACTTTGACTTGGAGGCTACTCCAGTCCAGTGCTCCGAGCACATCTGTGCAACAGCTCTTGATGAACGCAGCCCCTCCAATTAATTCTGTGAGATGATGGGGAAAACCCTTTAATACTTTGCAATATAGTGAATTTCTATCAGGAAGTTTAAATTACGTGTACACCTATAGTACTGATTTCAGTTAAAAACTGTGTAATTAAACATTTGTCTCTAAAGCATTTTGAAGAGTTGAAGCAATATTCAAAGGAAGGCATCACCTGTAGTATCCAAGGTTTCCTGGTACAGGAAGCGAGGTGAATTAGGTGGCAGATGTGGTTGCAGGGGTTACTTAGCAGATGATGAAGGCTGGTAACAATGCAACTCTTAGAGATATTTGGGTTTGATTCACATATGGGGAAGCCTCCAAGTGTTTACAAATGACATAGTAGGGACTTGCAAACTGATGCGGGGATCTTATGCTAAGCAGTTGTCTGCTCTCCTCCTGGCTTCAATGTCTGGTGGTTTGTTTTGAGTTTTCTATTTTGTTTCTACTCTTCAGGGAAAGCTGCATGACTTCTGGGAGCCAGATTCGTGACATCTTGCCTAGATTCGGGGGCATAACAAAAGGAAATACCCAAAACCAAGGGATGTGTAGAAGGAGCAGCGCTTCACCTTGATCAGAAGGGAAGAGTTTACTGGTCGTCTGAATTAGAACCTCCGCTTGGTTCAAGCAGATAGGAAAAACACGGTGATCCAATGTGATTGGCATTGCTTTTACTAGGAATGTGGTGCTTTCTGAAAGTGGGTGAGCTGAAGCAGCAGCTGTTTGTATAGTTCTGTCTGGATTGCATTTTATCACACTGAAAGTTGAAGGAAGTTTTCTTATTTCCATTGTCAATCATGACGTGTCTTTGGAAAATGTGTGTGTTGGTTTTCTTGCCAGCACACACCTATGTAAGTATTGCTTTGGGATAGCTGGAAAAGAACTGCCCTGTGATGTGAAATATGAGGCTAGAAACAGTATTAGACCTTCTCTGTTGCAAGCAGGTGAGGAAGTGTTTCACTATTGATCTGAATAACAGCTGCCCACACACGTTGATCTGCAAAGCAAGATTAATTGGTATGACCATCCAGTGTCTCTAAATAATAAAATATGGCAGTGACGTGCACAAGTGATGGGGGTGTTTTGTTCTCTTGAGGGTGGAGACAGCTGAAGAGAGGCTGTGCCCATGCAGTGTAAGTGGATGCTGCTTTGCTCTGCTGCTGTCTTCTAACAGATAAGAAAGCAGAACTTGCTGCACATAACAAAACAGCATTCGCTGTTACTGCGGTGCATTCGATTGAACTTCCTCACCTTTGGGCATTATTTATGCAGTGAATGTGGCTGCACAGGAAGTGCCATCATTTAAATCATGCGCTGTGTTTTGTCTGTGGTAGGTGTGAACAGGAAGTTAAAAGTGTTGGGTAGGATACCAAATGGAAAGCACGGGTTTTTAATACTACTACATGGACGTTTTAGAGTATTATTTGCTTTTAATTTTTGTAGAACGGCCTATCTTGTCTTGTACAGTGAACTTCCTACAACTCGACGGGAATGTTATTTGACGTTATTTTAAAGATTAAAATTAAAGTTAAATCTTAAGTCTGCATGTTGTGTGTAAAGGAGCTGCTCAAGGTGGGACGTGGCCTCCAGGGAGGGCATTTTGGTGGCGAATCCCATTCAGTGTTTTGTCTTTCCTTTCAAATGTGTGGGGCTTAGGCAAAGGCTGCAGCATCTCTGTACACTTCACAGGGTTGCTCTTAACTTCTCTCTGTCCCACCAAGTGCTGCGTTCATCCTTACCCGAGGGTAGAAAGTCCCTTTTTTAATCCCTGTGTTCCAGCGTGTAGTTTCAGAACTGGTTGAATCTACCTCAAAGGAAATCTTTGTTTGACAACAGGACTGTCTTAGACTGAAAGCAGAAGTGATGTGGTGGTGTACAGGTATGCCAATGCCATTCTCTGCCCATCGTTCCCTGTCTGACGACCTTCCCTCTGGCAGCAGTTGCTTCCTGTGTTGACTATATTGTACGTGGTTTTATTAATGTTTCTATCTCTTTCTCACTGACGTTGTATACAGTTTTTAAAAGTACAGAACATGCTCACTTTACTGTGTATATATTTTCTTACCGTGTGTGTAAAATTGAATTTGTGGTCCTGTATATTTTGGAGAAGGGGGTGAGGTTGAGATCAGCGTCTTTCTTTGTTCCTTGTGTTGCAGTTTGGAGCACCTTGAAAGTGCTGGGGATTTTTCTTTTTCCTGTACTAAATAACAACTTTGATATTTACTTTTATTTAATAGATCAAGGAGTAAATAAAACCCATCTTTATTAATCCAGTGTCTCTGTGCAGTGTCAGCACATCAACCACTGCACGAGGAAATGGCTGCAGGTCCTACCCGGGCCTTCCTGCAGTGTGTAGTTTCACAGCCGATTAGCTTACTATAAATGGAGAAAGTCTTGAAGCAATTCTTAGCGCTGCCAGTTCTGTGTTTTCATGCTTGATGCCTGTGTATACATTCTGGTGTTTTGCCTCTCTCCCCCTCCCTCTTTGTCTGGACTCCCATCTGGCTGTAGCTGAGCACCAATCCCCCCCCTCTTGCTCTACCTGGACCTTGGTTGAACTGGAGCTCATCCAGCCCCTGCAGAGGTGAAACCAAAGCATCGCTGCAGCATCTTACAGGGGGCTGCAGAGCTGGGTGCTGCCCCGGGATCCGAGCAATGGCCCAGCAAACCTGCATCCATCTTGTTTCATCTGCTCACTCGTTGGCCCCCAGCCAGAAGTGTCATGCATTGGGAAAGGCTGTTTGCACACTACTCGTCTTAACTGCTTCGGTTGTCTTCAGATAAGCGTTTTTTGCACTGAGGTTTATCTTTTGATATGGTGTTGGTTGTATTAGGAATCATGTTATCTCGTTTCATGGGCAATTAGGTGTACTTTATTGCAGTAATCACAAAAAAAAATTAAAAGTGGGCTATAAAATAGACATTTGTGGCTTTGCTTTTTTCTTCCTTTTTTTTTTCCCCTCCTGATAAGCCTCTCTATTTCTTATTTTTAAAGCCAAAGTTTGTTTTTAAGTTGAAGAAAGCTGTCAGCAAAGCTATTGGCGCATCTCGCCTCCTCCCAGTCCTGTGTGAAGCTGGGTAATGGAGGGGGGGTTTCAGAAGTGCTGACTGGCTCACACAGGGCAGTGGAGGGCAGTGGGCTGCCTGTGCTCCATCCATGCTGCAGGAGTTCTCTGAAGGCCCCAAAGCCAGGAGCTGGGCTGAGGATACCTCTGGGAAAGTGATAACAAACCCTTGTGCTGCTCTGAGCGGCAGAGCAGCTGGGGAGATGGCTGCCTGATAGGGCTGGAGAGGTGGCATTCTAATGTGGAAGGAGACCTTTTCCTAAGGAGGGATGGATACTGTGGTGTTGGCTTTCCGAGCACAGACAAGTGAGCTCTGCCTTCATCCCAGGGGCCGTGCCTGGCCCTGTCCTGCAGCACTGCCCTCACCCACCTGTGGCTTCAGAGGGAGGTTTGAGCTGATGCTTCCAGGTAATGGGGTGAGAGGGAGGGGATTGTCCTGCAGGCTGCAGTACTTCAGGGCATGACATTGCAGTGCTCACATATGTTTGCTCTACGCCTTTTCAGTAGTTGTGCAAGTTTGGCGTTGTTTTTCTTTCCTACAGGAAAGGGCAGCTGAGGCTGTTGTTGGAGGCGCTGCACGGGGCGATCCGTCCAGGGGCTGCTGGGGGGCAAGGCAGGGCCGTGCTTACAGAACGCGGTTAAGGGGCTGCCGGAGGTCAGGCGGCCGTGGTCGGATTTAGTTCATGCCTTGTGGTTTATATTATCGGAGTGCTCTCAGTGACGTTCGGATTGCGAGTTTTCCCGTCTTCCCCTGGGCTGCCAAACGCCTTGATGTTCTGCCTCGTGGATGTTTTGCCAGCTTAACTGATGGGGCCCCTCCTTATCTGGTGTTGAAAAGGACTTTCCGTGCTGAGGAACGGCCTGGGCTGCTGCCGGGAAGGCTCCGAGGGAAAGTAAATTCCTCGAAGGGCTGGTCCTTAGCGAGGCGCTTTTAGTTTTGTCTGACTTCTTTCAGCCGGCGTTTCTTCGTCTTTGTAGTCAGGAATTTGAAAGGGAACTCGTTACCTGCTATCAGAAGCGGCGCTGGGTGGTGAGAGAAGGAAAACATTCCCGTCTTCCTGCCTTGATCCTTTGCCGTGGGTGCTGACAGCTGCTCCCCGCGCCTGCTGTGAGCGCTGCCTGTCCAGATGTGTGTTCAGGTGGCCTTTAAGCTGCATTCAGACGCGTTGCAGCTCTTTGGATGTCTCCCTCAGCCCGGTGAGCAGCACCTTCATCTCCTCCAGCCTCCCTGCCCCCTCCCGGCTCCCTGCAGGGAGGTAACAGGGGAGGAGGTGGCAGCTGGGCTGGAATCCTTCCCTCGTCCGTCATCGAGGCGGCCCAAGCTCTGCCCCCAGCCCGGGGCCGCCCGAGGTGGCTTCGCCCCATGTGATGTGTGGAGGAGGGTTCCCGACCATAGGAAATGGGGCCACTGGCACACACCCTCTTTCCTGTGCTCTCCTTTGGGCTCACGCTCGCTGCTACAGCTGCTAGAAGCCGGGTGAGCCACGCTCCTTCCGTCCTGCAGGGTAAATAACAGCTCTGCTGCTTTGGGACTGCTGGGTGAGGGTCCTTCAGCAGGGTTGTGACTGCTGGGTGCCGGCTTAAAGGCTTGAGGGCTTTGCCACTTAATTCCAGCTCTTTTCTCAAAGCCTGCTTAGAGATGGAGGTCCTGCCCCCTGCGGCTCGGGCAGTAGCAGGAGGTCCATCTCCTCCGAGCTGACCGCTGGGCTCTTACTGGAATAAAAATAACAGCTTAAGGCTGGCAGGCTCAGTGCCGGGGAGAGGAAGGCCAGGCATTAAATTGGGTGCTTTCTTCACGCTGCAGGCTTTAAAAAGGCGGCACAAATCATGTGGGGCAGCCGTGGGCTCCTCAGGCTCACAGAGCTGATCTGCATGCTGGAAACTGAATCCACATGCTTTGCCCCACACCCAGCTGGAGGGAGGCCTGGCAGGTGAAGCTTGCTCAGGTGCTGTGCCGCATCTCGCTTCTCTTACGCAGCCGTGGAGCACTGCCTGCCTCCCCCGAGCACTAACCTATTTTGTCAGTATTTGGGCTCCAGCATTGTTAAGGTAAAGTTTGCACGGCACAACGTTGTTTCTCATCCTGGTTGATATTCTCTTCCTATTAGCCCGTTTTTTTTCCTTTGCCCTCATTCTGTTTTTCCCTGCAGAACGCAGATGCTGTTTGCTGAGGAACCGTGTCAGCCTTCCTCGTAATTAAGAGCCTGGCAGGAGCGAGTGCGGCGGCTGTTCTGGAGATGTCACCTCTGGTGGGGAGCTGACCGTAAGCTGGGGATGCGGGGTGGTGCGGGGGGACCCGCCGGGAACCCAGCATGGAGCAGTAAGTGACCCCCAGTCCTCACAGCTGGGATGCTCCAGCTGCCCACGTCCTCTTGTAGAGCAGCTCCAGCTGCGTCAGAGCCAAGGTTACAGCCCTGTCTGGGTTCAGCCCTCTGGGATGGAGCCCGCGTGCGTGTATAGGGGAGGAACAAAGCAAGCTGCCGTCGTCTGCATCTCATCGGCTGGGAAATAGCTAATAGTTGTAATGTTGGAAAGTGAGATGGATGGAGAGCTCTCCAGTCAAATGGCCTGAAAATGGGTGAATAGAGTGAAGTTATTCAGTGCTGCTCTGTAATTTGGCTGCAGACTCTGTAGTTCTTTTATTAGCACGAAGGCTCAAAGTGAACAAAAGGAGACGGTGGAGCTGGGGACCTTCTTGCCTCGGGATGTTGTGGAGGCTGAAAGCAGAGATATTCAAAACGCGTTTTAGTGGCAGAAAAAACCATCAGGGTCTGTGAAATGAAAGCGGCCATCCCTGGCTGAGAGCTTCCAGGTTGTGCCCTGCAGGGTGTGGGACGGGAAGCCAATTCCGCCTCCCACCCCATCCGATAGATGATGTCGGCTATAGAAGAGAAGCAAAAACAAGGGAATGTGGGACTGGATGTTAAGCCTTCTCCATGGGGTACCTTCGGGACAGTTTATTCCCTCTGTAGCTGCTGTGTCGGGTTTGCCTCTTGGGGGCAACCTCGGCCTGCTCCAGCCGTGGCAAAGGCAAAAGGGAGTTAACGCGCTGGAGGGGGGGAAATGACTCACTGCGTCTCTCCCTGGCTTTGCTTTATCAGATAATTTTTGGCAATCGATGCAGTTATTGCTGAAAGGCTTTAAGGGAAGCTGGCTGGCTTGGCCTGATCGCTGCTTTTCAGAAATGACCCAGTTGCTTCTTGAAGGTCCCGACGCTGCAGTCTGTCAAAGTTTTTTGCTGCCTCGCTGTCCTTTGGAGAGCGTGGCATGGGAGAGCTGCTGCTCTACAGCTCCAGGCTAATGGGCAGCGCAGAAATCCACTCGTGTAAGATTTACAGCGCTCTCCCGCTGCTCTTTTGCCAGGGATCCCTTGGGCAATTGCTAATCCTATCAGCGCTGCGGTTACCCTGACTTGTATGTAGGGGAGATAGCAAACTTATTGCTCCAGCTCCGCTGGAGTCCTGTGTTCGCAGGCAGATGTGCCACACAAACCCTGTCCGTAAATAACCATTTACATTTATTTAAAGGGCGTTGAGGTATATGGTGGAATAAGAGGAGTATTATTCATGCTTCGTGCTGCGGTTCCTAATGGGGCTTAGCACGCTGATATGACCTACAAAGCTTGTTGTTTCGTGCCCGCAGTGCTCTGATGTTCTTCCTACCCTGAGGGTCAGAAATGACGAGAATAAACGACGGTGACGGGTGTCTCGTACAGATCCCCGCTCCCTCGCCTTGGACGTGTCCTTGCAGGGAGCTGCTGGTGACATTGCCAGGCAGGCAGGGGGACGCTGCGTGCTCGGCCGGTCACGCGATGCGCACGGAGCGGCCTTGGCGTGCCGTACAAAATCGATGCCTCCTGTCTGCATAGCAGTGCATCCGTAGTTGGCTTTTTTCCCCCTGAAGTGCAGCGGGAGGGCTGGCCGTGGCCACGCATGTTCGATGGCTGTGAGAAGCCCCGGGCTCACAGGCTGCATGCAGCCCCACAGCCCCCAGCACCTCTGCACAGCCCAGGAGCTGTGGGTGCCCAGGAGCTGCCTGCTCAGGCTGCTAGGCTGAGTCAGCCCTGCTGGGACAGCGGCTCCGGCCAGCCGGCTGCTCATTAACCCAGCCCTGCGGTGTGCTTCGCTGGCTTTGACACTGCCTTTAATAGCTCCCTCCTCTTTTTCTTTTCTTTTTTTTTTTTCTTTCCCCCTTGTTGTTTATAAAGGTAAATTAGCTGTATGGATATGCATGGACATGAATCAAAGGAATTCAGCTGACTCTTAAGAAGCTCCATTTACACAGTCATGTAATAGGAGATGTGCTATAACACCGGGATGTGATGAATGCTGCCCAGTCCATAAACACCTTAGGACAAAGGCTGTTTGTGAGTGAGGCATCTCAGCGTAACTTCCCCAAATCCGGCTGCGTAGGGGGAAAACCATTAGGCTTTGGAATACATTAACTTGGTTAAGCAGCAGAGGTAGTGGTGAGATGCAGACCGAAGGCTGCAGAGATATTGCACTGAGCTGCAAAGCCTATGTTTGAGAAGTTGCATGTCCACACGGCACGTTCCCAAGGCTCCTCTGACATCCTTTCTATGGGCAGAACTTTAACAAGCAGCACGCAGAGGGTATGGCTGCCGTCTTCCTCAGATGGAAGCAGAATTCACTACATCACGGAGGCCAGGCTGCGTTTGGGACAGGTGCTGATAGATGTGTTGTTAAGAGGAGATGTTTCCATGGCAAAGCATCGCCCTCAGCGGGGCTGTGACCCTTGGGACTGTCCTGTGCACTCACAGCATCGCTCCAGAGAAGGGAGGGAGCTGCGGGCTGTGTGGGAAGGCCTGAGCTCAGCCTTTGCCAGTCCTCTGACTTGAAAAGAAAACGAAAACCAGAGGCGAGGCTGAAATAGCCCATTTTGTCTCAGCAGACAAATACTTGCTTTGAGCATCATTGTCGCTCAGGCTAAATTACTTTTAAATGTTGCTCGGGATTGGGCAGCCTTTCTGAGCAGCTCACTGTGCAGCACCCCACTGGGGCAGTGCCTGTAAGGCCAAGCACTCGGATATCGCAGTGATTCTTCCTGGTGTCCACTTGGCTTCATTATCTGACCCATGATTCCCCACCGAGGAGATGTCTCAGCTACATCCCAGCTGCACAACTCTTCTCTGAACAAAGGGCTCTGTGCCCAGAGGAGGCCCGGAGCCATGGGAAGGTGGATGGACGGTCCTCTTGGGGATGGAGAGAAGCTGCAGGCGAGGGGAGCTGAGAGCCCTACCGGCTCCACATAACTGCTGACGCTGCCATAGGGCTGGGGGGATTTTAGCGCCTGATTTGTTGCCCCTACCTCTGGTTTCACAGGAGCCTTGTCATGCGTGGCACGGACAGCCGCCACTTGCAGTGCATTCCCCGCAGGCAGTCTGCTTGCGACACAGCCACGCAGCTCTCCCAGCTCTGCCGGCTCCCTGCTGCGCCTTCCTGAAGGCAGCCTTGCAGCCGCCCTCCTCCCTGTCTCTGCAGCTCTTCTCTAGCAGATGTATTTTTAAATCCCAGCTCATAAATTTTGGAAGCTCCTCTCCTTCCCCCGCCCCCTCGCCCCTATCAAAGTGTCAGAGGCGAAGAAAAACCCTGAGAGTGATGTACGCGCTCAGCTTCGGCTGCCAGCGCTTGCGGGTTATTTACGGCGCTGCCGAGGCTGCTGCTTAAATCGTGTGGATGGCAGCAGCCCGGGCTGGGCGTGCAGGAGGGAGAGGTCTCAGCCCTTCAGTTGGCAGCGTGTGGCTGCATCTCTGCCATCGCTGCTCACCCCTGGAGTCTTTCTGTTCCCTCTTGTCCCACCTGCTGCTGACCTGCCCTGGCTGTGCGCTGTCTGTCCGTCAGGACAGGCTGGGAAGGCTTCCCCTGCCTTTCCCTGGGGCAGCAGGGCAGGGGAGGGCAGGCGGAGGCTGCCGTGACTCAGCTGCTGCTCCCTGCAGCCAACCGGCACCTGGGCAAAGCATCCCCATTTCCATTTGCAAACGTTGGCACCGGGTCAGGGGGGAGCGTGCAGAGGTTGGGGGCGGCGTGTTCCCCCCTGCTGCACTGAGCCAGGGGAAAAGTCTCATCTATAAAAGAAACAGCCCTAAGTGCCCGCTGGAGTCGCAGCAGTGAGGGCCGGCCATGCCCCAGCCTTCTGGCACGTTACAACTTTCTCAGACAAATCCTGCGATGGTAATTTTCCTTGCTGGCTCCCGGCCCAAAGGAACGGTGGTTCGGAAAGTTTGCTCAACGTCTCAAAGGGAAGAGGATCCCGTGCCTTTCACGCTCTGTGCCTGCTGGCGCGTTCATCCCAGCGCCGATGCACTTGGCAGGGCACACAAGAGCTGTGCCTGGTCAGGATGACCATTGGCTCTTTGTGCCCAGGTCTGCGCCGTGCCTGGAGGGTGCAGGGGAGCTGGGGGGAGTGCTGCTGCCATTCCTGTGCTGGGTTCATCCAGAACCAAGGGGCTCTCCCTGCAAACCTTGCAGTACGGCCTTGGGGCTGTGAGCTGGTGGGCACCATGCTGGATTAGCATGGATTTCACAGGGTTTCATAAATCCCCAGCTCCCAGCACGAGGAGGTTTTGTAACTGGCGGCACAGAGCCAAATCCCTGCAATGGGGCTGCATCTCGCTGCTCTGGCTCGGAGCGAAGGAGGGGCAGCACCAGGAGCAGCCCAGTCTTCCCACCAAGTGCGTTCTGACTGAAGGCAGCACACTGAGAACAGCCTGGAGCCCGCTGTGTGCCGAGGGCAGCAGCAACCTCTGCATGGTGATGTGAACCCAGCGGGGAATGGAGCACTGCGGCCGTGTTGTCCTTAGCCGTGTCACTTGTGATGGGGCTGTGGTGTGATGTGGAAGCCATCACTGTGCTGGCTGGGTGTCAGAGGGGCAAAGCGTGCTGCAGGCAGGCTCACTGAGAGCCAGCCAGGTGTTCTGAGTGACACAAAGGGCAATTACAGAGCAGCCGGGCTGGGCTGGCCGGCTGGGCACCGCTGCGGCTCCTCTTCTTCCTCCCCACCCAGCTGCACTGCACCACAAGGCTGGAGCAGGACTGCACTGTGTTGGGCCCCCAGCTCCAGCTGCAGCCCCACATGGCAGGCAAGGCCCGGCCTCTGCACCAGCGGGGCCCTCAATTGCTCCGGAGAATCTCGTGGGGGCAGCAGAGCAAGCGGAAGCTCTGAAAATAGATCTGTTTCCAGCTGCCGATGACTCGCGTTAATTAATTAAAGCCTCGCAAGCTCAGGCCTGTAAATAGGCAGCACGGAGCACACCGGGCTCAGCTTGCTCTTTGCTCATGCACTAATTACCCCACTCCAAGGCCAGGAGCTAGCGCAGCCTGAATTTGGGCTTGGGGCCACGTGGGCGGACAGGAGTGCTGCTGCGGGACAGGACGGGATGGGATGGGAGCTGGGGAGTAAGGGGTTGAACCATGGCTGGTGCTTGCAAACAGCTCTCCCTGTGCCCATCCCTGTACCAGGAAGGTGACTGCAGGCAGCAGCCATCAGAGCCTCCTCGAACTCCCCACAGTGACAGCTGACACGCAGGTGGCTCCCTCCATGCCGTGCCACAGTGGAGTCAGGATGTAACCCACAGGACCACGCGCTCTGAATGCTTCATCCCCAAAAGCCGTGTGTGCAGTGCCGCTGCCCTGCAGTGCTCTGGGCCTGGCTGGCTCCATCCAGGCTGTGCCAGGCAGGGCTGCAGGTGTCTGTCTTCCGTGGGGCGGGCAGGAGGTGAAGCGAGGTGTTGGGGAGAAGTAAGGACGGGAGGAAATGGCAATCAGCTGCTGGAGCATGCAGGCGTGGCGGGAGGGAGGGAGGGAGGCTGGGGAGAGGGCAGCGTGCTGGGAGCGGTGCTGCACGGCTCTGCCAACACGGCAGGGAGGCACAGCACCCACCTCCTGCTCCAGCCGGCTCCCCAGTGCCCTAGATGCGACCTGCAGATTGCGCGCCGTGCTTGTGCTTTGCGTCTTCCTGACGGATGAGGAAAGAGGGCTCAGAGGGCTCAGCCACGTGGGGCAGAGGAGGCTCCCAGGGGCTCAGCGCCCACAACGCACCCCACGCACAGCGGGGGATCTTTGGCTGCCAGCTGGCTCTGGCGCAACGAGGCTGTGCCGTCGTTTCCCCCTTTGAGGACTTTGCCCTCGCGCAGCTCGAGGCTGGGCGCAGTGCCCAGCTGGGCGTGCAGCTTCCTGCACCTGGCTGCTGGCCGCGCTCCAGGCACCCACCCACCGGGTTAGAGGATCGGGGTGGCCTCGAGCCGGGGTGCTGCGGGACTCGGAGGGCGCTCCCGCCGCTCCGCGCTCCGGCCCCCGCAGCGCCGCAGCTCCGCGGCCCTCATAGAGCCGGGGACGAGCTCTGCGCGCAGGGCGGCCGGCAGGGGGCGCCATAGTGCGGGCGGCGCGGCACGGCCCACGGCGGGGCCGCGCACAGCGACCTGCGGCGGGCAGCTCAGCCAGCGCCGAGCCGGGCGGAACCGGACCGAGGCGAGGCGAGCCGCAGGCAAGCTCCGGGGAGATGGGATCAGGGCCGGCTGGCGGCGGGGTGTGCGGTTCGGGTGCTGGATTTGGGGCTTTGGGTCCGCAGATGAGGTGCTGCGTGTCCCCGCGTAGGGTGCGAGCGCTGAGCACGGGGTGCTGGCTCATCCCCAGGCAGCATTTGGGGTGCTGGGTGCGGGCGCTGGGGCTGCTGCCTGCGAGTGCCGGGTCTGGCGCTGCGCGCACAGGTACGGTCCGGTGCTGCGTCCGGTGCGGTTCTGGGTGCCGGGCCGGGCTGCGGGGAGGCACCTCGAGAGGGTTCGGGACGGAGGTGAAGCGGGGTTGGGTGGGTGCTGGGAGCGGTGCCGGCGGCTGCAGGGCCCGGGGCGGGATGGAGGCGGGGGACACCTGGCGGGGATTTTTTGGGTGGCCACAGCTGCGGGGGAGGAAGGGAGGAAGGGACGCGCGGGTCTGGTGCGGTGCTGCCCTTCCTCCTGCCCCGTCCCGCTCAGGGTTTGGGGTTGCGCCGCGGGAGCTCAGTGATGCCCCGAGCTGGGGAGCTGCGTCGTACTGGAGACTGTGCTTGTGCCGGGGCAGAGCATCGCGCCCTGCTCCTGGGGTAGGGCTGGGGCTGTGCTCGCTCTGCCCGCAGCCCAGGTGGGCCCGCGGCTCCTCCATCCCGGAGCCTGAGGTGGGGGTGGGGGACTCGGCAGGGATCCGGTGGTGCCGGGGCACCGGCTGTGAAGACAAAGAGGCTGCCCAAAATGGACGAGGAGCGCAGGCTCCCCCAGAGGCAGGGATCTGTTGCTGTGAGCGATGCCCGCTGCCGGCCCCCTCCGTGGCTGCGGCTCCCACCCCCGACGGCCCCTTGGGCCGCTGCCGCCGCCGCCCCCCGTGGGATGTGCCCGACGGGTACGGGGCAGAGCTGCCCCCGCCGTGCGGCGATCCCTATCAGCGCTTTGTTTTTGTGTTGCAACCGGAGGGGAAAGAAAAACACAAAACCAATGCCAACCCTTTCAGCTCCCACGAACGAGGTGGCCGCAGCAGGAGGAAGGTGAGGTTTTGGGGCATCTTTGGTACCAGGCTGTGCTCTGCCTGCTGCTCCCCTCCTGCAGGGTGGGAGGGGAGCCCCATTGCTGCCCCCCTGGGGGCTGAGGATCACTCTATCTCCCCGCTGCCAAACCCATGCAAATCCACCCGGCTCTGATGTGAGCGTGGCTGCGTGCAGACCACATCGGGAAAGGCCGAGTGTCACCCTCATGGGGTGTATGGGAGTGGGATGCAGAGTTAAAGAGCATCAGCTGCAGTTTGACCCCAAAGCTGGAATTGTTTTGGAGGAAAACTGGAACAAACAAGACGAGGTCGTTAAGCTGGAACCAATAAGATCGCTGCCATCATCTAGTTTTGCTGGACTTTGGGGGAAAAAAACTAATAATAAGGAAACAGTTTATCGTTGGAATAAATAAAGCATAAAGGAACAGGCGTGCAGGCGGCCCCCACGGGCCAGGGCCCCTCTTCCCGCATCCTGCAGCTGTGGGAGCTATGCCTGAAACCCGAGCACTGGGGAGAACCCGGGGGGCAAAACCCTGAGCAGATCCCGTGGTGAGCCGTGGCCCAGCGAGATGGAGTGCAGTGCATCCAGGGGGATGAGCAAATGGGCCCAAATTGGTCCCAAACCCCAAATCCGAGAGTGGCTGCACCGGCAGCTGCTGGCTCTGCGGCGTCCCTTTAAATTTAGGGTTGGGGCTTTGAGTTGTGTTGTTGTTTTTTCATTTTTAATTGTTCCTGGGGGTTTAATTCTAAAATTATTCTCCTGCTTCTGCTGTGGAAGCAATGTGCTCCGACCACAAATCCTTTTAAGGCTGAGCTGCAGCGATGAGCCACGGCGTGCGAGAGAACCGGCACGGGAACCTCTGTGGGGAGCTCTGCTGGGCACTGAGGGCTGTATGTCTGTCTGTCCGTCCGTCTGGCCACGCAGTCTCATTTTGCCACAGCAGGGAATAAAAAACAGGGACGTTGTTTGTTTGTTCTCGGTGGAGATTTTCCCAGCACTGCCTGCCTCTCCCTCCTGGTTTTTCCCAGTGGAAATGTGGGGCCAGGGCGGCGCTGCTGAGGATGGAGGAGGTGGGGTGTGGGGATGGCTTTGCCCCAGGGGTGCTCATCCCTGTGATGCCCCCAGGAAGGCGGGGACGCAGCACCTCACATCCCCATCCCCCTCCACCGTGTGCTGGTGGGGGGAGCTCAGCGCACGGCTGCGGTGCCTCAGCTCACTTCTCAGTTCCTGTTGGGCTCCCATGGCGCTCTCCCTTTGCTGCACCCACATCCCAAATTTGGGGAAAGGAGAAGCATCGCGTGAGCGGCGCTATCTCATGCATCTCCTGGGAAGCGCCTCGGGGTCGAGCAGGGTTTTGTTTAAAGAACCAAAATAAACGCGGAGCAGCGCTGGCTGGTGGAGGTCACGGCGCTCCTTCCCTCCCCGACCCAGCACCCGGCACGTCACAGATCCCTTTTTCCCGGAGGACTTTTTGCCAAGTAGGCATTTTTCTTGCTGCTCTTGGCAAAGTCCTGTCTGGCTGAGGAGCGGATTGCCTCCCGCCCTGGGCTGCAGCCGCTGACGTGGGGACGGGGATGGGTGTCCCTGCTGTGCCCCTTTTGGGGCCGTTTGCTGGTGCTGCACCCAGGGATGTTTTACAGTCTGCTGCAGCAGAGGCACGGCAGGGCTGCAAGTTGGGGAAAAGCTGCAGAAAGTTGCCTGGCAACCCTCATCCCAGCTCTGCTCGCTGGGTACCGCGGGATCTCGCAGGATTTCGCTGCCTTTCCCAAAACATCGGGCTGCCGGGGCTGCACGGCCCTAAATGGGCATTTTCATTTTGCTCAGCTTTCCCTCGTCTCCCTGCCTCCCTAAGCTCACATGCACCACTTTGCAGAGCACGGCTTAGGGATGCTGGTAGCCAGGGGAGCTCTGGGTTTCTCCCAGTCGCATCCCATGCTCTGGGCTCAGGTTGGGAGCAGGGCCCTGCATGGGGAGTGGGCACAGAGTGCCTGGGTTGCTGTGGGGTGTGGGAGTTGCTGTCATGGGGAGCACAGCAGTGCCATGATCCAAGCTGGACCAGGGATGCAGTTCCCTCCTGCTCCTTCCCCCACTCTGTGGGTATTAAAACACACACACACACAGAAACAAATAAATAGAAAAGAGAAGCTTGGAGCAGCCCTTCCCTCCGGGTAAAACATTAACAATCTCTTGGAGTGAGTTGCTTCATTTCCTTCAGGACAAAGTTGATCTGATCTGGGGTGAAGGAGTCTTTGCACATGGGTGCAGCCTATGGGCTGGAACAGCACAGCGTGCCCAGCCCCGGCACTGCCTGCGTTCTCCTGGGTAAAGTCCGACACTGCAGTGTAATGAGGGCAGGGTGTGCGTGCAGGAGGTGCGGTGCGGCCGCACGCATGGCCGTGCTGTGTTTCTTCCCAGTGCTGTTGGGCTGTGCTGAGCTCGTAGCGCTGTGATGTGACGTGGGCAGGCCATGCTGTGTGCCCGCTTGCTCACTTCTGTGCCCTGCTGGTTTCCTGTTGTTTCCCTTCTCCCTCCCCTCTGCCCAAAGCCCGGTGCGGTATTTGCTTTTAGGGAATCTGTCTGCAGCAGGCGTGTTTGAACAGCTTCGCTGGAGGGCCAGGTATTTGGTGTCTATATAGAAAAGAGCCCTAAGCAAACAGGTTAATGCCGGCTGCTTTGCAGGGAGCTCTCCTGTGTGCAGATATCCTATGGGCTCTGTTCTCAGCAGGCTGCTGTGGGGTGCTGGGATCCCATGTCCCATCCGGCCTCCCCACGTCTCCCCATCCTCCTGTCGTGGTTTTAGTCCCTGTGGACTTTGGTGTCCCCATGTGGCCGCTCAGCTCCATGCCTCCCTGTGGTGGTTTCTTAGCCAGGATTTGCTTCCCGAGATGAAGATGCTGAACTTCAAGTCAACTGTTGATAAAAGGGAAACTGAAATATAGTGGAAAAACACTGTGGGTGGAAAAAAAACACGGTCTTGCTTGAAAACACATGGTGGAGGTGCCAAGTGACTTGGTATTGCTTTCGTTTTGCCCTGTGCTGCGTGTGCCTGGAGCATCCCTCCCCAAACCTCTGTCCTGAGCAGTCCTCAGTCAGCTCTCTGCATGTTTGGGGTTTTGTTTCCTTCCTGCCAGCTCCTGACTTGGCTCTGGGGAAGGAGCAGAGCCCTTTGGCTTTCAGGTCACACTGGCTGCCCTGCTGCCTTCTTGGGTGGCCAAATTCCTGTGCCCAGCAGCCCCTCTGACCTTGGCTTTCCATTTCAGGAGGTTCCCAGGCAGCCCATCCCCAACAGCGGCCGTGCCAGCTCCTCTGGCTGGGGGCTGCCCTCACTGGGCGCCAGGGACTGAAGATGTGTGGGGGCACAGTGCAGCTGCTGACCGCCCTGCTGGTGGTCGCGGCCATGGGCTACCCCAACCGGCGCTCCGCCACCAACCTGGATGCCACCCCCAGGACGACGGTCAGCTTTGATGGTACGAGGGCTTGGGGTGGGGAATAAGGAGGAAGCTCACCCTGCTTGGGAGCATTTCACTGTGACAACCATTTCTCCCCGCAGAGCTGTTGGGTGTGCAGCGGTTCAGCGGGCGCAGCCTGAACTACACCACGCTGCTGCTGGAGGACGAGCGGGGTGTGCTGTATGTGGGGGCCAGGGGGGCCATCTTTGCCCTCAATGCCAGCAATGTGGCCGATGGCTCGCACCGTATGGTGAGCTGCTGTCCCCCATTCCCAAGCAGCCTCCAAACTTTTGGGGTGGGGTTTAATGCTGTGATGGCACTTCTCCCTGTACAGATCCATTGGGAAGCATCTCCGGAGAAGCAGCTGGACTGCCTGCAGAAGGGCAGGAACAACAAGGTACAGCCATCACTGGGCAGTGAGGGTCCCATGGTGTCCCCATGTGGTGTCCCCAGGCAGTAATGTGTGTCCTGTCCACCGTAGACCGAGTGCTTCAACCACGTGCGGTTCCTACAGAGGCTGAACACCACACACCTCTACGCCTGTGGCACCTATGCCTTCCACCCGCTCTGTGCTTCCATTGTGAGTCCGCCCGTCCTCATCGCTGTCCCCATCCAGGGTGGCTTTGGGATGGCAGCACCCGGGCACAGTCGCTGTCACACTGATGCCGCAGGTCCCTGACAGTCACATGGGCCCCTGCATGTCCCGCATCCCCCCCACAGCCATGGTGTGTGTCCCCAAGTCCCCAGCTGCTCACGGCAGGTCTGTGCCTGTTCTCAAGGCTGCACTGCCGGTCTGGTTTGTCCCCAGCCACTAGAGGAGCTGCCACACTTGGCTCCATCATTATTTTAAGTGCTTTGAACTTGAACCCCCAAAGAAAATAACTCTTACGGTGACACAGATGTTGCAGGGAAGATCCAGCCCGGCTGAGGATAACACTGGGTGTTGGTGTTTTGTTGGGGACTCATCCTGCCTGGAGGGGGTGGCCGTGGGCACGGCTTTGTCCCTGCCCTAGTGGGCACAGGGCTGTTCCCTGTGCTGATATCCCGGTCCTGCAGGATGCTGACAGGTTCACACTGCCCTCCCGCTTCGAGGAAGGCAAAGAGAAGTGTCCCTACGACCCCTCCCGTGGCTACACCGGCCTCATTGTGGGTAAGTGGTACTTCACCAGGTCAGGACACTTAGGGCCATTATGGGGGCAGTCAGCCACATGGGCTCTGCTTTTGGAGGGTGTAGTGAGATTGGGTATCTCCTTCTTTCTCCTCCTGCACTGCCCAGGGCATGTGGATGTGGCAGCTTTTGGGGCTGTCCCCACAGTCCCTGGGGTATGGTGGCCATGCTGATGGGTGCCTGCCCTGTGCAGATGGTGGACTGTACACAGCCACACGCTATGAGTTTCGGAGCCTCCCTGACATCCGGAGGAACCTGCACCAGCGCCCGCTGAAGACAGAGGAGTCCCCTCTGCACTGGCTGAATGGTAAAGGTGTCCCTGTCCCCTGGGCTTGTCCAGAGTGGTGTCTTGCAGGGGAGAACTGAGGCAGGGAAGGATTGTGGGGACCTGGTGAGTTCCCAGTTGTTACTTCTCATTCCATTTCCCCCAGATGCTGACTTTGTGGCCTCCATACTGGTTCAGGAAAGCAAGGACAGTCTCGTGGGTGACGATGACAAAATCTATTACTTCTTCATGGAGCGAGCAGGCGAAGAGACCACATCCTTCTTCGACAAGAGCCAGGTGGCTCGGGTAGCCCGGGTGGCCCGCGTGTGCAAGGTAGGGGTGTCCCCGTGGAGCAAGGGATCTGGGCATGCACCTGGGGGCAGAGCTGGTTGTGCACTCAGGGGGGTGGGCTTCCCATAGTGGGGAATGGGGATTGTGAGGATGGGGACTGGCTCTGCACTGTGGATGCTGGGCTCGGTGCACCCACCAAGAACCCCTGCCCACCTTCCCAGAGTGATCTGGGGGGGAAGAAGATTCTGCAGCGCAAGTGGACGTCCTTCATGAAGGCACGCCTGGTGTGCTACATCCCCTACTACGAGGTGCTGCGCAGCGTCTGCAGCCTGGACAGCGGCGGCTGGGCCAGCACTGTCTTCTACGCTGCCTTCACACTCTCGGCGCAGTGGTGAGCAGGGCCGGGCGTGGGGCTGGATTTAGGTGGTGCTGGGGGATAACGGGAAGTCCTGCGCCCAGGAGGACGATGGAGGCCTCGGCTGTGTGCCGCTACGACATCTCTGAGGTGCAGCGTGCCTTTGAGGGGCCCTACATGGAGTACCAGGACACCTCCCGCAAGTGGTCCCGCTATGATGGAGCAGTGCCCGAACCCCGGCCTGGCTCTGTGAGTGCTGGGGATGTGGTGGTTTTGGGGAGGGAGCGCAGGTGGGTGAACCCCCACTGACAGCCGTGCCCTCCCCTGAGCAGTGCATCACCGACAGCTCCCGACGGAGGGGCTACAACTCGTCGCAGGACCTGCCCAACAGCGTGCTGGACTTTGTTAAGCTGCACCCGCTGATGTTTGAGGAGGTGCAGCCGGCGGGTGGTGAGCCTCTGCTGGTGAAGAGGAGCGTGGCATACAGCCGCCTGGCGGTGGACCGGGTGCAGGCCCTCGATGGGCGCTCCTACGATGTGCTGTTCATGGGGACGGGTGAGTAGTAGGACATGGGATGGGTCCCTGCGTGGTGCCGGGGGTCCCGCGTCCCCTCACTGCCCCTTCTGCAGGGGATGGCTGGCTGCACAAGGCCGTGGTGCTGGGCTCCAGCCTCCACATCATCGAGGAGGTGCAGGTGTTCCAGGACCCACAGCCTGTGGAGACGCTGGTGGTGTCCCGCAGACAGGTGAGGGGCGGCAATGGGGCTGGGGGCGGCGCGGGACACCCATGTGTGGGGCAACACTGCGAGCTGGCCCTTTCCATCCCAGAGGAGCCTGTATGTGGGGGCTGCTAGCGGAGTCCTGCAGGTGCCCCTGGCCTCCTGCGCCAGGTACAGCTCCTGCTATGACTGCATCCTCGCCCGGGATCCCTACTGCGCCTGGGACGGCAGGGCCTGCCGTGACACTTCCAGCGGGGACAGGTAAGGACAGTGCTGATGGGTGGCGGCTGTGGGACTGGCAGCAGGGCCATGTGCTGAACTCCAGTGTCCCACAGCACAGGGCTGGTGCAAGATGTGCAGAATGGCAACGTGGGATGTCGGAGTGGCTCTGGGCGTGGTAAGTCATCATAGAGTAACAGAGTGGTTGGGTTGGAAGGGGACCCTAAAGCCCATCCAGTTTCGACCCCTATCATGGGTGGTTGGAAGGTCAGGATGCCCAGGATCTCATCCAGCCTGACCTTGAACACCTCCGTGGATGGGGGCACACGCAGCCCTCTGGGCAGTCTGTGGTGGGGCCTCACCTCCCTCCAAGTGATAAATTTCCTTCTGACATCTGTCCCTGCAGGTTCCCTGCCATGGAAGAACCGCACGGTGCTGCGCGGGGATGATGTGCTGCTGCCCTGTGACCAGCGCTCCAACTTGGCACGGGCTGTCTGGCTGCTGAATGGCAGTGAGGTGCCGGGCACAGGGCAGGAACGGCTGCGCATTGGGGTGGATGGGCTGCTGGTGACCAACACACTGCCAGGACACAGCGGCGAGTACCGCTGCTATGGTGAGGAGCGTGGGCTGCGCACACTGCTGGCTGCCTACAGCCTCACTGTGCTTCCCCAGCTGCCTCGTGCTGCCGCCACCACCACCTCTGGGCCCATAGCGGCCAGCCAGGCTTCTGGAGACACCAAGGTGGTCTACGTGTCGGCTATCGTGGTGCTGGTGGTGCTGTGTGCCGTGCTGGGGACTGTCCTGCTCTACGTGTCCTGCCTGGAGAAGCGCAGGGGGAAGTATGTTCTGGGGGAGCCGCGGGCTGTGAGCCCAGAGCTGCAGACGGTGTCGGCCAGCTGCCTGCGCAAAGCCCGCGGGGAGGATGAGGATGAGGAGGATGAAGAGGATCTGGCTTATCCCTGCCTGCGCATCATCCCCGGTGAAGCACCCACAGCCACTGTGTCCCCGGCCAAGGAGCTGCCGGTGGCCGTGCCTCCACCTCCACCGCCACCGCTGCCCACGGAGCTCACCAACGGGGTGGGCTCCCTGCCCAACGTCCTCCGCAAGATGAACGGCAACAGCTACATGCTGCTGCAGCAGCAGGACGAGCCGCTGGCCTCACCGCTCTACAGCGCGTCCTTCACCGAGGAGCTCAGCAAGATCCTGGAGAAGCGGAAACACATGCAGCTGGTGGAGAAGCTGGATGAGAGCTCTGTGTAGGACCGGGGTCCCACCAGTCCCTTTTCCCACCCCTGCCAGCAGTGTTACAGACTCAGCGAAACTACCTCTGGGACCGCAGCGCCGGGCTGGGCCCGGGCTCAGTCAGCCCTTTGGCTTTTCACTCACTTTTGAGACTGGATGTACAGGAAAAAAAAACATTATGGGAAAAGAAAGAGAAAAATATCCCCCAAAGAAGAATCTATTTAAATTTGGGAGCTCTATTTATGTATAAAAACCCACCGATGGCGGCCACATGCTGGAGGCAGGAGCTGGAGCACGGCTAATGGTGGACATGGGGAGGGAGGGCTTGTGTCTGTCTGTCCGTCTGTCCATCCAGGCAGGAGAGACCCTGTCCTGGATGTGTGGACCTGGCCCACCCCATTGGGCATCCCCAGCCCTGGGTGCCCAGGCGCTGAGAGGTGGGTGCAGAGCGGGACTGTGGGCTCTGGGCTGTGCTGCCGGGCCGCCAGCCGCTGCCTGCTGCACGTCTGCTCCCCAGGGCTGCCTGCAGGAAGGATGCTCAGCGAGGGACGGCGAGGAAGAGGAGGAGAGCTGTCCCCACAAGTGGGGTGAAATTACCTGTGCCCACCATCACAGGGTGAGACACAGAATGGGTTCTATGGGGAGGGGTACCACTGTGGGGAACCCGACCCTGACAGCGTGTTGCCCTCCCCCTGCAGGGTGCTGCTGGCAGCAGGACTGCTCTCCGTGCCGAGGGCCATGCACACCAGTTGGCTTGTCTGCATCTTCGTCACGTGGTGTGGGAAGGGACCAGTGTCCTCTCAGCATCCTTGCCCTGCAGACTGGACACGATGCGCTTTTGCATCCTTACGCGGTGCCAGCAGATGCTGGGATCTTGGCTGCTGCCCCCGTGCCACGGACTGTCCCCTCGCACACTGAGGAGCCCTGCCCCAGGGCCTGTTCCCTGCAGCCCTGCTGGCCCTAACTCCCTCTTCCCCTCATCTACCTCTGCTCCCAAACCCTGGGGACAAGCAGGACGCCCCAGCTCTGTCCCTCTGTGTCCCCCCCTGTCACACCCCTTGGACTGAGGGCATCGCCCAAAGCACAGCCCCCTCCCCGCCGGGCATTCCATTCCCTCTGTGGGGGTGGATGAGCCACCCCGAGGGGACATCGCATTCCCCCTGTTCGGCCCCAGGGCAATAAAGGCGACGGCTCTGCGTGGAAGCTGCGGTGCATCAGTGTGCGGCTTTATTGCGGCGCCGTGCGGGGGCCGCGCACGGTGAGGGAGGAGGGTTTGTTGGTGAGGGGGTGCCACTGGCCCTGCACGCTGGGGTTGGCGGTGTGGAAGGGTTTGCGGATACGCACGATGTCCAGGCCGGACTGGGAGGCCAGCTTGGCGGCCAGCTGCACGATCTCCTCGCTGGTCTTGCTGGCGATCAGCTCCTCCCGCACCGTGCCGTTCACTGCGGGGTAAGGCAGACGCTCGGTAAGGCAGACGCTCGGTAAGGCAAGGCAGACGCTCGGTAAGGCAGACGCTCGGCGTCCCCGCAGCGCGGCCCGCCGTTCCCCCGCCCCGCACTCACGGTACTCGGCCTGCAGCACGGGCGCGGGGCAGTCGCACGGCCGCACGTACAGCACCACGTCCGGGTGCCGCCGGGCGAAGTCCACCGCCTCCTCCTCCACGAACTGCCTGCGGGACGGAGGGGGGGATCCGAGGTCAGGGATCCGAGGTCAGGGCTCGGAGGCTCGCGGCGGGGCGGCGGGCTCACCTGGCTCCGCGGGCGTCGGGCGCAACGGGGCTGAACACCACCTGCAGCCGCTGCAGCTGCCGCACGTAGCGGCCCACGCCGTTGTGCAGCACGGCCGTCAGGAAGCGGCTCGCCGTCCCGCGGCCCGTCATCTCGCCGCCCGGAAGCGGAACGGCGCCGGGCGAGGAGGGAGAAGGGAGAACATCCGGCCGCGCCGCGCGCCGGTAGTGACGGCGGCCGAGGGAGGCATGGCGGCGCCCGCGGGGCTCCACGTGGGGGGGGCGGCCTGAGCCGTGCCGATGCGCGGGCGGGATGGCGGCGGCGCCGCTGCGGCCCTGCAGGGCCTCCGGGCGGCTCGTGCCGCTGCTGCGCGGCGGGGCGCGGAGCCGCGGGGCCTCCCCGTGGGCGGCGGGGCCGGGCCGGGTGGCGCAGCGGCGGTACAAGAAGGACGTGCTGCCCGAGCCCGGCGGCGCCGCGCCCGCCGTGTCCGTCACCGAGATCCGGCGGTACCTCCGCGCGCAGGGCATCCCCTTCCAGGACGGCTACAGCTGCCTGCACGCCCCCAGCCTGTTCGGGCCGGAGCTGCCGACCGCCGCCGGGCCGCCCTTCACGCTGTTCATCGACAAGACGACGGGCAGCTTCCTCTGCACCGCCACGCTAGCCGAGGGCGGCTGGCAGGACCTGCAGGCTGCCGTGGAGCTGCGGCACCGGGGGGTCCCGGCGCCCGCCCCTGAGGAAGGAGAGCACGAGGAGGAGGAGGCGGAGGCGAGGAGGGCGCGCGAGGATGCTCGGCGCATCTGGGAGCGGGCGCTGCCGCTGGGAGAGCTGCTGGACGAGGAAGAGACGCAGAGCACCAAGGCGGCGTTCGGCATCGCCCCGCTCGCCGACGGCACGCTGAAGCGCTTCGGGGTGCGCTACCTGCGTGCGGCCAAGGCCCTGGTGTTCCCTTGGTTCGCCCCACGCGATGCGGCGCTGCGGGGCCTGAAGCTGCTGGTGGCGGAGCGGCGAGGTGACGCCGTGAGCTACACGGAGGAGACGTTCCCCCGTTTCGATGCCTACCGCAACCTCTTTGGACTGCCGCTGATCGGCCGCCGCGACACCGAGGTGGTGCTGACCGGGAGGGAGCTGGATGCCCTGGCCCTGCACCAGGCCACCGGTGTGCCCTGCCTGGCGCTGCCGCGTGGGGCCACCATCCTGCCGCCTGCCCTGCTGCCTTACCTGGAGCAGTTCAGGCGCGTCACGCTGTGGCTGGGCGATGACCTGCGCTCCTGGGAGGCTGCCAAGATCTTCGCCCGCAAGCTGAACCCCAAGCGCTGCTCGCTGGTGCAGCCCGGGGACCTTCAGCCACGGCCGTTGGAGGCGCTGAACCGGGGGCTGAACCTCACCAAGATCCTGCGTGCCGCCCTGCCTGCCGGACACAAAGCCATCGTCTCCTTCCGACAGCTGCGCGAGGAGGTGTTTGGGGAGCTGGCCAACAGCGAGCAGGTGGCCGGGGTCAAGTGGGCGCGCTTCCCTGAGCTCAACAAGCTGCTCAAGGGGCACCGCCGGGGCGAGCTCACCGTCTTCACTGGTGAGGGTCTCCACACAAAGTCGGGCACGGGATGCTGCTCGTCCCAAGCTTGGCTTTCTACCACTGGGTTCTTTTTGGTACAACCATCACCATTGCTCATTCTCCCCAACTCGCTTCCCAACTCATCCCAAGCTTGGGTTACTCCCATTGGGTCCTTCTTCTGGTTCTTCTTCTTGATGTGACCATTGCTATTGTGCATTCTCCTCCAGCTTGCTTCCCAGCCCATCCCAGGCTTGGGTTGCCCCTTTTGAATTCTTCTCCAACCGTGCCTTAGTATGATCGTCACCATCGCACTCATTTCCCTGTTTACTTTCAGGTCCGACAGGCAGCGGAAAGACGACATTCATTAGTGAGTATGCACTGGACCTGTGCACGCAAGGGGTGTGCACGCTGTGGGGCAGCTTTGAGATCAACAACGTCCGCCTGGCCAAGATCATGCTGACCCAGTTTGCCACGCGGCGCTTGGAGGACCAGCTGGAGCTGTATGACGAGTGGGCCGACCGCTTTGAGGACCTGCCGCTCTACTTCATGACCTTCCATGGCCAACAGAACATCAAGTATGGCACCGTCCCTTTGGCCTCTAATGGAGCTCTCTTTCCATGTGCTGAGGCAAAGAGGGGTAGATGTGGGGCTGGGCACACTGTGGTGGCTGGGGTCGCAAAGGGTGGCTCACTGGGCTGCACAGTGGCATCCATCTGGTGGAGGGGGGGTGGAGGAAAGGAAGGAGGGGGACAGGCACAGTGGTGCTGCCACCTCCCCCTGTGCCTGGCTGGGTGTCCCCAATGCTTCTGGTGTTCCCCTTGCAGGACGGTGCTTGACACCATGCAGCACGCTGTCTACATGTATGACATCACCCATGTGGTGGTGGACAACCTGCAGTTCATGATGGGCCACGAGCAGCTCTCTGCAGACAGGTAATGCTTCTCTGGGAGTGGTGATACCACCCGGCTGTCCTGTCTGGTGTAGGAACCCACATTAGAATCATTTGGATTGGAAAATACCTCAAAGATTATCAAGTCTAAACCCAAGCCATCCCCACTGCGCTCACTAAACCACGTCCCTCAGTGCCACATCTTCCTTTAACACCTCCAGAGAGGCTGACGTCACCACCAGTTCCAGTCCCTCCCTGCTCTCTGAGAGGAATGATTCCTAAAATCCAACCTGTCCCATTTTGGGGCATTCACACTGACACACATGACACACATGGGGTTGTGGCGCTGCCCCCACTGTGCCCCCTTGCTGTCCCCCGCAGGTTGGCGGCACAGGACTTCATCGTCGGCGCCTTCCGCAAGTTTGCCACCGACAACACGTGCCACATCACGCTGGTCATCCACCCGCGCAAGGAGGACGACGAGAAGGAGCTGCAGACCGCCTCCATCTTCGGCTCTGCCAAGGTGGCTCCTCCTGGGCCTCAGGCGGGGACAGGGTGGGGACATTGGCACGCCGTGACCCAAACTGTGCCGCAGTGGGGTTGGGTGTCCCCTGCCACCTGGTGGCACGCAGCTGATTGATGCTCATCAGCTGTGGGTGGGACGTGGCATGAGGTGCTCCATGGGGTAGCAGGGAGGATGCTGGGTTCACCCTCAGAGCGCTCGGTTCCCCGCAGCTCGCTGGGTGTGGGGTGCCCTGTGCCCTGCAGCAGCCCCTGGAGATGTTCTCCTCCCTCAGGCCAGCCAGGAGGCCGACAACGTCCTCATCCTGCAGGACCGCAAGCTCACGACGGGTCCCGGGAAGCGCTACCTGCAGGTGTCCAAGAACCGCTTCGATGGCGACGTAGGTGTCTTCCCACTGGAATTCAACAAGGCCTCGCTCACGTTCTCCTCCTACGGCAAAAACAAGGCCAAGCTGAAGAAGGTGAAGGAGGAGAAGGCGCCTTCACCCAAGAAGGGTCCCAATGGAGGAGGTGTGGGTGGCTCTGGCAAGCCCTGAGTGTGGCAGGGACAACCTTGGTACTCGGGCACACCAGGTGCCACG
This sequence comes from Excalfactoria chinensis, assembly GCF_039878825.1. Taxonomy (NCBI): domain Eukaryota; kingdom Metazoa; phylum Chordata; class Aves; order Galliformes; family Phasianidae; genus Excalfactoria; species Excalfactoria chinensis. Next base: position 26,095,039 of record NC_092830.1, on the reverse strand, counting down.
CGGCTGTGCTCCTCCTGTGCAGAGCACGTTGCTGGGAGATGTGAGAGGAGCGGATGTGCAGACGTTGGGGTCACTGTACCCTGAGCAGGTCAATATACGGCTGCTAAGTGGAGGCCGTGGCCCAGGTTTACCTCCCACACGGCATGGTGCTGGTGCAGCCCTGCCGGCTCTGACCCCGGCCTCTCAGGCCACGTGTACCACCACCAGCAGCGAGGCCTCAGAGACCCAGCCCCGGGCGCCTCGGAGCCTCTCACGGCAAAACACTGTGTCTGAGCCAGTCCTCCCCAGCACAGGGGAGCCCGCAGTGGGCTTTTGGCCCATCCTTCTGTTTTCTTTACACTTTTATTAAAGCAGAGCTGTTAAAGCTGTTTGTCCTTCGCTGACAGTGAGCCGGGAAGGAGCGTCCCCGTGCTCCCATCCCCCATCCCTCCAACTTCGGGTCCCCTTCAGCCACGGGCACGGACCATGCCCGGGCTGTGCGCGGGGCAGGACGGCACTGTGAGGCCAATGGCCCCACGCATACACACCTCCCGCCCCAGCGCTGACCCAGCGGCGGGCACCTCCCCGCCACCGCGCCCCACGGCACCCACGCGCGGGTTCGCCGCCCGCACCCCACACGCGTGGGGCCGGGAGAAGGCAGCGGTCGCCGCGACGGGAGCCGGGCCCATGGCGGAGGACGGGGACGCGGAGGTGAGCGGGACGCGGCCCCCCCCGCTGCCGCCTGCGGGACCGGGGGTTGGGCTGAGGCCCGGCCGCCCCCAGAGGGCCCTTCGCCGCCGTCGCTGCCCCGCGGCCCGGCCGTAGGGCAACCCCCTGCCGCCTCCCATCCGCCGCGGGGCCGGGGGCCGGGGGCGGCGGGGCGGGCGGGGCCTGGCGCGGCCCGGGCCGGCGGAGAGCGGCGGCGGAGCGGAGGGTGAGAGCGGGCGGCGGGGCCTGGGCCGGGCCGGGCCGGTGGGACCCGCGGAGACCCCGCGGGGCGCTTCGGAGAGGCGGGAAGGGGGGGGCGGCCCTGACCCCGCTCTCTCTTCCTTTTCCCGGCTCAGGGGGCGGCGGAGTCGGGCCGGGACCCGCCGGACGGATGGGCCGCGGCCGGCCAGGTGAGAAGCGGGGCGCCCCGCGCCGGGAAAGGGGGCCCGGCGTCACCCCCGGGGTGATGCTGGGGGCGGTGGAAGCGGGGGGCGGCCCCGGGGCGGTGCCAGCGCGGCGGGCGGAGCGCGGCGGCCCGGCGGCCCGAGCGCATCATGGGGCGGCCCGGCCCGGGTGGGTCCGGCTCGGCCCGGGGGGAACGCGTCGCTGCGGTGCTCCAGTGCGGGGGGATGGGGGCGGCGTGGGGACCGTGAGGTGTGGGAGAGAGGGGTGTAGGGACGGGGGTTGGGGTGTGGGGTGCTGTCGGTGCCGGGGTTGGGGGGGGTTGGGGCCGATGATGCTTCAGGATGAGGTGTTTGGGGCATCCTCGGGGCTCTGCAGGCGGGAGTTGTGCCTCCCCCCTGCTCTGGCTAACCCAAGCTTTATGCTGTTCTGCTCGACTCCTTCTCATGCTCAGCATATCTCTTGCAGCCATCCCACATCTGCCTGCGCCATTATGGGGGTCCTATATTCATTGGTGTCCTGTGGGATGAATGAGTGAGTTTATTACTTAATGGCCCCATGTTGCCTTTCTCTTACAGGCTGCCTGCGCCCCCCTGCCCGCTGGGGGCCCCCCTGCCATGGCCATTGTGCAGACACTGCCAGTTTCCATCGAGGCCACGCCTGAGGCGGCTGCCCAGCTTCGCACTGCCACCCTCTCCCCCCTGCCCACCCACAGCACCATGGGCAGTGTGGGCAGCCTGATTGCCAGCCGACCATGCCACGATCGCTCTTGCCAGCCTGCTGGTGCTGGTGGTCCCTTCCGTGTGCAGGATACGCTGCAGCGAGCCAGCCCTCCGGATCCCCTGCTCCACACTTTGCCCCCCAAGAAGCCGTGCTCAGCCACTGCCCATGCCTACACCAATGAAGTTTTCCATGGGGAGTGGCTGGAGGCAGCCTCTCCCGTCAGCCCCTGCAGCGACTCAGACGAGGCGCGGGATGAACAAGCCCCAAGTGGTGGCATCCGGGGGCCACCCCCCAAGCTTGTCCCAGTCTCTGGCAAGCTAGAAGAGGTAAGGTGGAAGCAGTGCTGGGGGATCTGCTCAGCCCTGTGCCGCACTGGGGCTGCTGGGCTTGGGGAGACATGCTGGCACATGCATGGAGGGAGCACATGGTCCATGTCAATGTGGGTGGTGATGATCTCTGTGCTCCTATTGCCCTATTCCTCATGTCAGTAGTGGCCATATGTGTGTGGGAGCCTCTCTGAAACTGCTGCATGGGCACCTAGTGGTCATCTTCTTCAGAGCTGGGACACTCTGAGGTGTTGGGTGGGAGCAGAATTGGTGGGGTTACCGAGTCCTCCCTGGTGCTCTGGCAGCATCCCCAGCATCTGCCAGGCCACCTCTGGAGAGTGCCTGGTCCCCAGATCCCATTCTTTCCTCTTTTACCTTGCAGAATGTGGAGAAGACCCTGATCCGCCCCATGGCATTCAAACCGGTGGTACCCAAAGTCAGGGCTGCTCCGGGCCCGGCCAGCCAAGGGGTACGTCCAGGGGCTGCAGCATTGTCAGAGAGCCAGGTGAGCCTCACCCACCTGCTGGGGACCACCGGGGCCGACAAGCCTGGCTCACTGAGCTGCCGCACCAGCAGCCACTCAGGCACGCTCTCGGACTCGGGACGCAACTCTCTGTCCAGCCTGCCCACCTACAGCACAGGCTGCAGCCAGCATACTGAGCCTGGCAACCTCCCAGCCACCCCTCACAGCCACCCTGAGCCCCCAGGTGGCTACCGCCCACCAGCCGGCCCCTCCAACTCGGACAGTGGGCGCTCATCCTCCAGCAAAAGCACGGGCTCGCTGAGTGGCCGGGGCCGGCCCTCCTCCGAGAGTGGCTCCTGCGGGCGCTCACCGCTGCCTGGTGAGGAGGTCCTGCTGGTGCGTGAGCTGGAGGACAAGCTGCGGGAGAGGGAGGCCGAGCTGCAGCAGCTGCGGGACAGCCTGGATGAGAATGAGGTGGCCATCTGCCAGGTAGGAACCCTATAAAGGCGAGGAGAACCAGGGGAGCTCTCAGGGCTGGGGGTGCCCAAACGGTCCCATTGTGTGGGTTTGGGTTGCGCATGCAGTGATGTGTCTGGGGAACCCAATGGAGACTCTAGATGCTGACTGGGGGAGACGTGGAGGTGGTGGTGTGGGATGTGGGATGTCCCATCTCTGTGCACCTGTGCCCAGGTGTATGAAGAGAAACAGCGTCGCTGTGAGCAGGAGCTGGAGGGTTTGCGGCAGCGCTGTGCGGCCCAGGTGCGACAGGCGGCCCAGCAGGCGCAGCGTGGGCAGCAGGTCCTGCAGCTCCAGGTGCTGCAGCTGCAGCAGGAGAAGAAGCAACTGCAGGAGGACTTTGCTCAGCTGCTGCAGGAGCGGGAGCTGCTGGAGCACCGCTGCGCATCCTTCCAGCGGGAGCACACCGAGCTGGGGCCACGGCTGGAGGAGACCAAGTGGGAGGTGAGCTATGCTGGGGGCAACCGTGGTGTCCCAGTCCCCTGGGGGCCAGGATGGGGCCATGGCCAGTGCCTGAGCATCCGCTGTCCACAGGTGTGCCAGAAGTCGGGTGAGATCTCACTGCTGAAGCAGCAGCTGAAGGAGTCGCAGGCAGAACTGGCGCAGCGCGGTACAGAACTGCTGGTACTGCGAGCGCAGCTGCGTGAGGCGCGGGCCGAGCTGCAGGCAGGTGAGCAGCAGGCACGGGGGCTGCAGGAGGCTGCCCGGCTGAAGGCACTGGAGCTGGAGGTGTGTGCCAATGAACTGCAGCGACGCAAGAGCGAGGCTGACCTGTTCCGTGCCAAAGCGGGCCGTCTGGAGCAGGAGGTGGCCGGGCTGCGGGATGCCGCCCGTGGACGCTGCCCTCAGCCCAGCGAGGGCTGCCCCGAGTCCAGTGAGGAGCCGCGGGGCATGGCGGGGCTGCAGCGGCAGCTGGAGAGGCTGCGGGCAGAGGTGGCCCTGGAGCGGCGGCGTGGGCAGGAGCAGCGGGACGCCTTCGAGCAGGAGCGCAGCACGTGGCAGGGAGAGAAGGAGAGGGTGATCCGCTACCAGAAGCAGCTGCAGTACAACTACATCCAGATGTACCGCCGCAACCGGCGCCTGGAGCAGCGGCTGCAACACCTCCGGCTGCAGGGAGAGGAGCCCCCGACGGAGCCCTGCGAGACCCCCGGCCCCGATCTGCCCTTTGAGGAGATCACGGCCACTGAGATCTGAGACACTGCCTGCCCCAGCCCCTGGGATTTTGGGAGCTGTGGGGCTGAGAGCGGGATTACCTGCTCACCACTGCTATGCACTGGGAGGGGGCATTGGGGACCTCAGGTGCTGCCCCCTCCCCAGCATCGCGGTGTAGGTTGAGGTTGTGTTGGCTGCACCATGGCAGGGGGGTGCCCGTGAGCTGTGGAGCCGAGGGGGTGCCATGTCTCAAAGCTGGTTCCTGCTGATCCTCTTAGCAGCCAGGGATTAGCGTGCTGACTTCAGCCAGGGTCACCTTGGGGAGGGTGCGTTGTCACCTCCCTCACATCCCTCCCAGCACTGTCACACAGCCGCTTCCCATAGGGACAGCGTGCCATGTCCCTGCTCATGCCAGCCTTCCCCCCCACCTTCCCCAGCGTGTTTGTCAGGGGATTCATTTCTGTGCCATTTAAAATAACTATTTTTATAGGACCTACCAAAAAACACCTCATCCCCCTTACTCACCCCCTGTCTGGCCATGGTCTCCTCACCCCTACCATGGGGCACATTGCCCTTAGTGCCTTCCCCGTGCCCTTGTCCCTGTGTGCCCCCCCCCCAAAAGCCCAGCCGTGCCCCTGTGATTCCCAGCCTGCTCAGCGTGGGAAGAGGGGCTTAGTGCCAGGAGCCAGCGCTGGCCACCAGCATGGGGACACCAGGGATGGGGACAGGCTGTGTGCCCACGGGGTCAAACCAAAGGAAGAGTCTGGCTGTGCCCAGCTCTGGCTTGCTCACCCCTGGCTGCTGGGGGGGGTTGTATTTTTGTACTTTTATTTCTGTTGTGTCCCACTTCCAGAGCCCGGCTTGCCCTCGTACCACCTGGAAACACTGATTAAAGACAAGCCCCTGGCTGTGTTTTTCAGGGCAGTGTCCATGTATCTGTAGCAGGGTTTGGGCTGCCTGCCTTCCTCCCTTATCCCCACTGTGCCCCCACCTCACTCCCATTTTGCGCTTCCCCTCTGTGCCCACAGGTCCCTTTGTCCCTGCTGGCTGAGACTGGCTGCAGCTCGGTGCAGAGTGAGCCAGCTCCATGGGGGTACAGGATGGTTCCTGGGGAGGTGTGCTGTCACTCCGGGGGGGCAGCGGGCACCCGCACCACCAGCTCCATGGGCTCCTTGGCTTTGTTGCGGTAGGCCTGGCGGATGATGTCCACGGCGCGCTGGTGCGTGACGTTCTGCAGGCTCTCTCCATCTACTGACACCAGCTCATGCCCTGCCTGGTGCCAGGAGGAAAGTTAGGAGATGTGCTGCAGGAGGGCTCAGTGATGAAGGGATGAGGGACTGGGTCCTCCAGAGCTGCCCCCTACCTTGAGGACACCACTGAGGAAAGCGGCCCCCCCTGGGAAGATCTTCTCAATCTTCACCATCGGCTGTGCCCGTGATTCAATGCCACCAGAGATGCTGATCCCTGCAGTGGAACCGCGGTGCTCTCAGACCCAACATGGGAACCCCCATGGCACCCCCATCCCTGGGCTGCACAGCCTCTCTCTGCCCTGTTTTGGTAAGTCCTAAGCAACTGCAACTGGCAGTGCTCAATGTTTTGTCCATGTGCTTACCCATCCCTTGCTAAAGGGGTCCCAACCATCCCAAAGTTGCTGATACCCAAATGGCAACCCAACCACGAGGCCCTCACTTACCCAGTGAATGCTTCAGCTTGGACAAGGTGACAGTCAGCAGCCGCTCCTCCTCCTCCTCTTCCTCCCTGGGGCCATTGGCGAGCGGCACAGCCCCCCTCTCTCCTCCCAATGTGAGGGGAGCCCGACCTCTCCGGGGCTTCACCGGCACGGAGCAGCGCCCGTCTTGGGGCTGGGGGCTGTGCGGGGACTCGGCCAGCAGCCAGTTGGGGGGCCTGGGGCTAGGGGTGGGTGAGGGGCCGCTGGCATAGGCGTAGGCGTCCACTGGCACGTCAGGGAGTGGGGTGTAGGTGCGGGGGTGCAGTCGGCGGGGGCTTGGGGAGGCCCGCGGCCGGGCCGGGCTCTGTGGCAGCCCCTCAGCTTCCTCTGGTTCAGGGGCCCCTGCTGGTTTCAGCAGGAACCCTCCACGGTAATCTGCAGCGAGAGGGGCTCAGAGAGGGTTGGCTTCCTTGGGACCACCCCATTGGACCCCAGAACCCTTCTTCCTGGAGTAAACCCTCCTTCCTTGAACCCCCCCCTCCCCAAATTGCCCCTGTAACCCCCCTGTCCCAGGGCACGCACCAGGCACAGGCGTGATGAGGTGTCGCTTGGGGGTGACATCGTGGTGGGCTGGGCGCAGGGCAGGTGAGCGCACTGCAGGAGGGGAACAGTGGGGTCAGTATGGTACCCTCCCACTCTGACCCCCAGCTCCATGCCGAGCTCTACCTGAGCGGCTCTTGAGGGCATCAAAAGCCTCCAGCTCCAGCGGCATCACCATGCTGTCAAAGCGACCCAGGTCTGTGGGGGCCACCACACTCCTGTAAGGACAAACAGGGCTCACAGTGTGGTGTGAGCAGAGTGCAGGGCTCCAATCCATCCCAGTGGCACCAAGTGCCCACCTGACGTCCCGCAGCAGCAGCACCTTCTCGGGCTTGTCCAGGATAGCAAGCAATGGCCGCACCAGGTCCTCCACGCTACCCTCATGCAGGTACTGCAGGCATAGAGTTGGTGTCAGCTCCAAACCCATGCCCCCATTTACCTCTTGGTGATGCCCATGGTGCCGTACCCGAGTGCAGTGGCGGAGCACAGCCGTCACCTCATCGGGGCTGAGCAGCCGTGCTGCTGTATCCTGGATAAGCCTAAGCCGTGCCTCGGGATCAGCACTGTCGGGCTGTGGGGTGGCCAGGCTGCAGAATGGGGCTGGGATGGGGCCACGGCGGCTTTTCTCTAGGGGGGCAGAGCAGAGGGTAGCCATTGGGGCAGGGACACCCAGTGCCAACTGCCCCATAACAGCCTCAAACCCTTATGCGGGCTTGATCCATGCCAAAGTCACACACAAAGCACTGGAAATGGGGACCCCTGGTGCCCACTCCTTTCTTGGCCACACCATGCAAGGACAGGTGCATGCAGGACCCCTGAACAGCCACCCCCATTACCCCGTTTCAGGCTCCGGATGACAAACTTCTGCACAGCACCTACTGCAATGGAGATGGAGATGGGTGAGCAACTGGGGCGGCAGTGAAATTGTGCACATAGGGACCTCATTCCCACCCCTGTCTCCCATCAGTGGAGCTCTGTGCCCGGCCCCTGACCCCATCCCAATACCTCTGTCCCCATCAGGGCGGCCCGGGGACTTGGTGCGTGCCCGGCGCTCGGAGCTGGGGGGCTCAGGGCTGGGAGGTACCCAGCTCTGGCTGCTGGTGCGACCACCCTTGAAGAAGAGGTTGACGAGGGTCTTGGAGCGGTGTAGCCCAGGAGTAGCCCCCCGTGACCCCTGTCCCTCCGGCTTCTTCTTCCTCTTCTCCTCTGGGAACAGAGCAGGAGGTTGGGGTGCACCGGGGGTGGGGAACCCCAAAATAGGGTTTGGGGCTGGGGCACTATGGGTGCTGAATTCCTACCAGCCACTGTGAGGTCGCTCTGGGAACGTGTGATGGGCTGCCGGGGCCGGCTCAGTGCCAACAGCAGTGCCGTTTTGGGGGAGTGGGAGAAGGTGCGGCGCAGCTGGGTGCCGGGGGGCTCACGGGCACCCTGTCCTCGGATGGCCGTGTCCCGCAGCAGCTCTGGGGGCCGCACCGTGCGCCGCGTTTCCTGCAGCCCCTCGGTGGCAGGTTCTGTCTGCATGGCCCGTTCAGCACGATCCCGTGCCCAGCCCCGCCGCGGCCCATCCTCTGTGGAGATGGCAACGTCCACCGTGCGTGTGGGTGGCCCAGGGGTCATCGTCCCCAGCCCGTTCACTGTTCCTGGCGGTGGCCCCGAGGAGTAGGAGGAGATGGAGGAGCTGGTCTCCGAGGTCTGAGAGAGCTGCTGCAGCTGCCCGTTGGTCACTGCAAGGCATGGCAGGGACAGGCGGTGACACACCAGGGGACACAGGGTGACATCCTGGGGGGACATGGGGTGACTCACCAGGGAACACAGGAGCTTCACATCCCTCAAGAACGGGGACATGGGGACATGGGGACCGTAGGGCCACAAGGACAGTGGGCTGCTAGTATTGCAAAGGGAGGGGGGCATATGGGACCACAGGGCTGTGGGACATGGCACAGACATCTTTGTGTCCCTGGGGATTTAATGTCCCCTGCAGGGATGGGGATGAGTGGGACTGCAGAGATGCTGGCCACGGCACATATTCCCTTCCAGGACAGAGGAAACACATGACCCCATGGCACACAGACCTTTTCCCTCCCCATTGGGATCCTCTGGACATCTTTGCACTGAGGGCCCCAGGCCTGCCATGTGCCCCCCCAGTACCCAAGTGTCATGGTCCTTACAGCGGCTGAGCCAGCAGTACTCGGCCACCAGCTCCTTGTAGGCAGGGAAGCGGCCGGTCTCCTACACACAGGGAAAAGACGAGGGGTCAGCGCGTGCCGGCTGAACCCGATCCGGGTGCCAGCCATGAATAATGCATCCCTCTCCCACCAGCCATGAAACCCAAGCGGCCCACAGCCTTGCCAACACCCCCGGCAACTGGGATGTGCTGGGACAGTGCCAACATGGGGGCTCACCGACCCCATAGGGCTGGACACCGGGTACCTTGATGGTAAGCATGATGTGGGTCTGTCCCTTGAGCACCTCCACCGCCTTGCTATGGCTTATGTCTTCAAACTTGACTCCATTGGCTGCAAGGACTTGGTCGCCCACCCGAATGCCATTCTGCTCTGCCAGCCCCCCAGGGTCCACCCTAGAGTGGCAGAGGGACAGGTTGGGGATGGAGCCCCTAACATTCTGCCCAGGCAGCCCTTTGTCCCAACACCAAAGGTCTCGGTGCGCCTGCACCCAGCGTGGTGATGCCCCAACACCCAGTGTGGTGATACCCCAGCACCCAATGCGGTGATATGCCAGCATCAGTCAGGAAGGTACGTTCAGCCCCAGAGTGGTCACAGTAGAAACTGAGTGCTGCATCCCCCTGGTGCCCCCCAGGATGAGGGCACATGAGCAGCCATACTTGGAGACATAGATGCCAAGGCCGAACTCCCGACCTCCGCGGATATTGAAGCCCAGGCAGTAATCATCAGAGGTGGTGTAGAGGTGGACGATGCGCCGCAGACCATCCTCAGAGCCACTTTCTGATGGTGTTGAGCCACTCTTCTCCACCACCAGGCGCCTGTTCACCACATCCACCCTGGGGCATGGACACAGCATTGGGGGAAGGCAACTCTTGTCATCCAGTGGTACACTGATGACACCCAGTAGAGTGAGTGTCTCTCACCTCTGGGTCCCTACTTGCCCTCCAGCATCCCCCACCAAGCCTCCCCATTCCACGGGACTGGGTTTAGGGTGTGGGTGTCCTGCTCACCAGGCTGTCTTCTCCTTGGAGAACTTGATGCCCGGCACACGGCCCATACGCCGGACCACCATGCGGAGGCGGTTGTTGCCAGTGAGAACCTTGACAGCACTGCTCATGGTGATGTTCTCTAGGCTCACGCTGTTCACCTCTGTGATCTTGTCCCCCACGCACAGCCCAGCCTGCTCTGCAAGGGATGAGCAGCTCAGCTGGGCACCCAGTCTAACCTTGCTGGGTGCCCTGTTCCCAAGCAGGTTGACCTGCTCCCTTCCCTGTGTTCCCAGTCTCATCCCAACCCAGTGGGAACAAGCAGCACAAGGTGGATGCAGGTGATGACATGAAGGGTGGCATCGCCACCATGGCACCATGTCCCCGCCAGCTCCCCTGTGTCCTGGTGGCATGTATCTGCCCCTTGCTTGGTGCCACCTACCGGCAGCGCTGCCCTCCTCCACTTTGCTCACAAAGATGCCCAGCCCGTGCTCGGAGCCACCGCGGACACTAAAGCCCAGCTTGCCATCCGTGCTCTTCTCCACCGTGATGGCATTGATGACATCACTCTCATTGCTGCTGGCTGCGGGACAGACGTGTCACCAGGTCAGACCCGTGCTGGGGGACGCAGCCATCCCTAGGCGGGGACAGCTGTCCGGCTGGGTGCCCACGTACCTTCGATAGGGGAGTTGATGAGGATGACGCGCCCCATGGGGGACGTGGCGCGGGCGCTGCGGGTGACCCCGTTGAGCAGGCGGCTCTGCTTGCTGAGCAGGCAGCGGGGCGCCAGGCTGACCTCGCTGCTGGAGCTCCGCGACCGCCCGGCCGCCGTCATCTCCGCGTCCTCCCAGCCCTGGGCCATGGCGGCGGCCGAGCGGTATGACCGCGGCTCGCCGGGTGCTCACGGGGCCGGGGCTGCCCGCCAGCGGGGAGAGACCGTGGCACCGTCCCGCAGCACATGCCCAGGTTGGGGCGCGATCCTCAGCAGCGCAGCGCTGGGGCCGGTTGGGGGGCAGCGGGAAGGGTCCCGGCGGCACGGCCTGAGTGGGGACAGCGAGCGTCACGGCGTGACCTCCACTGCTGCCCGGATGCCCCGACTTGCCGCTTCCCAGCGGGATCGCCGGTGGCACGGCGGGGACTTCAGTCACGGGATGCGGATTTGCACGGAGCCCCCCCGCCCCCCACACCCCCACGAATCGCCCCGTTCCCGAGAGAAGGCCGGGGGGGGGGGGGGGGGGGGGGGTTTATTTTCCCAGCGCCCCCCGCTCGCCCCGGCCTGACCTCCATAAATAAGTGATGTCTCCTCTGCGTGCGTCCCCTCCACGGTGTCCCCGCCGCCCGGCAGCCCCCCCTCCCAAGGGCCACCCTTCCGCGCTCCAACGGCGCTCCCCCCCGAGGGGACGCCCGGCGCTGGGGTCCCCCTGTCACCTCCGTCCCCTCCTCCCCGTGCCCTCACCTGTCCCCATGGTGCCACCTGCGAAAGAGACACCGATCGGCGCGGGGGGGATGGAGAGGACGCGGGGGGGGGCGGGGGGGTGACAGCAGCACCGCCTCTCGCCCGTCGGTGCCAGCGGGGATTGGCTGTCCCGGCGGTGTGCCGGCCGCGGGAGCTGTCACTCAGTCTGGCGCTGGGCGCGGGGGGAGCCCCGTGTCACACCCCCTTCCTCCCGTGGGATGAGCCCCTCCCGGGGGGCTGCGCGCGGAGCCGAACGCCACGCACGGGAGAACTGAGACACGAAACGGGGCTTCAGGGTGCCCCTCTACCGGCCCGAACGGTGCCAGCCGGTGTCCCCCCCGCCCCCCCCCCTCCCCTTTTCCGTCCCGGGGCTGGCCGTGACCCACGGCGGGGCTGGCGCCAGCTGCGCGAACCCGACACCGCGCCGGTTTCAGGTGATGCGCAGCCAGCGGGGGGGGGATCGGGTCAGCCGGGCGGGGCCGGGAGGGTCCGGCAGCGCTCCTCATTGGCCGCCCGCAGCCCACGAGCCGCCGCCAACGCGCGTGTGACCCCCGTGCGCGGAAGGATCACGGACGTGCGCACAGGCGGCTCGCTCCCGTTTGCCGCGCACGCGGGCGCCGTGCCACGCGTGGGCGCGCGGAAACGCCCAAATACACGCATACGCACGCGCCCACTCGCGTGCCCGCGCACACCCACGTGACCACGCCCACGTGACCACGCCCGCTTGAGCTCTCCCACGCGGGACTGCCCCGCGTTCATCCCCACGCGCGCCCCCCGCCGCGTGGCCGTGCCGCGCCGCACGTAGCTCGGCGTGCTGCAGACGGCCCCGCTCGGCCGCCGCCGCCGCGGCCCCCCCCCGCGCTCCCACTCCCGGCGTGGGGCGGCCCCGTGACGGGCGAGGACGTCATCGGGGCGGAGCGACGCGTTGCCGAGCGGGCGCTGCCCGGAGCCGTGAGTGTCGGCCGGGAGCGGGGGTCGGGGGGGTCACCCCGCGGGGCTGGCGGGGAATTGCGCTCCGAGCTGCCGAGCACCGGGAGCGGCTGCAGAACGGCGGGGAGCGGGGCCGGCACGGAGCTTTTCCGGGGGGCGGCTCCGGGACTGCGTGTCACCACAGCTCCCCGTGCTACCTTCCTCATCCACCCCCAACCAGAGGATGCCCCCCACGCTGCCCACCAACATCGACATCCGCGAGCCCCGCTGGGATCAGAGCACGTTCCAGGGCCGGGCCAAGCACTTCTTCACCGTCACCGACCCCCGCAACCTGCTGCTGTCGGGGGCAGCCCTGGATGAGGCGCGCCGCCTGGTGCTGGCCTACAGGTATGGGACGGGGAGGGGGGTCCCACCCACGCGGGACGGCGGTGGGTACCGTTTCACAGCTGTGCGCTCCATCAGGGCGGGCACGGTGCCCCCGGGGCTGACCGAGGATGAGCTGTGGCGTGCCAAGTACATCTATGACTCCGCCTTCCACCCCGACACGGGCGAGAAGATGCTGCTCATCGGGCGCATGTCAGCCCAGGTGCCCATGAACATGACCATCACCGGCTGCATGCTGACCTTCTACAGGTACCGACCCCCGCCCCATCCCCGGCACCCCCGGGTGCTCGTGTCGTCCCCCCGCCATGGACACCCCGCAATGATGCCGGTGCCCGTAGGACCACGCCGGCCGTGGTGTTCTGGCAGTGGGTGAACCAGTCCTTCAATGCCATCGTTAACTACACCAACCGCAGCGGAGATGCTCCCATCACACCCAGGTGAGTTTCCCTGCCATGCTGGGATATCCGTCTGTGGGGTGGTGGGATGTGGGTGTCACCTCCTGCCTTTGCAGCCAGCTGGGGACAGCCTACGTGAGTGCGACCGGAGGGGCGGTTGTTACAGCACTGGGGCTCAAGTCCCTCACCAAGGTAAGGATGTTCTGGGTGTTTGGGGACAGCCTGTTGTGTCCCCAAAGCCTCTCAGTGACCTGCTCCTTGCTCGCCCCCCAGCACCTGCCGGCCATCATCGGGCGCTACGTGCCTTTTGCGGCCGTGGCTGCTGCCAACTGCATCAACATCCCGCTGATGAGGCAGAGGTGGGTGCCCAGCTGCAGGGGGGGTGTGGGGGACACCATGGGGAGCAATGTCTGTGCTCTGCAGAGGCTTTCTCAGGCTCTGTACACCAAAAGGCTGGTTTGGGGGTACCAGCACCTGCTTGCATCCTGAGAGCTGTGGGCTAATGACAGTTTCCCTGGGTGTGCACGTGGAGTCCAGCCAAGAGCCCCAACATATCACATAGTGCATGGGTGGGGGATGTGGAGGGACACTGACTTCTCTCCTTGCCGTGCCCCTGACCCCCTTTACAGGGAACTCCAAGTGGGGATCCCCATCACAGATGAGAATGGGAACCGCCTGGGTGAGTCCACGGCAGCCGCCCAGAAGGCCATCTTCCAGGTGGTGGTGTCCCGTATTGGGATGGCAGCCCCGGCCATGGGTGAGTACCCAGCCCTAGCCCTGGCCATGCGAGTCTGGTCCCATGGAGCTCATTTCCTTCTCCTCTGTCCCAGCCATCCCCCCGGTGATCATGAATGTGCTGGAGAAGAGAGCCTTCCTCAAGGTACAGGGGGCAGGAGAGTGGGCATAGGGATGACCCACTGGCACTGTGCTGGCACCCTGCAGGGGAACAGCACCTGCCTGCCCCACTGACACCAAACTATCCCCTCCAGCGGTACCCGTACCTGAACGCTCCCCTGCAGGTTGGCCTGGTGGGGCTCTGGTAAGTGACCTCAGGGTGCGTCCCAGGGAGGTGGGATGGGGATGATGCCCTGCGCCAGGAGCAGGTTTGCACTTGGCGGGACAGATGAAGCCCTCAGCATCCTTGTTTGCCCCACACTGGGGTCTGAGGTCTGGGGCTGGGAGAGCCCCTCCTCGTCTCCTGGCTGCCCCCACTGCTCTCCTTGTCTTCCCATGCAGCTTGGTGTTTGCAACCCCGCTGTGCTGTGCGCTCTTCCCACAGAAGAGGTAAGGACGGGCGTTGTGCCCAGCTCTCCGGGGGTGCTTTTGCTCCTTTTGAGCCTGCAGTTTGCAAATGCCTGTGCCCCCCCCCAACACCCCACGTCTCTTGGCAGCTCGATGCAGGTGAGCCGCCTGGAGCCCAGCGTCCAAGCTCAGATCCGGGAGGTGGACCCTCAGCTGCACACTGTCTACTTCAACAAGGGGCTGTGAGCACGGGACCGCTGTGTCACTGAGCTCAGAGCATCCCAAGGATGCAGCTGCTGCCCTGTGGCCACCTCCTGTCCCCAGGTGCTGGGGTATAGCTGAGCCCCCGAACACAGCGGGCTCCCATCCCAGCACCTCCCCTGAGCTGTGCTTTGCTGCTCTCCTGTCCCCACTTGGGGCTGTACTGAGGGCCACCAGCCTGGTGCCAGGAGGAGGGAATATTCCCCTGGTGGCACAAGGCTAGTGGGCAGCAGACCTGGGCACTGGACAAGTGGTGCTTCACAGGGGTAGGGACAAGGGGACCCTGTGTGCTGCTGCCCTCCTCCTGCTGTGCTGCACGGTGCAGGGGCACACAAGTGTCCCAGCCTCAGGCAATATCATGAGGTGACTGTGCTGCTGGTGTCCCTGCAAGCTCTGACTCACGTCATACCAGGTGTCTCCACTCCTGGCTGTCACCCAGCGTGTTTCCCATACCCAGTGTGTATATGGCTGTCGAGGCTGTGTCCCATGGCATCCCCCAGGCTAGAGCCTGAGATGGATGCTCCCACTTTTGGGCATTGCATCCTGAAAGCACAACCCCCAGAAGCCAGGAGTGAGCACTATGGGATGTACAGTGTGGCAGGGGGGGCTGCTCCAGCCCGGGTGTGCGTGCGCAGCTCCCCGTGCGCACTGCTCTGTGCTGATCCCGGGCTGTAATCTGGCTTTCCCTGGAGCAAATGGCACATTTTAATCTCAGCAGTCCCCGTTTTATTCCCCTTAACACCGCCTTTGCTCAAGGTCTGGCTCCTATGTGGCTTCCTCCATGGACCTTCTCATAATGGCTTTAAGCACATCGCTGTTTCCTCTGGTTATTTTTGTTACACATACTCCGTACCTCTATCTACCAAACAATAAAGGCAGGTTGTTTATACAAAAGCAAAGAGAAGTCTCTTGCTTACCGCTTCCCATGCCGTGGAAAGGGGCTTGTGGTCACGGGGGATGGATGCTCAGCACAGAGCACGCAGCACCCATTAGGGATGCAGGAGCAGCCCCCACTCCCCCCAGCCCCGGCATATTGCACATATCTCCCCCGAGCCAGCCATCGGCAGCTTATAAATAATGCAGCCCCTCGCCGTGCAATAAGGGCTTGTCAATTGCTGTTCTGCTCTCATAAATTAAAGATGAAAAGGTACAAGGCTCTTGCCAGAAAAATGAAGACAAATTTTTAATAGCTTGCCAAGACGCAGGGAGAGAGGGAGCGCTCGGGAAAAATGAATTACGTTTTTATTATGTGTTTTATTGTGGTGTAATTGAACGGGATTAGCTGAGAATACAATATATTTCCAGGGCAGAGCAAAGAAAACAAAAATAATGATGACACTTCTCCCACCCCCCTCACCTCCCCCCCGGCTGGTGCAGGGACAGCTCCTGCTGCTCTGGGAGCAGCAGATATGGGACTGTGGATGGTGACACAGTGCAGGTGGTACCGCCCTCACCCTGGGGACACCGTCCTATCCCAGAGGTCGCGGTGCCGGGGGTGTCGGGGTTGGGGGGCCATCGATTGCTCCCTGGCATTGTTAATGAGCCGCCCAACCACAGGCTTTAACCTTGCCCATAATGAGGGCGAGCGGCAGCAATCCCTCCCGCTCCCCCAGCCTTAATGAGCTAATCAATACTTGTTCTCAGCTTAATTTCCAGCTAATTGCTCTTTAATGACGCCTGGAAATGGGCTGCCCGCTGGCAGGCTCCCCCCTCCCCGCAGAGCGTCCCTGGGGCAGGGGGTGCCGAGTGGGGGTCACCTTCCCCGGCTGCGTCCCCAAACCCCTATTAGAGGGGACACGACGTTGTACCCTGGGAGGTGTCCCCAGAGCGGTCGCATCACCATCAGGGTGCTTTGAGGTGAAGAGAGGTGTAGGGGGGTCGTGTACCTGCCGGGACAGGGTCAGGCTGTGACGGCAAGGGGACGCAGACGAGGCCAGCAGCGCCCTGGAGGTGGCAGCAGAGACCCCATAGCCTGTCCCCACAGCTTCAACAGCAGAGTCATCCCCCAGGACCCTGGGGGGAAAACGTTTAGGCCACCAGACACAAGGGACCCCCCCACACTCTAACTGCAGCTCGTATGGGATGGGGCACCCTGTAGCAAAATGGGGAATTCCCAGTCCAGGTCCCCGGATTCCAGCCAGAATTGACCCTTGGTGTAAGTGCTGGAGATGACCTCGTTGGGGTGGGGGGAACATTCTCGCGGCAAGGAGACCACCGACACTAGGCTGGGAAAGGCAATAGCCGTGCACAATACCATTTGCATGGGAGTGGGATTGCAGAGCGTGGCTCCCTCACCCCAAATCCATAGGACTGCCCCCCATTGCAGAACCTGGCTGAGCTCTTGCTTGCTCTGTGCCTGGGGTCAGGGTAGAGCCTGGCATGTGGCAAGGGGGTGGGAACTGTGCTTCTGACCCCAAGGTGTTAAAGCTGGCAGGGGGATGCTGAGGAGCATGCTTGGGGAGAGGGCAGTCCCCACAGCTCCCAGGCACTGGGTGACCCACAGAGGTGATGGGCTGCAGAGTGCCCAGTGACAGAGTGAACCTCACCACCCAGACAGTGCTGCTGGGGGCCCCTTGGGAAATCTGCCTCCCTCCTGCACACAGCTGCAGCCACTTCCCCAAGAATTTGCTGACGGGTTTGTTCTGGGCAGGAATTTGCTGTGGGGAAACCTGAGCCTGGTGGTGTTGGCCCTGCTTGGCACATGGGGTGGGGGCCTCATCCCCAACAGGGTCCTGTGGGATGCAGCCTGGACCCTACTGAAACCTACGTGGAGCCAGGGTCAGAGTGGCAGGAAGCAGAGACAGGCACTGGGCTGAAACACGGGAGATCTGAGTTACGATTAGAATCAGCCTTCGTGCTCTGAGAGCCATCCGGAGGGCCAGCAGCCCTGCTGACACGTGCTTTGTCCCGGGCGTCACGCAGCCTTCTGCCCTGCCAGAACTGACACAGTGTTGAGTCATCTGGCCCACGGCCTTTTTTCCAGGGTGTGATTTTGCTCTTCAGTCTCAGCCCGTTGGGATCAGACAGATCATCAGCTCAGGGCATGGCCGGGGCAACCTGGGATGGGCACGGAAGCAGTGATGGGGACACATGTTAGAACCCATGGAGGGATGCCATGGCTGAGGGAGCATCTCTGGGGGATCATTAATGGGGTAATAGTGATGAGAGCAAGAGGACCCCTCCCACAGCCCTGGGGTGTGCTATGCAATGGGATGTACTAACTAAACCAGAGCACAGCTCCTCATTAAGCACAGGTTAAATCTCCCACCCCCCTAATTCAGAGCTGCTGCTATTTATTAGCACATTCAACAGTCTCATTAAGCAGGAGGTTTAATTACCTGCTGGGCTGGAGCTCCATCTTGTTCCCAGGACTAAACTAAGCTGTTTCCAGGTGCTGGGCTGGGCAACGGTAGCACTGGGCACAGGAATTTCCCAGCAAGGAGTGAGTGAGTGAGAGGGTGGGGAGGAATAATTCCTCCCTACTCTGCCTCTCCAAACTGCTCCTGGGGGTGCACAGAGTGGTACCTCAGCCCCCCCCAGCTCCCAAAGCAGCCTCATCAGCGCTTCTCCAGCCCCAGCTGCCCCAAATCCCGTGGTTCCTAGCCCAGCTGTGGGGCTGGGGGCCACCAAAGGGAAAGCAGAACCGGCAGGAAGCCCCTCGGCAGCACAAAGCCTCGTGCATTTTCCATCCTTAGCACCGGCCAGATTTGCAGCGTGCCTGAATGAAAGCTCCGGAGCCCAGAATGGATTTGCAGCGGGGTTTTGGAAAGCAAGAGCAGATTTTTGCAGTGCGGAGAAAGAAACCAGATCCTTCAAGGGGTCCCGGGATGCTTTTAGCTTTGCCGACTTGCCGCAGAAGCAAATCCCACAAATTCCTCATCGGGAATGAGGTGTGTGTGTGGGGGGGGGGAGGGCTGCAGGCTCCCCTAGCATGAAGCTCATGCTCAGTCTAGGACGGCGCCGGGTACCCACATAGGTCCCATCTGGGGGCTCAGGGAGCTGCGTATTGCTAATGGACGGAAGATCCCGGCCCGACAGCCGGCAGAGAAGGGGTGGCCGACAGCGCGGGGCCCGTCCGGAGCTGGGCCGGGGCCCGAGGGGGGCGTGGGGACTGGCGTGGCGCTGACATCACGGCCGGTGGCAGCGGAGCCCCGCGCCGAGCGGCTGCCAAAGCCATTGTGCACCGCAGCCGTCGGCGGGGCCCGCACCGCGCTCTGGTAAGTGCTGTCGCGAGCGGGACCCTCACCCCGGGACAACTCTTACAGTGATTCAGGGTAGCGTCGCCTCGTCTGCCCCTTTCCTGGCCCCTTGTCCTGGGCTTGGAGCTTTCCTCCCTGCATCCCGGGGGCAGGAAGGGAGGGCAAGCAGGATCCCCCCTGCCCCCTTTTCCCCCGCTGCCTGGGGGTCTCCGGGAAATGGCGCAGAGCTCCGTGTTTGCGGTCGGAGGGCTAACAAATCCCTGCCAGGCTTGCTTTGGGCTGCCTTAGTCTGGCTCCTGTGGGGCTATCAGAGGGCTGAAGCTTGCCGGGGGACTGAGGGGAGCGTGGGGACTCCCAGAAGGGGGTTAGCTGTGGCCCCCCATGCTGGGGTTTATCTCTCAGCCTCCACTTGGTGCTGCAGGGTGGTCCTGGGGCAGGTGGCTGTAACTTCACTCTGTCCCTCCAGCACAGGAGATGAAAACTGGGAGTTGGGGGAGGGCACAGCTCATCCGGACCTGCACATCCTTCCTGGCAGAGATGGAATATTTGAGGGCCGATCAGCCTCTCTGCTTGCTGCAGGAGAGGGGTTAACATAGGCTGGGGGGTGGGAACCCTGCTGTTCTCACTTGTGCACTGAGTTCCCTGGTGCTCAGCCACCAGTGTGATAACTGTGGGATTTGCAGGGCTTTCCTGGTGTGACTGTAATGTGGGGCTCAGAGCAGGGAGGGGAGGACAAAAGCCAGGCATGAGTGGAAGCATCCTCCTGGCTCCGCTTCCCTGGGCTGGCTGCCTCCAGCGTGGAAAGAGCCCTTCATATGCTCCTCTGGGCAGTGATGGAGGGGAAAAATCCTCATGACTTTTGAGGAGTGGTGAGAAAAGCAGAGGGGTGCCTGGCTCCAGAGCTGCTCCCTGAGAGGAACGGAGCATGAAGTGGTTGGGAGAATATGAGGCAGCCCCTCAAGTGGGATTGCAGCAGGGTGGGCTCTAACTGTCAGGGAAGAAGACTGAAGCCTGTGGGTACGGGTCAGTGTCTGGTCAGGGCAGCAGGTAAGAAGGGACACACAGCATCACATTTGGGGGAGCAAGCTGTTTTTGTAGCATGGTAGGAGGTGGAGAGCCCCAGGACGCGGCACGTCTCACAGCGCTGCTAACACACGTTCTCTTCCTCGCAGATCACAATGGCTGCTTGGCTCTGACCCATCCACATCTCCATCTGAGTGATGCTGGAACCGGGCTCTGGGAACGGCCACGAGGATGCCTGAGGTGCTGAGCTCCACCTGCCTGCTGCTCTCCCTGCTCACCCTGCACTGGGCTTGCCTCCAGTCAGCCCGGGCTTTCCCCAGCAGTGCCGAGTACCTGCAGCGGGGCTGGCAGCGGCTGCTGGAGGAGGGTGAGGGCTGCGCCGAGTGCCGGCCAGAGGAGTGCCCAGAGCCACGGGGCTGCCTGGCTGGCACGGTGAGGGATGCCTGTGACTGCTGCTGGGAATGTGCCAACCTGGAGGGACAGATCTGTGACCTGGACAACACCAACCACTTCTATGGCAAATGCGGGGAGCACCTGGAGTGCCAGCTGGAGGCTGGAGACCTGCAGCGTGGTGAGGTGCCCGAGCCCCAGTGTGCCTGCCTCTCGCACCAGGCGCTGTGCGGCTCCGACGGGCGCACCTACCCCCAGATCTGCCGCTTCCTTGAGTCTGCCCGTGCCCACCCCGATGCCAACCTTACCGTGGCCCATGAGGGTCCCTGTGAGGCAGGTATTGCCTTGGGAGAGGGAGCATGAGGACGAGAGGTTGGCTTAAGTATTTCATTCAGAGGCCCCTCTGCAGTGGGTCTGGTGCAGGGGAGAGACTGTGCCAAGTCAGCTCGGGATTTATGGGAGGCGGTGAGCGATGCTGGCTGGGGCAGAGCCAGGCGTCGTTAGTGAGCTTTTGGCTGCAGTGTGGCTGGAGTGTGGCTGGGGCCAAGGAACGCCCCAGGAACGTGGCTCCTTCATGGAAAGCTGGGCCAAGTCGGGGGCTGCACTGCTTCCATCTCCTGTTTGAAGCCATGTATGTGCCTATGGGGTTGGGGTGACCAACTAACACCACTCACTGCATCTCAAGGAGGGGATCAGGGTTGACTTTGTTTTCTTTATCTCATGGTATCTTTGAGTTTTTTTCCCCCTCTTGGCTGCCCGTAAGAGCTGGGACAGGCGCAGGGAGAGGAGAGGTTTATGGCCAGGACAGGAGATCTGAAGGCTGCATCCCAGGGGATTTCCTTGTGCAGGTGGGAGAAGCGAGGCCAGGAGGGGCTGGAATCCTCCATGGGTCACTGGGAAGCTGGGGGACCCCCAGTCTTGACACAGCAACCTTCTGCAGTTGTGGATGAGGGGAATGGGAAGGGTCCTGGCACCACTACCAGAGCCTGGTACCCTCAGTCCAGTATGCTCCCCTGTCTCCTTTTCATCCTCTATTCCCAGAGCCTCAGATCACCTCTCCTCCTTATGATGCATGGAATGTCACTGGTCAGGACGTCATCTTTGGCTGCGAGGTCTTTGCCTACCCCATGGCATCCATTGAGTGGAGGAAGGATGGCACAGAGATGCTGCTGCCAGGAGATGACCCCCACATCTCTGTCCAGGTGAGCGGTTGGTATAGGGGATGGTGACTGAGATGTGCAATTGAGCCCTGCTGAACTCACACACACAGGGCTGCACAGGGGGACCAGCCCGGTTCATCTCTGCTCACCCTGCATGCATCCTGCCTGTGGCCAGCCCCAAATATAGCCCTGTTGGGTCATACCCGGCTATTATAGGGTGTGGGCAGAGGCATGGATGGAAGCATCTTCCATCCCTGGCCACCGCACTGAAATAGCTGCCTGCAAACACAGCTGCAGCACAGCTGGGGCCTGAAGAAGCTGTTTCTTACTGGGGACAAACAGGACATAGCATGGTTGGCGCCAGGGAGCTTAGGGCTGGCTCCCGCCCCAGAGCAGTGCTTAATAGGGTAAAAAGAGTTTCTCCACATCCCACTCCTCACCACCCCAAAGGGTCATCTCCTGGGGGTTCCCTTACCTCGGGGCTCACTGCTGTCTCTCTCTTTGCAGTTCAGAGGTGGCCCCCAGAAATACGAGGTGACCGGCTGGCTGCAGATCCAGGGCGTGCGGGTGACAGATGAGGGCACGTACCGCTGCTTCGCCAGGAACAGGGTCGGGGCTGTGGTGGCAGTGGCCAGCCTGACTGTCCTCACTCCGGGTGAGCAGTAGGGGGGGACCTTTGGGCAGGGCACTGGCTTTCAAGGGTGGTAGTGTCACAGAGTCCCCGTGCTGCTGTTTCAGACCAGCTCAACCTGACTGGCTTGTCTCTGCCGGAACCCCACGCCATACCTGAGGACTACGGGGACAGCGAGGAGGAGTACTACTAGCCCAGCTGTGGAGCTTGGCAGTGGGCAGCGCTCAACCCATGGTGCTTCGGGGTCAGGGATGGATCCAGAGCAAGCACACTCAGCCCTGAACTCCTCTCAGAACACCTCTCTTTTGGGCTGGAGACACAATGACTCTGTGGCTTGTGCGTCACCCTCAGGCAGGGACACCCAGGAGCTTGCTGCCAAAGTGCCTTTCTTTCCCATTTTGTTTTTAACGAGAAAAGTAGTGATTTGAGGCAACCTGACATTTGTGGTTTCACCCTTGGACAGTGTTGTCCTAAAAGCCCACGTGGCCATAAACATTTTGGCCTTTTTGAATTGGCTTTATGCTTCTTCTCCCAAACAGTTCTGTATGCTGACATCTCAGTGAGCGCTGGGCCAAGTGTACACGCAGAGCTCTGAGCAACCAACAGGGATCGTCCCATGGGGTCCCTCCGGGTTGGCTGCTCTCCTTCCTTTTCTTCTTTCTTCCCTTCCTCTTTCTCTTGAAAGCTGGCTCAGACGATGCAATTACAGCATCAAAACCTGAGCGAGCAAATAAAAGGGGTTTGTCTGGAGTTGGCAGCGGCCTGAAATTCCTTCAGCCAGTGAGGCTGGGCTGGCCCCTACCCCATGCTGCAGCCAGCAGCGCTGTCTCCCCAGCCCCACCAGGTCCCTGCACCTCTGTGGTGGATCCTGGGCTCTTTCCATGATGGTGCACCCCATGAAGCTGTGACAGCCTCGACTCCTGTGCTGCTTCTTCTGCTGCCTGGGCCATTTCCCCCACTGTTGATCCCCTCCCTGTTCTGTACGCTGCGTGTTTGGTGGAACTGGGCCATGCTGGGGCTGTAGCTGCAGTAGGGAAACCTGAGAGCATCCCATGGCTTGGAGCCACCTGGCCCTTTGCTGGCCCCTAGCCATGCTCCTGTGCCAGCCCTGCCTGTGCTACTGCGTCACCAGGCTGGTGGGGACTGAGGGACTGGAGCCTATCCATAGAGCAGCAGCTGCAGATCTGGGGCTCCACTCCTTGCAAGGCAGTGGGGTTGGTGTCCCCTGTGCCACTTAAAAATTAAAGGAGCTGATATCGCTGTGTGCCTGGAATTGGTCACTGCCACAGAGTGTAATTGAAGTTATTTGTTGCCTCTGAAATGTTTGGTCAGCTCTGCACTGGTGCCTCCCTGAGGGGATGCATGAGGACAACGCTCAGCTCCGGGCACCTGGAGGTTCCTGGGGAGCCTTTCTAATGCCCCAGCACCCCATGATACTGAAGGCTATCACAGGGCTGGGACAAAGGAAAGGGTCCCATCCTGCCTGCATCCAGGGGTATGTGCTAAAAGAGCAATCAAACCTCTGCCAGGCCCAAAGCCCTACAGGACACATACAGGACCGGTGCTGCTTGGCCCCCCCAACTGTTTTGGCTGCTCTGGTTGTGAACTCACAGCTCGAGCTCCCGAATTAGATGCTTTCTGCCACATATCCACAGCATATCCAACCCCTGCTGCTGGGTTTTTCCACAGCTCAGGTATGGGGTCACATCATGGTCCCTGGAACACTCCAGGATCAGGGGTGGTGACTGCCCAGGGGTGATGCAGTGATGTCCCACTGCCCTCAGTGATCATCCCACCCTCTCGTCCTGGTGCTGCCAGCTGCTTGCTCAGGCGCACGCATCCAGAGCAGCCACCAAACCAAGTGGTGGGAGCCAGGAGCGGGAGCTGCAGTCCTCCCAGCAGCTGCTGCCGTCCTTCCCCGGGCTCGGGGGACCGCAGTGCAGTCCCCATCCGCCGCTGAACAGTGCCACCTCCCGGCAGAGCCACCGCGGGACGCGGGGTTGAGCACCGGGTGCAGCTTCCTCGCTTGGCCGCTGGGAAACTGAGGCACGGAGCAGCCAAGCTATGGAGACTCAAGCATTGCGGCCACCTGCGTGCAGGACCTCTGTCCCCAGCCTGTCCCCAGCTAGGGAAGGCAGCATCCCTTGTGCTCTCTGTACGATGACCCCTCCTCACCCTGATTCACGTCTGAAGAAGAGCATTTCCCTGCCTCTGCCCAGCCCTTATGCTGTCTGATAAATAAAGTGGAAACAAATCCTCCCGTGTTTGAAGCAAATGGGTCTCCATGGGGGGTGGCTTTCAATAATTCAAATGCCGCCGCAGCGCAGAGCCCACGCCAATGGGTTTTAATAAACCCCGCCGTAATGTGACATGCAATTTATTATTCAGCTTAAAACAGGAAGCAAAGAGTTTAATAACAGCGGCAGGTTGCCGTCTCTGGCACTGAGAGGTGCTGGCTGTGGGGGGGGGGGGAGTGACATGTCCCCTGAACTGAGGGGCTGGTATTGGGGTTGGGGTGGGGGTGTGTTTTGGGGAGCACTGGTTTGGCTGTGCCTGATGCTTGAGGGGGTTATCTGGGCAGTGTAGGAGGATGGCCTTATCGCAGGGCTGGCTGCTGTCTCTCCTCACGGTGTTTTTGGCCCTGGGGCTGCTCTCTGTCACTTCTCTGCTCTGTAACAGCTAGAGGCAGGCGGAAACGGGAGCCTCTGTGCCTGGTCCCTGCTGCTTTCGAAGTGGGGGGGATCTGGCTCACAATTACCATGCCTTTGGCTTGGCAGGCCTCAAAGTGTGAGTGATGGCAGCAGCCCCTGCGCCCATACGGGCTGGGAGGTGCCTGTGCTCTTTCACAGCCTCCCAGCCCCATGCCCGAGGGAAACTGCAGCTCCTGAGTGAACAACCTGAAAACTCACATCCCAAATCTGGGATGTCCCAGGAGCGCAGCAATGGATTGGAGCACATTAGGATGGGGTCTCCTGGCCTTGAGTCACCCCAGACTCCATCTTTCTCTCACTGCCACCTACCCATGGGTATGGAAGGGTTAAGCTGAAGGTCCCAGCAGAGCAAGTGCTCCCCGGGACATCCCGCAGCTGCCCAGCCTCCCCTCTGCCCTTGCCCTTATCCATCTCTCTTATCCACAGGAGCAGGGTGCTTCCCTCTGCCTCCTGATGAGGAGCAGAACTGGCGGAAGCGGGGATGGGGTCCCCAAAGAGGAATCCCTGTTCCTGGGTCATGGGGCCGGCATCTGGGTAAGGACATTTTGCCTGTCCTGTGCCAGAGCATCCCTAGCAGCACGGATACAGCCTTGGATGTGCTGTTTAATTAAATGTGAAGGGCTCCCGTGCTTCAGCCCTCTCTGCAGCCTGAGCGACTTCAGGAAAGAGGCCTTTTATTAAAAGAGAGAGAGGCTCTGCCAGGCAGCCATCAAACAGCACATTTAATTGTCTCGGCTTGTTTAGCTGTCGCGCAGGGAGGGATGTGCTCCCAGCCAGGTCCCCAGGCTGTGCAGCTCAGGAGGATTGCTGGGGCTGGGAGCTGCACCTGGGGTACCAAACCCATGGCTTTGTCCCAGGGGAGAATGTTTGGTGCTGGGTTTGGTCTCCGGGGGAGAACTGCAGCTTTTCCCCTGGCTGGGCAAGTCTGGATCTCAGCATTTGGAGAAGAAAACAAAGATCAAGAGGGGGAGGAAACGTGGGCTTTTATCAAAATCTCCTACTTCAAAGTTGTCCAGCTGAAGTGCTCCCCTTTGGTTTAATTTGAAGTGATGTTTCCTTCAGCGGCTGCAGTAAATGGCATCAAATGAGGCTGAAGCGGCCGGAAAGCCTGGAGAGGAAACGTGTCCTTTGGGAACGGCTGGAGTCAGACCTTCCCTGCTGGTTCAGCCACAAGATGGGGACAGGAGATGGAGCTCCTGCCCTGTCCTGGGCAGCTGCACAGCAGCTCTGGAACCAGCTGCTTCCAGCCCCATCACCACAGCGTTCTCTGCCCCTATTCCACTGGAAATAGCCCCGGTTTTGAGGGTGATGCAGCTGCAGCTCTACCCTGGTACATCCCCCAGCCCACAGTCCCTGGGTCTTTGGCAGCTCCTCCGCATGGCTGAGAGCTAAACCAGACCGCAACAAGCTGCAGGCGACTTGCAGGGGAAGGGGCACAAATCCATCTTCCTGATGGAAGATTCTGGGCTGTCCTGAAACTGAAGAGGCTATTCCCTTCTCCCTGATCCCATGGTCAGGGAATTGCCCCTCTTTAGAGGCATAAGAAGGATGAGCAGAGCTGTGTTCCCTTCTCCCAGCCTGGCATCCCTACTCTACGATGACAGGTCACTGCTTCCTCCCCATGCCCCCTCCTCATCCTCCCCCAGCTCCTCTAAGCACTCCTGGCTGCTCTGGGATGATGCAGGCGGGCGCAGAGTTCATGGGAGCCGTACCTGTGCTTTGTCTTCATCTGTCACCCCTGCTGACAGTCAGATCCATCTTAAACTGGGAGCGAGAGGGGAAGAGAGGGAAGCAATAATTAACCTCTGCGCGGGCCGCTCCCGAAATGCCGCACTCTGGTGATGCACGAGGAGATGGCCGTGACACTTTTATTGCTGCTCCAGCGCTGTGCAGCATGTGGAGGAGGTGATGTGGCCGGGCTGGGACACCTGAGGCTTTATTATGGTAGATGGATCCATGGGGCACATGGCTCGGCTGGGGTGTGAGGCACTGGTCTACCCAGGCCTTGAGGGGAGATTTGGGGCTCAAGGTTGATGAGGTGATACATGACATGCAGCTGGACTTTGTCCTGGCACTGCTGGGACTGTCAGAGCAGCACTTCCCTGCATACCGATGCCCACTCAGCAGCTGTTGCGGTTTCATCTCTTAGAAAAGTGAGAGCAAATCAGTGCCAGCTGTGCTTGCGGCCAAACCCCAGGTTGTGCCAATCCAAAGGGGCTCTTGGCACAGCCAGGGAGGCACTAAGCCCAGGTGGGCTGTCATCCTGACAAGGGGCAGCACCCTGAACTGCAAGCATCTCAGTGAGCCCCAGAACAGAGCACAGTCCCTGCACTGGGGCAGATGTCACCTGTATGAGTTGGAGATGGGGGAAACTGAGACACAGAGGGTGGGGCAGATATCTCTAAGTCTTGTACACTCCCTTATTCTAATTGCAAGAGCATCTGCTGGGAACCAGTCAGCGGGCTGAGGAATGTCCAGCACCAGGGAAAACAAGTCCTATACTCCCCAGTTCAGCCTTGCAGGGATACTTTGCCAGGGGCAGAGGGGAAAAATTCCCCTTAACACCATCACCAACCCAACAGGCTGCAGGCAGGGCCATGCACAAGTGCTGCCAGCTCCCTGCATCAAGCAGCATGAAGCTCAACCACTCCCTGCACAGATGGGGGTTTAATCAGCCCCAGTTTAAGCACATGGGTGTTCAGCACTAATCCAATTTCCCTCCATTCATTAGGATGGTTATTCATCACTTGGGAATGATGAAAGGCTGCAGGTCCATGCAGGTGCTGGGGAGTGGTGCTGCTTGATGCTGGCATGTGGCTGAGTATCCTTCCCATGCTGACCACCATCAGGGATAGGGATGGTTCCTCAGCCCCTGAATTGCACTAAGGAGCAAGCTGAGATTGCTCTCCTCAGTTCTGGGGCTGAGTTATCCTCAGAAGCACCCAGCAGCTGCTTGGATAGGAGCTGATCTACAATAGAATGTATCCAGGTGGATGGATGCTGAGCTAGGAAAGGGGTGAGAAGACATTTCCATGTCCCAAAGACCTTGCATGAAGGTTCTACTGCTCACATTACCATAGAGCTGCCTCCTGGCGATAGGTCTATGCTGTGGCCTCACTGGCTGGGAGCTGGCATGCAGGGTGCCCTCCCTCTAGACCTGAGCACACTTTGGGGCTCTGAGATCACCCCACTGGCCTGGTGTCTCCTTTGCCTCCATCCTCACCCGTTCCCACATTTCCTTCCCCTCCACCAAGCACTGACCCCACTTCCACCACCTGAACACCAGCTCATGGCACCCTTGGGCTCCCCCCCACCTCCTTCCATCCAGTACCCACCTTCCCATGTTGTGCCCCAGCCACAGAGATACCCCAGTGCCGGCACCCCTCTACCTTCTGAATGGGGCTGGTGGTTGTGTTTGACGGGAGCAATCCATCTCCATCAATGTAATGACCGTTCCCATTAATCGGCCATAAACTAATAAAGTAAGCACTTTCCCCTCCATCCCCGCCACCCCCCCTAAACTTCATTAAGTCTTTAGCACATTAATATGTCTTACTTAGTGTCTGCTTTGGCCTCTGATGTTGTTTTTTTATTATTTTTCCTCTCTTTTTCTGTGGGTAGCAGGGGTTTACCTGCTGATGCTATTCCCTACAGGCCATAGGAAACTCTGACAGCCTGGGCCGTCCCCACGGCAGCAGCACAGTGCAGGCAAGTGGGGAAGAAAGGGAAAGGGATGGGGGGGGGCAGAAGGAGGCGGGGATAAAAGATCCCGTACACCTCCAAATTAAATTTGTGATGCCTGGCATCAGATGGGCCCGCAGCCAGAGATTAATTCAACTGATCAAGTTATAAAGAGCACTGCGGCGGGTAATCAATCTTGGAGCTGTCAGGCAAATAGGCAGCAGTATTAACCTGGCAGGGCTCGCACACATGCGCGCGTGCACACGCACAGAAGCCCTTTTAACTCCTTTTGCATGGAGTGTTATTTCCCAGTCCCATTGGGTTGGGAAGGGCTGGGGGAGGCGGAGGCAGTACCTCTTTGCTCTCTTATCCCATAGCCCATCAATGGCCCCACCAAAGAAGAGCATCATCCTCTCCCTTGCCATCTCTAAAGGGCAGCACTTGGCCTTGAAGTTGGAAGTCTTTAGGGCCTGTTTTCTGGTGTCATCTGGTTCAGTGCCAGATAGATGGGGCAGGTCCTGGGTGCTTGGTATGTGGAGACCAAATGGTCTCAGGTTGACTCAACAAGGAGAAGGATGTTCATGGGAAAGAATAGGGACAGGGTCTGGCTGGGAATGGGCTGCTTGGAAAAATGGCCAAAGGGCAGGATTTGGGGTAGGGGCTGGAGAGCCTTGCAGTGACTGAGAGACCCCCAGTGCCCAGTAGGATCACTACCTGGAAATGGTCCCAGTGTTCGTTTCAAGGCTGGTTGAGGGAATGAGAGCAGGACCCTATTCCTGATGGCCACTCCAACCCCATCCACGTGCAAGGTCTAGGTCTGTGAAACCCTTCAGGCTCTGGGTGCTCCTTTGCCATGAGCCCTCACATTGCTGCAGGTCCTGGGGGCCTGCAAACTCACACGGAGCCTCTTGGCTCCAAGTTGTGCTGCCCCATGACCAATTCAATGCCTGAGTTCTCCAGTGGTCTTGGTGTCCTTCCCAGTGCGAAAGCTGCAAGCCATCAGCATGACACAGGCAGGGCACGCAGTCCAGGCTGATGGGAACGCTGTGGCCTTTCCAGGAGTCTCAAGTGAGTCCTTCCAAACTGCATAGGATATTCTGAGAAACGCGTTGGGGTGGGAACCAGCATCTCTGCAAGAGAGATGCTTTGCAAGCCAGGACCCCGGTCAACCATCTCAACATCCTTTCGCTCCCACGATTTCTCTGAATGTCCCCTTCAAGGGCTGTCACTCAGCCTGGGCATCCGGCACGGCTACAGCTGGCAGTCAGCAATCCTGTCTGTGCCTGGAATGTACAGAAGTGGAGTGAGAAAGCTGCTTTTGGGGTTGGGACCCAAAGGGGATGGATGTAGGGGAAGGATCTCTGAGATCAACTCTCATCCAGTGCCAGGCACGCTGCCAGAGGTCTCCTCTCTGTGGGTCTTCTCTCTGCTCAGAGTGTAAGGCCATGACTGGAGGCACCAGCACCCATCCCCCTCTCGCTGCCCCCGCCTCTGATTGATGTTACAGCATCTTCCCATCGACAAACACCTGTATCCTCCTCCAGCTATGGTGCTCCAGGCGAGAGGCTGCATCCAGCTGCCAACTGTTCCTGCTCAGCTCATGTTAGTAGATATTGGAACTGGTCGGTGCCAAAGTCTTCTCCAATTAATCTTCTCTCTCCCCTCCTTGCTGGGCTGAATCCTGGGGAGGATCCATCGATCTCAGCGATGTCCAATGGAGCAGCTGGAGCACCTTCTGCAGGTTGCTGGGCACCGGTGCGACGCTGTCTTCATATCTGATAGGATTATTAGCACTGGGGGTGGGGGAGGGGGAAAAGCAAGCACTAATTGATCTGGTAATAAAGTTAATAGAAGCTCTTATGAGCTTGCCAATTAAGAATAATTAAGGAAGGACAAGGGAGGGAAGGAGAGTGATGGGACAACCTTAGAGGATTGCTGGGGGCTGCAGCAACCCTTCCACCCTACATTGATCCCACAGGACTGTGGGATCTTCTTCCAAAGATGTCCCAGGAAAGGTTTGCAGCATGTTCTGTGGACTGCTCAGGGATGCTCAGCTGCACATCAGCCCTGTCCCTTGCTCCTGGGCTGGTGGTGGGACCCCAGTGAGAACCAGAGCACCCCCAAGCTGGGTGCTGGACACCCACTGCTTTTCCATAGGTGATTGGCAGAGGGACCCACAAGAAGGTCGGTGACATCTTAAAAGCTGTTGCAACACGAGCTGCTGGCTTGGGAACACCCATATGCTCTGCTGGGCCCCTGGGGGCGGGGGGTGGGGTGAGGGGAGGTGGCCAGGCCTGGCAGGCTCCAAATATTGATCATGGCTGGGATGCTCATGGAGCCTCTCCCATGCAGCCATGGCCAGATGTCACTGCTTGAAGTGGAGAGACGTGATCCTCAGCACTGCCAAAACAACGAGTGCTCTGCAGGGTCACCTCAAGTCCCCCCCATGTCTGTCATTGCCCACGGGTGAGAGATCCACTGGTGACCATGCAAGCTGGGCGGGTCACGGGTGAACTGAAGGGTGCAGCCCTTTCTCCCTGGTGAATACATGCTGGCTAATGGGGCTTGGGATGCTGTGTGGTAATCCCAAGCAATGATTTACATTTAATTAGGCAAATGAATATGAAAATAGACTCTGCCCAAGAGCCTACTAATAACTTTCTGTGTTAATGGGTCGGACTCATATCAGTCTGATCTGGCAGCTCGCAGTGTGGCGGGGGGTGAGTGCCTTCCCCTTTGCTTCAGCTTGTCCTGGTCCTGAACACAGACCTTCCCTGCTGATTTCTGGCTGCTCAGCAGCCCACCAGCACCTGTAATTGAATGCAGGAACTCCAGTCTGAGGAAGCAGCACTGCATTAATCACTGCAGCCTGGCGGGGCCAGACTGATAGATCTTCCTACCACATAAAATAACTCATGTTAATCATTGCCTGCAATTTATCCTCTTCTCTGTCTTGTACATGAATTATTCAGGGTGATGCCAAGGCAAGGAAAGCCATGCGAAAGTCCCATGGCTGGTGCCAGTGACCCTGCTCCCCCAAACAGAAGGGTAGCATGGGATGCAAAAGGACTGACCTGCCCTATGGGGACACTGCCCAATGGACAGCCCATCCTATGGATGTCCCATCCCACTGACAGCCCATCCCATGGACAACCCATAGTATGGACTTTCCATCCCAAAGACAGCTCATCCCACCAACAGCCCATCTCCTGGGCATCCTGTTGCATGGACACCCCGTCCCATGGTTCTCCCTATTCCACCCCATGGCTCTGAGTGGAGCTGGCATGGGGGCTGCCCATATCCAGGTGGCCATGCTGCAGATTTGTGGCTGAGGTATTTGTTCTCAGAGAGGTGGCTGGCAATTAATTGCTCGGTCAGCAGCCGCATGTTGAACTCTCCGAACATCTCCACCTGGGCTGCTTGAACAGGCTCTCCTCCCATCTGTCTTCGTGCTGGCTGCAGGGCTGTGTCCATCATTGGCGCCACATTTGTTTTGCTGTGGATATTTTGCTTTAGCCCCAATTACGCTCAGGCTTACACCAAAACAAACAAGCCATGGGACACGGAGGTACCTGCCAGGCTCAGACAGGCTGGTGCCGTGCCTGGCCTCAGGGCTGATAAAGGACCCACAGTGTCACTGCGCTGGAGTCTGGGCTTGCAAAATGTGACACGTTTTCTCCCAACAATTAATCACCAGGGAGTGATCGGTACCAATTAATGGGTAATTGGCCCCATTTTCAGCCAGCTTTTCCGGGCCCAACTCCTGTTGTGTGCTATAGGATGGGCATTCCCATTGCAATGCCTGGTTAGGATGGGAGAGAAACCTGACGCTGCGGTGTCCAGGAAGGATCCTGTTGGAAATACCCATCTGACACTGCTTGAGATAAAGCAGGGAGGCCACTCCACTTGGGCTTATCGGACACATTTCCTCCAGAGAGATCTCCATCAGCTCGGGGAGGAAACTACTGAATTTTTGTCTTCTTTTTTTTCTTCCTAAATTTCAGAAGGAAGAAAGACTTTGGAGAGCTTAGGGGAAAAGGTCCCCATCTCATGCTTGGCCTGTAGCTTGTTAGTGAGGAAAGTTTTAAAGTGGAAAATTTAGGTCTGCTTTCTTCCACTACCAGAAATAGAACGTCTTAATATTATTATTATTATTATTATTATTTTCCACAGCTGATTTGAAGTTCAAAAGTGCTGCCTGGAGAACAAGGTGGAAGAGGAGTTTTAAAGCTGAGAAAGAACAAGTGATGCTCCTGGAAAGCCGCATTCTTCCTAATTGTCCAATGGAGACAAAGCAAAGCGCTGGCACAGCGTGTGGATTTTCCCCTCTATTTCAAAGCAGATTTAATGAAATGCCATTTATTATTTTTTTTTCAGTGAGAGACACACTGGAAGCATTCTGACAGCACTTGCAAAGCCTCTGCATGCCTAGGGGGTGGGGAGGGGGTGCAAAAAGAAGTGGACACCAGGGGAGCTTCTCAGTGCACTACCCACAGTGACTGCAGCACTTGGGGCTGCAATGGGCTCCCATAGACACGGAAAACACAAGAAGTAAACTCTTTTCCTCAGTAATAACAATAGCAACAATAATAAATCCTGAAAACGAATGAAGAAGTCTTCCCACAGCTGTGGGCATTTCATCCTGCCAAATGCTGAGCACCTGGGGCACAGCTCTGCCTTGGCCATATAACCCTCAGCAGGGACATAGCCATCCTTTAGCTGAGTTCTCCAAG
This sequence comes from Excalfactoria chinensis, assembly GCF_039878825.1. Taxonomy (NCBI): domain Eukaryota; kingdom Metazoa; phylum Chordata; class Aves; order Galliformes; family Phasianidae; genus Excalfactoria; species Excalfactoria chinensis. The sequence goes on along the minus strand of NC_092830.1, from coordinate 26,062,136 downwards.
GGAAAGGTGGTATTGCAGGGGATATCAGCACTCAGTGCTGTCCTTCTTTTAAGCACTGCTGATTCCAGGATGTAGGGTTCTTGGTGAGATTCTGCTTTCAAAGGTAAGGTTAGGTGTGGGAGGTGCTGCAAGCGTTGTATGGCTTTGTATGGGATCAGTGCAGAGCTGGGGCTGCTTAGGTACTCAGGCAGCACAGGAACTTAGCATGGCTTCCTCCTGCCCACGAATTCCCAGTGTCCTGAACTCTGCTTCACACTGTGACAAACCTTGTCCCTGGGCAGAAAATGCTGTGCTGCCTCTGGAACACACGATGCTCATCTTCTCCCTGCCTGGTGCAGCAGGCAGGGGACAGGGAGCAGGTTAGCAGCCCACTTTGTGTCTGTTATCCCGCTCCCTGAAAGGGTTGCAGATGAACTAAGTGAGGGGCTGAGTAAATAAAGGATTGACCTTTCACCCTCAGGGGCCAGAGGGCAGCTCCAAACTAGTGTTAATGTGAAATGGAGAGGCAAACTTTGCAGGCTCTGGAGGAATCTGCTCTGGAAGCATCAAAGAAGGCAAAGTACTCGTGTGTCATGTTGTCTGCACCAACATGGGGTGATGGCCCTGCCACCCATGGCAGTGGGTTCTGGTGGGGATGCTGCGGCTGAAGCTGACCTGAGGGAAGGGTGAAGTGGAACTCAGTGGCTGGAGCTGAGTGTCTCAGGCTGAGCAACCAACATTTGGCCATCAATGAGCCCATGGTCGAGTCATATGATAGAGGCAGGAGACCACAAGGGATGGGTGGGTCAATAAGAGGTGGCAGATGGATGTGGCCACTGGAGGGCAAGTGGATAAAGGACACAGCTTGGGGACAGGCAGAGAGGGACTTGGGTTTATTGGGGGTGTTGTTCAAATGGGGGAAGACTAGAGGGTGTTTTCAGCTGTTTCTTTTGTTGGTTTCAGGTTAGTAATGTGCTGATGCTCATCGGGGAGTCCCAATTTCAGATAGTGATGGGTGCTAGCCCCAGAAATGCTGTCCATGGGCACTGCTCTTCCTCTGGCACAACTGATGCTGTGGTGCTGTTGTGCAAACCTTCCCCCTGGAGTGAAAATTTCCCTGTCCCCTAAAGCACCCTGTTAAGAACTTCCACACCTTATTGAGCTGTTATTAATAGAGGGTTTGTCGAGTGTCACCGCGCAGGCATAAAATACATTAACATTATCACATAATCTTATTTAGCAAACGCTTGTGCTGCTTTGCCCTTGGTAATTGCATTTGGGAGATGCAATATTTATGGAAGGGGAGAAGGAAATGTCTTGGCTCATCTCCTCCGAGCAGTAAAAGTCCTGGGGAAAAACAAAAGGCGCCGGGAGGGAACGGGGGAATTTGGGACGGGGACGTCAGAGCTGCAACTCAGTGCTTGATGGGACACTGAATATGGGAGCTTGTTGCTGGAACTGTGTGAGGCACGGGTCCGGGCTTTGCTGGGACTTTTCCTCCCGTATTGGACCCCAGCGCTCCCCCAGGATCTCTGCTTGGACCTGGGGCTGCTCTGGGGTCCCGCAAGCTCTGCGGCGATTTATTCCCCAAACTGTCCCTGATCGTAGCGGCACTTCGCGATGGTGACACGTGGAACTGTCGGGGCCTGCATGGGGTGTCTGTTCCGGGAGCCCGGGGGCAGCGATACTGGAAATAGCAACTAATTGCAGGTGGAAAACGCAATTAATACACCTGTAAACAACGCAATTAATCAGTTTAATTTACAAGTGTGGAGAAAGCTGTTTGTGCAGACCTTCAATGTTGTTTAAACCCTGATAATCCCCCCGGCCAGGTACGGCGTGTGCTCCACGAAATGGGAGTTTCTCTTGGGAACCCCGCTGTGACCAAACTTCCCATCATCTCCGTCGTTTTGGTCACAGGTAACCCCTAACCCACCCTGAGCTGCAAGAGGAAGAACTCGGCTTTCTTCCTGTAGACGGAGGAAGAGGTGCGGAGCGCGGTGTGTCCCCCCCGCTCTGGAGCAATGGGGACACCGAGCACGGCTCGTCCCCATCCCCACAGCCCGAACGGGGCGGTCCGGCCTCACTCGTGTCCCGTCCGGCGTCGGTGCCTCCGGCCCTGCTCTCCGAGGGCTAATGTAAACAACAGCAAATCAGGTTTAAGTTTACCCATTGGCTCTGCTATGATTCCTATTTGCTTTTTGTGTGCTAATTAACCTCGGGGAGGGAAAAAGGGAGGAAAGAAAAAGCCCGGACCAACAAATAAACAAGCGCGAGGAGGGTTTTGGAGGTTTTACGGCTAAGCCCGTAACAATGTTTGCAATAATTAAGATCGTTATTATTGGATCTTCTTGTTAGTGAAAGCTGCTCTGGTAGCGGAGCCGGGCGTGCCTCTCCCCGTCCGCACGCCCTTTGCGGAGCTGCCCCTGCCCCCGGGGGCTGCTTTTAAGCTGGGAGGAGGGAGAGAGGGGAAGAGACAAAAATCTGTTGGCAAAACAGGACTTTGTCTGATCGCGAAAAAAGCCCGGGGGCTGGAATAGGCAGCAGACAAAAGCCGCTCCCCCGGCAAACAAACACGAGGGGCAGCTGCCGGCAGCCCCGACAGAACGAAGCCACCCGCTCGGTCGCGACAGGCCAGGCTGTAGAGGGGGGCAGCGCTTCGGGAGTCCACTCGTGCTCCCTCGCTGAATTCGGAGCCGCAATTAGCTGGCACGAGAGGTGTGTAATTAAGCCGGGAGTTATTAGGGGGGCAGAGCCTCCGGTGTCCCTCGTTGCCGTCGGTGCCCGAGGGGGTAGCGGCCAGACGCAGTTCATTAGCGGGGCTGGTGCGGGGCGGGTGGCCGAGGGGAGGGGGCTAATGGGATTTCACGCATTTCTGCACGGTGGGGAGAGGGGCTGCTGCCGCAGGACCAATAACTTCTTGGCAGATGCTCCCCGGCGAGCGGGAACGTTGAATATTCATGCAGTGCCCCCGGGTGCTTCAGCCCCCACCTACCACCGTCCCGTCCCCTCCGAGGGGACCTAAGCCGGTGGCTTTGTCCCCACCGGGCCGTCGGCCTGTTGCATGCCGTCGTGCCAGGAATAGAGGACACACCGCACTGGGATCCCTCAGCCCCGACGTGCGGCCCACAGCTCCGCTCCCCTGGCCCCGCCGCCCTGTGAGCTCCTGGCAGTTCGGTCGTTTGTAACCATAAAGGGGAGAAATATCGGTGCGGGCGAAGTTTGCGCGATGCCGCGGCTCCCGCAGCGCCGGGCACTTTATACTCATTAAGTGCAGCGGCGCTAAGTCATTACCGTAATAAGGAGTTATGCTGAATACAAGGGGCCACGTTTCCAAAGCCATAAATTACAACTGTCAGTGCGTATTCGAGGGATCAACGGAGCTGGGAGTAATTATTTACGGCGTGCTTTATAGAGCAATTAAAAATTCCCCAAATGGTGTTAATTGCTTTCAGTGCCCAGGAAGAGCGGCCCGCCCTTTCCGAGCCCGAGGAAAGCTGCTGCCCGCCCGGTCCCGACGGGGTGGGGGGGCTCTGGGGGCCGCTGCTCGATGAGGGAAGTGAGCTTCGGAGTTGCGAAACCCGCACGGCTTCGGCTGCTGTCGGGAGGTGGAGGGAAGACGCTCTTCTCGGCCTCTGTCGCGACCGATTGCGACTGGCCGAGGCGTGGCGGCTCTCCGAGGGGGCGCAACTCGGCCCCACATGTGCTGCGTTCGGTAATTGATTTCACAGGGTACGGGGAGGGAGAGAAAGAACTTCGGCGAGTGATGGATGTGCAGAAGGGTGAATAACCGCCTGCGGCTGGGAGAGCCCCCCAGGCAAACGAATTGAGCGAATTAAGGAAGGAGAAAGGGAAGGAGACGCCCGGGGGTGGGTGTGAGCTATTGAGGTGAGGTCTGCCCGCTGCCGTCGCTCGATCCGATTTTAGGAAATGGGGAAGGTATTGCAAGTTCCTGAAAGCGCTGCTCGAAACGCGCTCTTTGGAGGAAGAGAAGCGTTTGCTGGGACTCCGCCAAAGTGCCAGGCGTGCCACTTTTGTCCCCGGTTCCCGCAGGAGGGCTTTGTGTTTCGCAACAGCTGCCGGGCCGGGGGCAGATCGCAGCGCTCTTAGGAGCCTCGAGCTCCGGAGGAGAGCGGGGTCCGAGGGGGAAGCTCTCGAAATTCAGCAAAGCAGAAGGAAATGGGAGCGGAGGGTGGAGGTCAGGCCCCGGTTGGGCTGTCCCTCTCGGTTAGCAGGAGGCAGATGCTCCGGATCAATGAGAAAACCTGAGAAAGGGTCCCAGACCTTTGTGGGAGGGGAGAGAGAGAGAGACTCGCCTCCACTGCCCTCTAACAGGGCTTTTCCCAGACCCTAACTCCGAGCTGGGGCAGGGCTGAGCCACTGCTTTGGGAACGAGCCTGTTCCTGCAGCTGCTTGAGGATGGATGAAGGGGAACAAAAGTTTCAAGGCTGTGAGGAGCGTGTAAGGCTGGGCTGGCTGTCCTGGGACAGCTCTGCCACCAGACTATCCGTTTGTAGAGGCACCGGATGCACCTCAAAGTGAGTGCTGATCCTCGTCTTCTCTGTTCTAGGGATGTGAACCTGAAAGCACCAAGACTGGCCCTGACTTGGCCGGGTGTGAGAATTTGTGGCACTGCTTGCAAGCCCCCTTCAGTCTCAGAATTAGAGAGCTGAATGCAAAAATGAGCTGCCGGTTCTCACAAGACAGGGCATTTCTAGAGCATTGTGCTCTATGACATTTTCAAGCCCCATCCACAGAAAGCCCTTGGGGAAACTGAGGCCAGGAGCAATTTCAACTGGAGCATCTGAACCAGGTGTTGTCATGGGGAAGAGACAAGCACTGGGTGCCCAGACTCCCAGTGCTACGAGCTGCGTGGCTTCCCCAAGGCTACAGGTGAGGTCTATTGCTTGTACAGGAATTAAATCCTGGGGTTAGGCATCGTCCCCAAACTCATCAGTAATTCCCATCGACTTCCAGAGGTCTCAAACCCCAGCTGCCCTAAATGTGAAGGGGCTGGAGAAGAGGCTCAGGCTGGTCTCTGGAGAAGGATGAAGGCAGCTGCAACCTCAGGGGACCAGAAGGCCCCTGCTTGGGCACAGCCCCCCGGACCTGCTGGCCCCAGCCCTCACTCCCTCCCTCCCTTCGCAGCTCCTCCTAACCACAAGGACTTTGGTTGATGGAGCTGGCGCCAGCGAGTTCCCTGAAGAGTTCAGAAGTCAAGAACTGAGGCAGGTATGGGGAGGGGGGAAACCTGACCCCAGCAGGCGGGGGGTGGGGGGGAGGTGGCCAACCGGGCACCAAGCTGGGCATGGGGCTGCCAGGAGCTGCTGCCTGCTGTATCCCTATAGTGTCCCCAGTGTCCTTGCTGTGGGGCTGTGGTGATAAGAGGGCCCCCAGTGAGGGTGTTGGGGTGTCACAGCACCCTGATGCTGGGATTTAATGGGTGGACAGACATGCAAGAACACAGCTGTGCAAGTGAGTGTGGAAATGGGGGATTGTGGGGCAGCACGATGAGCAAAATACTCATCTCCCCACAGGCAGGTGCAGGAGGTGGCAGTGACAGTGGTGGGCAGGGAGGCAAAACAGAGGCAGAGACAAAGCAAGACACAGCCAGGAGCAGCAGGCACCCCTGCAGCCCTCGCCATGGGGGGAGCGACTGGAAGCTGTTTGTGCCTTGGGCAATGAGGCCCCATGGCAAAACCTCACAACACAGGAAGGTGGGCCTGGGCTCCCACCACCTCCTCCTGTACTTCCTCCTCCAAGGGCAGCTCTTTCCAGGCCTGGGCATCTGTGGGGACCTTCCACCTGTGCCTCCGCTCAGGGGTTTGAAAATAGGGGCACTTCCTCCTGCTCAGCTTTTGAGAGGTGCTTAGATTTGAAATTGAGAAAACCTATCTGGAGAAAGGGGGGACGCAGAGGTCCACCAGAGCCATTGCTGTTCTCGCTCCTTACCAACTCCAGGACCAAAAGCCTCCTCCTGCCCCACACTGGGTCCCACTGTTGCTCTTGGGGGGAAATACTGTCTTCCTGAGTCTCTATCTCCCACCACAACATCTCCACACTGCCCTGCACACACCCAGTGCAGCATTGCTGCCTTTATAGGGCTGAGCCGGGTGGTGAATTTTTTTCTTTTTAGGGGGGGCCGGGGAAGAAGAAACTCCTTTTCTCGTGTGCTCCTCTCCGCTGTCATTCACTCGGCTCCTTTCAGCATGCAGCCAATGGAGAGTGAGGGCCTGGGAGCAGCAGGCCTTGGGTAGTGTGATTGATGGGCGAACAGGACGGAGGGGCTCTCGCACACGCTCTCTGCCTCGCTCCGCACCGCGGGGCTCCGGCTTCACATTGCCGGTGGGGGCTTCGGCTCCTGGTCCTCGCGTGTCGGTGATGGTATCTTGGGTAGGGGTGTGAGGTGCTATTGGGGTCAGAGAGTCTCAGGGTCTGGGCTGTGTCTCCTGTATGCTCCCCGGCGATGCGTGGCTCTGAGTGTGGGGCTGGCGTGGAGCGGTCGTGCGTGGCTCTGTCGCGATATCCCGAGGCGTGCAGCTGCGGCGCGATGGGTCTGAGAGCGTAGTGCCTGCCAGAGCCCGGCTCCTGCCTTCTGCTGCCGCATTTTGGGGTCTGCACGGCTGTGTCGGGGTCCAGCGGAGGGGCCCCGGGGCTCAGTGCGCTGCTCCGCTGCTGGAGCGAGGACGGACGGCGGAGGCATGGAGCACCTCGGGGCTCACCACCTGCACCAAGGCCAAGCCGAGCCCATCAGCTTCGGCATCGACCAGATCCTCAACACGTCGGAGCCGGGCAGCTGCATGGTGTCCCACTCGCGGCTGCAGGACTCGGCAGATTACGGCCTGGGTTGCATCGTGGGCAGCGCCTACAACACGGTCACCGGCGGCTACGGGGCGAGCGGCGGCGGGGCCGGAGCCTACGGCGGCACTTCGTGCAGTATGGGAGCCTTGCCCGGCTCCTACAACGTGAACATGGCGGTGAGCATGAACGGCAACGCTTTGAGCTCGGCCGGGGGGGTGATCCGCGTTCCGGCCCACCGCCCCGTAGCCGGCGGCGTGCACCAGCCCCTCTCTGCCGCCGTGCCGCCGGTGAACGGCATGAACAGTCTGACGGGGCTCACCTTTCCCTGGATGGAGAGCAACAGGCGGTACACAAAGGACAGGTTCACAGGTGAGTCCGGACCCCTTCCTTCCCCGTTCCTCTCCTCGCTGGGCAAGCAGGAGCCGGTGCCGGGCCGCGCCCGGCCGTCGGGGCTGGAACAGGCCGGGAACGCGAAGGGATGGGAATGCGGGAGCATTCCGGTTCCCCTGCGTTTTGCCGTCGTTATTATTATTATAATTCTTGGGGAAAGGCGGAGAACTCCTCGAGCCCCCGCCGCCCGCACAAGCACCCACCCAAAGTTGCTTCGTCGATGAGGCACCGTCAGTAGCCCCGGCCCGGCGGAGAGCGGCGGTCCCGGTCCGTGCGGCCGCTTCGGCTTCCTCTCGCCCCGCGTCCCCGCCGCGCTCAGCCCTTCCCCAACCAACGGGGACTTCGCACAGTCCCGAGCGGGGTTGGAGCCGCTTCCCGGAGCCGCCGCCTTTTCCAGGTGTAGCCGCTCTCGTTTATTATTTTCGATTGGTTTTGTTTGCTTGTTTTTGTTTCTCCAAACAAAGCAAAAAACTCCAACAACGAAAATAATGTGGAAAAAAACCCAACCACCCAACAGAAAAAAAAAAAAAAAAAAAAAAAAAAAAACAAAGCAAAACAAACCAAACCCCCAACGAATTCGTAACTGGGAAAATTTTCTCGGCCGCGGCCCCGGGACCGCTTTTGCTCAAGTTCCCGTTTCGTTTCTCTCCGCTCGCATTTAGCCCCGTCCCGGCGGCCCCGACCCTGCCCGGCCGCAGCGCTCGCAAACAACGCGGCTTTTACCCAACTAGTATTATTAGATTTATTATTATTATTATTATTATTATTTTCGTTGGAGAAAAACAAACGAAACGAAACAAAAACGAAAAGCGAATCCCGTTTTCAACGCGCGAAGTTATTTTTTGGGTACAAAACGATCGGGCAGGGCTGTTATAGCAGCGCCGAACTGAAATTGCCCCGGTTCCCGATCGCACGGGACAAGGAGAACCGGGCCGGGTCCTCTGCGATGCTCCTGGGTTGGAGCGGTGGGGCCGGGCTGGGTCGGGCTGAGGGCAGACAGCGGGACCCTCCCCGTCCCCAAACTCCCACTCTCCGCTGCTTCACTGCTGCTTTTTCGTTTCTTTCCGAAAGCGCCGTGCTGCCCCTCCGCCCCAACCCCGCCATTGCTTGTTTTGTTTCGTTTTGGTTTTCTTTCTTTCCTTTTTCTTTTTTTTTCTTTCTTTTTTATTTATTTTATTTTATATTTTATATTTTATTTTATTTTTTATTTTTCGACCTTAAGGGCTGCAAAAAACCGGGTCGAAGCTGGGCGAGGAGCTGCCCGTCCCGCCCGCCGTGCCCGCAGCCCGTCTGCAGCCCCGGGCTCTCCCCCCTATTATGGCCGCCGAGGTCGGAGTTCGGTGCCCGGCTGCGTTCCTCTGTCCGTGCCCATCTCTGCCCCGCAGCTCCACAGTGGGGGGGTCCCCAGCCCAGCGCCCGGGAGCCGGAGCCCTTGTGCTGATATGTCGCTGCTTGCTTCTTTGCCTCTCATCCCCCCTTCCATGTCCCCCCCAGTGGCCCTCTCACCCTTCACTGTAACACGCCGTATAGGTCACCCCTACCAGAACCGCACGCCCCCCAAGAAGAAGAAGCCGCGCACGTCCTTCACCCGCCTGCAGATCTGTGAGCTGGAGAAGCGCTTCCACCGGCAGAAGTACCTGGCCTCTGCTGAGCGTGCAGCCCTGGCCAAGGCCCTCAAGATGACGGACGCACAGGTGAAGACCTGGTTCCAGAACCGGCGCACCAAGTGGAGGTGAGGGGGCTGAGGGCTGCAGCGTGGGGCCGGTCCTGGGCTGGGGGATGCGGTGGTGAGAGCACTATGGGGTCTGCATGTGTATGTATGTGTGGAGGTTTCTTGGTGTATGCACGTGGATGGTGCACATGTGTGCATACAGGGCATGTGTGCACGGCTGCACGGTGTGAGTGCATTTGTGTGTAGGCCATGCATGCGTGGGTGTGCACACAGTGTGCACGTGTGTGACCTTGTATGCAGATGTGTGCGTGTGTGCAAGCCAGCTGTATGCACATGGGTGTGTGTGCATTCAGTGTGAGCACAAGGAGGGTGTGCAGGAAAATGCGTGTGTGTGTAAGGCTAGTAGGCACATGGTGCATGTGCTCCTGGGGTGCAGTATGCGGGACCCCCAGCCTGGCGGGGAGCCCACCGGGGAGTCACAACTGCGGCTGCACAGCTCCTGTGCTGCATTGGCAGTGGGACCCTCAGGGATCCTCCTGTGTTGTATGGTACTGGGGGGCCTGGGCTGGGTCCTGCACCTGGTGCTATTGGGATACGGAGCCCTGCATATGCTCAGATTTTGCCCCCCGCAGGGCTTACTGCTCCTCCTTGCAAAAGTGCATTTTTTCCTCCTGGATGTGCCAGTACATGCGGGCAGGAGAGGAGGAGGTCAGGCTCTCATGGAGCTCCCAGGCTCTACCCCATGCTGCAGTTTCCCAGGGTGTCCCTGGAGAGGCAGTCAGCTTTAGCAACAGGCTGCAAAATTGGGTGAGGGGCAGCTGGGTGCTGGGGGGGCTGTGCTGCTTGGTGCAGAAGGGAGGCACCTTTTGCTTTTCCTATGTGTGAGCTGCCTGAATGTGTGCTCACTGCCAAAGCAAAGGATTCCAGGCAGGAAAATGGGGCCATGCCTCCCTCCGTCCCCTTTTCCATCTGGATACTCCATGTATAAAGGGCTGAATCCTTCCGTAGGAAGACCAAGCTGATCATGGGTATTTTGCAAGTTAAAGCTTCACTCCTGGATGTTTCTACGTTTTCTCCAGTGTGGAGGAAATGGGCTTCCCCAGGAGCTGTGTGGGTTTGGATGAGCAATGGGGGATAGGAAGCTTGAACCAAGGCGTGAGCCCTCAGCAGAGTCCACTCATAAAGAGCCCACGGAGAGCAGCTCCTTCAGCACAGGGAGGTTGAGGGCTGAAGGGGTTTCTGTTGGCTAAGAGCAAGGTCCTGGAGGAGGAGGAACAGCCCTGCACAACAGGGTCAGCTGTCTTCTAACCTGGTTTCCTAAGGAAGTGAGGCAAATGTGGCTTGGCTGCCTCTCCTTGCGTCTGTCAATACTCCTTGCGTCTGTTGGCTAAGTTCAATCCCCTTTGGCAGGGGAGCAGAGGATACAAACCTATTCATACACTTGACAAAGAAAAATAGCTGGGTGAAGAGAAAGGAATGACTGGTTCTGTCGGAGGGAAAGGCTGCAGCCTGACCTCAGCCACAGTATTAGATATGGGAGAATCCACATGAGCCTGAGCTTAAATAAATAAGGGCTGGGGGAGAGCTTTTCCTGTGTCTGAAGCCCCTTCCTCACTTGCATCCATGGGAATGAAGTGGCTGAGTGGTCCCCTCCCCAGCTTTGGGTGCTCGCTTGAGACACAGGCGTAAGGTTTGGTTCCTTCCTCTGATCGAGCAGATCCGAACCTGCAAATTCCAGCCTGAGGCAGAAGGGTGAGTGCACAGCCAGGTGCTGGTGGCATCATGCTTCAGCTGCCCAGCTGTGGGGCTCCCTGTTCCCACCCCCAGGAGCATCTCCTCCTTGTGCAGGCAGTCATTAAAAATTCATTGCAGTGCAGACTGAGCGGCCCCGGTGCCACAGGAGCCCCTGTCGCTGGGATGTGTGACACAGGGAGATGTTGACACTGTGATGAGAACAGGGACTGAGCCGTGAGCCACACGCTGCCTGTGTACACCTGGTGGCCTAGTGCCCCATGTCCCCAGCCCTGCTCCGGGTGTCACTACCGCACTCAGAGCTGCCATCTCCAATCCCTATGGAGGAAGAAGACAAGATGATTTGTGTTCCCTGCGAGTTGCTAAATTAAAAAGCTGTCATTGCCCCTGTCTGTAAGCAAGGGAGGGGTGCCAGGGATGCTCCCCAGTGGGAGCTGGGGCACTACAGGTTGCAGCTATTGAGGTACGGATGTGGGATTTTCCTTGCGGATTTAAGCAGATTGAGGCCATTCCTCTCCTATCCCCTCCTCCCAGACACTCCGGGGCTTGGACCTGCAGGGCATCTTCTCCAGCCACCCCCTAATCCCCCCTCCCCTCCCCTGGATGAGCTCAGCTTTGCCTCTGTCATTCCAGACAGGCGCGTGTCTGACCTGTTCTTAAAAATTCCCTCCTCCGCCCTGCCCAGTCAGTGTGTTCTGGTATTTGGTTGTTCTCGTTGCTCTGTGTTTCTAGAGTTTAGGCTACGTTTTGCTGCTTGCAAGGTGTGTTTTTTGTCCTGTTTACTGCGAGCATCTCCTTGCTTCAGTCTCAGCGCTGCAGCCCAGGGGAAGAGATGGCAGGTTTGAGTGTGGGAGGGGGTGGGATGCTGCCCATCTCTCCCTCTGCCAGGGACCGGGCACCCATCCGAGGTGTCCCCTTGGTCCCTGCTGCAGCACTGCAGGGAATTGCACTTTGAAGTCCCCTCTTTGCTCCTTTGGATGCTTTGATTTCTGTGTGGATTTCTCCCAGGGCCAGAAATAAAGTGGAGCCTTTCACTTCTTAGCCCAAGGGAGAGATTTTTCCTTGTGTAAAAGAAGCTATCTATAGCCCCCAGTGCACGGGACATAGCAGTGGTTTGTGGGATGGGGTCAGGGCTGTGTCACCAGCCCCAACCCCTCTTTTCCTCCCCATTCCAACTCCACAACCCACTGACGGCTGTCTTTCTCCTAGGAGGCAGACAGCAGAGGAGCGGGAGGCCGAGAGGCAGCAAGCGAACCGCATTCTCATGCAGCTGCAGCAGGAAGCCTTCCAAAAAACCATCAACCAGCCCATCCAGGCCGACCCCATCTGCGTGCACAACTCCTCTCTCTTCGCCCTGCAGAACCTCCAGCCCTGGTCTGACGACTCCACCAAGATCACCAGCGTCACCACCGTCGCCTCCGCCTGTGAATAAGGGCTGGCACCTGCGGTGTCCCCTTTGTCACCGGGCACACGTTCATCCTGCGGAGCATCCTTCTATGAGGACTGATGGGGAAGGGAAATTTGCCCCCAAATTCTCCCTGCCTGCAGGGCTGCGGAGCAGAAGTGGCTCGCCTCCCCCCAGCCCTTTTGTTCTTCTGAAAGTCTCTGGTGCCGGCCTCAAACTTCCTGACATGCTTCCAGACAAAGCTGAGCCCTGACAGACGTGGCCTCAGGCGAGCACCCGGCTGGGGGAACTTCCTCTGGGTTCTGCAGGGCTCTGGGCACCCCATAGGACTATATGTATATATAATGTGCGTCTATAGGTACGCACTTTGGATTGATTGGAACAAAAGGATGCGGCTCCCTGGGAAGCGCGTTTGCGCAGCCAGGCACCGCGCTGGGCCCTTGGCGCTGGAGACGTTTGGAGATGCAACAAATGGAGAAAGCCAGCCGTCTCTTGGCCTCCCAGCAGATCTCACCTAGCTGCGTCTCCTCCCCTATTTCATTAATTTTTTCCTGCGAGGGGGGAAGAAGCGAAGGAACTGACAGCCTCCTGAGGACGGTAAATGTGATCTCTCAATTGCACGAAGAGCCCAAACTGTCCCCAGCCGCCACGGCCGCGGCGCCGATCAGCCCGGGCTTTAATAACGAGGAGAGCCCGTCTGGGCAGGGGTGCTGCCGCTCCGTTCTGTGGGTTATTTCCATTTCATTTGCAAAGCGTGGCCCGCTGGGTTGTTTTACCCGTGTCCCTTTATGAGGCGGTTTGCGAGGGCGAAAATCGATTTCGCTTCCGACTTGGTTGTTTCTTTTAATTGTTCTGAGGGAATGAGACACAATTAAGCAAAGCACTTCCTATAGCAAACGCCGGGAATATATAGATATTATATATACAGTATATATTTTTCAGTTACTTATAATCTAAAGCAGCACTGCCAATTTAAACAGCTAGTACAGGCAAGCGAGCAGAAAACCTATTTTCAGTGAGATTTTTTTAAGGCTTTTTCTTTTGTTTTTTTAAGTTATGCACTTATAAGGTGTTTTCTGTGTATTCATTTTATAAAGTGCTTGTGTAATTTATGTGGAAACGAAAAATAAAAGATAAAAAAGAAAAAAAAAAGAAAAGGTCTCTGGGGTGCTGAATAAATCATGGAGTGCTTTGCTCTTCCCTATTAGATCCCTGAAAGGAGATGTGGATCGGAGCTGTGCGGGAGGCTGGGCTGCTTAAGATGAAAATAGAGTTAGTGCTTTCTCCGTTCGGCTTTGCTTGATTCTGCTGGGTTCAGAAGCTCTGGGTGGGTTTGGCTCCCCGTCCCAGAGCTGTTTGTAGGCTCTGGCTGTGCATGTGGCACCTGTGTTAATTGCAGGAACCGGGAGCTCTGCCTTCAGAGCGGGTGGGGAATTTCCCCGAGTGGCACAGGCAGCACTGGGGCCGGCTGTTAGCAGTGGGACTGTGCAGAAAGCAGGGCTGAAGGATAGGAAACCTCCAGCAGCAGCGTGGGGAATTATTCCCTGATGGGGAATCACTGTGTTCCATCCGTGCTCAGCCTTGTTCTGGGACATCACCCTCATCACCCCATCACCCTGCGCAGGAGGAGGAAAACCCTATGGGTGGGAAAGTTCTACCCTGCTTCCCCCAAGGGAGACCCTCAGGGCTGCGGCCTTGGCTCCAGCCCGGCCCTTCCCTCAGTGCTGGGGCTGTGTGGGGGTTGTGACCCTGCTGCCCCCAGCTCCTGGCCCAAGAAATGCCACCACGCAGATCAGGGCTGGGTCCTGGGCTGGGCAGCGCAGCTCTGGCAGGTTGGGAAGAGGGAGTACAAATAAGCCATTTACTGGGGTCTGGTTTTGTTTTCCCCAGACCAAGCACTGCAGGATCAGATTCAGTACTTGTGGTCTTTCAGGGTTTTCCCATCCTGCAGTCCAACACAAAAATGAGCACAGAGAGAAACATCTACAGAGGTGGAAAGAAAGAAAGCCAAAAGAAGAGGGGAAAAATAAGAGAGAAAGCACAGGAGAATGCAGAGCACAGATCTGGGGGGATACCTTGAAAAGATACCTGCTTACAAAGAAACAGAATAAAACAAGTCATGGTAGTTTGTTTGTTTGTTTCTCCCAGATAAATGTGACAGGAGCCTTTTGTTTCAATTCTGTTTGATGCATGGAGAGGTCTGCTGGTGCCAGACAGGATCCTTGTTCAGTAGGTGCCCAAGTGGGATGGCTGTGCTTTGGGCTTCACCTCCAGGAAGATTTGCTGCCCCGGGGATGGGGGGGCTCACATTCTCCTTTCCAAGGTTTCCCTGCAGCAAAAAGAAACCAACAGCAGCAAAATAAATATGAAAGGGATCACACCGCTCACCATTGATATTAAAAGTGTTTTCTATTTTATTATCGTGACACATCAATATCTTAAAATCTAATTCCAAGACAGCCATTTTATAATATCCACATGACTTGTTTTGTATTCCAAAATGCTTCCCAGCAAAGCTGAATGTATGATAATGCACATTGGAGGGCGTGTGCTCAGACGCAATATTTAGTTACACCTTCTGCTAGAGACTGTGCACTTCCTCCTTTTCTTATCAATCTTTCCTGTTTTAAAAAAGACCAAAAGGCAAAAAAGAGAATCTTGCTAGGAAGTGACAGCGTACGTACCATTAGAGACAGAAGAATACTTGTCTGCTCTTACAATTGCTGCTGGAATGGGTTTCTGTTAAAGTGTTTTTTCCTGGATTCATTTTTAATATTAGATTTGTGGTGGGAGGATTTTGCTATGCAAACACGACGGTCTGTGCCCAGACAATAACATTCACCTGAAAGACGATGGAATTAAATCCATAAGCAACGATGCAAAATGGTGACATACAGCTGTATGTTTTGTGGTCACATCCTGGGGCTGTGCTCACCACGCTGACGGCTCAGCTTTTGGTGCTGTACCAGTTTGGGAACAGGAACACGACTGCACTGAGAAGCACTGAAAGTCATTTCCTCCTTCCGCTTATCTCACAGTGTAGCAAATCCCAAATGTGAAACTGGAGTTAGTGCAAGTTGGTTTTTCAGTGTCTGTCCAACTGCCTTGAGGAAATACAGAGCCAGCCAGAGAACTCTGGCTGGAGGAGAAAAATTGGCATGAAACGTGACCAAAAGCAACGGGTTGCTCTAGTTTGGCTATGGATGTGCTGAGCTTTCGAAGGCAAAATTTGGAGTTGGGGCAGAGCGGGGGGTGGGGAGCACAGCAGTGAAAGGAACACCGAACATCTGTGCGGAGCTGGAGGAGACGAAGTACAGCTGGATGGGCTGCGGTCATCTGGGCTCAGTCCCAGCTCAGCGAGCTTCATGGGCACAGGGGAGAGAGAAGCCTGGTCTGCACTGGGAGGCCTGGTCCCCACTGAGCAGCATGGTCCCCACTGAAAGGCTTGGCCCCCATCAATAATCCTGCTTCTATCAAGTGGCCTGGTACTCAACTAAAATCCTGGCCCCCACCTAGCAGCATGGTCCCTATCCAGCCAATCAGCTGGGCACTAGGGTCATCCAAACGAGGGATGACTGCCTTGGCTCCACCAGGGCTGGGGGTGTTGCTGGAGCCCTGGGTTGGGGGTCAAAGGATCAGTGTGTGTTTCTACAGAGCTGAGCAGGCTCCATCAGCATCCCTGCAAGCAGGCTGTAGGGATGCATGTAGCTTCTCTAGGGCTGTGCTGTCCTATCTGCAGGGTGTTTGGTGGCTGTCTGACAGCTCAGGGTCACTTGCAGCTGGCATTTGTGGGAGGATCACCAGGCAGGTGTGCCTAGCCCCAGACACAGCTTGCTGTAATTAATAATGAAGGGAGGATCTGCTTCTACCAGCAGATATATATAGGATCATTCCCCTCCTCCCCCCCACCTCTACTAGGGCTCTTAAAGTGCTGTATTTTTTATTTTTAATATATATTTTGTTTTAACCTTCCTAGTCAGCAACTGGTGGTTCTTCCTGCTGCTATTGTTTGGATATGCTCGTAATTAGCCTACAAGGCTTAAATGAGTGCTGTTGGGTGGGAACAGGGGCTGCTGAGAGCAGAGCCCCCACCGTGGGTAGCTCAGGTTCTGAGGGTGCTGGGAGTGCAAGAGCTGTTCTGCTGAAAGCTGGGTGGGTTGCATGGCAAAGCAAACCCTGTCTGGTGTCTTAGGACAGCTGGAACCTCTTAAATTATTTCTTGTTTTGTTTTCTGCCAGAAAAATACCTGTTGAGTGATGCTGATTTCTTTGTGCAACGCTGATGATTTGCCGTTTCTTCTTTGAAAAGCTCCTTGTGAAACAAGGATTGGATTTATTAGAGGAGCCCATTTTGAAACTTCATGAATGAAAAGATCTCCATTTGTGAGGAAAATCTGGAGTCCTTTTCTAAATGCTTTTTGGCAGATATTAAGTAAAGAAATGTGTGAAGTCATAGATGATCGCAGCAAGCTTCTGCTGGGGTCAGACCATCCGGATTGCCTCTGTTTCTGTAGATCTTTTCCTTATGAAACTAGCTGGGGCTCTGATTTGATTATCATGTTTGTTGTTATTTTTGGCCTTAGTTACAGTAGGAAACTTTATCACTGTATGTCAGTGCTCACCCAATGTCAGGATGCAGGTTCTTTGCCCTCATTCCTCTCCTTTGCTCAGAAGCATTTTGTTTTAAATGAAGTCTGTAAATATATGTAAAACATAATGATATATTCAAAAAGTTGTTTTTTTTTTTTTTCCCCAAAGGCAGAAATGAAGTTGGCTTTTCTGAGGCAGGGAAGCAATGTCTGGCTTCATCTTTCCACACTGGGCAGCATCAATCTGTGTGCTCCCTCATCACCAGCTGAGCTTCCAGCTGAAATCGTGCTTGTGCTTCAGGAGCAAAAACCAACTTCTGCAATGGAGGTGAGGTGTCTCGGGTCTGATTTTTGAGCGGGAACAAGAGAGGCTTGAGAAAACGCATTTTCTCCTTTCCTGCAAAGAATGTGAGAAGCTGTGGTTAGCTGCCTGTCTCCTAGGCAGCAGTCGCCTAAAAATAACAAATGAGTGATTAAAGAAAATCAGTCAATATATACTTTTCTTTTTTTAAACTACAGTTGGAAAGCCTCGCAATGGGTGCAATACAGGAGAATGAAGAGAGAGCTCTGCTTCCCAGGTGCTTTCATTTATCAGCAAGAGGAAGAGCTTGGGCAGGGATGTTGTTCGGGGCTTGATGCTTGCTGTCCCCAGCCTGTGTGTGGCTCCTGGACAACGCAGGGCTGCTGGACTCCTCCTCTTTGGGATTTAGGTGAAGAGCACTGTGTTCATGGTGCTGGTGATCAGCAGTGTGAATCCAGGCCTGGGATGCTGAGTGTGTTGGATGTGAACTGTGGTTGAGGTAAGTGAGCACACATGCAGCAAGCTGTGGCTAGGTATCTACATGGCACCCCTGCATGGGGATGTGAATTCACTGAACTGACTATGCTCTTTGCACACTCATCCTCTTGGAGATGCCTGCAGAGACCCAGCTTCCATCCCAGCATGGAAAACAAATGCTGAAAACGTATCAGTTATTATGCTGGGTCTGAATCTGGTTAACATACCTGTCCCAAGGTGTTGGGTGGCACATAGACACAATGTGCTCTTTAGGACTGTGGGACACGAGTCCCCTGGAGCCATACGTTAGCAAACTTGCAGCAGTTGGTTTCACTAGCAGGATGTGTGCCAAGCCTGGGGGATGCATGCTGTAAGCACGGGCCTGGCAGAGCCACACCTGCAGTGTCACCTGCATGAAAGAGTCCTGAGAGCACTCATGGATGGGAGGTGCTGCCAAAATAAGGGTGCAGTACTACTGAGCTTCTGCACTGAGTATCTGGCTCCCCTCGCTGTGGAAATCCCTAACAGCAGCCCAAATGGGCCCTGGTGGGATGGGGGGGAGTGAGGAGCCCTTGCTATGCAAACTGTGGTGGCAGGGAGGAGGCTTGTGTGGCTCTGAGCTCACGGTTTCTCCTTCCTGGAGCCCTCCTGCAGCCGCCCACTGGTAGGCCACGGGTGGACTGGACACGGAGGACGGTGCCCCCAGCCCCACGCCCTCTCCCTTGTGCAGGAGGGGGAAGCAGCCCTGGAGCATCCCCTGCTGCTGGGCCGTCCTGCAGCAATTGCGGGTGCCGGGCTCCACCTAGGGGCTGCTCAGGGATAAGGGGCTGAGCCTGCCTGGATGCTGGCGGGGGGCTCCGGGCCGCCCCCTGCATCACTCGTCGGGATTTGGATGCAGAGATGCTGAGTGCATTGAGCACATCTTCCAGGAAAAGCAGAAAACGCTAAACGAGATAAACAAGGAAACGATGACTTCTTTTTTTCTTTGTCAATAATGCTCAAGGAAATCACCTGTACTTTATTATCCCATTCATACGTTTAATGCTATTAAAGTAGGAGTCTGGGCTGAGCTGCAGGAAATCAAAGCACTTAATGGGGCAGACGCAAGCTCTCCCTCCTCCCTCCCCAAAGGTGATTTGAACCAGTTTAAACAAATGTGTCTTCTCTTAAAATAATTATGTGATTTAGAGATGCTTTTCCCTGGCTCATATCAAATGACTTTAATGGGGTCTGCTCGTATGTGTGTGTCTGTTTAACCAGTTATTGCTTTTTAAAGCTGCATTCATTCCCCAGTTTTTGCCAGAAAAGTAATTCTCTCTGAGATGGGATTATTTGCGCTCCATCATCACTTGGTATTTATTCAACAGTGCATTTA
The DNA here is from genome assembly GCF_039878825.1 of Excalfactoria chinensis. NCBI lineage: Eukaryota > Metazoa > Chordata > Aves > Galliformes > Phasianidae > Excalfactoria > Excalfactoria chinensis. Next base: position 26,043,396 of record NC_092830.1, on the reverse strand, counting down.
GTAGTGAAATGGTGCCCAGAGGGCAGAGGCCAAATTGTGATCTAAAACAACGTGCTGAAATTTGGGAATAATATCTTCTGGATGATTTATCAGCTGTGAAGCTTTTTTTTCCTCCTCTATTTACCTATTTATTTGCTCTCTTTTCAGAAAAGCAAGCTGTTCATGTGGGCACGTCCAGGTGAGTCTATGGATGTGTGCCTGCTGTCTTCACCTAATGCCTGTTTTCTCCTCTGGCCCATCTCTGGCCAAATTTGTCAGCCTTGGAGGCTCTACCTTCCTGTGACTGGTTTGTGAATAGTGGGGGCTTGCAGAGTGATGCTGAGTTGTACCAGGATGTGTGCCAAGCTCAGGAGATGCACTCTTTGAGCACAGCAGGGGAAACCCAGATAGGCAGAGCCACACCTGCAGTGCTACTTGCATGAAACAGCATTCTGAGAGCACTCATGGCTTGCTGGTGTATGAGAAAGAGGTGGGGGGGCAAGCTGGAAAGAATCAAAAGCTGCTCTGTTATTTCCTTTTGCAGGAAGGAAGGTAGGAGAACATAAAGCACTGGCATTGCAAGGAAACACTCAGAGTAGCAAACCAAGGAGATTTGGGCTGCATGGCTGTCCTTTGCTTGGCAGCTCTGCCTCCTTTCCAGAGACCCACAACTTGGAGCCCCCAGCCCCAGGAGGCTTTCCCCTTGTTAAAACTGTAGCTTTAACCCCATATAGTTTTGTCTCACTGAGCCCTCAGTGTCTTTTCAGGGTTAGATCATCAGCTTTCAGTGGAAATACACTTTGTTCCTGTATAGCTTAAATCTTTTCTGGAGGAAGAAACCACATTAACTTTGCACATCCTTTATACCTGCAGGAGCTGTGATGCACATAGCTGCATTCCCTGCCCCATCACAATGATGCAGAGCTGCACTGTTACTCTCTTTTGACCTTTACAGAGTCAGAAAACCACTACAGCTCCTTTTAAATGCTCTCTACTGATGCTGCCCTTCTCGCCACCACACAGAGTGCTCTGGGCAGTCTCTATCCTTGCTCCCACCCGGGAAGGTAACACAGATGCAGAATGGGTTTTGCTGGAGAGGTATGTAAGCAGCCTAGGTCCTTGTCCTTCCCTCTCTTGCCATCACTCACCTGTTTTGCAACTAACCACGGGCTCTGCCTCCCTCTCTCCAAGGAGCAGTGTTGATTTGCTGGGCTGTGCCTTCATCACCCACAGCTGTGGATGCCCTTTCCAGGGAAGCACTGAACTCTGATTCCAGGATGGAGGTGAAAGTTCTGAGACAGATGGGGGGTGAACTGCCAGCCTCGTGTGGACTCTGGCACCCGAGTGCCTCAGAGCACAGCAGGGGATTGAGCATGGCAGGAAACCATCTCCCCTCGAGATTGGTCCCAAGGACCCTCCAAAGAGAGCAGTGCTGGGATGGTAGCCCTCCTTGCTCATCTGCTGGCTGGAGCGAGGGAATGCTCTGGGCTTTATGAAGGAAGAAATAGCACCTGGGGTGACTTAAGCAATAGCCAGAGGAATACCCCTGTGCCTAAACCCTCATGGTGGACCGCAAGGAAGGGTTCCCAGGGTGGTGCTGCTAACATCTTGCATGGGTTTGGGGAATGAGGAGCAGCTGGTAACAGCCCAGGACTCCATGCCCCAGCAGCCCTGTGCAGGGGGGTTGTCCTGGTGGGAGGGTCTCTATCCTCAGCCCCTGTTCCTTCCCTGCCCTTTCTTTGCACCTCCCCTCTTCTGCTTCAGAAATCCAGGGCAGGAGCTTGGTGCACTTCTTTGTTTTGCAGACAGCAGCACACTGGGATAAGGTAACTAATTTGGGGAACGACTCCAGCTATCAATTTCCTGAATGAGTTGGTGGGAAATGCTTTGAAGGATAAGCCAGGTCTCACACTCTCTCTACCGTCTGCTTGGTCATGAATTACCCTTTTATTTTACTTCCTCCTTGTTCTCATTGCCACACCACTCAAACTAAAATTATTCGCCTACAACCGCAAAAGCAGGGATATATCACCTGGAGTGCTGTAGGGCTGTCGCCATATATAATGCTCTGAGCTCAATATTTATAGAGCTACATACGGCACAAATCATATCCAGAAGGCCCGTCGAGCTGGAGAGCTAGGTATAAACTCCAGAAATATCGCAAGCCATCGCTCACAAGAGACTGCCCGGCAGAGCCGCTGGCCGTACATCACGCTGTAATGCCATCCCAGTCTGCGCTCGGTGCTGGAGCAGAGCAGAGGTCACTGCCAAGCTTTCCTTCCATAAATCCTAGGCGCTGGCTCTGAGCAAGGTTAGGGGCTGGGGAGCCCTGCTCCTGGTGCTGCTTCTTGCTGCTGTTGACACCAAGGTGTCCCAGCACTGAGGGTGGGTGCCTGTGTGAAGGGTCTTGTCTTTGGCCTCTGCTGTGGGAACTGGAGGAAAAGGTGAGAAAGATGCAATGGCTTGCTTGGACCAACTTTGACAGCTATAGGCAACAGATGGCTCATCTGAAATGGGGTTCTGCTGGGTTTTAAGGGGGATCTGAGTCTCATCTTCTCACCCTTTTGGTTCACATTCTCCTTTATGTTGTGTTAGGATGTGAATTTTCTCCACGTCTCTTTTCTACAGGCCTCTGTGGTTGAGGGCACGCAGAAAACAGCCTGTCTGCATGGCAAAGATGTGGCAGTCTGTCCCAGGGGAGTCCAGGTCCACTGCCCTCCTACAAATTCCTCCTTGGTGATGGAGCTTACCCACCCATGGGGCACAGCTTCCCCAGGGCAGACCCTGCTGTGCCCCTGGGTTCTTCAGCTTCCTTGGGCAATCCAAAGAGTAAGCAAATCCCAGGTAATGTAAATGCCCCATGTCCCTGTCAGCTGCAGGAGAGCTCTCTGGAGCAGAGGCACTGATGAGGTGTAAATGAGCAAATGGGGTTGTGCCGAAGCAATTGCAGCCTGTCAGCCACTCGTGTTTCTATAATTTGTGATGGACTTAAGATAAGCGGTCTCTGTCTCTCCCCTCTCCCCCAGCAGCATGGCAGGAAGGCTCTGACATTAAGCAAAATAAAATCCAACCCTTAGCATTAAGTAAAACTCCCAGCGTGATGGGTTTGTGGCTTGCAGCAACAGCACAGCAGGAGCATGTTAAAGCCAGTCTCCAGTGAGTGGAAGAATGAAGCTTTGCAAAACCCTGACGAGGCAAAGCTCCTAAAATAACAATTGAATTAAACTTAATTCATTTTCACTTAATACCCTAATAGTGCCTTTAGCAAATGAGACTGTTATTATTTTGAGGAGGAAAATGGGGAGGCACAGTCTGGATGCAACTCGCATCTCCTTAGTGTGAAAGAAAGAAAACGGTGGTGGAAATAAATAACCATGGGGAGCAATGCAGACAATTCAGTGCTTTCCTCTGGGAATAAATGCTCCCAAACCTGAACATATTTGTATTCCAGACCCAGGAGTGTGCAAAACTGGCTATTTCTTTTCCAGATCCCTGGGGTTTGCTAAGTTTGGATCACACTCTGCACCCGAGGCTGGTTGCAACTTCTGTCCCCTCTCCTTGCCATGAAGCCCTTCCCTTGGGAAAGCTGCAGATCCTGTGCTGCTGGGCCCTGACTCAGCAGGCAGGTGAGCACAAGCTTGTGCTGTCCCATGCATGATAGACTGAGCACCCTGACATGTTGGATCTTTATTTCCAGATGTGTCTCCTATGTGCTTGAGTCCACCCTCATGATGCTGCAGGAGGATTTCACTAAGCCAGTACCCCAGTCTGTGTGCTTCATGACAGCCATGCTGGCACCAAACTACGCTTCCCAGGAGGCCACAGAGCAAGAGCAGTGCTCTCTATGGTGAGTGCAAGGAAAACATCCCCTTTGGCTGCTTGTGATGGTGGTGAACAGGACAGCAGTGGGATGTCAGGGCTGGAGGCAGCACCGCTCTGCAAACAGCTGCAGGCATTGCAGCAAAATGGGTTTCTCCTCTTAATGCAGCTCTCTGCTGTCACTGCAGCCTTCCTCCAGCAAATAGCCCAGACTGGCTGCGCAAGGTTGGCCTTGCCCTCTGCTTCTCTCACAGGCAGTCTTTGCTAATCTGTTCCTGACAGATGTTTTTTGTCTCTCATTCATAGAAACCTTTCTCCCCTTGCCTTGCTTGGGCCAGGCAGCTCCTTAGCTTTAAGAAAAAGGACAAGAGACTTTCAAAGCTCCCTGCTCATCCTCTCAGCTAGGGCTGGTTGCTTTTAGGCTTATAGTACCAAATGCAATGGGAGGTTGCTGGGACAGCAAGCATTTTCCTCATTGTAGATGGGGAAGGAGATGGGGTGTAAAGGCTACACTCCTCTGTCTTTAGGGCTGACATCAGCTGTTTGCCTTCTGGATCTCCATCTAAGAAATGGATTCTTTGAGCAGCGTTCCTTTGAAGGGAGATTCCTGACTTGGGTGGCAATCAAGGCTCAAAAAAACAAGGTCCTGGGTGTCCCTTTGCCAAAGTGCAGCACGGGACCTCCACCTTGTAGGAGACTATTTGAATAGAGACCCCTGGTCTCATTGCAGTGACATGAGCATGGGGATATTGAGGACTTTTGGGGAGTGCTGCTGGTCTCTCATGCCTGTCTTTGGGGATGCCATTGGTGGAGGAATGAAGTACGCTTGCCAAAACCCATTGAAAGAGGGTCTCAGCAAGGTGAGAGGCAAATTCCCTTCACTCTGGGCAGTGGTTTCTGCACTCTGGGATGGGCAGGACATGAAGACTGAAGGCAGGAGCTGTTTTGTAGCCTTGGTCATGGGCATTGCAGCTGATTCCTCCTTCAGGGCAAAGAAAGAGAGAAGGAAGTGAGACAAATGAAAGCTATTAGTATCAGGCGATTGAGGGATGTGGTTGAATTAAGAGAGGAACAAATGGGATTATTTGGGAGAAGCAGCAGTGGATCATAAAACAATGCATTTTCAAGGAACAAGAAATAGCAGCTGATTACAGGCAGTGTGATGCTGGCTTTGTATTGCCGCTCATGCTAGTGGGCCGGGAAGATCCCAGAAGGGGATATTTTGCCAACACCCTCTGCTTTTTAGCTTTATAAAATTACTTTCCTTAATAATAATAACAAACTTTCAGGAGGAAACCCTCCCTGCTCCATCCCACCGTGCGATGCAGGCAGGGAGCTGCAGGACCCGCAGCCTGCAGAGGTCCCCCTCGCCCAAGCTTTGAGAGCCGGGCAGGGCTGAGCGCAGGGAAAGGCCGAGCTGAGCTCGAACCACCCCCCCACCCCGCAGTCTCCGGTCGGTTCGGGTGCAGCCCTCGGGATTCTGTCCCGGAGGGATTGTTTTCCCTCGGGATGTGGGCTCGGATGGGAGGGATGCTGGTAAGCCAGGTAAATTAGCAGCCAAATTAATTAGCACTGTGGCAAACCTGGGAACTAGAGGAGAGCCCATGTTTGGGGCAGAGGTATTCATACTGTGGTTTCCCACAAGTGATGGGAACCCCACCACTACTTCTGCTCAAAAGCTTGGGTAGGGTTGGAGGAGTAGAGTGTGATCTGCACACTCTCAATTTCCTTTTTTTTATGCTGAAAATCATGTTGTGGGCATGACGATGCACCTGCCTGTGTGTCCACAGCTGTGAGCTCCAACATGTGAGCAAGTACAGCTCCTGAGCATGACTGTGACTTCTGTGCTTGGAGACCAGGTAGCCTCACTGTTATACCCCTTTTCTACCAAATACTGTGTCCCTGCTCTGAGGAAAGAGAGCAGAAAATAAGTGGGAGAGGAGCACCATGGCCTGCTGCCAGGGCAAAGAGGGAAGCCCTGTGAGAGGGCCCTCCCAGGGAGCTGGCATGGGCAGCTGTGCTCCTGGCCTTCTGCTCTGTCCATTGAGCACAGGGTGAGCCTCCTGCCCAAAGGAACATTCTCTCTGTAATAAATGGGGTGAGAGGGAGCATAGAGGCATTTTGGCTTTGTAGGGAAGGGTCAGATGAGCAGAGATTTATTTGGATGAGTTCAAAACCTTGTCAGACTCCAGCCTGGGTGTAATAATCATGTTTTTATTGTTGTAATATTTGTTTACTTACTTACTTTAATGGAAGGAGCACCTGTGATATGTGTAGGGCTGTGTTTAGGCCTCAGCAGTGCTCCATGCCCTGAGCTCACCAGGGATCCTCTGTGTCTGTGAGTCCCTATGGGCTCAGGGTGGTGGTGGTGAGATGGCAAATTGAATGCCACCGCTTCAGACCCCTTGTAATCCTATGGGAGCTGCAGAGCAGCAGCCTGGGGACAGACCTTTCCCCACTGGCAGCCGTGGGCTCGGATGTGAACTTCACCCCACCCCCCCCCACTTCAACCCCACTGCAGTGAGGGGGGGAGTGCTGCCACGTTCAGGAGATGGGAGACAGGTTCAGAAGGAGGGCTTTTGCTGGAGGAAATCGATACCCCATGAAAAGCAATTATTGAAGCATAAATTTATCATAAGGGTGATCACCAATAAAACATCTCTTGGCGACGTTTTAATTTAAAATCAAATCCGAAAAGGGCCCCCTCCCCCTTAAAAAAAAAAATAAAGAAAATCCTTAACAAGCAGAAAAATAACTGCAGCCCTTGGAACACTTCATTATACGTTCAAAGAGAGCTCCATCATCTTCGCACCGACGCCGGGCTCTGCTCTTCTGATGGATCCAATGCAGCTGATTTATGGAAATGACTTGCAAATCCATAAATGTAGTTTGCAGTGACAGCCGTGCATATCACGAGTAATTCCTTTAAAGTATGCAAAGAAAAATGATTCATATCTGGTTGGACCTCGGCTTTTCCAAGGGTCGCCACTCTCGAGTCTTGATGTGTTTGTCTGTATTGCTTTTCCCCCGTCGATTTTCTTTCTTTTTTTTTTTTAACTCGGTGATGGATGAGGCGGAGATCTTAGAGCTGAAAGCCGGGACCCCGAGGCGGTCGGCGAGCAAAGGGTTAACCCCGCGGGCAGGTGGCTGTGTCTTCTCTCCCCCCCGGGGACACGCGTGGGTGGGACGCGATGTGCACCGCCGCCCTGGGTCTCCCCACCCCGCTTTTCCCCGCACCCCCCTCCCCATAGGTTTCAGCTCCGGGACCCGAAAGCTTAATTGTGATAATTAATTAGCCCTCCGCTTGTGATTGCCGGGCGATTGAGGGAAGGGGGGGGGGGGGGGGGGGAGGGAAGAGCCCAGGAGACACAGCGCACCCGTGCCTCAGTTTCCCCGTCTGCTAAGAGTGCAGCGCCCGGGGAGGAAGAAGCTCCGGGTTTGGGGGCAGGGATAGGCCCTCCCCGGGGACACAACGGGGCGCACAGTGAGCGGGTTCCGGAATATTTCCCTCTTTTCGTTATTATCCCAGGTACCCCCCAAACCCCCTGTGGTCTCCCCGAAGATCATCTCCCGGCGGTGTCTCTGCTGATGCATTCCTAAGGTTTCGTGATGCAATAACCAGAAAACGCGGCATATTTCCACATTATCATCCAATTTCCCTTCCCGGGTATTTAGTTCAACTCTTTAACACCAGCCACATAATTAGAATTTGGATTTCCATTAATTTTCCTTGGGCCTGCAACCATTTGAAGATCACACTGGTAATTAACGTGATACATCACTAATTTCGCCGAGCACGAGCTATAAGCGGGAGCTCCCCCTCCTCCCGACGGGGGGGACGGGGTGCGGGTGGCCGGGAGCTGGTTGGGGGGCACCGACCTCCCCCCCAGCAGCGGTGC